>NC_087463.1:5105392-5705392 GCF_036321535.1 Camelus dromedarius | reverse complement strand
CTTTGCTATCTCCCATCTTCCTACCCCTATTCTTTCCCAAACCCACCCCCATCAGGCGTATGTTCTCCTAATGCCACAGAAACAGCTCTTGTCCAGTTCGCCAATGACCTCCACCTTGCAAAGTGCACGGTCACTCTCTGCTCCTTTCATCCGACAGCTGGATCCTCAGACTAGATTGAAACCCTTTCTGTCAGGGCTACTCCGACTCTGCACTTAGTTTAGCTCTTCTTTCTCAAGCCCCCTCCATGGTCCTTCCCCTCTTCTGCCAGGTATTTGAATGTTGGAACATCACACGGCTCTGTCTTGGGCCTTCTCCTTCTGGGTGATAGCCTTTCATTCTACTGATGAAATATCTTCTGTATGCTTCCATCTTCCAAATTTTGACCATATCCCAAAGTTCCAGATTTGCACATCCACCTGCCTTCTCAACATCTCTAGTTGGAAACCTAAAGTTTAATACGTCCCAGCAGAACTGTTGACTTGCATCCATTCTCCCACCACCAACCAGTATCTCTTTCAGTCTCCATCAACCCAGGTGCTGAGGCAAATGAGAGGAGTGTCCTGAATCTTCTTTCCTTTCCTCTGCTCCTACTGCACCGCCTCCCAGGAAGTCCTGCTGCCTTTCCCTTCCTTAACACAGACCCCAAGCCCAAACACTTCTCATCACCTTCATGGACATCACCCTAGTCCAAGCCAGTCCCGTCCCTCTGTGGGTTTTGCATCAGACTCCTAACTAGGCTTCCAGCATCCATTCCTGCTCCAGCTAAAATCTATTCTCCACACTGCAAGCAGAGTGATTTGTTGAAATTTAAAACCCTTTAACTGCTTCCCATCACAGTTGTAATAAACAGGAAAAGGCTTCCTGGATCTACAAGGTGTGGGGACTTGACCTTCATCCACTTCTGTCCTCACCTCCTGCCCTGTCTCCTTCATTCACTGGGCTTCAGCCCCACTGGTCTTGTTTCTCAAACACATCCTACTCCTCCAGTGGGGTCTTTGCACGTGCTGTTGCTTCTGCCTGCAACAGACCTCACCCAGATCTAGGCGTGGCAGGTACCATCTCACCCTTTAGGTGACAGTTTGAATGTCCCCTCTGCAAAATGGCTTTTCCTGACCACCCACATCTGGAATCACTCTCTGTCTCATCTGCCCTGTTTTGCTTTCCTCAAAGCACTTCTCACATCTTTTTTTTTTTTTTTGCAGTCTATTTCAAATGCTGTTTGTTTATTTATTTTTGTTGAAGCATATAGTCGGTTACAATGTGTCAGTTTCCGGTGTACAGCATAATGTTTCAGTCACACATATACACACACAGATTCATTTTTCATCTTCTTTTCATTAAAGGTTACTATCAGATATTGAATGTAGTTCCCTGTGCTATACAGAAGAAACTTGTTTTTCTAATCTAGTTCACATATAGTAGTTAAATATTTGCAAATCTTGAACTCCCAATTTATCCCTTCCCACTCCCTTTCCTCTGCCCCCTGTAACCGTACGTTTGTTTGCGATGTGTGTGTAGCATCTTGAAATGATCTTATTAAAGAACAAGTTGTGATTGTCTCTCTTTGCCAAGAAGAATGTAAGCTCCAAGAGGTTGGAGACCTTCTCTTGCTCCCAACTTTCCTCGGCATCTGGAAGTCTCTGCCTGGAGCAGGCGCTAAGCAAATGTTTGTTTGCTGGATAATTCTGGCTCTGCTAGTACGTACCCTGTAGATTGGATTTCCAGGACCGCATGAGTGGATTAGTGGAGCCCCACAGTGTAGTGCACAGAGCTCCTCCAGTGTAGGGCACAGTGGGCTTTTTTGTCTTTTAAATTGGGAGGTGAGGGTGAGGGTGGGCACTACAGACCCACCGCCCCGCTGTGTGCCTTGGCCGAGGGGCTGTGCTGGGGGGCTTCTCCACATCGTTATAAACCCAATGTACGCACATGAAGGCAAATTCTCCTCCTCCTCCTCGGGCCTGGCACGTGGGGGCAGTAAGGAAATCCCCACAGAAATGCCTGCCATCACTTTTTGTCCTGGGAGATTAAGGGAGAGCCCCTAAGGAGAAACATACATTGCCCAGAATGCTTAATGTGGTAATTTATTTGCAAGCACTACTAAAATGTAATGGAACAGCACTTAAATGAAATTGAACTAACCGGTTTTAGTAACTCCAGACTTTGAAACCAAAGGGAGAAGTTAGGAATCAGTGGGGGTGTAGATTGTAGACCTCGGGGGCTGGGGGCCAAGGGGACACCTCGTGATGGGGGCACGAGAGCAGACCCTTGGGTGCTGCAGATCTGGGGCAGGAGCCAGCGAACCGAGGGTCCTGTGTGTAAAAGGCCGATTTGTTGCTAATACCCTTCATCTTGACTTCTTGACGATGGCGTGAAAATGAGGTGATGGCGCAGCAAGACGCTTCTGGTTCAAAGATCCTATGTTTTAAATACAGACATTTTGTTCCAAGAAAGCCCTCTGATTCTATCACAAGTGAGTTTCAGCTCTGGGGTCCTGGTTAGTCCACAAGAGAGGTGAGCCCCACATCACCTGGAGTTGAGTGCGGACTCTGGGTTCAGCACCTGGGGCGAGTATGTAACCTCTGTGTGCCTCAGTCTTCTCCTCTGTAAATTGGGGGCTGCCTTGCTTAGCACTGTGTCTGGCTTGTAGGAAATACTCAGTAAATGTCAGCCATGATCATTAAGCCTACCCTTCAGAGGAGATTATCCACAGAGATTAAAAAAAAAATCAAACATGTGGTCTTTGCTCTTTAAAGGGTCCCCATTTTTCCAAATTCAGAATGACTCCCTTGTGTTGCAGCTGAACGCATGGACTCCCAGGGTGTCTTGCGAGACAAGCCAGCCCGACTGCGAGGACACCGGGCGCCATGACAGCGCACGTCCCCTCCAGTCAGACACAGCACCTTGGGGTCCGGAAGGTCTGGGAGCAGAAAGGAGGAGGTGCCTCACCAGGACATGGCCGTGAGGGTCACAGGAAGCAGAAGCCACCAGTAATAGTCAGACTTGGCGGAGAACACAGCGGTCAGCATCCCCACCAGCATCCCGTTGTACCCGTGGAGGCCCGCGGCGACCGCAGCCCTGGGGGTGGAAACAGAGAATTTGGTGGTGCCTCCTGGCCCCGTTCCTCCTGGTACTCAGTGAATGCTGGGGGGGGGTCACACAGCTGCCGGAACCTTTCTAGATCCCGCACACACACACACACACACACACACACACACACACACACACACACACACACACACATGCACACACACACACACACACATGCATACGCTTCGATTACCCTTGCTGATCCAGAATTAAATGATGCACTTTGCCTGTGTCTAAGCTCTCCTTTGCTTCTCAAGGGGGTGGTCTAGATTGTTAGACACATCGGGAAATCTGATAGAAACCTGAGGTGTGGCACCGGGAAGGTGTGTGTGTGTGTGTGAAAGAGACAGGGCTGGAGGAGGAAGGGAGGGAGGAAAGGAGGGGGAGGGTGTGCTCTGACTTTACTAAGTGACACCGTGACTGCCTGAGTTGGGGCACTGCTCCTCGCTGACGCCTGCCCCGGAGTGGACGCGCGGAGTCTGCCGCGATGCCCACGCCTCTCCCCACGGCCCGGCAGGAGGGCACAGAGGCTCCGTAGAGTCCCAGCTGGAGTCTGTTGCCTCCTTCCGCTTCATCAGGGCTGCCTGTGTGCACCTGAACTTCTCTCCCTGATCTGCACGAACACTGTCCGTGACCTTGCCCATTGCTCTGCTGAGGGAGGGGAGAGAGGGACGGGGTGAGGGACGGCACTGGGAAAACCACACTGCGAGACCCCCGCGAGGGAATGAGCTTTGCGTGCTGTGGTCTGTCCTGCCCTCCACTGGAAGTTGCATGAGGCCCAACTTGTCTGGCATCAGTGTTAGCAACAGTCAACAGTGTCCGGTGCACGCAAAGGTCTAGGTGAGCGGTTGCTGACCAGGTGTGTGTGCGTGTTACATCCCACCAGGCACTGACTGTTCTTGCAGGCAGAGGCCTCTGGAAGTGTGCCCTGTGACGGAGGAAGGGAGCTCCAGGGAGAGGAGGCTCCCGCCCGGCAGAGGCTACAGCTTAGGTCTGAACAGGGCGGCCTTCAGCTCTGCAGTGACCAGGAGATCAGCTCAGCTCGATGAGAGAGCAGGGGAGACGGTGGGATAGGCTCTCTAGACAGTTTCCAACAAGAAAAGCTGAACCCGGGGCACGTCGGTGGGGACATTTGTATGGGACACAGGACAGCTGGGTCTTTGGCTGCTCTAAGGCTGGGAAGATACGGGGCAGCTGGAAGCAGGCAGGGGGCTGAGGAGGAACGGGGGCGGCAGGGAAGACCATTGGTGTTCAGAACCTCCTCGGGACTAGAAAAATTACCTGAGAGATCTGTGTTTTGGGAAATCATTATTTTAAAATGTGTTTGCATTTTTTATATTTTCCCATTTATGCACCATGTTGGAATTAAGTACTTGTTGGTTTTAATACCAGCTGCTTTAGGCAAACTGAGCAAAGACCGTTGACTCATATTGGGGGAGGACCTCATCCCCAGTGGTTGGGTGTGTAGGAAATGCAGGTATCAAATGAGGGGACCCAGGGGAGATAAAATTAGGGGGACATCTCAGGGCTGCCTCCACAGCTGCCCTTCCCCGTGGAGAGTCCCCTCCCAGAACTCTTCTTTACCAAAACTTTGATGGCTTCGGGTTTGACTGTCAAAGGAAATCCGTTACTTTACACCCCTGCCCTGATCATCAAAAATATACAGCTAGGTTCAACCTCAATGCCCCAAAGACCTTTGTTAGGATCATGTTCCATCGGGACATTGAGCATCAGTGTTGCTGAACTTGAAGCTGTGGTTGTAAATTGCAGTCTCGGGCTAGTGGGGGTGGGGTAGTAGAGTTAAGGGTGGGGAGTGGGGGTGAGGGGAAGCAGGAGCGGTGGGGAGGGGGAGGGGGAGTGGGGGAGGGGATTTCGGAGGTTATGACCAGGACATGCAGCTGCGTCAGTGGTTCGTTGGGGACAGTGGCGAAGCTGGGGCTCCTCGGGAGGCTGTGTGTGTAAGGATGCTGTGTAGGGCGCCTAGAGCTTTGAGCCTGTGATGTAGAACATGGTACTGACCTGTCGGCAATGAAGCTGGAATCTTTTCTAGGCATTGTGCTAGACTCTGGACCACTGGAGAGGGACTCCTTGCTCTGAATGTGCTTAGAACGTAGCCGGGGAGAAAAGACTCAGAAGGCAGTAATATTAAATCCAATATAGTATTGGGGTAGGGTCTGTGGTTTTTTAAGTGAGAAAGGAGGGTTCAGAGAGCACTGGGGGTAATCAGGGGTGGCTCCCCGGAGGAGGAAGGATTTGAAGGAGGGGTAGGATTAGACAGGCAGAAGCAAAAGTGCTCAATTGGGAAGAGTGTGATGCTGACTGGCAGGCAGGGTGAAGCTCATCAGAGAAGGCTTTGGAAGCCGAGCTGAGGGATTGGGTTTTTACCTAATGCACCCCTGTTTCAGATTGCTACTCAGGATATTTGGAAAGATTAAGCAGGCATAGTGTGCGTCTCCCTTGTAAAACAGAAGTCCATGTAGCAACTCTTTGAACGACTTGGCAAGTTTACCAGTGAATTATGGTCAGGAGGAAAGTCACAGAATCAGACCATCAGAGCAGGAAGGGGCCTGGGCTTCTCGAAGGTAACCTGTAGGTGGGCTGGACAGAGCTCACCTCAGGGGGGTTTTGGCCAACAGTGATGAAGCAGTGACGAGACGAGAAGTGCTCCTGCAGAGAGGCCCAGTTCTCTGCCAGCTGCCTATAAGTCTGTGGATAAGTGGCACCAAGGAACCGCAAAACCACTGGTTGAATCAGAGCCAAAATCCTGGCTGGAGCCATTTATCCTCTTACCCACCAGACCTACACCGCAAAGAACCCACTCTCTCATCCATCTGACCTGGAGTGCCCTCCCGACTAGAAATGGAGTGGTCCCCCAAGGCCACCTCAGAGGGACAAGTTCACTTCTCACGGGACATAAGTCAACCCACGCCTGCACCTTGGTGGGTCTGGAATGTCATGTGGGGCTGGAGGAATTGTGGCGTTGGTTACAACACAGCCACTCGGATTGCTCCCCTGGCTCTGGGGCCACCAGGAGACCTCTGGCTCTGCTCTCTACCCTGTCCATGTGCAGGGAGGGCACTGACCCTCAGCCTAGAAGATGGAGGCTACCTGTCCCAGTCCAAGCCCGGCCACCCACTGGCTCTGGCACCCAGCAAAATGTGGACCCTCTTACTTTCACTGAATGCCTTGTGAAGTGGCAGGAAGAGTCACAAGGCATGACAGGGCTTTTCAACCTTTTGGACAGTATCCCATGGTAAGGAAATGATGTATTTTATAGTGTGACCTAGTTTCTCTGTTTGTGTGTCTCTCTCTCACACACACACCCCAACATAATTGAAACAAAAATTTAACAAAATAATATTTACCTTCGTTACATATGGATCACTTTGATCTGTTTTATTCTATTCTTTTAATTTTTAAAAATGCTGTTGACAATTAATTCATGATCTAAAAATGGGCTGGTGACTCCAGAATTGGAAAATGCTCAGGATATGGGCTTCCCCAAACTTCTCTGATCATCAGAAGCACCCAGGAGAATCTTGTTAAAAGCACCCCCATGCCCAGGTCCACTGAATCAGACTCTCTCTGGGAGGGAGGGGGAGTGGGGGGATGGAGAAACGACATTTCTTAGCAATCATTCCAGGTGATGGCGGCCATTAGGGAAGCCTGGGCGCTACTGGAACTGCACATGGCGAAGTCTGAGGAAATGGTCCAGGTCTGTAAGGAGCTGCCCATTGTTGTCACTGGGCTTTGTGGGCACTGGGGCAGAGATGGCCCTCCCCGAGGCCTGCCCCCTGCATCCCGTGCTCCTGTGTGTTCCCCTCCCCCAGGCCACCTCCTGCACTGCCCTCTCCTCCTCTCCCCTCCCCTTCTCCTGCATCCGTGTTACTAGCTCAAAGGCTGCCCTCCCTAACCTGCCCTCCCAGCGCTGGCTGAAATCTGCCTTCTGTGAGCTCTCCAGCCTACGTTGCCTTGGGCGATTCTGAGACATTTCTTGCCTGTTAGTCTGATGTCCCTCAGCTAGACTGTAGGCTCCCTGAAGGAAGACCAGCTTGACTGTTCCTCAGCACCTGCCTTCAGGGGAGTGTTTGCAGAACACTCTACAGCCGAATGGACCCTGGCACTGTTTGCTGTGAGCACAGGAGCAGTTTAATTCAGTAAAGAACCCCAGTGACATGCCCACAGTTGATACTCAGGAGACTGTGGTTGGCTGATACTGGGATAAGGTTGGCTGATCACCCAAGTCAACACTTCTCCACCTTGTCTACCCCAAGACCCCCAGACACCCAGAGAGAGGAACCCACCTGTCCTGGCTCAAGATGAGGGCACTTACAGTTGACATCACTGTCCCCAGGCCCCCGGAGATCGCCCACCAGGGATTCTGGATCAGGAGCCCTATGAAGATGATGAGCCCGCTGAGAGGGTTGTTGGCGAACATCACCTGAGCGCTGCCCCGCAGAACCCAGTCTGTGAACTGCAGGGCCAGGGGCTTATCTGAAACAGACAGGCAGAGTCATCAGCAGGGGCCAGCCTGTGCTTCCCTGCTGGACCACTGGTTGGCGTGGCAACCAAGGAAGACTGGGATGCGCCAGCCAGGACGGTTCCCCTCATTCAGCCTGGCGCCCAGCCCAAGTCTCTGAGTAGCCTGGCAATCGGTCCACGGTGGGTGTTAGTTTTGCCATGTAGACTGAGGCACCACGCTGAGACCAATTTAACATTGTTCCAGCCATCGGCTGGGCTGGCGAGGAAGCCCCAGGAACATTCCAAGGGAAATGCACTGGTCCAAGGGCAGGGGTGGGGAGGGGTGGAGAGTGTTTTTGTGTAGTGCTGCATGACTCAGTGGAGGGCTGGTATCTGAGCAGCAACAGAAAGTAGTCTGAAGGAAAAAAAGCCGGGAAAGAAACGATTTTAGCCCAGCTGTGAAATCAGCATTGGGTTACATACTGACATACGTTCTGTCTTACTCATTCTCTGGCTCGGTTTCCAGGACAGCCTCTAAAGGTGGGGGCCCGGTGCGGGCAGGGAGGGTAGGGGTATTTGTTGCCACCTTTGGTTTTGGAAAACCAACAGAAGAATGATGTTAAAAGGAGAGAACTTGGAACCCTGGGCAGGGTGGTGCCAATATTTTCTTGGCGCGTAAAAAAATGGCTGTGGAATGAGGGAAGGAATGGCCATTTGGCTTGTTTGAAAAGTGGCTCGTATGATGGCTAATGTGGTTGTCCTATATCTGCTCCACATAGGAGTAAAGAATTTGTAAAGAAGTAAAATCAGTGAAGTGCATTTAATCCCCAAACCACGGGAATTCAGTCAGTAGGAATACATTATGCCCACCCGGAGCCAACTCAGGGCTGGAGTCCCTCAAATGTGGGGGCCTTTCCCATGAGTGAGTGAGGGAGCAGCTTCTGTGGTCCAAGCCGGAGGGAGCAGCTTCTGTGGTCCCTCCCTGGCCTGGCCTGGCTGCCTCTTCCCTGGGCATCTGCCTACCTTTCAGCCAGTTCTGGAACTCCTTCATCTCGCCTGTGAGGTAGCCCACAGCCTGAAAGATGTTGATGCCCCGCCGGCCTGCGGAGCTCCGAGGGGCTGCCTCACTCTCTCTCCTTCTTCCCTTTTCATTGGGTTTCTCAATCTTCACGATGTGGCTTTCTTCGTTGGATGACCGGAGATCCTTTCAGGAGAAGCCATGACAAAATATCATATCGTTTCGCTTCTTGAGAGCAGGGGCATTTGGGGGTGGGGAAGACGGTCAAATTTTTTGATAAAGAAGGATCTTAAGATAAACGTCCACAGTCTAACGCTGTCGAGGGCACCCCCACGCCCTGCTCCTCCCAGGACTACCGCACATTCTTCATAGCAGGGATCTGAGCCTTTTGTGCCACGGATCCCTTTGGCACTTCGGCAAGACTGTGGACTTCTTTCCAGAATGTTTGTAAATGAACACAATAAATAGGATTGCCATGAAAACCAATTATATTGAAAAGCAGTGATCACAATATTAAAAAAAAAACTGATATCAATACAGGGGCAGCAGATCCAATACAAATTATAATTTCCAAGTAGTGATGAGTGAATCTGTGGGAGCTGCCACCCCAACTCAGGACTTTGTAGGGCCATTCCAGCTCCAGAAGTCACCAAAGGGGCATCTGAGGGCTTTACTCTGACTGTGTCACAGCCCAACTTCTTCTGCCCCATCCTGCTGCTTTTACGTCTGTACAAGTATTGACCCCAAGGACATACCCTTTACAATTTTAAGCCAGTTTCTTACATGCAAATCTCCATCTCAGAGCCAGCTTTCCAGGGGAACCCAATCTGTTACAATGACAAAAATCTCAGGTTCTACTAATATAGCTGTTGCTTATTGCCTATATTTATAATTAAACGCTAACGTTCATTGGAGGTTAGTGAAAATAAAGATCAATTATTTTCTTCATCCTTCACCCTCCTCAGTTCTACCTATGGACCCCTTGGTCATGACTCCTCGCTCTGAAACTGTGCCCTCCCGTACAGTAGTCAGTGGGACATGTGGCTCTTGGCACTTAAAATGTGGCTGATCTGAATTGAGATGTGCTCTAAGTAGATCTGAAGACTTAGTGTTTAAAAAAAGAATGTGTAAAATATCACCATGATACTTTATATTGATTAAATACTAAAATAATATCACGTATATTCATATATATATTAAGTTAAGCAAAATGTATTATTAAAATTAATTTCACCTGCTTCTTTTTACTTTTTAAAATGTGGTTAATAGAAATTTAAACTTACATGTGTGGCTCATATTCTACTTCTGTTGTACACCGATGGGCTATGGATTTCTCTAACCTCATCACTGCATCAAAACTTGAATGTCTTGAGGATGTCAGTAGAAATGGTGAATGGAGGACCTCCTTAAATTCTCTCCTCCATAAAAGCAATGAGAACACTGGAAAAAAATGTGCCTGAGGTGGTGAATAACAGTTGAGGAAAATAAGAGGCTAATCAAAAAGCTTAAAAGGAAAACTGGAAGACTGAGTTTCAGAAGGGGCTTTGAAAGGCTTGTGCACAGTCTTGTGAATCTAGAATACTTCATGCAGGTGTCAGGTTGGCACAAACGCAGGACAGTGTGCATGCTCAAAAAATAACCAAGAATCTCCTGAGTTCTCACCTCTGGCTGAATTTGAATCTCTGTTCAAGCAGTAATTTAAGGCTAGGTAGAGTTGAAAATTGCCTGAGTGAGTGTTGAAGATGCTCCAGCACACACACAGATCTCCTTGACCAATGCTGAGAGTCCTATTGATTCCAGGCATCTAAAGAAATATCTGGTTAACCATTAGCTAACCACTAAGCTAGCTAAGCAGAGATTTTAGCAGCTACAAATTACAAAAGAATACAGACTTCCCAGAATTATTTCAGGAAAACCATTAAACAAAAATAAGCCAGCAACAACAAATCCTGGGGGAGAGGAAAGAATCTGATTTCCAGAGTTGCCACATTATTTATGACACCCAGTTTTTAACAAAGAATTATGAGACATCAAAGAAACAGAAAGGATGAAACAAGGGAAATAAAGAAGTCAAAAGAAACTGTCCCTGAGGAAGCCCAGACATTGGACTTACTAGACAAAGATTTAAAATCACCTTAAGTATAATCAAGGAACAGAAGAAAACCATGTATAAAGAACTAAAGGAAAGTGTGGGAAGTATGAGAACAATCTCATCAAACAGAATATCAAGAGGAAATTGTAAAAAAGAAACAACTAGAAATTCTGAGGTTGAGAAGTAGAATAATGGAAACAAAAAATTTGCTAGATGGGCTCAGCAGCAGATTGGAGCAGTCAGAAGAAAGAATTGGGAAACTTGAAGGCAAGTCAGCTGAGATTATTCAGCCTGAGGAACAGAAAGAAATCAGAAAGGTGAAAAATGAACATAGCCTCAGAGACCTGTGGGACACCATCAAGTACACCACCATATGCATAATGGGAGTTCCAGAAGGGGAGGAGAGAGAAAGGCTGAAAACTTCCCAAATTTGATGAAAACCAGTAATAGACACATCCAAGAAGTTCAACAGTCTTCCAGTAGGAGAAACCCAAAAACATCTACACCCAAATATTTAATAAAATATTCAAAGTCAAAGAGTAATTTTGTAGACTCTTGAAAGCAGCAAGAGAAGATCAAGTCATTATATACAAAAATCCTCAAAAGAATTAACACCTTATTTCAGAAACCATGGAGGCCAGAAGGCAGTGGAATGACATATTGAAAGTGCTGGAAGAAAGATTGTCAATCAAGAATTCTATATTCAGCAAAGCTATTCTTCTAAAATGAAGGAGAAATTAAGACATTCGCAGATAAATAAAAACTGAAAAAATTCATTGCTAACAGACCTGCCCTGTAAGCCTTTTAATATTTTAATATTTCTTGTAAGAAACATTAAAATGAATCATTAAGGCTGATATAAAAGGACACTAGAAAGGACACTAGTATCTCAAGTCCATATGAAGAAATAAAGACCGCTGATAAAGGTAATTACATAGGTAAAAATAACAGACAGTATAAATGTATTTTTGGTAATTCTCTTTTTCTCCTTCTGATGTAAAAAAGAACTTTTCATAAAACAATTGTAAGTCTCTGTTGATGGGCATACAATGTATAAAGATGTGATTTGTATCACAAAAACAGCACAGAGGAGGTACATAAGAGCCAGGCTTTTGGATACTATTGTAATTAAGTTGGTTTTAATCCAAACTAGATCATTATAAGTTAAGATCTTAGTTGTAATGTCCAGGGCAACTACTCAGAAAATAAATAAAGACATATAGAAAACAATGACAGAAGAATTAAAATGATACAGCAGGAAATATCTATGTAAGACAAAAGATGGCAGTAACAAAATAATAGAAAAACAGAAAAGATACGACATATAGAAAACAAATGGCAAAATGTTAGGCATAAATCCTACCTTATCAGTAACTACATTAAATGTAAATGGACTACACACTTCAGTTAAAGACAGAAATTAACAAAATGGATTTTTAAAAATTATACAACTATATCTTGTCTACAAGAGACACACTTTATATTCAAATGTATAGATTGTAAAGATGGAAAGATATATTACGCAGTTACCAAAACCAAAAAAAGCTGAAATGACTATACTAAGATCAGCATAATAGACCTTTTGCTGAGACAAAAATTGTTACTAGCAAGTAAGGAAGACAATTATAATGATAAACAGATCAATCTACCAAGAAGATAATAAGAATTATAAACACATGTCTAACAAAAAAGCCCCAAAATATATGAAGTAGAAGTTGGCAAAAATGAAAGGAGCAAAAGTCAATTCAATAATAATAATTGGAGACTTCCATACTCCACTGAAAATATGGATAGAATAACTAGATAGAAGATCAAGGAAATGGGAGACGACAAACTAACTAGACCTAATGGACGTCTATGGAAATCTTCACCCAACAAGAGCAGAATACACCTTCTTTTCTAGAGCACATGGAACCTTCTCTAATATAGACCATGTTAGGCCATAAAATGAGTAAAACATTTTTACTAATAAAAATATCAGTAAAGGGATAGAAAACATACACAGTAGGTTCTCTGATCTTGATGGAGTAAAATTAGAAATCAGAAACAGAAGAATATTTGGAAAATGTGTGGAAATTAAATAACACACTCCTAAGTAATCAATGGACCAAAAAGGAAACCAGAAGAGAAATTAGAAAGTATTTTGAAATGAATGAAGACAAAACCACAACACATCAAAACTTACAGGATGAAGCCGTATCAGTGCATAGAGCGAAATTTATACATATAAATACCTATGTTAAAAAAAGAAGAGAGTTCTCAAAAACCTAACCTTTCACTTTAAGAAACTAGAAAAATAGCAGTGAATTAAACCCAAAGCAAGTAGAAGAAAGGAAAAATAAAGATTATGGTGGAAATAGATTAAATAGAGAATAGAAAAACAATATAAAATTCAATGAAACTAAAAGTTGGTTCTTTGGAAAAAGCAAAATTGACAAATTTTAACTAGCTTGACAAAGAAAAAAAGAGAAGATGGAAATTACTACAATCAGAAATGAAAGAGGGGACATTACCACCAACCTTAAATAAATAAAAAGGATAATAAGGAAGTGGATTATAAAGAAATGAATAATTGTATGCCAACAAGTTAGGTACCCTAGATGAGCTGTATAAATTCTTAGCAAGACACAAACTACCAAAACTGACTCAAGAAGAAATAGAAAATTTGAGTTGACTCATAACAAAGGAAAGGAACTGAAATAGTAAAAAACAAAACCAAACAAAACCAAAATTTCCCACAAAGAAAAACCCGAGTCCAGATGATTGCAAGGAGGGCCTCCTTTAGAGGACAATAGGATAATTCAAGGGGGCAGGTCTAAGGGGGAAAATTTGTGGGACTGGTTGGAAAACTGATATGTGGGTGTGCATTCTCCACTTGTCCTTAAAATCACGTCGCACCCTGAGCTCCGTTTTCCATCTAAGGCCAAGTAGGACCGATTGTGGGTGTGTGCGTGCATTGACCGAGGGCAGCGTTTCTGGGGCCATGGCACTTCCTTGGCCACATTTATGTCACACCTGCATTGGGAAGTGGGGAGGGACATCCTGGGAGGGACATTCCTCACCTTTTCTTCAGGCATTTCCAGGAGGGGCAGGGCAGGATGTGTGTCCTGGGGGCTTGAGGGCCAGGTGGGGCTGGTCAACTCTGACTCGTAGAGTTTGTATCTGTAGGACAGTGGCTCTGCCAGGAGAGGGCTGCTGTGAGTGTGAGTGTCAGACATCTCCTTGGGGCGGCTGCTCATCCGTCATGCGACTGGTGGAAGGAAAAGGGAAACAGCAGGTGAGTCAGGATGGGGCGCAAGGGACTTGGTGGCGGGAGGCTGGGTAGAGCCCCAAGGGGGCCTGAGGTCTGTCCTGACACACACGGGACCTACTGTTCCAGTCACATGTGCTACCAGAGGGGCCTGGAGCCATTCCTCCACCCACGTGAGACCTGACCTTTCAAAATCCCCCCTTCTTCCAAGTCCAGAAGGAAGTCCATTTCTGCTCTGCACATTTCCTTGATCTCCCAGTTAGAATAGCTGTCTCTTTTTTTCTGATCACTAAAATATTTTTTCTCTTCCTTTCACATTGTCCATGGTACTCTCTTATCATGTGATTAGTTGTACATAGATTTTCCCTTGATAAACAAACATGGGTCTGGGTCTTCCAACTGAGTCGGGGTCTAAAAGAAGCTCATTTCCTTAATTTCTATGCATACTGTGTTGCTTACTGTTGACCCCCAGTGCCCCGCCTCCCATCTGCCCTCAGTGCCCTTTCCCGCTCCCCCTTTCCTTCCCCAAGAACAGCCGCATCTCTGGTACAGTCCATGGGAGGCCATGTGCACTTGTCCCTCCACGCGGGGCTCCTTTCCCGTCCACCACAAGGTCAGGGCCTGTGCTGCGACTTGGTTCTGGGCCAACCTCTGCCCAGCATGCTCGTTTTCCAGGTTTGGTCTGGCTGCTCCCTGAAGGTTTAATTCTTCCCTCCTTCCTGTCTTAACCATCCATCTCTGGCCCCCGCCAGCTCACTCATGTCTCCCTTCACTTCACTGTTTCTTTGGGAGGTGGTTTTGGGGCTGCACATGGCCTTAGATGCCCTAGAATTTTTCCCACTGCTCCTGCTGCCATGGCTTCATCTTCTATCTACATACCAATGACTCCCAAATCTAACATTTCCAGCCCAATTTGAGCATTGGATTCACAGATTTAATTGTTTGTATTTGCGTGATGTCCCAGAAGCAGCCTCAACTTAATGCCCTGAAACAACCCATAATGTTCCCTTCCCAAGTCCTGCCCTCCTCCTGCAAAGGTGCCCGTCCTAGGAGAAGTCCTCTCCCTTCCAACCTGCTCCTGCTGAAAACTCCAGAGTCAAACTCTACTCCCTGCATCAGGGAATTCTGGGAATTCTGTGTCTAAAATACACCTTGATGTCCAACATCACACCTAGTTGCCATCACCTCTTCCAGCTTCTCCAATAACTCCCCAATAAGATACCCCCGCTTCTTCTCAGATTTCTCCTCCAGGCTGTGCTCCGTGGGTCCTCAGAGCTGGATTAGCACTCAGTGCCACTCAGGCCGGTTTCCTGTTTACATCCCTTCAGTGGCTACAGATGGAAAAGCACGTCTTTAACACGGCGCTCAAGGCTCTGCGTCACCGAGTTCCTTTGTGCTTCAGCCCGCCCTCTTCTTCCCGCCCCTCGTCTCTGGGCTCCACACTGGCCTCCTAGCCCTTTCCCCCTCAGGGCCTTTGCAAATGCTGGTCACTCTGCCTGGAAGTCCTCTCCCTCCCCTTTCCCTGGGTAACTCCCACTCATCCCTCAGTTATCACCTGTCAGAGAAGCCCTCCCAGCTCTACCCCCGACCATGGGAACTGTCACATGTCCTCATGGGACCCAGCATTTTTCCTTATTGCATTTTTTTATACCCAGCAATAATAGATTTATTTGTATATTTATTTGTATAGTATCCATCTTCCCACCAGAACTTAAGATGCATGAGGACAGTGACCGGATTTGTTCTGTTTATTGCTGTGTCCCCAGCTCCTTGCACAGTGCCTGGCGTATAGTAGGTGTTCAGTAAACAGACAGTTAAGTGAGGGAGAAGGAGGGAAGGAAGGAAAGGAGGAAGGAAGGCAGGCAGGCTACAGGTGACTGCTGCCGTGGAGAACATTACAAACCACCTTGGGTCCCATGAGTCTTGAGTGTTTGAAGAAGGTTGGGACCTCCCATCAGCCCTGCACTCTCCAGGCAGGACTCTCGCCATGTCTGGCACCTGTCTGCATTCCCAGGAAGACAGCATTTAAACCACGGCTGATTTTAGCACGGGTCTGCAAACATCATTCCGATCCAGCCAACACCTCTTTCTGGTGCTCCTGTGGTTCTGGAAGGGGGCTTTTCCTCTATTCTGACCCTGCAGATGGAGTTTCAGTGACCTCAGACTGTCCTGGAGGGCGCACATCTGGAAAGGCTCCGGTCTCCCTAAACCTCCCTCAAGCCTGTCCCTTCCCAATGCGCTCTCGCCCTCTGGTGGCCAAGAGGTGCTACAGCATCCTGGCCGGTTGGTAGGATTCCTTCCAAGTCATTCAGATGCAAAGTGAGGGGCAAGGAGATGTCCAGACACGGGGCCTGCAGGACACGACACACCTGCATGAACTAGCAGTGTTCTGGGAAGACCTTGTGTTCAATTCAGTGGCCGTGAATTCCATTAAAAGTCCAGCTGAAAAATAACTTTCATCCTTCAGCATATTTCATTGAATCTGAGACGTTCTCAACTGTAAGATGGATCATTGTTTTGTGCATCACCAGGAAAGAAGAAAACGCTGCCAATTAAAATCGTCTGCACCTTGATTTAAAAAATGTTCAAACAGGAGAACGATATGTATCATAGAATCAAGGGAACATGATAAAAAGCATAATGATGAGGCAGGAGTAGGAATAATTTTCTAACTACAGGATGAAACATTTAAATTAAAAAAATTAAAATAGAGTGGATACATTATGAGCCCTTTACGAACAGGGCACGTCACTTGGTTGATTTCCGTGTTTGCATTCCTCAGCAGAAAGCCAGACACATAATAAACCCTCAATAGCTGTTCAAGGATTATGGAAAGAATGAATGATTGCACAAGGGAAGTATACCCCAGAGTCTCTCCAGAAAGGCACTTTCTTCTCTTCCTCTGAGTCCCTCCTGTCTGCAGAGAATATTCCCAATTACAGATGGAAAAATCAAGTCCCAGGAAAGCAAAACAAGAATCGTCTCTCGCATGGATGTGACTGCCCTTTCTGGAGCAAGCTTGCTTCCTTGTGTCGGCTGCAGGAAGCAGAGAGCCCGGGAAACCAGCGACTTCATGCAGAGTCCAGATTAGACCCACATTCCTACTCTGGGCTCCTTCTGTTACTCCAACTGCCGTGCAGGGCACAGCTGGGGGACGCAGGGGAGGGTGGCCACCCTCCAGCCTGGGTCCAGGCTGTCAGCCCAGTGTTCTATTTCACAAGCCCACATAACCTCGGCGGGAACAACGTGATTGCATCCCCTCTGGGGAACACAGCGTTCCTCGGCCATGGGAATGTTTATCCTGTTTAAATGGGGGAATTTTGGCTTCGGGGTAGGGGTGAGACGTGCAGCAAAAATGGCCTTGTAAAGAGAGGGATGCTGTTTGGAAAGAGCACAGGCTGCGGAAGGGAAGATGCTCAGCTTCCCTCTCTCCCCCGCCAGGAGGCGCTGCACGGGCCTCCGGGTCTCCCTCGTTCAAGGGCAGCGCAGGACTCTCCGGACAGCGGGGTTGCTGACGGGGTTCCTGGCGCAGAGTCAGGCTCAGGGATTTCAGTTTCCTCTCTTCCTGTGCTCCCAGGCTGGAGGGAAAGATGGCTAAAGCAACGCGATGAAGTGCAAGCTGGCTGGTCTGAAACAGAGCGCCTTGCCAAAGTTTCCATAAGGCGTCGGCCACTTGTTAAAACTGGCCGGTGGAAGGGCTGCCCGAGCCACGTCCCGTCTGAAGGCAGCAGGCCTCAGAGCCCCTTCCCAGCGCAGCGCTGAGCCAGCCCATTAAACCTGCTTCCAAGAACACATAATTACCCGCTTGGCGTGAGAACGCTCTCCTTGGCTGCCTGCACCTTCCCCTCTCCCGAAGAAATTCGGACAGAAAGGGCTTTTTGGCTCAGCCTCGCTCCCTCCAAAAAGCCAGGTCCCAGTGGCTCCCCAAACAGAGGCGCCTCCATCCTCTTTGTAAGAAGCTCTCTGTTGAGTACCTACTGTGTGCACTGGCTACCTGGAGGGAACATCTGCCTGCAGAGAGCTCCTGTTTGGGCAGCAGGGAGAGAGAAGCTGCCAGCGTGCAGGGAAAGCGGGGCCGGGGATGGTGGGGTGGACGCAAGGGCTGCTGTCGGAGCACAGGGCAGACCCCCAGGCTCCCGGCCTCGGGCAGACAGGCCCAGGCTCTCACGTCAGCCATGACTTGGCCGAACAGACAAGACAGAAGAGAACACTCCAGGCCAAGGAAATGCCTGAGAAAATACACACCTGGCTTGTGCCAGGAAATCCCAGCTGTGGACCCCGCTGGAGCAGGGCTCAGTTGGCAATCAGAGGCCGAGCTGGGTGTCAGAAGACAGACCCCTAGGAGTTCTCAGTCCCTCTGTTTGGACCCCAGTTCTCCTCCCAACGTTAGAAAACATGGCTCCCGCTCTACTGCATGGATTTGGAAAATCTTCTTCTGTCTCTTTCTCCAAAAGACTGCTTCCAGCAGCAGTGCAAAAATATGGCCCTGCCCGATGTGCCCTTCCTAGCACACTCCTGCGGTTATGAGAGGGAAGGGCCTGGGACTGAGGGCTTCACGAGTTGCTGGTGTGGATCTGTGCACATCCAGCTCTCCTCCCTGTGGCCCGTTGGGTTTAAGTCTGCTGGTGACCTTGTCATGGGGGGGTGAATCTAAAGTGGCCTCATTTATGTCATCGTCCACCCAACTGAGTTTTTGAGATTGCAGCTTTCTGGGGAAGGAGAAGTGACCCGTAGGTTTTCCAAAATATTTGTTGAATTGATTCATTTTGCCCAAGACTTTGCCACTGATGCAATTATGGAAAAGGAGAGTGTCTATATATTTGTACAACCTTAGGGCTGAAAGGGAGATCCTTTGTTTCTCTCAAACAATGAAGGATCCCATTGTTTCAGTGCCCCTGACTGTTGGCTGGGCTTCCAGGACCCCAGGGGCAGGCTGTTCTCACTGCGAGTGGCTCTGATCACGGGAAGCCCTTGGATCCGTGGAGCGGACATCCAGCCCCCGGGTTTTACCCGCCGCTGGCTCCGGTTCCGTGCATCTGCACAGGACACAGTACCCCCTGGCCCGTGAGACCACTGCAGAGACTGAGTCTAAGCCTGCCTTTCTCTAGGGCAGACCCATGGCCCTTCCTTCCATTTGACTTCAATTAAGGCCGAGATGTCACTCTGAAAGGACCTTGCTGAGTCAGGCGGAGTCCCTGGGCCCTGAGCAGGGTGACCAGCTGCCGAAAGGGGGAAATCAGCTGTGCAGGGCTAAGTGGACGCTGGTTGGGGATAGAAGAGGCCCATGGGCTGGTGGGTCATCCCCAGGGAGGCCACGGAGGGGATAGGTCAGGAGAGGCCTGGTTACTAGGCAGGTAGGGCCAAGAAGCCGAGACAGGGGCCTGGCTGGCCTCAGGGCCAAGGTGAGAGGTGCCTTTGTCAGGGCTGGGTTGTGTAAGAGGTTGGAAGAGCGCTGCCTCTAGTTAGGGGTGGCTCAGAGCTTTCCGTGGCAGCTCCAGCCCAGTGAGTCTGATGTGGGCTCAGAGGAGCCTGACTCACTGGGGCCAGAGGCTCAGGCCTGGTGGGACGGGAGTCGGGAGGAGCACGACCTTCTCTGGGCCATCTGCAGACCATCTGGGGTTGGATGGCCGGTGGCCAGCATGCCTGGGGCTGCATGTCTCTGGCTCCCCTGCAGGACCAGGGCTGGGCCCTACAGCTGGGATCTAACCAGGGCCCTCAGCGGAAAGGCTCGGGAGCCTGTAGGGTGGGGGTGAGAGGCCAGACCTTTGATCTCCCCCTTAGATGTTAGCTGGTGTTTGGAGGGACAGTCAGAGGCGCACCACACCCTTCTCAACTGACACTTTTCAAGTGTCTGACCCACCCATGCCCCATGGACTGAGCCCCTGCCTCCCCATCCCAGCAGCAACGACCAGGCCGTCAAACTTCCCTTTGAGGGCCTCTGTCTGCATTGGTCTGTTCCCTCCTTCTGGGCCAGGCCCTCTGCTGTCCAGGCCGGCTCCACCTTGCCACCGGTGATGGATAAATTATCCTAAAACACTACGTGGTCCTACTGTGCATCTAAAGTGCCCCATGTCTGAGTGTCTCATCACCTCTGGGTGTGACACGCTGTGCCTGGGGGTGGCCAGGGTCCAGAGCAGTGGAGCACACTGTTCCATGATGCTAACTGGATTCAGTGGGAAATAGTTGCCTATTTAAGCAAACCTGGCTTATAAAAGAGTGGAATACAAACCTTTTTATTTTTAAAACAAAAATTCCTGGACAGACATTGTGAGTCTGTGCTTGGCTGCCTCAGGCATGTCCCCAGGGCCACCTCAGGCTCGATTCTGCTTCATGGAGGTTGTTTTCCATTATCCGCCCTAACCCTGTCCACGGCCCAGCCCTGTCAGTGCCACAGTGCCTCCCCGGCCACCCAGAGGTGCTCTGGCCTCGCCTTTGTCCCCTGTGGCGGTTAGGATCTGTTTCACTGTGCGGCGGTCACACACACACGCACACACACACGTCTCATGCACACACATACACAGCCGTACACACAGTGAACGCTGTAAATTCTGCACTGCTTTAAACCTTTATGCACACAGTATCTCATACTTTACAAAGCACTTTCCTTTCAATAATTGCATTTGTTTTCGCAAATGATCCCACGATGTGGGGAGAGAGGTAGGGTGGTGTCTTATTCTCATTTCACAGGCTCAGAGAGGTGAGGGGAGCTGCCCGGTACCACACAGCAGGCTGACACAGGCCCCCCGACCCTGCCTCCTAGCGCTCGGTCCTGAGCTCTTCCCGCAACAGCATCACCAGCCCCCTTGGACGGGCCCTGGACTCTCCCCTGAGGATGCCTCCCTCCCCAAGCAGAGACCAGGGGCTGGCGGGTCCTCCACCCTCCCTGGGGCCAGGCTGTATGTAGCTTAGGTTTTTGGCCTTTGGATGCAGTAAAGGTACCAGTGCACGCCTCCCTTCAGGAACTGGACCGCAGCGTGGGCTGGGACGTTGTGCGTGTAACCGGGGCGGTGTCCATCGCTGTGGCAGGGCCGGAGTGCTGCACTCGGCCTCGCCAAGGGCTTCGTCTGGTGTGTCCTTAGGTCCTTGAGCCACCCCTTTCTCTTAAAAAAGCCTTGATCGTTTTTTCCCTGCACAGATGTTTGTTTCCTAAAAGCGACACCCATTAGAGTGGGCAGTCAGCGCTGGCCCTGGGAGGGCCCTGACTGGGACACATCCCACCAGGCGCTGTCCCTGGAGCCTCTTCATCAGATGAAACTTGGAGTCAGGTGGATCTGGAAGGCCTTCTGCAGACTGGGTGGAGGGGTTTAGAAGGGGGTGAGGGTCGGGGAGGCAGGTGACGGGCTGACGTTAAATCTCAGGGCGCTGCTCAGCACCAGGCGGAGGGGCAGCTGGGCTGGGCTCTCCTGGGGAGCCCACGCGCCCTGTCTGCGTGGCGTTAGGTGGCCCTTCTCAGCCTGCTGTGCAACAGGCTTTGGAGCTGTTTTTCCCATGTCACCCAGTCCTCAACTGGCCTCACGTAAGTCATTTTCTGCGCAAGATGAACCCCAGCCACCATTTCAGTCTGCCTTGGTGGGAACCAAGCAGGGACGAGGTATTTTCAGAGCACTTCCCCTCTCCCATCAGCTGGTTGGGAATGCTCTTTCCTTGAAACCCTGAGAGCAGACATCTCCACCTCGACAGCTCACAGTCACCGTCTTCCTCTAGGGAGCATTAAAAAATCCTAGTGCCTGGGCTCCCCCTCCAGAGATTCTGACTTAAGTGCTCTGGGGTACAGCCTGGGTTGGTTACACGCTCCCCAGGGGTGCTGACCTGCTGCGGAGGCTAAGAACGCCAACCTAGATCTGGCTGCACGCAGTCCACGCTCTCCTGCATCAGCTCCAGTTCGAACCGCGGGAGCCCAGCCCTACCCCCAGGAGCAGACCCTGCGTTTGACCCGGGGCCCCAGGGCCCTCCTCTGCTCCTTCAGGCCCAGGCCGCACAGATGTAGGGGTCTCACTTGGCAGAAGAGGTGGGTGGTGGGTGTGAGGACTACAAGCGTGTGGGGGGAGCATGGTGGGAAGGGGCCTAGAAACAGCCTTCACCTATTTCAGAGCCTTTGCCTAGTGGTCAGAGCATTCAGTCAACAAGCAAACCCAGGTCCGATTTAGGAGGAGTGAAACCAAAGCAAAACCGAAACCAAAGCAAAACCGAAACCGAATTTATGACTCTAATTAAATGCCGTTTACATCCTCTATCTCCAGATGGAAGGAGGTGGCAAACACCCGAGTCTTTTCCAGCATCTGCCTTGGCCTGAGGACGCTGCCTCCCTGCTTCCCACAAGACCAGCTCAGGGCTGTAGCGGCGGCCCGCTCCCAAGAAAGCTCGTCACCAGGGCTGCACAATTTCAGAAATAAAGCTGTACCACCTCTGGGAGCGGAGGCTCACCCGGTTGTTGGAATATCTCAGTCGAAGGCTCCCCTTTGCCTTGTGAGCCCATACAAGACCATTCGGAGGAGACCCTGGGAGGCTGTGGATTTGCCCGGCCCTGGAGAGAACAGAGCCTGGACCCGTGTTGGGGTGAGTGGACGCTGGGGGGCTTTGATGGTGGCGCCCGCACACCACCTTGCCGTCAGCTCAGGTGAGGTGTGAACACAGCAGAGAGGGCAGCAGTGAGGACCGTGGGTGACCAAGTGACACGCATGTGCCCTGTCGGAGGGGAGAGGACAGAGGGAGCCCCACCCGGAGTGGGAAGGGACACTTTGTGGAGGTAGTGAGGAGAGAAATAGAGTTGGGATTGGCAGAAAGGAAGCAAAATGTGGAAGGACTGGGGAATTATGACACAAGGGAAAAAAAGAATGAGGAGAAAGGTGTTAGTGAGGAGGGGGAAGACGAGAAAGCGGGGTCGCAGCTGGTGGTAGAGGAGGTGCTGAGTGGGGGCAAGACCAGGCTGAAGGGGAGACGGGGCGGGGGAGGCAGGCAGACCCTCCCGAGCTACGTGTCTCCGCTCTGAGGGGGCAACAGCCTTCTGGCTGCCACACCTCTTGGCTTGGCTTCCCTTCTTCCCTCTTCCACAAATCCTGTGATGGATGGAGGAGGAATTGGGGCCCAGTGTGTGGCTCCTGGTGTATCATCTGGACTTAGAAATAGACATCCCCTGGAGCCAGCTATCTAAGAGGGAAAATCGGAGGGAACCCAGCGTGGAGATGGGAGCCCCACAATTCCAGCTTCATCCGGCCCTCGCTCCCCCATCGTGACTAACCAGATGGACAGAATGAGCTTTCTTCAGATGCTCAAAGGAGCCACTTGGGGTTCCATCGGTTCAGTGTCAAGGAATGTGTGCATTTGAAAGTGGCTGAAGGCACTGGCCGAGATGCCTGTCCTCTGACCCCCTGAGGCTTGACTGAGGTAACGCGAGAGCTAAGATGGCTCTATTTAAACAGCCAGACATCCAAAGAGATGGAATCTGTCTGGACACCACTGGCAAGTCAGCTGAACTTGTTATGAAATCTCTGAAGCTGTGTTTTCTCTTGCGTGTCTGAAAGGAGGGTGAGTGTCGATGGGCAGATGCCCCTGGGGCAGTCACGGTAGGGGGGACAAAGACCCTGGACTTGGGGTCCAGCCAAACTCTGGCTCTGCCACTCGCTCACTGACGCCTCCTCACCTGCGAAGCAGGACGGAGGTACTAGTCCAGAAGGTGACACGCAGAGGCCCTGCCCGGCACGTGGCGGGGGTCAGCAGGAGCCAGTGCCTCCCTCCATCCTCCTGCCTGTTCTGGGATTGTTCAAAGCTCTAAAGACTCCGACTCTCAGGGATTTAAAGAGAGGGGGTTGGCCAATGTAAACATTAAGAAATGTTCATCTTCCTAAAATTTCCCTGTAGCAGATCTTGTGTTGAATATTGTTCATTCATTCAAACGTGTTGGTTAAGCGCCTACTGCGAGCCAGTCACTGGAGATTTAACAGCGAGCAAGAAAGAGCCCTTCTTGCCCTAATGGAAACCAGACGATAAAATCTAAGTGTCCAGGGATAGGACTGTCCTCTTCCCACGTGGGGAGGGTAGGGCATGGGGTGGAAACGAGGGGGCATCTTTTGGTTGTCTCGGGGACAGCGGGGCACCACTAGGTTGTGTTGAGGGAGTAGCCTGCAATGTGCAGGACCAGCCCATCTGACAGGGGATTGTCCCACTCAGAACGCTCAGTGAGAAACCCTTGTAGGCAAAGGGTGAAAAAAAAGTCATGAAAACCAGAAACTTGCCGTTGGTAGAAATATTTGTAATATCATCATTTCCTTAACGGCAACTTTTAAGAGCTCTTTGAGCTGGGTGTTAAGGGATCTTGTATCGTGTTTCTTTAGTTGTTCAGATTTTCCAGGCACATCCCTTTTCTCATAGGGCCTTTCCTTCCCCATAATGGTGGTGCTGATGTTTTGGTCATGTTCCTAATTCCTTCATGCACAAAGCTCATGCAACTGCCTGTCAGCTACAGAGTGGGGTTGAATCAGGATTCTGGGGGACCAGGGACCCCCTGGGTCAGTGATTTGCCTCTCCAAGGGCTCTAGCTCTGGTTACGGGGGTCACAGATCTGGGAGAAGACAAGTGGCTCACTGGGGATCTGAACCCACTGTCCCTGGCTGCACTGTGTCTACGTTCCACCCCACCAGGACAAGAGTCAGGTGAAGCACCTCTAAGAACTGGTAAAATGTAAACATTCTTGGGAATATGCATTTAAACTGAAGTGGCAACATGGCCCACCCATTAGTCATATTCTTTTTACTTCAGCCCCTCATTATCATGTTCATAAAATCATATTTATATACATATATTTATTGTGAAAACTTCAACTACTGTAGAGTACAGGAAGAGAGCAAAAACTTGTTCCATCACTCGGATGCAGGAGCACTGAGGAACTATTCTGCCAGACATCTCTCTGCTCATATTCACAGGCAGCAAGAGACATGGACAAGCAAAAATAATTTTCTAGAAATAGCATCATGTCTTACGAGCTATTTTTTAAATTTTTTAAATTTTATTTTATTGCATTATAGTCAGTTTACAATGTTGTGTCAATTCCCAGTGTAGAGCACAATTTTTCAGTTATACATGAACATACATATATTCATTGTCACTTTTTTTTCACTGTGAGCTACCACAAGATCTTGTATATATTTCCCTGTGCTATGCAGTATAATCTTGTTTATCTATTCTGCATATGCCTGTCAGTATCTACAAATTTTGAACTCCCAGTCTGTCCCCTCCTACCCCCTTCCCCGCTGACAACCACAAGTTTGTATTCTATGTCTATGAGTCTGTTTCCATTTTGTATTTATGTGAGCTATTTTTTAAAGTTAAAAGTATTGTATTTAATTTTATGTGACTTTAACAGGAGAAAAGTGAATTAAAGGGAAACTAAAGAAACTGCTAAACTTCGGATGAATGTTTATTTATCACAGGGAACTTTTTAGTTTTTATAACTCTTTAAGGCTAAGAAAACAACAGAAAAAACTATTTGGAAAAAAACCCCCAAGAACTCAGTAGCTTTTAAAAAAAATTCCAGGTTTCATATTTGGGTAGTATTGATGAATTCTTCACTAAGAAAAATGATGAAATTGGTTTTCTTACACTTCTACCAAGTTTTATTAATTTTATTACTATTATTATTTTTGCTTAGTCAAGGTTTATGTCATTTTATTCTATTCTTTTACTAGTTCAAAGCTGTCATCTACCTCTATCTCTATTTTTCTATCAAGAGAAGAAAGAGCTTATACAGTAGGTGTGACATCCCAGCCTCCAAGGTGGGCCTCAGCGCTCCTTGCCTCCTGGTAGTCCTAGAGTTGACCTATGTAACCAGTGGAAATAATGGTCTGTGGCTTCTGAGGCTCGGCCAGAAAAGACAGCCTTGCACTCTTGGCTCAGTTACTCTGGGGGAAACTGCTTCTGTGTCATGATGACACTTAAGAAGCCTTAGGAGTTCCTCCTGGAGAGGGACTTGGACCTCTTGCCAACAACCAGCATCACCAGCTATGTGAGTAAGCCATCTTGAGAGTGAATCCTCCAGCCCCGAGCGAGCCTTCAGATGACAGCAGCCCACTGACATCTTGACTGCTGTCTTATTAGAGACCGTAAGCCAGAATGACCCAGGTGTGTTGCTTCCAGATTCCTGGATGAAGACATTCTTAGGATGCCAAATGTTTATTGTTGTTTTAAGCTGCTGAGTTTTGGGCAATTTGTTACACATCAGTAGATAACAAATACACTAGCCATTAATACCTCTTCAAGGATCTGATTAGCCAGTGTCTTAACAAGAACCTAGAAAGACATTTTTTTTTTTTTAATGGAGGGAAAGGTCCTTGGGGAGAAGGAAAGAACCAATATTTATTGACCAACTCGGATGTGGTAGGTACCATTATCCTGTGTTATTTTATGTAATTTTTAGAGCAACCCTGTAGAACAGGGTGGAGGATGCTTGCCTACCAACTTGGAGGTGGTCTGCTGCCAAAATGTGATGACAGGGTGTATAGAAAAGGTCCGCTGGCCTCACACTTTTGCAGGAAACTTTTTCCTTATGGATTGAGCCTCATGGGGCAGAAATATCTCTTGGTAGGCGGAAGAACTCTGACTGAGGGATCACACAATCAACCCAATTGAGGAATGCGTTCATTCTTTAAGAACGTACCTGAGAAGTAATAACCAACATTGCTTTCATGGAGTTTTGATGCAGAGACAACACTTAAATGCAGGAACAGAATCAGTAAGCAAAGTGATAAAGTGCTGGAATAGTTGAAGTGCTTCATCATTTAATTATTCATCTGTCCTCAGCAAGGGCTTCTCATTTGCAAGGTTGTGGCCTTGAAGAATGTGCAACACACGGTTGCTGTCCTCCAGGAACTGAGGGGCGGTTAGACAGATAAAAATGATGAGGGACGTATTATCTGGACAATTCCCATGTAGCTTGGCTTGCCCAGTCCTCCTTCTAGGGCACTTTACTCTACCCAAGAGGCTAGAAATTTGAAAGTCAACATTTTCAGGATCTCTTGCAGCTAGGCCTTTAGAAGAAAATCAAGTTTGGTCGATTAGAAGCATTTTGGAAAATTTTAGGTGGAAATGAAGCAGAAGATGTTCTGTTCTTTCAACTGTTTTCTGGTGAAAGTAAGGTCACGGGCATATGACGTTTTTGGCCACTCAGCTGCCATCTCTGCGGAGTTTGAGAGGCAGTATCTATGATGACTTTGTGATTCTGGCTTCCCTGTTCCTGGAACACAGTGGTGGGTTCTTGAACCTGTTTCAGCGGTGGCCTCAGAGGTAGTAGCCCCTATGATAAATCAGTTTTGTAGTGTCCAAGAGTAATTTCTGGCCCAAACCAAACAGCTCCCTCCTACAACTGTGCCCCCAAATCCCTGTGTTGAATCCCTTTCTGCTTAAAATGCCTACAAGGGTTTCTGCTTCCTGTCCTGAACCCTGACTGAGAGATGTCAGACGGAAAAAACCCAGTGTTGGGAGATGGGGTCAGGGCTCAGGAGAGAAGGGGTAATGAGAAAGGAATTTTTGGAGGAGGTAACTTTTTATCATAAAGGAATCAGGATTTCAAACAGCCCAGAGGAGAGATGACAGCTTCCTTGGGGGGGGGCGAGTTAAAAAAGCCTTTTCTCCTTCTCCCCAGGTGGTACCTCCCTAGTACCTTCCACCCTGCAGCTGGATGGGTTATGGTTTTTATTAAGGCCTAGACTTGAATGAATAGTTACTTGGAGTTCTGTTTGTTGTCACGGGGAAGTGTGTTATTTCAATATGGGATTCAATACCCAGAAAACAGATTCTTGTGGAGCCCGCTCGTGGATCCTGCAAAGATGAATACATCTGTGGAAGGAGGTGCTTTTCCTTTCCTGCTGCCTTCCATCATTACCCCGCTGGAAACACCGGCTGCTGTCCACAGGCTTGGCTCCCAATCACCTGTCTCCCTGGGGGAGGATAAAACGCAGGGACCAGGTGTTCTCTGACATGGCAAAGCAGAAGAAAAATCACCGTATTGGGAGTGTGGAGACCTGGGATCTAAATTTAGCTCTGCTGCCTACCGGCTGTTTAACCTTGAGCAAGTTTAATTAATAACCAGATTGTTACTATCTTGTGAATCTGCCTGCTTCTCCTTATGTTCAAGGCTGCAACCTGAACTCAGACCATGATCATGTCCAGTTACAGCCCCTGGTATCTGTGCAAGCTCCACAATCCACTCTTCCAAGTGCATCCAGAATAATCTTGTAAGAAAGCAAATCAGGTCATATTACCTCTTTTTTAAGACTCTTAAATGCTTCCCAGTGCCCTTGGGTTGTCAAAACTCCTGGGCAGGACATTCAGTCTGATTTGGTCTCAGTGAGCCTCTCTGCCCTCCTCTCCAGAAGAGGCTGTGTTTTAAGGTGAACGAGAGCCAATAGTTTCCAAAGTGGGGCATTCATCCTGAGGGGTGCATAAGACAGTCCACTGGGGTGTGGTCTATTAGAACTTTAATGTATATTTTTATCTACATATTAAGATGAATTTAAGCTAAGGAGTCCTGGCTCAGATGATTTTTCAGGTCATCACATGTCATATGTAGACGCTGGATTCCGTGAGTGGTCAGCCTGGCAAGGTCACCTATGCAGGCTCTGGAGTCAGATTTCCTGATTTTTATTTGTTATTAATATTATAATATTATTAACTTTATTCTTAACATCCTGACAAAGAGTGAAACTCTCATGGTGCAAAAAGATTTACACAAAGTAGACAAGTGGATTAAAGATTCCTGCAAAGACCCCAATGTTCATAGCAGCACTATTTACAATAGCCAAGACATGGAGACAACCGAAATGTCTGGCTACAGATGACTGGATATACAATGGAATACTACTCAGCCATAAAAAAGAATGAAATAATGTCATTTGCAGCAACATGGATGAACCTAGAAATTATCATACTGAGTGAAGTAAGTCAGACAGAGAAAGACAAATATCATATGATATCACTTATATGTGGAATCTAAAAGAAATGATACAAATTCTATTTACAAACCAAAAACAGACTCATGGACATAGAAAACAAACTATGAAACAAACTTTCAAAAGGGAAAGGGTGGGGAAGGATACATTAAAGGTTGGGGATTAACAGACACATATTACTGTATATAAAATAGATAAACAACAAGGACCTACTGTATAGCACAGGGAATTATATTCAATTCCTTGTAATGAGCTGTAATGCAAAAAAACTGAAAAAAAAAAGTGTGTATATGTATAGCTGAATCCCTTTCCTGTATACCTGAAACTAAAATTGTAAATCGACTACACTTCAATAAAAAAATAGGAAAAAAAAAGATTTCTGCAAAGAAACTTCAGATTAAAAAGAAAGATTAACTAAGATTAGCCCAAATAAATCAGGAGGGAGCGGTGGGGCTATTGCTTCCTCAGTTCTGATTATAAACTCATCACCAGCCACATTAGGAAGTAATGGTGATGACGACCTAATTAGCCATGATGAGAATTAGGGCAAAAAAATGTCAAAATTATGAAGTCGACTTTAAAAAGGATTTACATTCACTGTCATCAAAGATGACGCTCTGTTAGCCACTATATATAAAAATAGATAAAAAATTTTTTCTTCTGTATAGCACAGGGATCTATATTCAATATCATGTGATAACCTTTAATGAAAAAGAATATGAAAACAAATATATGTATGTATATGCATGACTGGGGCATTGTGCTGTACACCAGAAATTGATACACTGTAATTGATATACTTCAATAAATAAGTAAATTATTTAAAAAAAAAGATGACCTTCACCTAAGTGTGCATCGTGCCTTGATCTATTGACTAAGTATGTGAATATAAATTATAATTAAAAAACATATTGGGGTACCTGCTCAGAAGTGTTTTTCTGGTAGAATTGCACAGTAAAGAAATTTGGAGACCACTGAGCTGGGCATAGACTTGGGTCTAGATGTTATGAGGACCTGCCCTAGATTCAACAAATGAACTCTGGCCTAACGCAAGACTGTGAACTTCTTAGTTATTGATGCTTTTAAGGCCTTTATAAAGTGGAGCTGTTACTGTGCAGTATAATCTCAGTAGGTTTTAAAGGAGTAGACTTGAAACTTTGGAATATTTTACCTGCAAAATTATTTGATCTGGATATTGCCTGATACTTATGCAGAATTTTTAAAAAAGGTAAATATTAGGTACTGTACAGAATTATGTCCCTGATAGGATGGGTTATGGCAACCTGCACCCTTGTGATGGAGAATTGCCTCCTGACATCAGGACCAATTGGATCACACACCAGCCCATCATTCAGAACTCAGCAAGCAATGCCCTTTCTGCACCATAGTCATTCTGGAAGTAATGTGTTTACCCCAGCCTTCAGAACACAGTCCATAAACCGTAGGGCTTGACAAAGTGGCACTGTTTAGGCAACACAGGAAAACTGGAAAAGTGAATTGTAGGTGGTGAGTGACTAGCAATAAATAATCAGCTCATTCCCGTCGCAGGAATGCCTGTGACCAGGAGAAAAATCTGACCAGCGGAAAACTTGGATTGGACAAAAGCGGGCCATCTAATTCTGTATGAGTATTTTCGAGAGTGAGTATGTTCTGATTCCCTGGGCAGGATGGCTCTTCACAATACCTAGTTTTGTTAAAACCACGTCTGGTGACATTTGGACCCCACCCAGTTACCTGGCATCGGAAATCTCAGTATCCGTGGGGTCAGCATCTGTGGATACAGAGGGACGACTGCACTTCATCATTTTATATAAGGGACTTGAGCATCCACAGATTTTGGTACCTACCAGGGTCCAAGAACCAATCCCCTTCAAATATGGAGGGACAGCTGTCTATCATTAGTGATTCAGTCCTTTGAGCTAAACACAGACCCCCTCAGGTATCTTCTGTCGAAAAACAGGCAGCCTTAGAAAGAGCACAGCCAGTCAAAGATCCCTCAGTGCGACTTGACCTGTTAAACGGCCCCCTCGTGGGGAGAGCTCTGAGACAGGCTTAGGGCTCCAGGCATTCTGGCAGGGGATGCACAAAGAGGTGGGGAGCTGTGAGCAGGGGGAGGAAAGCAAAGGCAGAGACAGAGAGCCCCAGTGACAGCTCTAATGGTTTCATGTGCAACAAAGAAAAAACCTGAATTTAACCCTTTAGTTCAGGTCTAAGATCGACTGCGGCAAACACTGAGTTTATCGTAATCCTCCGGACTTGGGTAGGAACCACATCTTTCAGAATGAGTTCCATACAAAACAGCTTTCAAGGGGCCCCGATAAATACAGTCAGCTTTCAGTTTTCAGTGAAATTGCCATTGGCTTGTTGGTTGCGGAAAGACAATCTCGGTCACCATCAGATCACTCTTACCAATTATGGATGAACAAGAGACAGCAAAGGGAATGACTAGAAAGAATAGAAAACTGCTCTCTGGTGAACAAAACTATTGTGATTAGGGGTTTCCTCTCGTACATCTCCCAGGATCTTTCTCTCATTGTTGTTCTGCGCACTTAATTGTGGAGTATTTACTTATTTATGTTTAGAAGAGGTACTGGGGATTGAACCTGGGATCCTGTACATGCTACCGATGCACTCTGCCATTTGAGCTACTCCCTCCCGCCCTTTTTCTCCCTGTTATTGTGGATAGTTGAGCCTGAGATTGGGGCCATTCTGATGGCTTCTTTCTGATGGTTTCACCTCCCTGCTTGTTCAGCAGGCTGATTCGTCTGTTCAATCCCCGTGCCCCCAACACACACAAAGCTGACTGATTTAGTAGATTCAGTGAAAAAAAAAAATCAAAGGAGTTTGACAAAAAATGTACTTTTTTGATAGAAGTTATTAGTCAGTTGCTAACTACATTGATAGGTTATTTTTATCTCGATTGTTTTTTTTAAATTTTTGTTTTTAAAAATAATAAGTTTAGCTAACTAAAAAGACCAGGTGTCTAATCGACTTGGCTGGTTGTGCTGACAGATATTTGCTATGACATCAATTGACTAAACTGACGGGAATTTGAAAGAGTTCAATCAAAATGTTTGAATCCATCAGTGGGGAGTGTCAACCAGGTTTTGCTCCGTAGAAAGCACTCAAGTGTCTGCATTTTACAACAAAGAAGTACAAGCTGTTTGCCCCCAAGAAGCAAAAAGCTGAGAGGATTCTTTGAAAGATGCTGAGTGATTTTTTTGTGTTTTTTCTGATCTCTTGTAAGGACCTGAGTTTCTCCAGGAAAGACTGACTTATGTGCCCCACGACAGATACATGTTCTAGGTCTCTGGGGAAGGCAGAAGCAGCGGAAGTGAATCTGAGGGTAGATGCCTTTGCTGTTTTTCACCTTACACCAGAGACCTCACACCAACTCTGTCCTTGAGTCGTCCTGAGCCAGACCGTGGAAAAGCCACGCCATAGGTGAAATGAGTTTTCAGTTTCTGTGATCCACGGTCCCTAGCCTGCCTCAGACTCCCTTTCCCACCGTCCTCCTTCTTTCATCAGTGTCCAAAACCGTCATACTGGCCCTCTCTAGGGCAAATATCCTCTAATGCCCCTGAGGAAGGAGTGACAAATCACTGCTCACTCACCCTCCCCAAGAGAGTTGGGGTTCTCATCAGGGACCGGTATTTCCATTGAACATACTGTGTACCAGGCTCTGTGCTGAGCACTTCACACGTGCTGCCTTGTGTTATGTTCCCAACAACCACTGACCATCATTTGGCTCATGGACAGCCTTTGGCTAGTCCGTGAAATAACTTTCTTGGCTGAAGTTTAGAGCTGAGATTCTGGCGAATTTCTGAATAGGTCTGGCTTGCTCTGGGCAGTGAACTTGCACTCCTGGGACAGACGCTGAATCCTAGAATGACGGAGACCCTGGGGCATCCGTATGGCTGTGAACACCTTCACATGGCGTGAATTACTGCAGCGGCTGATGCCAAAGGCTCTGACCATTTGGATCTTTCAGACCGTCCTGCCAAAGTAGCAGCTTCTTTGACGAGACCAAAGGAAATGCGCCTGACCTGCACGTCACTCTAGGTCAGCAGAAAAGACTCAAAGTTTGAGGGTCACTGAGGTTTTGCCTCATCACGCTACAGATTAGGGGCCCCTCAAGTCAGCGCTTACTGATGCGTCAGTCTGCGCAATGCATTTGAGGAAAAACATCATGCAGACTCTTCCTCCAATGCCATTCATTCAGCAAACCTCTGCTCACATGTCAGCTGGGCTGGGGGAGTCCATCTGCATCAGTAACGGAGAGGGCTAGTCCACTGAGAGAAAAAGCCTCACTGGGATTAAGACAATGAAATCAATGCATTTGTACCCAGACTCAGAGAAGATTACAGCCCCAAGAATGGTAAACCGGCCCAACCTTGTCCGTTTCTCACTGTGTGGCCACAGAGCAGTTACACTGAAAGCACAGACACCATCCCCCCTGGACATTCAGGGTCAGGGTCAGCGTCAGCGTCAGTGCCTGGTGAGGGCTGGGGAAAAGCCTGGGACAGGAGGAGATTGGTTTTGGCCAGTTTCTCCCATTCGTCTTCTATACTTCAGGTGACCCTGGTGCTTCTACATAAATGGACTTTTAGGGCTCCGTGTTTTTCCTTCACAGCGCCCCCATGTGGCAGGTTGGTTAATAGACTCTAAGCGGCCGCCCATTATCACACAGCAGCCTGTGGGTGGCTGAGTCCACCAGATGGTACCCGTCGGGCATGCACTTTCTTTTATCCTTTTCCACAAGACCTCGTGGTGTGGAGCTGGTCACCCTGGGGGGAGGCAGCCAGGTTTGATGGAATGAGGGACAGCATAGGGAAGTGATAAAGAATGAGGCTCTGGAGCCAGATGACTAAGTTTGAGCCTTCGTGTCCTCTCATGAACATCCCCACTTCCCAGCACCATGACTTTGGGCAAATGACCGGGCTTGAGTTCTCCCAAGGACGTAACGAGGATGGTGGTCACAGCTGCACAAAGGCAGCTTCATGGGCACATGACCAGGGCCATCGCACATGCTTTTGTGCATAAAAGAGCCCAGGCTTGGGGTTTGGTGCTCTTCAGTCACCATCTGGGAATTCTGAATAGCTCAGATATCTGCAGTTACTTAAAATCTTAAAATCTTTCATAAGTGAAGTCTGATAGGACAATGGACCATGAGTGTGGGGGACGGGGTTCTCGCTCACACCCGGTCCTGCCTCCTCCTGCCTCCGCTGGTCCCTGCTGCCTACTCCCCCCATCTCTCGGTGTCCGGGGCCCTGTCCAGCCTCTCCCTCTTTGCCCCGCCCCAGGGACAGTTGCTACCCTGCGTACACAAGTGCGTCCAGGTGCCTGTGCACAGGTGTGGGAGGGTCAGAGCTGCGCAGTGCACCCTGCGGCATCTTGGCCGTTCTGGGTACCAAGTGCATCCTAGCATGGAGGCTGTGATCCCTGGGGGGTCGTCATGCACAAAGGGCTGGGCAGGGGGGCTTGCGGGAGGGAGACCCCTGGCTCCGGTCCTTCACTCTGGGGCAGGTTTGTCTGTCCAAGGGCTGGGGGAGGGACGCCTGGCAGCTCGTGGGCCTTTTGTCTGTGTAGGGTGGGGCCTCCGGTACCTGTGAAGGTCTACACTCACCTGGCAAGGGCAACATTAAGGAGCAGATAAAATCACCACGACAGGGAAAGAAGGCGAGAGAGTGAACAAGCCAGAAAACCACCCAAGGAAGAATTTTAAAAGTTTTATATTAGAGTACCTTGGACTGTCCATTTCCCTTGCTTTTTGAACAAGGGCCCTGTATTCCCGTTTTGCAGGCAGCCCCACAGATTCTGTATCTGGTCCTGATTCTGCCTCTGGGCTGCAGTGAGGGTTAGCTGAGTCAGCCCCTGACCGTGCTGGGGGTGGGGCCCAGCGGGAGGCAGTGCTCAGTGTCCGCTTCTCAGCTGGAGATGCTACATCAGCCATCAGGTCGTGCTCCCTTGGAGCCGGAGGGCTGAAGTCTGGGGTTGGGGTGGGGTGGGGTGGGGCAGGGCGGCAGGGTCCCTCCACCCATCAAGCTCTCAACAAAACAGAGAGTTGTCTGCGCTCTACCTGACTCTGGACATGCTTCTTTAAACCGGGCCAGGTACTGACAGGTAACTACTTTTGCAACAGACAGAGCCGATCGGGGACCAGGGCTGCGGGAGGCATCTCCATGAACCCATTTGGAAGGAGAGCCGGGGGATCGTCCCGTGGTCACATCCGCTGTGATTCAGCTCATTTCCAGCACGCTAATGAATTCAAGAATGAGCTTCTGAAATGAACTCTCCATCAGGAGGGAGGCGGTAATTGCGCTGGTTATTAGCGATCACTCTTGGATGGGGGTTAGGGGTGTGAGCAATAGAATTAAATGGATTTCCTTTGAAAGTTCTGCTGCTCAAAGGAAGAGAGAGAAATACTACATTATGCGTTTAAAATACCTCCAGGGTTTGGTTTATAGACTTGTTTATATTTATATATTTATTTGAATGTTTATGGCTTTCGCTCTGTCATTTCCACGTTGGGATCTCCATACTCATTATGGTTTTATGGCCCCTTTTTTGGAAATCAGTGGCTGCACACACCCGCACGTGGTCTGAGGAGTGGAGGCGATTCAGAAAAGGAAAACAAGTTTAATATTGTAGCTGGGGGGTAGGAGCCCTCCCTCGGGGTCAGAAAGTTACAATGAAGCTGGAGATCTGCCTGTTTAGTTAGAATCTTGGGGAGTCATGACTTAGAAGGCAGCTGAGAGGTGGTCAAGTTTGACCCCTTCTTGGACGATCCAGGAGGCAGAGGCCTTGAGAGGTGAAGGGACCGATCAGAGATCTGACGGCTTGTTGTCCGGAAGTCGGATGAGGGCCCCCGCCCTCCTGACGCCCACGGCTCCTCCAGACCCACCTTCCTTCCCTTCCTTTGCACCAGGCGGCTCCCCCATCGGACGCAGAGTGGGCACCGTGCCCAGAGCCCATGCTACGTTTAAGGGCCCGCAAAAATGCTTTAATTTCTTTTTAAATCAGAAGGAAAAAAAAACATATAATCCAGCCTGCATTATATTGATCTCAATACCAATGCAGTCATAAAATATAATTTTCAATAATTTTTTTATGAAGCAAGGGACCTATGAAAGCCAAGTGCTTGGGGCCCCCACAAGTCATAATGCGGTTCTGCTGATACAGACCAACCAAGACAGCCGTGGGAGAAGTCCGGGGGCGGGGGGACCCAGTGCCTGGAATCAGCCCCACCCCCGGTGATGGGGTTCTGCTCCCACCCCATCCCCCTCTTTTCAAGTAAGCTCTTTTGTCTCAAATGCCTTTTTGTCTATCTCTCTGCACAAAGATCATTTCGAACAGGGAAGAGGGGTTCTGAGTAACACATCATGATGGGTAAAGAGTGACCGAGATATCTTATGTGGGCAAATGCACACTGAGCAGCAAACCCCCTGCTGAATCAGGTCTGATCAGAAGGCACTTGAAGGTTTTGAGCCCCGGGGTCTCCATGGTGCGGGAGAGTCACAGCTGTTGTGTGAACGTGGGATTGCCCATTTATAGGAAGTTCTGCTTAGTAAGATGCCAGATGGGCTGCCCGCCTCTGGTTGGATGTGTTTTGGTTGGCTTGCACCCCCTCAAGCCTGATCAGCCTCCAAGGCTCCCCTGTCTCAGTGAGACAGACTGTCACTGAGGTAGATGGAATGTTTCAGGCGCTCCCCGATTCGTGTTGACACCTGATCCCCAATGTGAAGGTGCTGGGAGGTGGGGTCTTTTGGGAGGTGACAGGTCATGAGGGTGGAGCCGTCACGAGTGGGGTTAGTGCCCTTATAAAAACGGCGCCAGAGAGCCCCCGAGTCCCTTCCTCCATGTGGAGACGCAATACAAAGACGGCTGTCTACGAGCCAGGAAGCCAGCTCTCACCAGGCCCTGAGTCTGCCAGTGCCTTGGTCTTGGACTTCTAACCTCCAAAACTGTGAGATGTAAATATTTGTTGTTTACAGAACACCCAGTCTATGGTATTTTGTTATAGCCAGGCGTTCAGGCCCCTCTTTCTCTCATACTCCACACCCCAATGCACCAGAAATTTCAAAATTTCACCTCTAAATCACATATGGAATTACATTTTCTCATCAATTTCACTAGTAGGTAGCCAACCCTAAGGCACCATCATCTCTGTCCTGTGTTGTGTGAACAGCCTCCCAACCAGGACCAATCTCTCTACTTCTTCCTTCAGTCTAGCCTGGGCAGCTTGAGGGGTCTTTTGAAGATGTAGCTCAAATTCTGCTCCTGCTAAGACTGCTTGGTGACTGCCCAGCTCACTCAGATAAAGTCAGAGTCCTTCTGCTGTCCACTTGGCCTCCAGGACCCAGACTCTGCTGCTTCTCTGATGTCATCTCCTCCCTGTCACTTCCTCCCCTGCCTTGAATATGTCAAATCCACTCCTGCCCCAGGACCTTTGCACATGTCACTCCCTCTGTTAGAACACCCTCCCCTGGTTAGTGTGGCTCCTTCTCAGAAATGCATCCTCCAGCCTCCTCTTTGCTGTCGCAGGGCCAGCTGGACTTCCCTCCCAACACTCACCATCACCTGATGCTCCAACAACCCCCATTTGTTTGCTGTTTGTCCCTCCCATTCAGATAAAGTACCTCCTCCACAGGACAGGGACCTTGTCTTACTCACTGCTGTATCTCTAGACTTATAACAAATCACATTTCCAATATTTGTTGAATGAATGGAGAAAAGACTGGGACCTGTAAAGTTGATCCTTTGAAAATGTCTGCACACCTGCCTGTATGGGCAGGTTTTCTATTTTCATCCCAGCTTTGGAACTGCACATTTTGCTGATGCTTCCTTGTCTCATGGAAGCCCCTGCCTAGTTCCATCCATCCTCCTTCTCAAGAGCTGATTGGCTGGTCTCCCTGCCCCATCCTCATGTTTCCAGTGGAGAGTATTTCTAAAGTATAACCAGAGCCCGTGCCTTCCCCACTGAGAGCTGCGCAGACGCTCCCTGCAGCCTTCAGCCGCTGACCAGCATCCAGCTTCCCTGCCCTCCCCGCCTGCCTCACCCTCTTGGCTACGGCCACCGCGCGCCTTTTCAGTTCCTGTAACTGGCCCCTCGGTTTCAGGCCATAACTTTTGTCTTCCATAAATTATCATGACACCGTTATTGCTCAGAACAGTTCTCAAACTGACAGGGAAGGGAGAGGGAGAAGAAAAATACCCCCTCCCCACCCCAATAAATTTCAGATGGAGCTGTGGCAAGAGCATGAAGTGCGTGCGGCTGTTGAAAGTGCTGGCGATGAAACGGAGGGGCGCTGGGCTACTTTTACCGGCAAACGTGTTGTTCGTTAATTCTGCCAACGTCTGTGAAACACACGTGGTGAGCCAGGTGGGCGCCAGGACCAGCGCTCGCGGTGGGGGCAGAGGTGTGATGCTCTCTGGTTTGGGGAGGGGCAGACAGTGGGCAGGGAGTGATGCCACAGAGGGGTGCCTGGCAGAGGGAAGCAGGGGTGCTGAGGGAGCCCAGAAGAGGGCAACAATGTGCTCTGAGCTGGTCTTCAGTGGGGAGGAAAGATCGTGAGGGCACAGTCAGAGGAAAGCGAGGGTCTCTCAGGGCTGAGGATTGGGGTGGTTGTTCTAGGAGCCGTGAGAGCACAAGACGGTTGCAGCAAAGAGGGGTGGAGGGGAGAAGGGCACGACCGCTGAGGAGCCTGTGGGAGCTGCAAAGGGGTCTTAGAACGGGCTGGCCCCATGCATAGCTTAGAAATACACTTGGTCATGTGGATTTGAAGGCAGGGAGAGCTGTCAGGAGGCCGTTCAGGAAATCACTTGAGAAGTGACGCAGAGTTAGAAGATGCACAGGCAACCACCGTGGAGACCTGTCTGAGGTGTGGGTAGGGTTTGTTAGCAGACTGCTCAAGGCCATTGTTGGGGGACAGGGACACCAGGAGCTACCTGAGGAGGGGAGACTTGAGGAGGCAGTCGAGGGTCTGACAGTAGAGGAGGTGGGGGCTGACTGGCGAGGAGGACAGGCAGCTGGGATGGTCAGCCTCGTGCATTGGCCTGGCTGGGCTGCTGTCCCCAGTTACTCAATCAAACACTCCTCAGCTGCTGGTGTGAAGGCGCTTTGTGGTGTGACCGACGTCTGTGATCAGTTGACTTAACATCTGATCTGGGTGGGCATGATGCAAACAAGACTTAAAAGCAGAACTAACGCTTTCCTGAGAAAAGAGAAATTTTACTTGTGAACAGCAGCTTCAGACTGAGCCTGGGAGCTTCCTGCAGAGTTTAGACTTGCCAAGCCAGCCCCTACAATCTCCTAAGCCGACTCCCTGCAGTAAATCTCTTTGAATATATATGTAATAATCTCTTGATATGTATTTTATATATAATTGTATATAGCATATCATAATCTATATATAATATGTAGTCATTGTATATAATATATAAAATAGTCATATATGTGATCTCTTTATATGTGTATTTTATATATAATCATATATAGCATATACAATAATCTATATATAATATATAAAATAGTCATTATATATAATATATATAATAATCTCTTTATATATATATATATATATATACACACACACACACATACTGATTCTGCTCTCTGGGTGACCCCTGACTGATACAACACCTGTGAGAGAACCCAGCCCAGCCCCTCTCTTGATGGAGGCCTCCTGGTTCCCTGCAGCCAGGCCACTCCCCCGGCCAGGGTGCACCGTCCCCTGCCTCCTTTACCAGGAGCCCCCGGAGTGGCCGGCACAAAGATGAGTCTGTCTGGGGAAGGGAAGCGCGTGCCTACCCACCCTGTGTGGTGCGTACACACACGCACCTGCGATGGTAGGACTGATGCTTGCTTCTCAGAGCCCCAGACCAACCTAGCCCAATGCACCTCACTTTGTAAGCACCCCCTTTCTCTTGTCAACTCCTGGGCAATTCCGTGTGGGTTTGGCACACGGTGGGAGACTCCCCACCCTTGCTGTCTTCCTATGCTTTTTAATTCTAATATCTCCCTGCTTCCCAGTAAGGGTCTGAAATATATCCGCCGAGTTCCTAGCAAAGACACTGCTCTCTCTGTAGATGCCTCAATCAGCCAAACTCAATCTCAAGAGTCCTAGGGGGTGAGATCAATTTGGTTCCACATAGCTGTGCCAACTTCTACTGCTTCCAATAGTATTGCAAACTCATTGAGAGCGCTTGGCAAGCCAAACATTTCCACATGGTTTACCCACATTAATTAATTTAGCCTCCTACTGCCATGGCGAGACAGGAGAGGGCACCTGGGTGCAAAGGTGGCGTTCAAAGGAGCACTGGAGGGGAGGGGTCCTTGTGAGTCGGCGGGGGGCGAGGCATCCTTCTGGACCTGGCGCTTTTCTCCCACCCGTGATGGGTGGCTTTCTTTCCCTTGGGTGTGATATGTATAGCTCAGCGGAGGGCCTCCATGAAGCGTGAGCAACGCAGGTCCCCTGACCCCATCTCTGTGCTGCCCTCATGACTGTGAGGGGTGCAAAAAACCTTAATGCAGCTTCTGGGGGCAGCCTGTCAGTCTGATGCTGGCTCCCAAGGAATGAGTCAGGCAACTTGAACACGGATGCTGCCTGCAAGGTTGCAGAGTGTGTGGGAGGGAAAGAGGGAGGCTGGAGGGGAGAGGAGGCTGGAGGGAGCAGAGGCTGGAGGGAGCAGAGGCTGGGGGCTGCCACTGACCAAGTACCTAGCTCCAGGCCAGGGACCGGATCTGCATATTCTTGGTCCTAATCTTCACAGCGAATCTACTGGGTAATTGTTACCATTTCCTTTTTGCAGAGGGGGAAACGGAGGCTCTTCCTGACTTGAAAGTCTTTGCTGTTCCCTGTAAACATGACGTCTCTCGCGTGGAACGGAGAATCCAGTTCAAAGCGAGAAGGAGGTGGTGAGCTCGGTGGACAGTACCCAGGTTCTGGCACCAACCACGTGGCCTCGGGTAAGTCACTTAGTGCCTGAGTCCCTCAGTTCAGTGAATGGTTAAATGGAAAGATAGTTTAAGAAAGAGACAAAAGTGTGGGTTCTTGTGTCAGGCTGCCTTATATTCTAGAACCTTTTATGCTGCAGCTTTAAAAAAAAATCTATAAAATGGGAATATAAATAACACCAGCCTGATAGGATTATTGATAAAAGGAGATAGTGCATGTAAAGTGCTTAGCACCACATCAGCCACATTGTTAAGTGCTAAATAAACCAACTATTATTAATTCCTCGCGGAGACGTCGTGGGGATCATTTTTTCAGCTCATTTAAAATTAGCTCCTGTTTTTTGTATCACATTATGCTTGGTACTTTAATAGATGGGCAAACACACTGAAAGGGTGCAAAGCATACTCTGATTTTTACAACACACGGAAGCAGTTTAAAAAGACCTTTGAGCAAGTAGAGGAAATTGTTGAGGAGACGGTTGAATAAGCGAGGCGGTCAGATGTTGGAGAGATACATGAAGGAGGGTTTCATGGAAGAATAAATGTCTGGGCAAGTTTTGGAAAGAGGAATGGGCTATGTTTTGGAGAAAGAAGCAGTTGTTTCGGGAGGTGGGTAAAAATCTCACAGAGGTGGGAGGAAACGATGTGCGTATGCACGCGTGTGTTCATCTGTGCGTATCTACGTGTGTGCGTCTCTGTGTGCGGCACGGGGAGGGACGACAGGCGGGTGCCTGGAAGGAGCCTGTTCTGACAGGTGTGACCGCTGCCAAGGGCAGTGGAGTCAGGGTAGTGGTGAGCCGTGAAGTCCATGTGCGGGCGTCTTGCTTTGGTAGCAAGACTTGGGCTATAGAGTTCTTGGCTTGTTTCCTGGAGTTTCAGAATTTAGAGCTAGAAGACATCTGGTCCAGCCTCCAGTCTATCAAGCTAGGAAATATTAGCCACATTTTTACAAGAAAGACACTCGTAAGGTGCCAAGAGTTATGACAGTATCACCGACCACACTCTCCCTGGTCCACCCATCTATCCTGACTCCTTCTGTTGGCAGAAATAACAATATATCCAGGAGAGAGAAGAGAGGAGGGCGTTGGGGAGGAAGGCAGGGACAAGCAGGACCTTGCAATCCTCACGATAATATGAGGACCAAAGAAACCTTAGCAGGCCAGCCACGAAGCAGGTGGAGGAGACCTGCAGCACCGCTTTCTGATTGGAGGAGGCCGTGGTTGTCCAAACTCTCCTTTCCCTTCACCCCAGGCCCTGGGTGCCTTGAGCCTCCCATCTAATGCCCAGTAGCCTGTGATATGTCTCATACTTAGATCCGCCTGCTGTACCAGGGCCCCTGACACTCTGCATCCTTCAGTCCTCTAGCCTGGTACCCTGTGCTGGAGTCTGCACCATGGTGCTTCTCAACTACTCCACCACCTCTGCTCTAGATGCAAATTATCTGTGCCATCTGTATGCATGAATCCTGCCCTCTGCCCCCACTGTCCTGACTGTTCTAAACCCTGCAACCGTTCAGTCTGTTCAATCAGCCTGCCGTGCTCTGGTATTCAAGGTCCTCATTTAAATCACATTTTAAAAAACTAAACAGCATTTACTTCATTAGCTGAGGAATTCCCGCAGGTCCTTTTCTTGACTTCTCCACTGGTCAGTCATAGTTCCAAACATTTTTAATTGATAGAGTTTAGGGGCCACAGTGCCTGGAAGGGGGTGGTGGTAATATCTTCAAGTTGCATGTACAGAGCAAGCCTGGACTTTTTCCTGAGCTGGAGTACTGGAAATCAAGAAAAAAAGCAAACTTTTCTAAAAACCCTTTTATTCACCTAAGATTTATTCATCTTAGGTAAACCAAGACTGAGGAAATGCCTGATCACCATATCTAAGGACATTATTCTTATGGTTTTATTGTTAGCAAGAGGATTATTATTCGGAATGACTGGGGTGGGGTGGTGTTGGAGTGGATAGGAAAGGCTAAACGCTGCCCACCCCCCCACCACACTGGCCTGGCGCCCACTGGTTCTTCTGTGTCTGCACTGGTTTGGTACAGTCACCACTGCCCATACCAGGCTACTGAGCACTTGAAAAACGGGGAGTCCAAATCGAGATGTGCTGTAAGTGTAAAATGCACACCGAATTTCAAAGACTTACTACAAAAAAGAATGTAAACATTTTCATGAATCATTTTGAATGTTGATTACATGTTGAAATGATAGTAGTTTCGCTATATTAAGCTAAATTAAATGTATTATTAAAATTAATTGAAAGTGTTACTTTTTAAAAATGTAATACAGTTAAATTTTTTAAATCTTTTTTAGGAAGAAATTTAAAATGATGTATGTGATGTCATTTGCAAATATTTTCTCCCATTCCGTAGGTTGTTGTTTTGTTTTGCTTATGGTTTCTTTTGCTGTGCAAGAGCTTATAAGTTTAATTAGGTCCCATTTTTTTAATTTTGCTTTTATATCTATCGCCTGGGTAGACTGCCCTAGGAGAACATTGCTAAGATTTATGTCAGAGAATGTTTTGGCTATGTTTTCTTCTAGGAGGCTTATTTCCAGAATATATAAACAGCTCATACAACTTAATAACAAAAAAACACAAACAATCCAATCCAATCCAAAAATGGGCAGAAGACCTAAACAAGCAATTCTCCAAGAAAGACATACAAATGGCCAGTAGGCACATGAAAGAATGCTCACCATCTCTAATTATCAGAGAAATGCAAATCAAAATTACAATGAGGTATCACCTCACACCAGTCAGAATGGCCATCATTCAAAAGTCCACAAACAATAAATGCTGGAGAAGGTGTGGAGAAAAGGGAACCCTCCTACACTGTTGGTGGGAATGTAGTTTGGTGAAGCCCTTATGGAAAACAGTATGGAGATTCTTCAAAAAACTAAAAGTAGACTTACCCTATGATCTAGCAATCCCACTCCTGGGCGTATGTCCAGAGGGAATTCTAATTTGAAAAGATACATGCACCCCAATGTTCATAGCAGCACTAGTTACAATAGCCAAGACATGGAAGCAACCTAATGTCCATTGACAGATGAACCGCATAAAGAAGTTGTGGTGTATTTATACAAGGGAATACTACTCAGCAATAAAAAAGAATAAAATGATGCCATTTGAAGCAACATGGATGGACCTGGAGATCATCATTCTAAGTGAAGTAAGCCAGAACGAGAAAGAAAAATACCATATGATATCACTCATATGTGGAATTAAAAAAAAAAAAAGAAAAAAGAAAAAAAGAGGGCACTAATGTAAAGAACTCATCTACAAAACAGAAACAGACTCGCAAATATAGCTACCAGGGGAAAGGGGGTGGGAAGGCATAAATTTTGGAGTTTGAGATTTGCAAATGTTAAGCACTATATATAAAAATAGATAAAAGACAAATTTCTTCTGTATAGTGCAGGGAACTATATTCAATATCTTGTAACAACCTTTGATGAAAAAGAATATAAAAACAAACATGTGTATATATATATATGCATGACTGGGACATTATGCTGTACACCAGAAATTGACACATGTAACTGACTATACATCAATTAAAAAGTAAAAAATAAAAAAAATAACGTATGTGACACACAATGACTCATGTTATCTTTCTATTGGACAGTGCTGGTTTAGAACCCTGGATCTTTGGCTGTTTGATGAGACTGGTTCCAGGGGGCACCCTTGGACGCTGTCAGTTTGAAGAACAGATCTGCGGAGTGTCTGATTTATAACTGACAGTCACGCGAAGGGAGGAATAGCTTCACCTTGTCGTCTACCTACTCTGCGCCTGGTCCTTGTAAGGGAGGAGACTCACAGAGACATTACAGATCACAGAGGTACAGCTCTGGGGGAGCTGCGACCCCCGTCAGGCTCTGTTGGACCACCTGTCTATGGGACCACAGTGCTTTGCCTCCCCTTGTCGGAGAGAGCCAGAGGGAAAAGGCCAGGGGTCAAGTGCTGCCCCTTCCCGCTCTAAAATGCCTGTTTCTCTTGGCTGTGCGAGACCTTCAGAGCTGGTCAGCACAGTGCGGAGTGTTTGGCTGTGACGCAGAGCCCTGGGGACTAGCTCCGCCTGCCAGTCTGGGGCTGTATGCTTGGCGGCTGTGGGAATCAACCTCCTGAAACTTCTTCCCAAGATGTGGACGGGGAATGGGGTGCCCAGGTTCATGTGGGAGTCGTGTTTATGGTGCTCAGCCTCCAGATGGAACGGAAACTGGTTCCATCTGATATCCTGATGTGCGGAGTGGGCGACAGGACATCAGAATATTTAGACGTGCAGACAATTGGCTGAATTTGTATTTAGTGTACAGGCATTTAGAGACTCAGAGGTTGGGATGAGGAGAGAAGAGACTGACAAATTATCTGGTGCGATCCTCTCATTTTACATGTCAAATAAATGGAACCAGAAAGGTGAAACGCCTACCTAAACTCGCCAGCAAGAGGGTGGAAACTGTTAGCCTGGGCCAGTGTCCCGGTCAGCCACCTACCCTTCCAGATGTGAGGGAGGCATTGGTGCTGACTGTTCCTGACCCCAGTGATTACAGGACACTAATTACTGCCCCTGCCAGGGATGCAGAGACACTGGACTCCATTCCTGCAATGCCTGGCTGTTGCCAGCTGCTGCAAAAATTTCAATCAAAGGGCTTCTCATGGCCCCAAAGACTCTGCACCTTCCCCAGTGCCCCCCAGTGCCTGAGACTTGAAGATTCGGAATCTGTTGGCTCTACTGATGGGTGGCAGGAAGGGTGGTCTGGATCACAGGTGTGCAGTTGGTGAAATGTCTTTGGCTCTCCCATCTGCCCCTTGTATGGATGCCCTTCTGTAAGCGTCTCTTTTGGTGGAGGGACGCCATCAGGTGAGTAGCCTGCAGCCTTGCTACACAAAGTACACCCTGTGGCCCAGCAGCAGCCCCTGTGAGCTGCTTAGAAATGTGCCGTCTCAGCCCCTCAGAGACCTGCTGAATGAGAACCTGCATTTCAGCAAGATGGCTAGGGAATCTGTCTGCCCATTACAGTTTTCAAAGCCCTGGGTTAGGGTATTAGTGACTTAATTCACTGCCACACCCAGGGAGTATTTACATATCAAAAAAATAAGGGGAGAGTGTGAAATGTTTATTTCAAAAAGTACACCTCCAATGGGGTGGGGAGGCAGGGAGTTACGACCTCAGTGTCTGACATCGGTATTTAGGGCTGTGTTTTGGGGTGGCGGTGGGAAGGGTGGTGGGCAATTTGAGAGCTCAGGCTTTGGAGCCTGATTGCTGAGGTTCAAATACTGGCTCAGTCACTATGTCAGCTATGTGATCTTATGAGACCTTGCGCAGTTGGCCTCAGTCTTCTCATCTGTAAACTGGGCATAGTGGTTTCACTACATCGGATGGTTGTTGTTAGGATGAAGTGGTTTAACTCTTGCCAAGCCTTTAGAACAGTGCCTTAGCACACTGTAGGTGCTCAGTTAAAGTCAGTTTTCATTCTGATCATTTCCATGCATGAAGCTGCCCCTAGTAGCTGGGTCAAGGATGTTGCCTTTTGCAGTGTGACTTCCTATTTTAGGGACCACTGCTTGTACAGGTGGGGCACGATGCTCTGTGCACCCTTCCATCCCAGGGGTGTGGACTTCGGGTCCCTAGGTTGCCGAGACCTGGGGAAGGAGGGCCCCACTTGGCTTCCTGCAAGGCGAACTCTGCACACACAATTTGAGCTCCTGCCATCGCCCTGTCCTGGGGCAGTTTCCAGAAAACAAAACCAATTCACCTCCAGGGAGTCCTCACCCTGTTTTGTTTGAAAATAAACATGCGATAGTTTATGATGTGAATTATGGTCCAATAGGAAATGAACTCAGAGTGTCCAACTCCTTCAGGATGGGTCGTTTCATAGCTGGGGGGAGTCTGGGCTTGTGAGTTCATGCAAAAAACAATGTTGTTAGCAGCTCTGATCCGAAGCAGAGAGCCATGCCCACGGGGACGGTATCTGCCTTGGCAGTGCGGGGCAGGAGCGTGCTTTGGATGGGAGAGCCAGTTAGGGATCCCAGAGCCCTGGATTTTCACATTGCTGGATCTTGGGCGAATCATTCCGTCTCTCCCTTCGCCTGGGCCCCCCAGCTAAAAACCAGGGGGCAGAACCTAAAAAAACCCCTGGGGTTTAACTAGAGTCTCCTGTGCTCTGAAACAAGCAACCCACCACCTAACGGGTCACAGTGAGATGTTCAGCAACTTGACAGGGACAGGAATCACGGTGGACACCCCCTTTCCAAGAGGAGTCAAAGCCTGAGAAAGCCCAGTGCTGCTGGGGTCTGGAGGAGCTCCTGTGCCCCCCTTCCCCTCCGCCCTCCCCAAATGTGCAGCCCCTTAGAATTCCCAGCACTCCTTTGCACTTTCCTCAATAGTGTCTCCCGCCCCCCCCCCATCCTGCCCCCAGCCTGGCCGCTTCCCCCTTCTTCAGCGAGTTAACCAAATTCTCTCTTCATGGACAGTTCAATGGAAAGTTAGTCTGAAACGACAGTATATCATATTTCATGAATTTAATAGGGTTTTCATGATTTTACAAAGTGCCTCCACCAGACACTCGCAGCTGGAGGGCGGCTCAGCGGGAGGCTGAAGCCCTGCATCTGGGTTTTTCAACTCTTGCCAAAATCCATTGAATTTGATCCGGAATGACTATGAATCTTTGGAATGCACAGTCCCTTTTCTCTTGCCTTATCCAAATAAAAAAGGGGAGGAGGGAGGTTGGTGCGGGGGAACCGTCCTAAGAGAATTCCATATGGAAACACTAAACGTGCATTATAAAGGATTTCCTATAAACAAAATCACAGGCAGAGATGTTGGACCCTCCCCATGCTGAAAACAAAGGGCACTTGTGTGTGTTCGTGTGCACTTTCAAACATACGCCCTGATTCATGGGGGTACCCTGGCCGTCCCCCTTTCTCCCAGCTAACTCTCTTCCTTTCCATCTCCCCTGCCCCCAAACTAGCCCCAAACTCCTAACAAGAACAAACTTTAATCGTTCTGCGCAGTAAATCCCCTACAAATAAATATCCAGGGCAACTTCAAACGCGCTTAATTGGAAGCACATGGGAAGAGCTCCCCGGCCCTGGCCGAGGCCGCAGGGTTGTAATTCAATGTTATGATCTGCCAGACATATGCACCATAATGAGCGAAGTTTGGGTTTCCTTTGTGTGTATCAGAGAACTGCAGGTTTGAGTTTTTTCACCTTGTTTTTTTTCTCTTTTGCTCTGCTTTTGTTCAGTCTTCCAACTTCACGTTTAACATCCCCCTCATGAACCCCGAAGGGGAAAAGGCAACCACAGCCTAAACAAACCTTCCTCCCCCTTTAACCTCTCTCCGCAACTCCCTTGTTTCAAACCGTGCATGACTGTCCCGTCTTCCCCTCTGCTGTAAAAGAATTATGGCTCAGGGTTTATGGGACTGAAAAAAACGTGTTCAATCACCAGAATGGGAGAACCGAGGATAAACCACCTTTGGACCCTCTAATGGTTTTATCATAGAAGTACAGCTGGCATGGGCCGGAGGGAACTTTGGGAGGTCACCAAGTCTATCCTCCGGCCTCCACCCTGCTCTATCTACAGCGCTGAGGTCCAGGGGTAGCCACCTGTCCTCCGAGATTACCCAGACAGGGCTTTCTGTAATTCCCTTTGACAACTGAACCCCATCTCTAAGCTTACAACGTGGGAAGTCTTTCACAGGTCCTGCGGAAGTGCATGACCTACGGCCGCTTCTCTTCATCCCATCCTCAGGGACTGCAAGACTTTTAGGTGCCATCCTTTGGGAACACTTCACTGGGGAGAAGGTCTCCAGCCAAGTGCGTGGAGCAACTCGTTCCAGTTTCCAAGGGAGAGAACCCAATGCCAAGTTCCCTCTGCGTAGAGTTGCTGAGTATCAGGCTTAGAAGGAGCCTCAGGGGCCATCCAGCCCAACCGCCCCTGAAGAGCTGGGGTCCTCTTCAAGTGCCCCTGCCTGGCTGACTTCCAGCCTGGACCCAGGCCCTTCCAGCAATCGGGAGCCCACCATCTCCTCCGCCAGTTTCTTCTACGTTCTGAGAGCCCTCCTGATCACACACTGTCTCTCCTCTTGGGCCCAGGTCCACATTCTCATTCTTTGCTTTTGCTGGTCTCCACTCTGCCTTCTGGAGCTACACAGAAGAGTGCAAATCCCTCCGAATGACAGTCATCATTACCCTATTCATACTATGTTATTATCATATTCGTATCACTGCATCTGTATCATATTATTGTATTCATATCATACACCTCCCAGCTTCCCCCTTTCCAAGGATTGAAGAAGGACCAGTCCAGCTTTTTCAGTCACCTCCCCCCACCCCCTGCCACACTCAATATATGGTCTAGACCACTGAGCAGAATCTTGGTCTCAGCTTGTTCTACCTATAAAATATGTATAATTCTGCCATTCGTTCCTACTGTCTAGAATAGCCGTGAAGGTTACATGATATGGAGGTTTTCCTTCAGCATCACCTCGGCACTGGCGCTGCCTGGTGAGACTGGGGTGGCCTCCCAAGGTTCCTCATCTTCACCTGCCTTTCCCAGCTGTGTGGCTCCGGCCCAGCCACGTCCCCGCTGTGGGGGTTGGTTTCTTCCTCTGGGAAGTCAGAGAGCTGGATTCAGTGACTCCCAAGGTTCCTTCTAGCTCAACAGGCTCACGAGGGCAGGGGCTGATGGCAGCTGGAGCCGACGCCCTGGAGGGTTCTCTACCTCTGACCCTACTGCCTTCTGCTCGTCTGTCATTGGTGCCGACAGTGCACTAGACCAAGCCAGTGAAGGTGTGGTTCTTGCCTGCTGGGAACCTACCTTCTGGCTCATGTGACAAGAAATACAGAGAGGGCAGAGTCAGAGGACAGGGCAAGACATCTTATGATCATGTATCTCAACGGGTAACCTGGAAGGGGGTTCGCATTCCCAGAGTTGACACACTGGTTAAAGCAACTGGTTGTGCGTTGGCACGTGGCAAGCCAAGTGCTGTCAGCAACGTGACGGGACTGTGTGAGTGTGTAATTAACAGAACAAGAGTTTTTTCAACAGGGTGATTCTCACTCATGCACATTCTGTTACAGGTTCTCAAAGTGGTAGATAAAGGGGCAAAGTTATAGCTGGCATTTTATTTCCGCTGCTTCCCATATCCTGAACCCCCTTCCCCCAGTCCCTGCCTGGGGGCTGCCACCCCTTACGTAGGAGTGTGTGATCTCCTGGAGCCCCATGCAGCCGGTAGTTCCCGCGCCTGCAGACCACTGACACCTTTGATTGAAGGATGGTGGAGACCTGTGGGCTCTGGTGGAAGGGCAGGGCCTCAAAGGATGGGCGATAGGCCAGGACAGGGGGAGTGCAGCCAGCTAGGGCCTGGTCCAAGCCCCATCGTGCGTCATCTGGACCCGCGGCGATGGCCTGCCATTCTGCCGCCACTCTTGTTCCCTTACAGAATATTCTCCATGCAGCAGTCACAAGAAACGTTTGTAAACACAAATTATGTCATGTCGCTTCTCTGCTCTGGATCCTTCAAATCACTTTCCAACACACTAGGAACAAAACCCTAATCCAAAGTTTATGAGAATTAGCATGCCTAACTCCTCATCTCCTCTCCATTTAATGGTCTGCTCCTTAGCCACACGAGCCTTCTCGACGCTCCCTGGACTAGCCAGGCACACTCCTGCCTCAGGGCCTTTGCACAGGTTGTTCTCAGATATGTGACTCACTGCCTCACTTCACTGAGGTCATCTCAAGGGAGCCTTCCCTGATCACTGCACCTAGGGCAACACTCCTGTCCTTCTCTCCCTAACTCATGCCACTTTTTTCTGCGTATTTATTATTACCTAATAGTGTATCATACATTTATCAGCAGGTTTGTTTATTATCTGTCTCCATCACAGGAGGGAAGGGAACTTTGTCTTGTCCGTCTTCACGTTTCCAACACACTCAGAAAGGACATGTTGGATCAGTGAGCCAAGAAAGCCTAACCTTTCCCAGGGAGAGACAGCATCACAGGGAAAGCCTTGAAGCTGCTTTAAGTGTGAGACAGGGTGTAACATGTCTCCACTTAGGAGGTGGCAGCCCAGGGATTCACATTCATATGAAGTCATCCGTCCATCCGATGGGCCATCAGAGCATCTTCTGAGAATAGCTCATGAGGACGGGGAGGCGCAGGTGAGGATACAGGCACTGTGACCGGGAGGCTGGGGCTCATTGGACGGGTGAGACCACCCTGGCAATTTCACGTCCATTCTCTGGGCTCAGAGCTCCAGGAGGACTCAGCTGCCTCTGCGTCCCAGGGGAAAAAGGGTACTCGAGGTACGCCTGTGAGTAGGAAGGTTTCTGGAATCTTAGCTCTTAACCTTTGTGTCGAGTGATAATTTTTATTGATAGAAAGTCATAATCTTGGAACGTTACAGCTGAAATGGCCCCCACTCATTCATTCAACTGACATTTGTAGAGTGCCTACTGTGTGCTGCTTTAGGCCCTGGAAATGTATCAGGCTGAGCAAAGAGACACACATCCCTTCTCTTTATGGAGCTGATCTTCTAGAGTGGAGACAAATGTCAAAATGTATAAGCAAATTATGCCAGGAGGTGACAGTTACTGTGAAGGAATAAAATAGGAGAGGGGGGAACAATTTAAGTAGCAGGGTCAGGGAGCACCTCATGGAAAGGTGTCATTTGAGTGAGAAGTGAGGGTCCAGGGAACCACAGGAAGGTCAGGGTGGCTGAAGCCCAGAGCAAGGGGATGAGGGGGGAGGAGGCGCCAGAGAGGCAGGTGGGGTGGTTAGACTCTGGGGCAGACGGGAGCCAATGCAGTGGGTCAGCGGAAGGTGATGTGACCTCACACTGGTCACCTAGACAAGCCCTTTCATTCTGGTGCTGAGGAAGAGGCCCAGAGAGGTAAGCGACACGTCCACAGCCTCTTTCTGACGGATCCAAGACAAGAACCCAGGTCTACCAATTTCCAGCCTGTGCACCTGTCCCTAAGGCCTGCTGATTTTGGCCTCAATATTCCAGCATTTAATATTTTCACAAGCATCATTTTGTCTTCTATTCGGAAACCTGCTGTAAGATTACAGGAACATAAACCAAGCTACAGATGAAGGGAATTTCTGAAAGTCACACTGAACTGGAAGCCATGACTCAGGACGTCTGGCCACCACTGCAGAGTCACAGAACCCCTCTTCCAAAGAAGACATCCTCCCATTGCCCCTATCCCACGCCGAGGCTTCTCGAGGTGACTTGTCTCCTTGGCTAACAGACAGGTGTGTTCCTGAAACACTTCTATTTACATCTAGCATCTGATAAAAAAAATCCAGCCTCCTTCCCCACGCTCCCACTCACTCTCCAGCAGTCACGCCGGGATGGGGAGGTGGGTGTGGAGCAGTTCTGGGAGAAAGGCCATTTCTGATGCTAAATTAGTCCGTGGAGCAGAGGGTGCAACTGGATGTTCGTGAGCTACCTTCATCTCACATATTGAAAGCTGGAAGGAATGTGTGGTCATTCATAAGTGCTCGGGCTCCGGAGGGAGCACATGTGGCTGAGAGGAGGCGTGAGGTCCTGTTACGGTACGCCAGATCTGGCCCCCCTCTGAGATTAATCCAGCCCACGGGACCAGCAGTTTCTGCCTGAAGTTGTAAAAAGACAACACCAAAAATCATCATCACTGACAAGACCCTAAATTGGCAGGATGTCCCTGTCACTCTGCCTCTGTGTCGCTCTGATTCTGATTTGAGACAGGTGCTGTCAATACCGGTCGCCACTAGCCAGTCCTAGTGGAGGTGTCCTGCTAGATAAAACACATACTGGCATTTCAAAGACTTATTACGAAATCAAGAATGTAAAATATCTCAATAATCTTTTATAAGGACCGGATATCGAAGTAATAGTTTGGATATGCTGAGTTAAAAATATAATTAAGGTTAATTTTGGCTGTTTCTTTGAACAACTTTAACAGGACTACTAGAAAATCTAAAATTATCCATGTGGCTTGCATGCAGTGGTCTCTGGAATTGGCTCATACCAGCTCACCCTCCTTGCCAACTCTGTGTGTAGTGAGGTCAGGCTGGCGGCTGGATAGCAGTATTGGCGGGATTTTTAACACCATGGAAATTGGCAAGTGCTAGAAATTAGGGCTTTATGAGGGGTGGGGTGGGGTGGGGTGGGGAGAGCTGGTTTACCAACACATCTCTCCTCACATCATTTTTCACTGTCTGTTCCATTCTAGATGTATGGTTTCCTCAGATTTCTTTCTGGGTTTACAGACTGAGTGTGGGGTTTTGTGTGCTTACCTCTGTCTCTTTTCTCCAGTGCTTATGTTATTGTTTTTATGTATTTATTCATTCATACACAATCATTGAAAAAGTACTATGTATTAGGTCCCGTTTTAGACCATGGAGATTTATGACAAATGAACCACAGTCCTGCTGCTGGGGCACTCAGGGTCTGGTGGGAGTGAGAACAGAAGTTGGGGCAAACTACTGTGTCACTGGTGAAGGCAAGGTCAAATGAACAGGACAGCCTGCAGAGCGTGGACAGGGGTGAGACACAGGGGCAGGAAAGGCTTCAGAGAGGAAGGGTTATTTGAGCTGGGTTTTTCAGGATGAATAGGAGTTTGTCAGGAGAGAATCTGGGGGAGATCATTCCAGGCGCAGTGGGGTTGCCAAGTAGCCTGGGGTTGCCACAGCAGGGGAGACAGGCTGGGGGAGTGGTGTTAGATAAAACTGGAAGAGAATGTAGGGTCACAGCAAGGAGGGCTTTGTACAACATGTCAAATGGCTTCACAACACATATGGTCTCTTTTCTTCCCTCCTTCTCCCCTTCCCCAATGTCTTTTTTAATAATGGAGAATTGGAATGCAGAGTATTTAATCTTTCAAGTCTCACCTCCCTGGGGACCAGGGGTTCCATGCAGGAGACAAGGCTTTCAATGCCAGACCCTGGTGGGTAGTGAGGTGACCAGACTGGACCCCTCTAAGGGCAATGGTCTCAGAGACTCCATATGTGAAGTTTAGGGGGCTCCATTTCATCATTTTGAGTGTTCCTAAGGGGGCAGGTAACTTTGGGATCCAGGGGTGTGTTTCACTGGAGATGCACAGTGAAGACTAAATAAGGTCTCTGCTCATTGGTGCCAGCGGCAGCGTGGGAACTACATAGTGATGTTACAGCAAAGGGCGGTGAAAAGAGCACGTGGCCAGAGGCTCACTGGGAAAATCATCCCCTCTTTTGGACCTCAGTTTCATCATCTCTAAAATGGGCAAGCTGGATTACATTCTGTGTTTCAATGTTAATCCTACCTGTTGATTATTTTATGTATTCTCTTCCTAAATTTTAAACATGTGACTAAAATATTTTCTATTTCTTATAAAATAAACCCTAATTTATTTATTTATTTTTTTTGATGCGGCTTTGGACGGTATCACAAAAAGTAGCACATAAGAGGAAAAAATAGCTTTCTCATCTCTGGTCCAGTATCACTTCCCTCCTCATTTGTCAGGGGCTGTCTCAGTCTGTTCTGAGAGCAGGGACTATACTCAGATGCTAGAGGCAGCGGCTTGGCCACCGGGACCAGGTGCCCAAGGGAAGCCCTTCCTTTCTTCACCTCTCTGTGGCTGGGGGTCCTTGCTGCTTCAGAAACCAGTGGGCCAAGAGCAAGGGTTTTCTGAACTGGATGGGGTCATGCATGTTCTGTTTTCCGTCTGCACCATCTCCTTTTTCATCCGTAGCTCACTTTGTCACGTCACCCTGCCTACCTCTGTCAGAAAGTGCTTCTAAATAAAAGCTTTATCTCGGTTTTTTCCTCTGGGCCCTAAAGCCATCAGTGGCTCCTTGGGGAGTCAGAGGACACACTTCCACTGGGTGGGGGAGGCGCCGTTCTCCCAGCTCTGCTCTCCTCGAGCTGCCCCTCAGGCTGCCCCCAAGACCCCTCCTTATCTTCACCTTGAGGACTTGATCACCTGCCCCCATTGCAGCTCCAGAGACACCTCCTGTTACCTCTCTGACCCTTAATTCCTCCAAGACTCTGACATTCTCTGGGTGAAATTTCCTTAGTCTCAAGCCCGCACGCTGCCTGAGCACCTACATATGTTTGCTGTGGGTCCCCTCCTGTCTGCATCTTGCCTTCTAAACCTTGCAGTGGGTCTGGGAGCACAGAGGCCCTGTGGGTGGAGGAGCAGGAGGCGACACCAGCCCCCCTGAGAATGGACCGCACCACACTGAACACGTTTCCACCTCTTTGGCACCTTAACTTTGTCCAGAAGATAGGAATATTCCCTGTCCTCCTTCATGGACACTGTTTTAGGATCAAAGTGGATGATTAAGTGTCACCACAGTAGTTCCAGTGATGTTCCCCTCAAGCTATTTCTCTAATAAACACATAGCGAGGAAACCCTGGGCAAGGATCTGTTTGGAATTGAGCATGGTTCGTTTTTTAAAAAGAAAGGGAAGGCTCAGGGTGGCGGCAGACATGGTAGCTGTTGTCAAATATTTTAGGGGCAGAATGGCCGACTTACCGAAGCTGGAAAATGGGAGGAGGCTGTAAATACTCGGAAGGAGGCAGAGGGCTTGAGGAGGAAAGGAATTTCTAAGAAGAGCTGTCCCAGGGGCCCTGGGCTGTGGGCGCCAGAGGACCCCCAGAGGAGCTTGGGGAGATGCTGTGGACAGGAGGGCCTGCTCCCCAGACGACGGGGAAGTGAGGACAGCTTCTCTGGAGGACCAGGAACAGCTCAGACCATGGCTGTCCTTGTGTTACTCGGAGACTAGACGGAACACCTGTCCCCGAGGCTCGCTCCCCGCTGGGTAGCTGTAACACAGCCCACACTGACTGCTTACGGGCCAGGCGCTTCTCCACGGTTGTGCAGGGACAGCTGTTATGTCTCCATTTTGCAGGTGAGAAAACTGAGGCCAAGAAGATACACCACTTACCCCAGACGTACGGCGGAGCCAGTGCTCAAACTCGCTATCTGACTCAGAGACCCGGGTGCTGGTGTGGCTCTTGGCCGCCACCTAATGCGCGTGGTGTGGTGATTCTCTCTTTCTCTTCCGTCTCTCTGGCTCCCCTTCCCTCTCATGAGGGCTGCTCATCAAGGACGCTGCTTCTCAGCTCACTCTCTTATCCCCCTGCTGCTCTGGCCTCTCTGTTCTGTGGCCTCCTTAGCTTGGATCCTGTGCCTGGTCGTCCCAGGGGCTCTCTCTAGGACCCTGGACCACCTTGCTCCTATGACATCCCCCGCCTGTCCTTTGGCTCTGCAGTGTGAATGCTAGGCACACATGCACACCATGCCAACAGGTGCCTGCTCCTCTGGGCCCGCAGTGCTCCTGCCCTCGCTTCTCAGCTCCCTCCCTCATTCCCCAGGTGCCTGCTCTGAACAATCAGGGTTCTTTTCACCCCCTCCACATCCAGCTCTCTCCTCCCTGCACAGTGCTCAAAGATGACCTTCATGGGCACTCTAACCCTAGCGGCCCTGCTATGGTTCTGGCTCCTGTTGTCTGGCTTCCTCTGTGATTGAAAGCCTCTGGGAAGCTAGCAGACATCCTCCAGCTCTGATCTCAGGGCTCCACCTAAAGATTAAGGTATTGTGACATCTTTACAGGCTGCTGCCCCAATCTGTTTCCCCAGCATCAAGTTCCCAACACATGGTCCAATGCATCACGTGCTCCCGTTGCAAGGCACACCTCAGGGCTTCCGCGCATGCGCCTGCCTCCATCCGGTGTTCCTTCCTCCCCCTGCTCTGCGCGGTGCACACCCACTTTCCCTAGCACTCAGTTTACTTTTGCTGCGAAGAGTTTCCTGATTCCTCCAAGCAAAATTAGCCACTCCTTTTCATGTTTCCTACAGGTTTCAGTCTATACCTCTAGCACGTTGCACTGTGTTTCCCTCACTAATCTATGAACATCTTCAGGGCAGGGATGGGTCTCATTTGTCCCTGGAAACCCAGTGCCGGCTGCAGGCCGGGTGCAAAGCTAGTGCCAGGCCCACGCCTAGTAAGCGAATGAGCCAACCACCTGCTCCCACATGGCTGACGGGGAGGCTGCTGGCGTGGTGGCAACGACACGTAACCAGCAACAGCAAATCTACAACCACGAAAGCAGACTTCTTCCCTTTCTTTTAGAAGGAAACAGAATTTTAAAACAATTAAGAATAACAATCCCCTTTAAAATAGCACCCAAAGTAATAAAATATCTGGGAATAAATCTAACCAAGGAGGTGAAAGAATTATACACAGAAAACTATAAACCATTGATGAAAGAAATTAAAGAAGACGTTAAAAAATGGAAAGATATTCCATGCTCTTGGATTGGAAGAATCAATATTGTTAAAATGGTCACACTGCCCAAGGCAATCTACAGATTTAATGCAATCCCTATCAAATTACCCAGGACATATTTCACAGAACTAGAACAAATCATAATAAAATTTATATGGAACCATCAAAGACCTAGAATTGCCAAAGCATTACTGAAGAGAAAGAAAGAGGCTGGAGGAATAACTCTCCCAGACTTCAGATAATACTATAGAGCTACAGTCATCAAGACAGCATGGTATTGGTACCAAAACAGACATATAGACCAATGGAACAGAATAGAGAGCCCAGAAATGAACCCACAAACTTTTGGTCAACTCATCTTCGACAAAGGAGGCAAGAATATACAATGGAATAAAGACAGTCTCTTCAGCAAATGGTGTTGGGAAAACTGGACAGCAGCATGTAAAGCAATGAAGCTAGAACACTCCCTTACACCATATACAAAAATCAACTCAAAATGGATCAAAGACTTAAACATAAGACAAGATACAATAAACCTCCTAGAGGAAAACATAGGCAAAACATTATCTGACATACAGCTCAAAAATTTTCTCCTAGAAGAAATAAAAGCAAGAATAAACAAATGGGACCTAATGAAACTTACAAGCTTCTGCACAGCAAAGGAAACCAGAAGTAAAACAAGAAGACAACCTACGGAATGGGAGAAAATTTTTGCAAATGAAACCGACAAAGGCTTGATCTCCAGAATATATAAGCAGCTCATACGACTCAATAAGAAAAAAATAAACAACCCAATCCAAAAATGGGCAGAAGACCTAAACAAGCAATTCTCCAAGGAAGACATACAAACGATCAAAAGGCACATGAAAAAATGTTCAATATCACTAATTATCAGCAAATCAAAACTACAATGAGGTATCACCTCACACCAGTCAGAATGGCCGTCATTCAAAAATCCACAAATGACAAATGCTGGAGAGGCTGTGGAGAAAGGGGAACCCTCCTACACTGCTGGTGGGAATGCAATTTGGTGCAGCCACTATGGAAAACAGTGTGGAGATTCCTCAAAAGACTAGGAATAGTCTTACCATATGACCCAGGAATCCCACTCCTGGGCTTGTATCCAGAAGGAACCCTACTTCAGGATGACACCTGCACCCCAATGTTCACAGCAGCACTATTTACAATAGCCAAAACATGGAAACAGCCTAAATGTCCATCAACAGGTGACTGGATAAAGAAGAAGTGGTATATTTATACAATGGAATACTACTCAGCCATAAAAACCGACAACATAATGCCATTTGCAGCAACATGGATGCTCCTGGAGAATGTCATTCTAAGTGAAGTAAGCCAGAAAGAGAAAGAAAAATACCATATGAGATCGCTCATATGTGGAATCTAAAAAACAAAAACAAAAACAAACAAACAAAAACAAAGCATAAATACAGGACAGAAATAGACTCATAGACAGAGAATACAGACTTGTGGTTGCCAGGGGTGTGGAGGGTGGGAAGGGATAGACTGGGATTTCAAAATTGTAGAATAGATAAACAAGATTACACTGTGTAGCACAGGGAAATATACACAAAATGTTATGATAACTCAGAGAGAAAAAAATGTGACAATGAGTGTGTATATGTCCATGAATGACTGAAAAATTGTGCTGAACACTGGAATTTGACACAACATTGTAAAATGATTATAAATCAATAAAAAAATGTTAAAAAAAAAAAGAATAACTGTAACTGAGGAAAGCACTGAAGGAGGGGAAGTAAGTTATTGATTGTCTACACAGCCCTTGTAATGTGAGCCCCTAAATGCGTCTTAGAGCGTCATGGCCACCCAAACCCTAATGACGAGGAAAAGGAAACTCCCATAAAAATATTTATGCCTTGCACGAAGCTGTATATTTTTTCACAGACCTCTACATGTGTGATCTCACTTGATGTTCATTACCTCCCTGAAGGGGACAGCAAAAATGACCCCAGTTTTCCATCTCTCTCCATATCTGTGCCCTTTACAAGGAGCCTTTGTAGCTCTTTCTATCAGGAGGTGGAATCTATTTCCCCATCGTGTGGATCTGTGCTGGCCTTGTGACTTGCTCCAGCCAGTAGAGCCTGGTAAAAATGATTGTGCTAAATATGAGTTCAGGCCTCCAAAGGCTTTGCAACTTCTGCTTGCTGGACCCCTGTACCATGTGATAAGTCTAGGTCAGTCCGCTGGAGAATGAGAGGCCACATGGAGAAGAACTGAGCCAACTAATTCATCCTGGCAGAATCCTCTGCCACCTGAGAAAGCTCAGCAAAGCCAAAGTCTGGTAGTCGACCTTCTAGATACCAGCAGACCCATGAGCAGGGCCATCCTAGACCAGCTATCCCCAAGCCAGTCTTCAGTTGGTGGGCTAAATTAATTGTTTTGTATGATTCTAAGTGTGGAGTAGTTTGTTACACAGCACTAGCTAACTGATACACTCCCTGTGAGAGAAGTAGGACAGGAATGGCCGTTACAGTTGGCAGATCAGAGGCTTGATGATCCAAAACTTCAGATCCTAATTCAGTGCTGTTTCCACAACAATGGCTGTCAGTAATTGGTTGGTCATGGAGTCCTTCTTTCAAGCAAAAATTGCATGGGGTCTTAATATGGAAAACTAGTCAAAAGAGCACTTTTTTTTTCTATTGAAGCTGGTACAGGACCCTAAATCTAGTGTATATGCACATTATGGCCCAGTATACTGTGTATAAGCTACTTAACCTTGAGACAGTTGGTGGCATTCAGGGCAAGCAGAACGTGTGGTTTATGGTCAGCAATAACTTCGATTTAGTGGGAGAAAAACAGATCAAGCCTGAAATAATGCTGAACAACATAAAAGTGGTACCTTGTACGTGATGAGATTAGTGGTAGAGGTTCTGGATCCTCAGAGCGCAGAAGAGATGGTGGCGGTTGATGGGAGGGAGCCAGAAAAGGGGTCACGGGAAAGGTGAATTGAAACACAGGATCGGATTTTAACGAGTGAAGGGGCAGGAAGAGTCTTCTTAGGGAGGAGGATGCCATGTCCCTGGGGAAGGGAGGAGCATTGTCTTTTGTGGGACAGATCAGGAGGTTTGGCTCCAGGGCTAAAGGGCTTCTGGGCCTTGGTGGGGAGTGAGTTAACCATGCAAGCTGACACGGGCTGCTTCTACGTAGGGCAATGTCAGAGAAACCCTTTAAGGCCCACGTCCTCCATGAAGCCTTTCCTGGTTCGTCCCCAAAGACCAGTTTATCATTTGTCTGAACTCTGTGTCCTGCATTAAGTGGTTCAGGACTTTTCTCCCCCTCCTGAGTGCATGCTCCTGGGGGGCAGAACTGCTTCCCTCCCTTCTTTACGTCATCCTTGCAGCTGGATGTCTACTGGGAGGGTTGACCCTTGTATGCTGACCACGTGGTGAGCCTCACTGGGCCGGGTTCCTGTAACTCACAGCCTTGGGATGATCACAATTCCCTGCCTTGACTCCTGCCATTTAAGGAAGTCCCGAAGATTATTCTGACCACAACACCCTGTCTAGCATTTTGGCTGGGAAATTGTGTTGCTAACGGAGGGGCAGTTGGGTTTTGCAGTTTCTGGATTGCAAGGGAAGGGGAGAGGGACCCATCTGTCATTAATGACAGGTTGTGGAGACTACTTTGGGAGGTGTGCTGGTTTTAAAACATGTTCACCAATTCCTCATGTTCACCACTCCTTCCATCAAAAGGTGGGGCTGATTCTCTTCCTCTTGATTACAGGCTGGTCTTAGCGACATGCTTCTTATAAATAGAAAGTGATGAATGATACGGCGTGACTTTGAAAGCTAGCTCGTAAAAGGCAGCATAGCTTCTGCCTGGCTCTCTGTAGCTTTGGACATGTGCTTCTGGAGCCCTGAGCCACCGTGTGTATTAACCAAGTTTTTTATTTTCTGTATTTTGATGCTTTGGTATTTGATGCCTTGCTGACCCTGAAGACTCTGTTCCTCCCAAATTAGCTGATTCTTGGAGGTAGCAAGGAACTCACCTGGGAGCACATCCTTCAGATGCAAACTAACCCATACAGAGACCATATTCCCCAACTGCCTCCTTTATTGGGCTGTCGCATTCTGGGCCACCGTCCACCTGCTGTAATCGCCCCATGGCCAGGTGCCAGACAGCTAGGGACGGCCCCTATGCCCCCGCTTGTTTAAACGAGTTTCCTGTTTACTCTGCCTCACCGATTCCTCCCACGGAAATGCAATGTTGTCTCTTGCCTACATTCCACCCTCCCCCCAGCCCCTAACTGACCCTGGTGCTTCTCCACGTGGCTCCTCGCAGGGTGAGTGACCTCTCCTCTTGGGATCTGTAAGCATACTAAACTATCTTTCTAATGGAAATTGTCTCCTGATCTCATGATTCCTGAGCAGTAATAAGACCTACATTTTAAAACACCCTGTGAGAAGTCTGGGTCCAGGAAGTCACCGTGTTGGAGGGACCACATGTAGGGATGCCCAAGGAGCCCCAGATGCTGAAGCCTTCCTAACCCAGGTGCTAGATCTTTGTGGGAGCCTTTGAGAAGACCCCCTGCTCCAGCCGCCTTCTGATTGCAACCTCATGGAAGGCCCCAGGCAAGAACCAGAATCATGAGGGGTAATTATAATGAATGCCTATTGTCTGTATCACTAAGTTGGGATGGTTTGTTACAAAGTATCTGAAACAGGAAGGATGCTCTCAAGGTTACGGTTCTGCTGGTTTCATCCTGCTTCCTCTGGCTGCCAAATCTCTGGTCATGCATTTCAGGATCACTTAGTTCCTGAAATTTGAAATTCTTCCAATTCTAGCAAGATTCCATTGACTGCCCCTACCCACCACCCCGAGCACCAGCAATATCCCGCTTGTATTGCTTTGTGAAATGCCTCAAAGAAAACATCGAACACTATTTAGAATTATTTCTAGAGGCACCACGATAAAATTCAGAGCTCAGCATGGCCAATCAGAAAAAAAAGGAGGTGGGAGAAAATGAAAACAAGACAGACCAGGCTTTCAAAGAAAATTGAGGATCTGGAGAGCCTTCAAGTCTTTTGATTTATATTTAAACATTTCTTGAGATTGAAGTCTTGATTAGCCCAGTCCTCTCAAGTTCTGCCTCAGCCCTGATTTATGGGAAGGCCAGGCCAGAGCAAAATGAAAGCAAAATGAGATATTCTTTAAAATTACCTTGGAGCACTTGAAGAAGGGCACAAGTGCTAATGTGGAGATTAAAAAGGAAGTGATGAGATGTGCTTCTAAAGCCCTAGATCTGCGGCTGGCTGTCAGGGTCGGGGTCCGGGGAGGGGAGAGTGCACTGTGAAGGAGGGGCTACCATCTCTGCAGGTGAGACCCCTGCAGGAGGCTTTGTTTGGCTTGGCTCCACGCCGACTGAACCCTCCATCAAAGAGCGGATCTGAGAGCCCAGGCTGGAGTTTTGATTCAGCGACCCTTCCGTTATTAGCTGGAAGGGAGAACCTTCTAGCGTGGAGAGGAGGACAGGAGTGTGGAGGGAGGAGACTTGGTGGTGGTGGGTTGTAATAGATTCCAGACCCACAGTGGCTCAGGGGCTGACTCATCTTTAGACCCAGGCAAGGGGAGCCCTTGAGCCAGGATCCCCACTCTGCTCATCTTCCAGGCACACCTTCCACATGGGCAGGAAACCCATGGGCCCACAAAGCCATGCTCTTTTGTAGCCCACTGTGCTTTGCTAGACTCCCTGAGTGCCCGGGGTCTGTAATTCCCTCACCAAGTGGCTTCAGCCCACTTCCAGGGGCTGCACAGGCCTCCTCTTTGGCTCGTCCTTCTGAGGACAGATCTCACTGGCGCTGTGTGCATCCCAGCACCCAAGGGCCGGCCAGGCGGCGGCTGCTTACAGGAGGTTGTGGAGGAGCTGGGACACATGGTCTGGGATGTTCACATACACAGTACAAGGCCCTCAGAGTGTGGGATGGAGCCAAGGATAAGAAGACGAAAGAGGCACAGGCCAGAGGCTGGACCCTGCACCTCCCCAGGCTTTGGTGCAGAAATTGGAGACTTCTAAATTCAAACTTGGGTTTCTAGGTTGGTATGAAGGTATGTCTGTCAGTGGAGGAGGAGGAGGGAACATCTTGTATTTGACATTTGTTATCCCAATTGATAACTCTCACCTGTGTAGCCATGTGGCACACGGGGGCCTCTAAATGCACTCTTGCCCCGGCCTGCAAGTGTCAGGGGAGGGTCTGTGCAGAGGGCGGGCGCAGAGCATGCCTTTGGTCTGCTTGCCAAGTGCGGGGGGCCTTGCCTTCTCCAGCCTCCTCCCTTGATGGGCGGATGGCGTTTGCGGGATGCCATAGCTGTCAGCTTCACCATCTCCCACAAACCCGCTCAGCTCAAAGTCGGGAATGGCTCCTCTCATTTATAGGAAAAGCCCTGAAGACTTGTGGAACATTCTGGACTTAATCTATTAGGACTTTTTTTAAAGGTTGAAACTGTCCTAAACCTACCTCCTATAACGATGCTCTTTGCTTGCATGAACCTTCTGTGGGTTAGTGTAAATGTCTTCTCTGCTTCTCCCTCCTTCCCTCCCGCCACACACACACACACACACACACACAGGAGTGAGCAGTTTCCTTCCTCTCAGTTTACTCATGACACATTCTTTCTCAAATACCGTTTCTCCTGCTCTTCACCCATCCAAATCCTACCCATTTTTAAAGGTCTAGTTCAAGTTGAACTTCTTAAACTTTGTTTATCCATTAATTCAATGGCTAATCAGTGAAACTCTGGCATGTTCCAATTCCTAGGTTACAACCATGAAGATATATGTATTTATTATTTACCTTCTCCAACTTGCTTTGATCTCAATTTTCCTAATTTCTACGTCACATAACATTATTGCTACTAAATTTTAACATAATTTCTACATTGCTCTCCAAATCTTCTTAGTTGTAGATTTTATACACAAAACTGGATGACATAATTCTCATAGGCAGAAACTCTCTGTTGGGCCCTTTTCATATCCCACTCATTGGCCAGGAGAGTTTAATGATAAAAAAAAGTTGATATGTAGCTAAGATCCATTGATTAAGCGATAGGCAGATTGATAGAGTGATCAACAGATTAGCTGCCAAGCTCCGTCTCACATAAAGGAATTTGCAAAGAGCTTAAGTGGTCTGGCTTCCAATCTCCCCTTCCCATTTTTTTTTTTTTTTTTTTACCATTCCATTGGTTTATTTCTATTCTATTATGCATCTATCATGCCTGAATTTATTACAACCTCTTTGAACATATTGATATTTGGGCTTGAAGTCTTAATAAGAATGATTTCTTTATTACAAATTTGAGTTTTTATTTGTAATTTATAACAAATTACTCTTATAGAGAAGCGTATGTTGAAATAAACAGGCCCAGTCATTTATTATTTCTTATTATTTCCATATGACTTTGGTTGACTTTTCTAGCAGAATTTATGTTTCTATCTTTTTTTTCTTCTAGGAAATACTTTGTACTAGAACAATTGTTCTCAAAAGTGTGACCCTTGGCACAGTGCCATCGACACCACCCAGATCTACTATTTGAACAAGTCCTTCGGGTAATTTTGATGTAAGCTGAAGTTTGAAAACCGCTCTGTCAGTTGTAGAAACACTGAACTGGCAGTGTAGACCCTGAATTTTGGCTCTGCCTCTCGTATTAAAAGCCTGTATGACTCACTCTAAGTCTTAATTTCCTCATGCCAGTTTTTCTGTCTCTCTTGGCGTCTTTGGGGATAAAGATGAACTATTCTCATTTCAGTTTTTTGGACTCGTGACATGGTGAAAATAACAATGATGTTTATTTACTTCACAAGGTTTTCTAAAGATCAGATAATTCATTGCATGCACACCCTTGTAGGATTCTTTTTTAAATCTTTCAGAATTCTCAAGGGAGCCCAGATTCTCATTATTTTATATTGGATTGCACAATCAAGCAAGCTTGATTTCCTCAACATTGCTAATTATTAGAGAAATGCAGATCAAAACTACGAGTTATCACCTCACACTTGCTGTTTGATGATTGGAATGGCCATCATCAAAAAGTCTACAAATAATAAATGCTGGAGAGGATGTGGAGAAAAGGGAACCCTCCTACACCGTTTGTGGGAATGTAATTTGTTTCAGCCACTATGGAGGACAGTATGGAAGTTTCTTAAAAAACTAAAAATAGAGTTACCATATGATCCAGCAAACCCACTCCTGGGCATATATCTGGAAAAAGATGGAAACTATAAATTTGAAAAGATACATGTACCCCAATGTTCATAGCAGCACTATTTATAATAGCCAAGACATGGCAGCAGCCTAAATGTCCATCTACAGATGACTGGAAAAAGATGTGGTATGTAAACACAATGGAATACTACTCAGCCATGAAAATATTGAAATAATGCCATTCATAGCAACATAGATGGACTTAGAGATTATCATAGTAAGTGAAATAAGTCAGACAAAGACAAATATCATATATCATTTGTATGTGGAATCTTAAAAAATGATACAAATGAACTTATTTACAAAGCAGAAACAAACAAACATAGAACACAAACTTATGGCTACAAATGAGGGAAAAAAGGGGAGGAATAAATTAGGAGATTGGAATTAGCAGATACAAACTACTATGTGTAAAATAGGTAATCAATCAGAACGTACTGTATAGCACAGGGACGTATATTCTGTCTTATAATAAATTATAATGGAAAAGAATCTGGAAAAGAACATATATATACACAACTGAATATATATATGTAACTGAATCACTTTGCTATACACCTGAAACTAACACAGCACTGGAAACCTGCTATACTTGAATTAAAAAAATCTTGATTTCTACCATATGTAGGAGTTACAGCCCATTAGGGAATGTACACACATTTGCCCACCTAGCGTATCTGAAGTGTCAGAATAAATGTTACGTGTGAGGGACACTGAGCTCAGAAGAGGAAGCAGCTTCTGGGAGCCCGTGTGGTCCTACAGAATTCTGCACGTCAAAGATGATTTTGAGTTGGGATTTAAAGTTAGGCTGCAGAGAGACAGATAGTAGGGAAAGGTACTTCTGATCGGCCCAGGCAGATGAATGCTGGGATTAGATCTGCAGACTAAAATGGGGGTGTAGATGGGGACCATCTACCAGGAGTTGGGTCTGTGTCGAGGGATACAGTAGAAGAAAGTTTGAACAGGATGTTGGGGCCAGGCGTCGAGAGTCTTGATGGTGGGCAAAGGACTCTGGAAACTCTGAGTGAGGAATCTGGCATAAGAGGTCATTGGTCATATTTATATTTTTGTAGGCTCAGTGAGTACTCACTTGGTGATGTGTTCGGGACATTTGATCACATGCTTTCAGGAAAGAAGAACTGAAACCTTCTGAGTCTGAGGCCTGAACCCTTGAAACTTATCCTGGGAACTGCTTTGGCTGCCTCAGTGGAGCCAGTCTAAATGCACATGTGCTAATTAACTCCTCCTAGTTTTAAAGACTAGCCTGACCACAAAGTTTCAGATACCCCAGAGGAAAGGAAGCGAGTCCATCACAGCAGCGGTTCTCAATCCTGGCTGAATATTAGGATCACTGGGGAGCTTTAAAAAAATCCTAGACCCTTTCTAGATTTTGTTTTTAAACTATATCTGGACTCTACCCCAGAGATTTCGATTCACTTGGTCCAGGGTGGAGACCCCCTGGATTCTGGTAGGCATCCAGTGTTGTGAACTGCTGTCTCTGGAGGGCCCAGCAGAAGATCAAAGGCCTCAGATAGTGTTCAACCAAACTCAGCTACGTGTCATATGTTCTGCCCAATGAGGACATGTTTCTGTTGTTTCAGACATCAGTTGTCTCTGGGTTTTGGTGGCTCTTCAGATAATAAGAGCAGGTGGCCATGGCCTTGGCAGGCCGAGGAGTCTGGCAGACGTGAGTGATCTTGGCTGGCATATTAGAAGACATGGACCCAGAGAAGAAAGCGTAAGGTGTGGTGGGGCAGCGGAAAGGACTCTGGGTCTAGGCCTCTCAAGACTTCTGCGCCCAGTAAGGAGTCAGGAATTACACATCGGACCGTAAGTGTAAAACTGCCGCCTAATTTCTTAGATTTTATAACCATCACATGTTTGCTATTTATACTCGCCTCTGTAGCCCCATAGAAACTACCAGTGTATCTTTGGAATTGAAAAAGGATGCCAAGCCTATTGTCAGGACCTGAGAGGGAAGACGGAAGCTTTTTGGCATAGCGTCTCGAAGGGCAGGCACCCCCAGGCCAGGCCTGGGTGTGGGCAGCTCTCAAGAGAGAGATGAGCAGAGTTGCCAGGAGGAAATCCAGCGGGGAGTGGAAGTCCCTTGTGGCTCCATTGTGTTTAAAAGTGCAATTACCCAATGTTCGGCACACAGAGTTTACTAAATAAATGAGTGTCAAGTTGGCATGTGTTCTAGTCCTGGCCTCCATTCCTTCTGGATTGTATATGCTTGAGTATGTTTTTTCATTCATAGAGCATCCTTTCCTCCTCTGTAAAGCGGGGTGAATCATACCCTAATTTCTAGTCTTCAGGAAGTGCCCTAAAGGGAAGGGCTATTGAACTAATAAACTGCAAGGAGTCTAGTGTTAGAGCTTAAAGTGACATGCCTTTGATGACACCATTTCCCCAAAGTCTCCGGTTTTAGCCTAAAAATTCATATACAGTGTGCATTCACTCATTCATCAAAATTGTACTCCTCTGCATGGCACTGTTGTGGCACTGGGGACTCAACAAGAACAACCACCATAAAAAGACCCTGATCTCCTCTTGTTTCTACTCTAGCGGAAGGAGACAGAACCGACTCTGTAATTCATCTGCGTTTGCTTCATGTAGAAACAAGGAAACCTTATTTACAACCTCACGTTCCTTAACGCCTTCCTCACCTTTGCTTCACAATACTGCTGTCACACGGTGCTCCAGGAGGAGGTGCATGGTCCTCCTGGGTGCTGCCAAAGGTCCCAGACAGGAGAACTGAGAATGAGAGTCTTGTGAGGATCAAGGAAATTGATGGAAGTCACACTGCTTGCAGACTTCAACACAACATGTAACCTAAAGTATGACTACTTTTTAAAGGACTTGTAATTCCGAGTTACCAACGTGCTGTGAATCAGAAAACAGTGGACTCAGTGCCTGTAGGCTCTGACTTCTCTAAGCCGCTGTTTCACTCCCTTGTCACTCTCAGAGCCCAGTGTTTGAGTTCATTTAGGCTTGGGTGGTCTTAGAGTAGGAAGTTTGGGAGGTGAGAGGAAGGACCTCTGCCATGATGCTTTAAAACCCATCATTTGCGTTAAGTACTGAGAATGAAAAATATTTCAAGCCTTATTGGTAAACAAAGGATGCTGTGGCCATCAAGTCATCAGCTGCTACTGTGACCCCTGACAGTGAGCGGACGGAACTCAGATGCATAGGAGCAGGCAGCCTGGCCTCCGCAGCGGTGCGCTCTGCAGGAACTCAGGACGGGAAAGGACAGGACGCTGGCCCTAGAGAGCCAGGTGCATATCAAAGAAATGATTTCAGTGACCCCAGATCTTTGCACCTTCCCATAAATAGAGAAGCACTAAATTCCTTAACTTGAGATCTCTAGTTTTCTTTAATTAACATCTTTTAATTATGATTTGATTTGATTATGATTATGATCGATTGATGTTAATTAATTAACATCTGTTGATGTTCTGACTATCTGGTCTTTGTTGCAAGAGCTCATATATCCTGGCTTCTATCTTGTTACTTTGGAGCAGTCCCTCAGAGCGATCTGAGAGGCTGTCATCCCGGGCTTAAGTCTTAAGCCCTCAGAAATGTCTGCTGAATAAAACATAGCTCTCAACTTTTAGGCTGTGCATTTTATTTCAGTTGACAGTACCAACCATATAATCCAAGAAGAGCTTCATTTCAAGATGAGGGTGAGGTGAGGGTTTAGAGAGACTGCAGACTGGGTCTTCAGGAACACGTAAGATGCCATGGAATTTTAGAGCCCAAAAGGCAGCCCAGAGTGGTTAAGTGACAGGTTCAGGGTCACACGGCTAATAGGGATGTTGCTGGGATAAGACCAGAGTGCTGCACTCTTCCTACACTTCTTCTGTTAAGAGATGCTAACCACACATCAGCCCAAATCAATCCCTCACCAGCTGGTCCCCCTCAATGGCACACACTTGCTATAGGATGAAAGATACTTTGTTACTGCTTATCTGGAACAAATTGATACAATTCCAATTCTTTCTTCATTCTTGACAACTCTACAATTTAGCACGGAAAAGGATGATAAGAAAGAATCAAAGAGCATTGCGGTTTTAAAGGCCGACGCATGACTTTTAGTCAGCATCTTGATTAAGGATGGAGGTGGGTGGGCTAGAAATTGAAGCCTGAAGAAGGCATGTGATTGGCTCAAGATCAGACAGCTGGTTAGCTGGTGGCTGGGATGGGAACCCAGGACTCCTGATTTCCACCCCAGGGCTCCATCTCCCACTGTCATTGAGAGTGGGTAAGGGTGTAGACCAGCACTCTTGGCAGACAAATTAATGAGCCAAATTATTTTACCATAATGACACTAGCATTTCGTACTAAATCAGATCTATTATCACTACAGCATGCCTAATTACCCACACATAGCCAGCCAAGGTAAACTTTACTCTTGAAATCCCTATTTCATAGAATATTGATTTCCCAGATATATTGTGATGTGGCTAACCCTGGCCAGGGGTGAGATATGAAGTAGAGATTTAATATACCTTGAATTGCTTTTTATAGCATCTGATCGCTAAATCTTGAATTCTATTTTGTGAGAAGGAAGCTCATAGTGGATTCTAAAGGAATAAGGAAGTCTAGAATTGGTATATGAATTAATCATTTAGACTAAAGTAAAGAGATTGATTCAAAGCTAAGAGATGGTTTTTATTTCAAACAGAGAGGCATTTGAGAACATTTACCGGCTGTTGACGGGAACCAGTACAGAGGGAGGTATAAACACAGGAGAGGGGAGGATGGATCATTGAGAATTGAACCCCGGAGAGTTCTTGGGATGGATTGGATGTAGACAGGAAGAGGATACCACATTTTCTCACTTGAGGTAAGGGTGAGAGAAGATAGAAATAAATAGAAAATTAAAGGCGTGTGTTGAGAGGCAGTTGGGATGAGGAGATATGGGGTCATGATGGATGCAGCTGAAGCCTGGTTCCCTCCTAACTAATGAAATGTTGGACATGCATTTAGGCTGAAATAAGTGCCCAAATTTGTTTTCTTTTTTGTAACACCATTATTGTGGTATGATTCCTGTACAGTAAACTGCACATATTTCAGATGTACAATTTGATGAATTTTGACAGATGTATAAACCCATGAAACCACCACCACAGTTAAGAAAGCTAACATTTCCATCACTCCCCAAGAGGTGCAAATTTTGAATTCCCAATTTATCCCTTCCCACCCCCTTTACCCCCTGGTAACCATAAGTTTGTCCTCTTTCTATGTCTGCGAGTCTGTTTCTGTTTTGTAGATAAGTTCACCTGTGTCTTTTTTTTTTAAAAGATTCCACATATAAGCGATATCATGATAGTTTTCTTTCTCTTTCTGCCTTACTTCACTTAGAACGACAATCTCCAGGTCCATCCATGTTGCTGCAAATGGAATTATTTTATTCTTTTTCGTGGCTGAGTAGTATTCCATTGTATAGTGCCCAAGTTTTAAGGAGAACTGGGAGAGGTGAGCATTTCCTACCATTTTCTTCCCATCAATCTAATTTAAATCCTAGACAGGCTCCTGGAAGTGCTCTTTGACCATGTCCAGTTTACAATAAATTCCTCTTCTTTTACTGCATCTGGAATTTACCAGATTGCCAATCCTGGAACACTCAGAATATGACTATCCACAGCTTTTTATTACTCTCACCTTGTCCAAGACCTATACTCTATGTGTCTCTGTACCCATCAGGGTAGGTTAGGTTGTACTGCAGTGACAGCCCCCCAAGTCTCTGTGGATTAAAACAACATAGGCTTATTTCTTGCTCGTACTAAATGTCTGACGTGGTCTCTGGCGGGTGAGGGAGTAGCCTCAGATCAACATTGTCCTTCAGGGACTCAGGCTGATGAAGGAGCTGCTTTCTTGAAACAGCTAGTCCTCATGACAAAGATAAAACACTTGTGAGGTCTTGGTGTCAGCAGTTAGATGTTCTGGTTTGGAAGTGACATGACACTTCAGCTCACAGCTCATTGGCCAGAACCATTCTCATGACTCCGCCCACCACAATGAGCCGAAGTGTAATCCTACCCAAGGCCTTGAATGAGGGCAGGACCAGAAACGTTCAGCCAACAGCGTTAATGGCACCCACACTCCCCTGGTCAGACTGCACGCTCTCTGAAGGCAAGGCCAGGCCGGGCCTCTGGCTTTTCTGGTGGCGGTACCATATTGGGCAGCCACAGCACCAGGCACCAGCCAGTGATGTACTGACGCCATCACAGAGCTCCCCAATCTGCACAGTCCCACAGCCACAGGCCACGAATCTCAGAATGCAGAAAGGGTGGGGAATGGGTGAGGTAAGGCCCTGTTGGGGGTGGCCATGGAAGGGAAGGCTCTTGGGTATGTGAGGGAAAAGGCAGAGAGGAGGCTGCTCATAGTGCTGGGGGCCCAGTCCCCCAAGCCTCCCAGCAGCGGGTGCAGGGCGCTTCCATGAGCGTCTGCATGAGGGGGTGAGGACAGCCCAACACCGCCCGCTTCAACCGCAGTAACTGAGCGCTCGGACCAGCCCGGGCCGCGCCCTGTGACGCTGGGGGGCAGGTTCTGAGAGGCCACGGCGGCCCTTCTCCACGTCCTCACTGTCCTCTCCGAAGACCCTGGGGCGGGTTTGTGGTTCACAAATTACCTACACTTGCCTGGACTTTTACTTTTTTTTTTTTCCTTTTCTGTTTTTACAGGCCTCCTCTTGAGGTAACCAACCATTTTGACTTTGAACCCAACAACTCTTCCATGAAGGGGCCGGCAAAGGTGGAGACCCAGGAGGTGGGCAGCTTGCTCGGGGCAGAGCCTCGAAGGCCCAGGGGTCCCGCCCCCGTGCCGCACACTCGCCAGGCTCACCCCCAGACAGAGGCTGGTTCTTTCAGAAATGGACCGAAAATGACCTCAGGCTCCTGAGCTTAAGGGGCTCCCTGACTCCTTCCCGAGTTTTCGGGCATCCTAGGTATCCAGTGAGACAGGACAACAGCTCAAAGCCGGCAGACGGGTCTGGGCTGGCCAGCCAGCTTGCTCTCTGTCAGCCGGGGTCCCTTTAAGACGCAGAACTGGGGAGGTCAAATGCAGGCCAGTGGAAGTTTCCACGCTCCGTGTGTCTGGGCCCGCGTCTCTGTCTATCTCTGCTGGGGAAGGGTGGGCCCTGTTCCCACAGGCCTGAGATTTATGACTTCAGTCTGGGAGGCGGTGTTGGCCTTTACTTCTTGGCATGAACAATGGTAAACAGAGTTGCAGAGAAAATTTGGAACTGGTATCCGTCAGCCTGAGTCAGACTAACTCTCTGGTTCTTTCTTTGTGAGTTGTGCATGCGCGCGCGCGCACACACACACACACACACACAATGTGCACGTGTGCCAGCTGTAAAATGAGACAAGAGTCATAGAATGGTTGGCTTTGAGATCTCAAATACTCAACCCCAATAAATCACCAGACTCCCTTTGACCACTTAAGGCTTCAACTTTAGTGTCACCCGAAAATAGCTTGAACACACACACACGCACACACACACTCTGAAAACCTTTCGCCTTGCCCCTAGCCCTCTCCAGCGCCTCTCAGAAACCTGGCCTTCTGAGTAAAGCTGGAAGTATTTTCAGCCTGCCCCGTCCTGCAGTTATCTGCTGATGGAGATAGACTCTCTGGCACCCCAGATTTGCCCTTTAATACCCTGAAATATTAAGAGGCAACAGCTGTAAGTACTGAAGGTTCACTTGGAGATTAAATGAGTCAAAGATCAGTAGCCAACTGGCGGGAGACTTAATTGTCAGGGCAGGACATCTGGCCAGGTCAGAGAGACAGTGGTGTGGACGTGTGTGTGTGTGTGTGTGTGGTGGACGTGTGTGGTCCATGTGTTGGGTGTGTGTGTGGTGTATGTGTGTTCCCTGTGTGTGTGTGAGTGATGACAGCAGGGAGACGGCTACCTTCAGCTTTCTACTTAGAGGTAATTTTAAGTGGTCCCATGTTTTCGGGGGTTTGGTCAAGGTTCTGTGCTTCTGGGAGAATTACCCCCACTTTTGTCCATTGAGGACAGTAGGTCACAGTGGTTTAAGACACAGACTCTGAAATCAGACCCTCTGGCCCTGTTACTTCTACCTGTGTGACTTGGGCAAATCCTCCCCTTCTCTGAGCCTCAATTTCCTTGCCTATAAAACGGGCAGGATCAGAGAGTTACCATCGGAGACTGCGGACCGCCTAGCGCAGGGCCGGAAAACTGAAGTTACTATCATTCCTTGATATTCTTCCTCAACTGACATTTGAGTTATTCCACATCATTTCCTCACCTGAAGCAATGCACACATTACCTAGAGCTCTTACTTCTCACACGGAGATGACCCACACCCACTTTGTTTCCTTAAAGAAGTCGCACACAAGGTGTCACCACTCTGCCACTGAAGCAAAAAGTGCATCTCCTCTGAACTCAGCTCTCGGCCTGGCACCTGGTGCTTGTGGCTTTAAATGGGGGCAGGGTCAAAGGGCAGGGCTGGCTGAGTGATTATGACAACAGAGTGACCCCCAGGAGAGGCAGGACTCCAGCAGTTTTCATCTGCATCCTTTCCTGAGCCCAGGAGGGTGCTCTCTGCAGAGAAACCCATCAGGTACACAGGCACAGCCCTGGACAGGAGCCCCAGGTGCTGGGAAGCACCTTGGACGTGGTGTCGGGAGCCCTGGGCATGGCTCTGTGGTCTGTCCCTGACCGGCTGTGGAAGCTGGGCCCAGCTGCCTTGCCTTGTCGGGCCTCGGTGTCCTCTGCACATCCACTATCAGGCTTGGCTGTTCCTCCTGCAGACTTCATGCTGATCCCTGACTTCCCTCCCTGCACATGCTCGCAGGGGCTCATGGGCACACAACACATGGCCAAGCATACAGGCTCACAGAGGCACACGTGTACACACACACACACACAGGTGTGCTCTTCAGCCCCTGAATCCTACCCAGGTCCAGGTCCACCTCCTGCCTTCCTGGTTTCCCATCACACCCTGACCACCTGCTTGTCTGAACCCCAAAGGCGGCCCCGCACAAAGGCCCTTCAGCTTCCTTGTCATGTTTGGCTTGTGGGTTGTCCTGTGCTGTTTTTATGTCTCCAGGTGCGTAGTTAGTTAATTCCCTGACATCCCAGGCTCCACCCAGATCTTCCATAGTGTGCGGAACTGAACTTCCTGTGACGCTGGGGACACTTAAACTTCAGGGCCTGCCATCAGCACAGTGTGATTACGCGGTCATATGTTTTCATATCATTGGTGAATGTAAGTATTTTAACTACAATCTGTTAATATCACTGTTTCTTTCACCTCTGATTTGTCCCCGTCATACCATTCTCATTTTGGGGGCATCAAAGTGGCCCCTTTGGAAACTAGCTAAGGGGACATTGAGTTGGAAGTGTGTTGGTTTGGCTGTGAATAACCTATGGCGTTTAGTTGATTCTTTGTGTGTGGACATGTCACTAGCTGCCACTGTCGGGGGAAGGCTTCCAGGAATGCCGGGCTCCCCTGCGCAGACAGACCCTGGGTGGGGTCACAAAGGGAGCCCTGAGTGAGCATGTCCTATGGTGCCGGGTCCTGGAAGTGCATGGGGAGAGGGGGGCATACGGAGCCATTGTTGGGGAATTCCTCCAGTTGTCAGGCTGGTGAAATCACAGGATTCTGTTCCCATCACCGCCTGCTCAAAATGAAAGCTCTCTTCTGTCAGGAATATACTCAATCATGCAAAGTAATACAATTATAAATGCACCATTCATTTGGTCTCTGTCTTGATGGGAATTACTGACACAGAATTTATCAGAATCCCCACGTTTAAATGTCTTGCTGATTTGACAGGAAATACTGACACTGACGGAGATAACATAAAAGTCATTACACGCCACTACAATGAGGCATCGATGACAATCTGGTTAGTGAGTTTCATCAATTCACAGAGTATTTTAGATTTGTCGCTGTAAAAGAGAAGTTGAAATGCCCTGAAATCTCATAGCTCACGCAGGAAAGATACTTGACAGAGGTTTTCCCAAAGTTGATAACAATTCTGAAAATTCACATGGCATTTACCAGTGACAAATTGTGAGACGGAAAGGAACCTTTTCAAATCGTGAATAATAAAACACAAAATTGGATCAACTAGTTCGAGGGGAGACTGAATTATCTTTGTATTCTCTCTATAAAAATGAGATTGAAAAATGATCGTCATGTAAAGATGATCAAAGAGTTTGTAGCTCAAAAAAAGAAAAGGTAGGAAGAAAAATATTACAGATGAGTGTCACTTATTTTAGATTTGGGGATGCCTGTGGAATTTGTCAGCTTTTTAAAATTTGTTATGTGTTGTGATTTCTTGTCTCTTTATAAATGTGATTTCGCTTTCAAGTATAATTCGTATTTGGAATTTTGAAATCTTTTTCTAGAAGAGGGTCCCCTAAATTGGGAAAGTTTCTGGCTCCCACAAGCTGGGTCTGCCCGGCGCACCCATTGGCCCCACCTGGGAGCTCCCTCTAACGCTGTCCCTGGGCCCACAGGAGGCTTGGATGTGGGACAGGGTCTGGGTGACACTGACAAGAGCGCCCACTATGAGCCAGCAGGAAACGCGGGCCTGGCTGACATCACACATCCCCGGAGACCACCTAACTCTCATTCTGAAAGGGGCAAAAGTTTTGTCACGCTGCCTGTGAGGGCCCAGACCTTTCCACCAACCATCTCATCAGGGCCTGGTGGGGCCCTGCCAGCCCCCCCTGCATTTCCTTTTAATAAAATTTAATGTTTTCATTTTCAAAGACCTAGAAAATCCAAACACTTTTTAAAAGCCCCAAGGAACTATAAAAATTAATAGCACAGGGATAATTTCTTTTTCAGTGGCGACTCAATTAAACCTGCCAAAGTCAGACAGTGTGATTTAAACACACCACTTGCAGAGGGACCCGCGCGGAGCAGGCAAACATGGAATGAAACAATAATATTTACCAATTACCCTCTTGGATGTTTCCCACCCGGCCCCTTCCCCCTGGGGAGAATTTTTTCCTTCCCTCCCTCCCTCTGGAAGGCCCACAGGTCAACAGCCCTAATTGTTTTCTCCTTGAATGGTCACATTGCTATCAACAAGTGACTGAACTTCTTCCCTGCTCAGGGTAATGGAAAAATACCACCCGGGCTGGCTGCCCAGGGCGACAGGCCACGTGGACACCAGCCGGAAAGCGGGCCTGAGCTCAACTTTGCAAGTGAAAGAAGAGCTTCCCCGCTCCTCGCCGCCAGGCGCTCCAGCCAGACCAGACATTCACATTCCAGGCTTAGTCCTGCCCCAGGGCACTTGCTTACACGGGCCCTGCCAGGAATGCCCTCTCTCCTGTTCTCTGAGCACTTCAATCTTGTATTTTCTTTGAGGCCCCAGTCAGGATCAAGTTCTTTTAAGAAAGCTTTCCTGATACGATCCATATCCATGTAGATTTTTGACTTAATCTCACTGCCTTCAACTCCTCTGTATTGAATCAACTCCACCTTATCTCTTAATTGCATGTATGTTGTCTGGGCCCCGTCCTGGAGTTTTTAACACACAGGCTTCTACCAGGCTTATCCCTCCTTCCAGACCGTAAGCTTCTCCAAGGCAGGAGCTCTTCTGGATACACCCTTTGTTACTCGCTGTATTCAGTTTTGTGTTCTGTATGTGATAGAGACTTAATGGCATTTGGACTGAAGTGGAGTGTCTCTTCATTCTCTACAACAGGAGAATGAACTGTGTGCCTCTAGAAATAGGATTTCAGTGCAGCATTGTTTGCATAAAAAAATTAAAAATAAAAATAATAATAAATGACCAAAAAATGAAAAAGCTCTAAGCAAAATGCCCATCCATGGAGATGGATTAAAAAAATACGATGATGTTCTCTAGAGCAGTTAAAGAAAGTCAAGTTGAATTATCAGTAAGATTCCCCAAGCAGAAATGTTGAGTAAAATGGGCAAATTGTGAACAATATGTTGATTAAGACACGATTTATGTAGATCCAATGGCACGTAAACAAATCCTACACAGCGATTAATGGACTCACATGAACATAGCCATGTGTGAACGCAAGGATGGGACGGGCATACACGCAAAATGCTGCCAGGGCTGGCCTCCGGGGAGGGCGGGGACAGAATGGGGAAGGGACCTCAGACTCCTGAATCCCTTCTAGATATTTCTTTCTTCTCAGTCTCAAAATCTGGAGCAAATAAAAGAATGTTAACATTTGCTAATTCTACTTGGTGAGCACACGGGCTGTCCTTGAGGTAGAGACTGGAAAGATGTCCCCTCCAGGAGCTGTCCCTCCTCCCAGCCTCTTTGGCTGGTGGGGGGGGGGGTTGCAGCCAAGTGACCTCAGTCTGGCAGCAGTGACCACCATCACCTCCTGCCCTGGCCCCTGGAACACCTGGCCTGTGTCAGCCCTACAAGGCAAGCTGCTCACTGATTTTGCCAGGACCTTCCCAGACTGTGCCGCTCTGTAGGGAAGAGGAGGAGGGAGGATGACCATCGGGCGAAGTCCCGGGCCTCCTGCTGCCTGCTTGGATTGCCAGCTGGGCCCCCAGACAGGCACTCTGCCCTTGGATTCATCTTGCCTGACCTCTTCCCTGTCTCCAAAACACACCTTGCTCCTTCCTGACCTGTTCCCAGCTGGGATGACCCCCTGTAAGCACTCTCAACTGTAAAACCCTTCTGCCAGGCCTGGGCCCCGCCCTGTGACTCCCGGCGCCGCCCCACCCCTTCCCTCCGGTCCTCAGAACGCCTATCTGTGCTGTTTGTTGGGGCTTAACTGCAAACTGCCCTGTGCTGCCACTTCTATCTGGGTGACAGGGACAATGCCTTATCTCTGTGTTGCTCTGTCAGGGAAGGACCTATGTTGACTTTTTCTGAGAATAACAGCCTAATCGGGTGTCCTCTGAGTGTCTGGTGGACCTACAACATGTTATTCGAAACTTCCAGAGTTGGCATAAAAGAGATCCTTCCTGGAGAGGGGTGGGGACCAGCAGGACTGAGAGAGAGCAGAGCTTGGAGGCCCCTACGAGGAGCTTTTGGGGGCCCGGGATCTGAGCCTGCGGCTGAGCTTCATTCTCACCTCAGAGAACATGGAGTCTAACTCCAGCCAGAGTCCCTTCACATTGCCCGATTCACCTCTGGTTCCTCTGCAGGGACACTGGGTCAGGTCCCGCAGGATGCAGGGGTGCTGTTTGTTTCAGAGGCAGCCAGGAAGGTGAGGGGACACCAGGAATCAGGACCCTACTCTTCAGCTAGTCCTGGGGGAGGAGAGGGCTCGGGAGGGGGCCCGGAGGCCGCGGCTCTGGAGGAGAGAGAGAAGCTGCACCAAGGGTAGAGCTGCGGCGGGGGACGGAGCCCAGGGTGGAGAGGAGGTCCCCGCGGCGGGGACGGGGTCCTCACCTGTAGGGCAGCAATGGCAAGTCAGGGACCTTTTGGTCTTGGACAAAGCCATTTAGCCTCCCTGAGTCTCAGGTTCCTTATTTTGAGAAAAGGGGTGACACAGCTCTGCTGGATTGCTGAGGTGTGAATGAATCAAGTATGTAAAAGCTCTTATCAGACCAGACTGCGCACAGATAGGTGCCGTCTCTGTGGCAACAGCATGGATGCCGGACAAACACGGGCTGGTCGGAGTGAACAGGCAAATGGCAAGGAGAGACTGAGCTGGCAGGGGCGTGGCTCACAGGTGGTCCAGAGACGGAGGGTCTGGACATGCCAGCAGAGATGGTATCTGGACTCCGGCGGGTCCAACATCCCAGTCAGAGCCCAGGACTGAGTCCACGCCACAGAGGACACGGGAAGCAGAGCAGCCCCTCGGATGCGAGTGATCTGGTCAGAGGGCACACAGCGCACCGACACCGCGCGTTTAGAAGGTGGAGAGTGATGGGAAAGCTAACGAGGGAAGACCCTGAGACAAACCCGGGATGAAAGTACTTGGGAGGAGAGTGGAAGGGCCAGGCACGCTTCATACCTCAGGGCTTTGTCTGCTGGGAAGCTGGGATGCCCGTCCTCCTGCTTCCTTGGAAAACGAAACCAGAGCATCCTGACTGGACCCTGGAGCCTTCCTCAAGCTGGCCAGAGGGTCCTTCTGGTGTTTTCTCCCACTTCGGCTGCCTCGCACAGCCCTCCTCTCTGCTGAGTGGAGCTAAGCCCACGGACCCATTTTAACGCGTCGTCTTGTTCCCTGTTATCCAGCCCGCTCTGTGTCGTCGTCAGGGCTCCACCCAAATCCCACTTTCTTCCCATCGGATTAAGGGGCTCAACTTCAACCATGCCTTTTGCTCTCCACCGCTCTCCTCTCCGAAACTTAGGGATGCTCAGCGCCTTGACCCTCCACCTGACTCAGCATTCCTTCTCCAGCATCATGGCTGTCTGAGGGGTTCACCTTTCCCTTTACATCGCAAGCTCTCTGAAGGCGCTGTTTATGCTTCCTCCGTCGTTCCTCGTGTCCCTTAGTCTGCCCGGTACGGTGCTGGGCATATAGGGAAACTAGGAATATTTGATGACTGCTTGGGAAGACAATCCTCAGTGACCAATAACACCTTGCCCCTTGGTGTCTGTGGCCAAATGGACCCTTTTCGGGAATTAGAACTTGTCATGCTCTCCAAGGTGCAAGCATGAATGGGTGACCGTCACTGGCTTCAGCTCCCGCTCCGAATCTCCCTCCCCCCACCCCAGGGAGGCTAGACTCATTATCAGTCCCTACATAGCATGTGGCACCTGTGCAATCCCGCCATGGTGACGCTGCCTTTGTGTTTTCTTCTCTACTTTAAGCTTCCCCAATTCCTAACCACCCTTGTGCTGCTGCTGAGAAACACACTCACAGCCCAGGAGGGTCATCCGGAGGCCATCTTCCTCAGCTCTTTCCTTTCTCCTTTCCACCTTCTCTGCGGGGTGCCTAATATGCAAGGTCCCGCAGTTCCATTGGGGTGGGGTGGCGTAAACCAGATTCACAGCTTAACGCCGTCCGGGGCAGGGTCGTACTAGTGATGCAAGGCATGGCCATTCAGAGAGCGTGAGCTCACTTCCAGGTGGGGTCCTCAGGGAGTCACAGAGGAGGTGGCACTTGGACTGAGCCCTGAGGACAGGCAGGACTCGGACGGGCAGAGGAGAAAGAGAGATGAGAAATGTAGAGCAAGAGGGAAAGCGAGTGAACAGAGTGGCTGGAAAGAATCACAGGAGATGGGGCAGGGAGGTGGGCGCTGGGCCAGGAGTGGGAATTATCCATAATGACTCAGAGCGTTTCCGAGTGTCTCTGATGCTCACCCTGGCCAGGGACAATCAGATTGGTTTATACCTGTGTCACTCTTGGAAATACCCAAATCCCCAGACACAGGATGGTTTCAGCCTTTTACAGCCCCTTGGGAGCTGTGGGGAGGGCACCCTCACGGGTCTGTACTCATGAGGAGCTGGGGTGGACTCCCCTCTGGGCCTCACCTGCTTTAGAAGTGTGAATAGTCTCTAAGCAAGAGGAATTAAGTTGGCAGGAACCTGTGGCTCCTTGTGCTTCAAACAGAGAAAGCTCACCAGAAAGAATGACGGGAGAGGAAGCCACACTGGGGTGTGCTGACCCGTGCACCCCAGACCCAGTGAGCGGGGCCTCTGACATGTCTTATGAAGGTGAGAACTTCTCATGGCCATAATTCAAGTCCAGAGAAGCTGGGAATCGGGACTCTGAAGGAAGCAGACTTGGGGACATTTTGGGGGGGGGGCGAGAGGAGAGTGTGGGTCAAGCCCAGTGGCCCCAGCCTATTTCCAAGTGCCTTTTCCTGAGGAAGTTCTGCGCTTTGGCCCCTGAGTTCACAGCATGACAGGGCTGGCTGGAAAGTAAGTGCCAACTTAGACACAATAACGGGGCTCAGCGGTGGGCCTAAGCTTGCATCCCCTTTTTAAGTTGGCACAGAGAACACCGCGGTGGTGGGAGCTGTTAGGGAGGGGTAAAGAGAAGCATGGAGAAACGCTGACAAGGGTGAGAGTGATGAGGGCACGAGGTAGCGGCTGTCACGTATCTGATGAACTGTCATCTGGGTGAGGGGCTCAACATCTGTGGGCAGTGCTTCCAGGGGGCAGCATTCACCATGTGAGGATGCGATGCTATATTTCATTAGAGCCCAAAGCTGGCAACGCTCAGGTCTGTATACGTGTCATTCTGGGCTTATTTGGAACATGTAAGGAATGCTTTGTTTGGTAAGAGTATTTTAAGGAATTCTCATATGTACAAACTTTTCATACTTGACATTGGTGAAGGCACAGAGAAGCAGTGTGCTCTCAGGACTGAGGAAGCGACCCCAACATCCCCCTCTCTGGGCCCTTCAGGGGAGGGGTCGACTCCAAGCAGAAGTAACCGCCCACGTCACGTTCACCTTATCCTGAGTGTGACCACACGCAGACTGCGTGTAAGGTCATACGTAAATAAATGCAAATTGCGTTACATAAATAGACAGTTAGAATTCCAAGCAGCAGAGAAACACAGAGACACATATTATCTCATTTAATCCTCACGATCATCGCATGAGGTGGGTACTATGATCTTCATTTTACTAAAAAGGAAACCAGACATAGAAAGATTAATTGGCCAAGGTCACTTTGCTGGTGGATGGCTGAGGGAGGGCTTGAACCCGGGGTTGCTTGAAGGTCTTAGTTGCTAGGTTTTACTGGAAGTATATAAACAGAAGGTGCAGGGTGCCCTGTAGAGACATGGATGGGGAACTTCTGTCTCAAAGGTAGGGGAAGGTAAGGTTCCTTTGACCTCTACAGGTCTGTGGGCTGGCCTTTGGGGTTTTCACGCAAACCGTAAGACAAATGCTAAGTTGGGCCACGCTCTCTACAGCCCTAAGCGATGCCAAAGATGCATATTGGGCAGGCAGAGAAGCAAGCACAAAAGCCAGAAGAGTGACGCCTGCTTACACCTCCCTGTTTCCTCTGCAATGTGTCCTTGCTGTCCCTTTAAGGATACCTTCATCCCCGGGAACCCAAACAGCTGCTGTTTTAATGAAGGAGCATGAAAGAGCCCAATGGAGATGATCAGAGCTGGAGGCACCAAACCCCTCTCCTCAGAGCCCCTCAGCCTTTTTGGCCCCATGATAAAAGAGATCCGCCTCCTTCCCGGGGAGATCTGGAGCTGCTCTGATTTTGGGTGAGATGGGAAATGCCCATTTTGAATTCTAAGGTCAGTTTATGAATCCTCAGCAGCCAGGAAGAGTCTGTTGAGCAATTTTCTTCTGTGGATTATATTAGGGAAGCCTCTTGTATTAGGAGCAGACTCTGGCTTTCCAAATACAAAACTATATTATACCATTGAATGTTCTTTCTCAACCCACAAATGCTACCTTCTCCCCTCCCCATGGATTTGATTTACCCCCTTGGAAAGACCCGCTACCCCTTCTCTCTGCCCCTCACATGGAGAATCATTGGTCTGGGGGAGCCCTTATAGCTGAGAAACCAGAGATATAAATTAATTTGGTCACAGTCACCAAATGACTTTTTCAGCTCATTCTGTTCAGTTCTAGTCAACAAAGACTTATTGAGCAGCTACTCTGTGCCTGGGACCCTACAGGAAGCAGGTACATTTGCATTTTCAAATCCACGTCAGGAGAAGGGACCCCTTGACTGAAGGACTGAACGTTTAGTGGTAGAATTTGGTGCTCGTGGGGTACATTGTTTCAGTTGAGAGTCTTCCAGATACCACTGAAATCTCACACCGTCGACAAATGTCTGCTCAATCAATGCAAAAAAAAGGGCCAGTCCTGCATGGATACCCGGCTTTGAAGTTGGCAAACACGAGGAAGATTAGAGACCGCTCCCTGAAGTCGCAGCATCTCCCCGCCTCCCCCTTTCCTGTCAACACCCTCTTCTCCCTGGATTTGGTCTTATACCCTGACCGCTGTTTTCTTTGTTGTCTTTTCATCCCCACCAAGTTGGGCAGAAGGGCGCCCCCCTCATTTCCTCCTATCACTCCCCCCTCCGCAACCCCGTCTTTCCCAGCACAAGGTTCCATTCTTCATTAATGCTGTTTTAAAGCCAGCGCAGAGCTGTTTTCCAGATGTGGCCATGCGCAGACAGTAATTGTGCTCTGTGATCCCTTCCAGCTGCTCCCAGGGCTTGCCAACACACTGCCCCCACACCCACCTTGCGGCCCCAGGAGTGCATGTTTGGGGGCTGCAAATTAGGGCAAACGTTGTAAAATGATCGTGTGCTACACACGGCCTTCCCCACAAGAATTATGGACTTTATAACTGAGCTAATTGGCATTAGGTCTTGCCTGAAAGGTCAACAGAGTGGCAGAGAAACAGGATCTTTGTAAATTGATCTGCTGGCTCCCCGCCTCCATCCCCCCGGCTCCCTTTCCCCATTTTGAAATACTGCCTACCTGCCCTGTGGAATTGCTGACTCTTGTAAATTACTGCTTTGACGGTGCAGCACTGTGGCACATTGTTCCTCGTCACGTGGAAGGCAGCGGGGATGTTGAAGGGGTGCATAATTATACCCTGCAAATTCTCCTACCAAACCACACGCTTCAGCTTTCATGCACCTCAGTAAAGCAGTGCATTGTAACGCTCTTGACCTTCAAATCAAGCATAATTTATCCAAAGGCAGCATACTGGCTTTGGATGGATTATTTATTTATTTATTGCTCCAAATACTCGGGTTCCTTCTGAATGATCTTGCCTTTGTGTTATTTCTCGGATGGGAACACTTTTTTTTTTTTTTTTTTTGAGCATGTTAGAGGCTGGGTTCAAGGTCGATTTTAGGAGGGAAAGAAAGTTGTCTTTCTGGAATCAGAGATGTTACATTTCTGTCTATAGATTACGTGGGTCTTTCTTGGTTGGGTTTTTAAATGTCTGCCCCCCCACCATCTGGTGCTCATGGTTAGGGGTTAAGCCTTGAAAGTCCCTGTGAAAACATATCTAGTATCTGAAAGGAGTAACGGATTTATCTTGTGGTTTCTTCCTGCCCCCACTTCCCCCTCCTTTTCTTGGTAAAGGACCATTGAGAAGTGAATGGAAGCTGACCTCATATTGCACAAATGCACACCTATTTGCTTATAATTTTGGTCTGATTTTGGATCTTTTGAATCCCAGCTGTGGATCAATTCCAAGTCATGAATCCCTGCTCAGTTAGCATCATTGTCACTGCCACCCTGGCCACCTGAGCTTACTGGACCTTCCTAGCAGAGAGGCCTGAGGAAGCCGGGCTTAGGCTGGCCAGGGCGATGGGAAAGGGGAGGGAGCAAAGGTTCTGTGGCGTATTTTGGAACCACAAAGTGGGAGGAGGTCTGAAACCATCTATTCATTGAACAGTCTGCAGACCTAACAAACAATGGTACACGCATCCACGTATGACTCCTCAAATGCATGTAAATGCTGTTGCGGTGGGAACATTCATTTGGAAATGCGGACATAAAGTGTTGGCCCAATCAGCAAGTACTACAATGGTAACTGCTATCATGCTGGGAGGTTATTTAATGAAAAGTGGAGTTTTTGAGCTGGGAACTTTGGGAGCCCTGGTCTACTCCGATCCAGGTCACCGTCACCCCTGACCTTGATTACTACTGTTGCCTGAACATACTCTTCCTTCCTGTCCCTCCCCCGACACTGCAGCCAGGTGGTCCTATTAAGGTGACAGATCCCGCTAAGCTTAAACCGCCCCGCAGCTGCCATCTTGCTCCAAGTCAAAGCCCTGTCATGGCCTCCTGCTCTGGCTTCATCTGTTACTACTTATCCTTTGGCTCACTTCACAGTCCCAGCCTCCCATCCCAGCCCCTGGCTGCTTCTCCAACGTGCAGGGCAAGCCACTGGGACAAAAGGGGAGGAGGGGGCAGGGCACAGCCACCAAAAGAGAAACACAGCAATTAGCACCAAGATGGTGGAAGATTCAACTCCCACTAGACCTTGGGCTTCGTTATACGCTCACTGAAACACGACGGCATGCTAAGTGGCTCTCCCACAGGTGCCGGGGCAGTCCCCAGGCTGAGCATAAAAGGTCAAACAGTGGGTGACGGTCCAGCTCCTGGGAATCCCAGCCCCTTCCCCAAAGCAGTGGGAGCAGTCCTCCCAGTGGTTAGCACGTGAAGTTACCCAGCCCACAAGAACTAACAGCCCCGCATCCTGGGACTCTCTCTCTCTCGCCTGCTTTCTTGCCTTTTGACACAGCCTTCATTCTGTCTATGGAGTATGAATCTCTCTGAATAAATCCACTTTTACTCAGCTATGACTCACTCTTGAATTCTTTCCTGTGAGAAGCCAAGGACTCTCGCCTGATGGGGTGCATCCCGGGGACTTGCCTGGGCCCTGGGGCATGGCCATCCTCTGGAGCCCCATTTTTCCTGTATCACCACCACCCACGTCTTTTTCATGTGCTGCTGCCTTCTGCCCATAAATGCACCTGTCCCAGGTGTGCTGGTGGCAGGTCTCCTCCCCTCCTCCAAGTTGCTGCTCACGTGTTGTCCCTCAAGCCTTCCCTTATACCTTGTCTAACATATTTCCCACCTGCCACCAGCACTCCTGGTCCCTCTGCCCTGTTTTACTTTCCCTACAGCACCCAACACCTCCTCAGTTCATCTTTATTTGTGTTTGACTGTATCTCCCCACCAGAATATTAGCTCCCTGAGAACAGGACCTTTGTCTGCGGTGTCCGCGGCTGAATCCACAGTGTGTGAAGGGCATGTGGTGTGGACTCAGGTGATATGAATATTATGAGCAAGACTCCAGCTCCAGGGCACTGGGGGATGAAGAAAGGAAGAGGGAAGACCTCACTCAGGCAGGGAAGAAAGGAGCATGGGGGACAGAAGAGCCAGCCACTTTGTGGGAAGGACACCGGAGTCACTCGCCTGGTCTGTAACAAGGAGAGGAGGCCCTGGCCTTCCAGGTCAGACAGTCACACAGGGTTTGCTAGGGCCCATTTCACTCTCCTCTGTCCGCTGTATCTTTCAAGCCCACCGAAGGGCTGAGCTAATGACGAAGGACATATATGGACCAGAGCCTGGGACCACCAACCCTGTACAGGCCATGGATCTGCCACGAACAAATTATACCTCTTCTCTGGGTCTTATTTTTAAATTTACAAGATGAAAGGATTTGTCTAGAAAATCTCATAATCGAAGTGTTTGCTTTTATTATGAAAAGGGATGTGAAATGCAAATTAACTCCAAGTCCCTCTAAGGATGCTACGCAGTGACACCGACAGCCCTGTCGGGGGCCTCTGAGGAAACCCCAGATCTGTGACTGTGCTCCCCTCTCCTCACCTGTGCTTCTCCCCAGAGCCTCCGCCTCCACACGGTTCCTTGACCTACCACGTTGGACAGCTTCAGCGATGCCCACCCTGACTCGGCCATAAGGGGCAGCCAACCCCCCAACCCACATTACGTGAGTGTCTCTTCATGCCCGATGGCCTCCTCTGTCCCCCGTGTTCTGCCTAGCTGCCATTCGGGGGCGGAAGGCACTGCTTTGCTGGTGGCTGACGCTGATCGTGGAGGGAAGTCAGGGAGCGAGGGCGTCACGGGAGAGTGTCTGTGGTTGTCTTGGGGACAGAACTAAGAAGTGAGATTGACAAGCAGCAAGTGGAGGATGTCACATGTGGCCTCTTGAGGGAGACGCCCTCCCCTCCCCACCGGATGGCAGACAAGGCTGATGAGAGCGAGAGAAGGGAGGACCAGAATCTCAGGCCCCCAGTATCCTTCCTCCAACCACACATAAACACAAGTAGCCATTCTAGTCTCTTTCTGAACCAGTAAAGTTACAATATCCTTTGTTAACATTTCTCTGCTTCGCCCTCAGTGGTGTGATGGGTGAAGAAAGGCACACTCTTCATTCTTCTTGGGCTGAAACTGAGCCCCAGTCCAGACTAAACCAGACCCCACCACCTGCTTCTCCTTGAGGTTGGTCTTGATCTTGGGATCCCTTGAGTCCACTTGGAGAGACTTCTTGCTGAGGGTCACCACTGCATATATGACCCTGCCCTCCTCATCCTCCACCCTTAAACAGGGAGGCCAACCTGGATGGGACACAAGTAAATGATACCTTTCTAGCACCTCATTTCCCTTGATGTCACAGTGTGTCCCCAGCCTCTCTGTTGTGTTGTTGTGACTTGTGTCCTTCGGTAGCTAATGTGCCCTTAGCATACTGCCCAGCCAAGTCCATCTTGTCCAGGAAGCCATGGTGCCCATCATGAATGAACGTGGTCCTAAGCACCAGGACCTATTACACAGGCAGGAAGCAATGTCTCTGTTTAGGGTCAGAACTCACCTCGGGGTCTCCTGTCTGTACCTTTGACCTTCTGGACCTTGGACCAGACACCGACCAGCCAACAGCTTCTGTCTAGATTATTCCTATGGAACTTAACCTCCTAGGGGATGTAGACACTTACTTATCCCTGTCTGGTCCCTGGCGCTAGACCCCTAGAGTGTCTGATTCATGGTGCTGCTGGTGGCCTGGCTGACTCCAGAGATCAGCTCATTCCTGTGGCCTCTACAGCAGTGTGACAAGAGATTAGTGTTTCAGAAGGTGACAGTCAGAGGGACAAAGGGGCCATCCAGCCTGCCCCAGGAAAGCCAGTCTGGCAAACTCCACAGCCATCAGACACCCAGAAGTGTCAACTTTCAGAGTCACCACCCTGCCCTCCTCTGGGGCCACCTTCCCCGCAGTGAGCACACACTCACTGCTACACCCTTCAGATTGTTTCTGCTTCCCAATGGCCTCATCTCACAGCCACACACCTAGCCCTCAAGTGGACTCATCGAGGAAGAAAGCCAGAAAACTCATCTCAGGCTGGGCTAAAGTTGAACGTGAGCCCTGACAAGTCTGCTGAGGCGGAAGCCTCCCGGAGCGGTCTGGGAGCGGCTGCCCCAGCAGCAGCAGGTCCCGTCCTGTCAGGGAGCTCCGAGCCCCGGACCCCCTCTGCTGCAGCTCCCTGCTGTGTCCATCACACAGTGCTCTTCCTGAAGAGGTTTTCATGAGTTCAGAGCAGTCCTGGGTATTGGGGAGTTGAAATTATTTTTACCCATGTGCAGCTGAAATAGCCATCTGCCATCACACCGCCCAGTTCCCTGCTGTGTTTAAAATCCATCTGGAGTTTTTTTTTAAATTTTTCATATTAAAAAAAAAATTCAGTGCCTTGGTGCAAAGGAAGGTGTCATGTCTTCACGTCTTTTCTGCCTGCGGTGGAGCCTGTCCTTGGGTAGAGGATAGATTTAGAGCTGCTCATCGCTTGTTCCAAGCCATATTGATTAATTACTGGTTCTTCCATGATCCTCCCTGATTCTAGAAATGTCTATCTTCCTGTATCTAAGCATGTGCCATGCCGTCTCCTCACAGAGACTTCCCGATTACTCTGGCCCTCACTTCCCTGACATCTCCCTGGCAGGAATGAACAGCTCCTTAGCAACAGTCCTTTATGTCCTTCTGCAGCCTCAGCTGGATTGACTTTGAACCTCTCAGCTCTGTGACAACTGGGCTTTGCCTCATGTTGAGCTAGCAGCTGCTGTGGAACTGGAAACGCTCTCAATAGAGTCTTGGGAGGTCCTGTAATGCCTTCTCTTCCTTCAGGGCTCCTCCGATCCTTCCACAAAGAGCTCAGAGGTTTCCCCACACTCAGACGCCTCTGTCAGTTAAATTGTCGAACTTCAGTGTAGCGCACATGCTCTTCCCGCTTCGTCAAAGCTCTCCACAGGCGCTAGGGTGTGGAGATAGGATCTCACACCCCATCACCTACATAATGAACAGCTCAGGGGCGATGCGCAATGAGCGATCTTGATTTAAATTAAGATGGAACCATTCAATTAATAGACATCTGCTAGAATGCTGATAAGTGCCAGGCCCCTCGGCAGGTGCTGGGGACTGAGTCATGAAGAATCACAGTTCCTACCTTCAAAGAGCTCACAGTCTCGTGGAGGGGAGAGACGGGAGGTGTGCCAGCATTTCAATGTGATTTCAGAAAAGGAAGCAATAAACTTATTACAAGATTTACAATTTTTTTTTTTGTTTTTGATGTTAGAACTTGAAGTTTCAGGAATAGGATGCACGAAGGCACAGAAATAGGAAGCCTTGGGTGGATTCAGGGAGCAGCTGTGGTTCTGGGTGGCCGGGGCAGTGCTGAGAGGTTGGCCTGGGAAAGCAGGAGGGCAATAGCCCCACCCTGCTCAGCTACAGACTCCCACTCCAGCTTTCTCTGGTCATTTCTTCCAATTGCAGTGTGTGCAGTTATCTATTGAAATGCCTCTTTGGTAACAAGGCCTATGCATTTGTCCTCCTCTACAAAGTATTTACTTTAAATAGTCCATTTCCATCTTTCTGTGGGTTTGGTGTAGTTGATCAAGCTCCCTTTGATTGCTCTCAGTCCAGTGATATGTCCTTGAAAAAGTAAAGACGCATCTGGAAAAACACTTGTAAACTAGGCCTCCTGAGATATATCCGTCTGCCTCCTCCACGACTTTGGACAACTTCTTTAACTCCTCTGAGCCTCAGTCTTTTCACCTGAAAAAATGGGAAATAACACCAGACCCACCTACTTTATTGGGTGGTCATGAAGCTCAACTGTAACAATAGAGGCAAAAAAAGCCTCGAAACACATCAAACTCAGCGCAGACACCAGGGCTCACTACCCTGATGGAAGGAGACAGCCGAGCTTTCCTCTCACGAAGACTCCTTTGCCAGGCTGTGCAAACTTCAGGGAGGTCCCTTGGTCTCCCATAGCAACCCGCCTGATCATCCCACTGGCATTTTTGCCTCCACATAAGGTGGCATTTGCTCATTAGGCATAACAAATTACCCACGCTCCACTGGGGCAGAGATGGAAAGCTGCGAGGCGGAATAGATCTCTTCCCCTCTGCTCCCTCCCCTTTCCTTTTCATGTTCACAAGTGTCTCTGCAACAAGCTGTCTCCTGTCTGGGGAAGGTAGAGCGGAGCCTGCTCGGAAGTGGTGCACGGGATTTGGGGAGGCAGCTGCTCCAGCCTTCTTCTCAGATGCTTCCCACAGCTTGGCTGGCTCTGGCCCTGCCATGCTTGTAGCACATCTGAATGTCTTTTGTTTGCATAAATTGTAAGCCTAACGCATCATAGCCCTTCATCCAAGGTACCTGAGTTTATTGGCTCCAGGTATCCGTGGAGGATAGAGCGTCCATGGACCAGAATCCAAGTTCCTATTTCTTTACCTGCTCCAATCGAGAGGATGGTAAAGGAGCCTTTGGTGGTCACATTTCCAGCCCTTGGTCCATTTTACTTCCACTCAAGCTGCAACACATCCCCAAATCCTGGCTGTGAAGCCCAGGGAATTGACAGTGTAGGAAGAAAGACGGGGACGAGGCATAACTCTGTCAGTATTACAGCACTCATTAGAAGGCTGCTCCCTCTCCTCTCCCTGGGGTCCCTTCTCACCTTCTTCTGGGTGCACAGGCTTTTACAATTCTCACTGCAGGTGCCCCAGCATGCCATCCGGGCCGGTCCTCAGAGTCCAGGGCCCTAGCTCCATCTAGGTTGTCATCTAGAGGTCAAAGGATCACCAAGTGATGAGGCTGGAGACCTGTGTTTTCCTTCCGGATTAAGTGACATCCTCCATCCAAGCTCCAGCTTATGTTCAGTGTGGGCCCTGGGTTGGGGTGATCTGATTCCATCGAGCTCTCAGGTTGGTGATCTTTCTACTTGCTTCCTCTACTACTCTTCTTTTCCTATTGAAAATAATGTCTCCTGTGGTCATTTCCCTCGGCACCTTGTCCATCACTGAAGGAAATCTTGTTCACATGCTGTTGGGAGAAGCTAATAGGGGTCACAAGGGGTCCCTGTGGCAGCCTCAGCCCCTCCCTCTCACTCTGTCCCCAGCCCTGAGCCCAGGATGACAGCTCAGCACACGTCAGGCCAGCTTCTTCCTTTCCGAGAGTGCCCCCAGACGCCTGTCTCTGTGCCCACTACTCTCCTGGACCATTATCTCTGGTTGTTTTGACTTTGATGATCCTGCCACCCACAGATGGGTTACAGAGTTCCCTGACACCTGTCATCAAGTTGGCACCAGGCTGAGCCCTTGGAAGGTTCTCAATCACAACACTTGGAATAATTGATTAGTCAGAAAAGACTCCAGTTTCTGGGTCGCAAAGTTTTCTTTGAGTCCATTTTCCTACTTGCCCTGTCCACTTTCAGTCTTGCTCTCCTCTGTTCACCCCAGGCCAACCCTTTCACTCTTCCTTCTGGCCCCTGTAGACTTCCTCATTATCCATTTGCTGCACGGCCCTTCTGTTCTCCAAAGTTCTCTTCTACAAGCAGTATTCATGGGTCTGATCGATACATAGTGGATTTCAATTTTTTTCTTAATGAGGATCCCTCACAGTTATGCGTGTCTTTTACAGGCACTTCCATGGAGGTCATTCTGTTTTATCGTCTCATAGACATTATCATCCCCATTTTAAAGGTGAGTGAAGTGAGGGTCTAGGCTGTCACCAGGAGGCCTACAAGGGACAGGGTGGGGACTCAAGGGCAGCCCCTGGGTAGCTGCAACACAGGCTGTGAAACTCAAGTGTCTGGGGAGGTGACTCCCATTGCCTGGCTTACTGTGTTCCAGAGCAGCTTGCTTCCCATCCCACAGCTCTCCCTTCACTGAAGATACCCAAGGAGTCAGGAAGAAATTGCTGCAGGATGAGACAGGCTAGGACGGGACTGGAGGCTTAGGGCATGGCGCCTTTCAGGGACACAAAGTCAGGCTTTAAGTGTCCCTGACAAATTCTCCCTGAGAGTACATGTGACAGGTGGGGATCTGGTGCTCTAACGCTCAAAGCAACGTGTCTCTAAACATGATGAAGACCAGAAGAAACCCTTCTGCCTCTTAAGCTAAAATCAATAGTGACTTTTCCTTTCTTTGTCCTTTTACTTAGCTCAGATGGCAATAGTCTTGGCTTTGTAACTATACGAGTTGGTTGTTCTGACAGCTGCCTCTACCTAGGACAGGAAACCCTGGAAGAATGGAAATCCAGGTGCATCTTGCTTTGAAAACATCCAGAAGCTTCCAGGAGAAAATATACAATTAATAGCTATCACTGAGTGATTAACAATATGTGTCAGGCACTGTGCAAAGCATTTGCATAGACTATCTCATTTTTATCTCCATCACAACCTCATGAGATAGGTCTATTAATATTCCCATTATACAGATGAGGAACCTGAGTCACAGATGTTTAAGTAATGTGCCCAAAGTCAAGAACTAGCCAATGAGGGGTTTAAAATCATTCTGGCTATGAAATAGTAAGGGACAGTAAAAATGTCTCAGGCCGACAGGCACTAGATATGGCTAATTACAGGCATCACAGGCTGGCTCTAGTGACATACTGACCATGTGGGTGGAGACCAGGAGTGAAACCAGTCAGTACGGTTTCTTTAGTTCTACGAGGAATATGTCAAAGACTCCTAAGCTTTGTCTCAATCATACTTTTTACAGTGTGCCTACGCCAAAATAAATGCCTCATAGTTACATATTTAAAGTTAAGCCCAAACAAACTAGTTAGCATTTAGGTCCTGACAACTTAGTAGCTGTTTGAAGAAAAATATTACACCCAAATTGAAAGAAAAAATAATATCTATGTTTTATTCATAAATAATCATAATTATTTACTAAAGGGATGCATGTATCTGTTGTGCAATGTACAATTAGTCAAACCTTGGAATCAGATTGGATACCGCCGTCCTTGTTTCCTGTTCCACACTGATTTTTGTGTGGTATTTTCTTTTTAACACAGCAACCAATGAAAACCCAGGTTTGCCAAGATTCGGCAATGTCATATATGGTGTGATCTACTGTTGAAATTTGAACTCCCTCAAGCTGGCGGTTTGCGTGGTATCTGACAGTGTTGAGTATCCTGATGTGTTCCTGGATAATTAAAAATATCCCTCGGTGCCCTTGTGGGTTCCCCGTGGCATCCTGGAGTTCCTTGGCACACAGTTTGGGGACTGCAGAAATATATTCTCTTCCATTTTGTTGAAACAAACTGTCTTCTTCATTTGCCCCTTTTGGTCTAGCTTTCGATCGACACATGAGAAATATTTCTCTTCTCTCTTGACTGTAGCAAAAGATAACCAGCCCGACAGCATGATGAATAGCAACTGGCCGTCAACCTCAGTTCCAGGGGAGCTGGGGCACAAGCTCTGTCTAAAGAGGGCAGCTTCACCTCAGCTCCATCCATAAAGCCTGATGGAAATGAGGTGGCAACATGTTTTAAAGGAAAGCAGAAAATACAGACTATTTATGTGAAGTATCCCAACATTCAGATACCAGCAACTAATTCTAACGTATTATTTATAAATATGGGTAAGTCAGTACTATGCTACCCCAAACAAAATCAAATCTACAGGTGGTGTTTTGCTTGAGAGTCACCAGCTTGGGACACGTTATTATGTAACTATTAAGAATGACATTTCTGCTAATCACAAGGACACATGTTCATGGTTTATTTAGTAAAAAAGAGGTAACTAACAAAAAGCATGATGCCTTTCTTGACCATCATCAAAAAGTCTACAAATAATAAATACTGGAGAGGGTGCAGAGAAAAGGGAATCCTTCTACACTGTTGGTGGGAATATAAATTGGTGCAGCCACTATGGAGGACAATATGGAGATTCCTTAAAAAGCTAAAAACAGAATTAGCATGTCATCCAGCAATCCCACTCCTGGGCATATATCCAGAAAAAGACAAAAACTCTCAATTTGAAAAGATGCATGCATCCCAATGTTCATAGCAGCACTGTTTGCAATAGACAAGACATAGACGCAACCTAAATGTCCACCAACGGATGAATGAAAAAAGAAGATATGGTACATATATATACAATGGGATATTACTCAGCCATAAAAAAGAATGAAATAATGCCATTTGCAGCAACAGGGATGGACCTAGAGATTATCAAATTCAGTGAAGTTAGTCAATCAAAGACAAATATCATATGACATCACTTGTATTTGGAATCTGAAAAAATGATACAAAAGAACTTATTTGCAAAACAGAATAGACTCACAGATATAGAGAACAAATTTATGGTAACCAAAGGGGAAAGATGGGGGAGGGATAAATTAGGAGTTTAGAATTAACAGATACACACTGCTATATATAAAATAGATAAGCAACAAGGTCCTACAGTAGAGCACAGGGAACTATGTTCAATATCTTGTAATAACCTATAATGGAAAAGAATCTGAAAAAGAATATGTATATATGTATAACTGAATCACTCTGCTGTACATCTGAAACATTGTAAATCAACTATACTTCAATAAAAAGTCATGATTCCTTTCTCACAAAAGCTCTTTGTGGACAGTGAGGGGACTAAAAGGATATATAACCAAGTGATTAAAAGATGGCTATTTCTGGATAGGAAATCATGGATGATTTTATTTTTCTTTTTTGCTTCTCTATACTTTCTAAGTAATTTTTACAATAACCAACATATCCAAAATTTTTGGTTTTGTTTGTATTCTTTTTTAAAAAGAACCATAGAACAGTTACTAGGAATAAGATATTATTAATCACAAACACAAATACAAATCAAAGTCTTATAAGAAACAGTCCCTGATTTTATAGAAGCTTATTAATGAATAGGACAGAGACACCATATAGTACTAGTGATTTATTAATTGACAGAACAAGGGGGAGAATTGCATGATTATATCTAAGTTACTAAATGGGCTCAGAATAGGAAGAGAATTGGAGGGTGGAATGGTCATGGAAGGAAGCTGTATGTGTGGTCCCCACGTTCAGGGATTCAGGATTGAGCATCTAGTTGCACTCATGGCTCAGATTTATTACAACAAAAGGATACAAAGTGAAATGAGCAAAGGGAAAAGGCACATGGGGCAAGGTCTAGAGGAAATCAGGAGCGAGCTCCCAGAGGCCACTCCCGGTGGAGTCACACAGGACGCGCTTAATTCCTCCAGCCTTGAGTTGACCACACATGTGAACACCTACCAAAATTTCAGACTCCCAGAGGGAGGCAGGGTTTAGCATAAACCGCACTGTTTGCACACAGGTTAGGCACAGGGAGCCCGCATCATAGTAGTTAGGGAGTGGTGGGAACATTCCTAAAATCCAAGTTCCCAGACGGCAGCCAAAGGCCAGCCTTGCAAGCAGATCTTTCTAAAGATGATCATCTCAGGCCTGCAAAGTTATCCCTTTCCTGCACAGAAGCCTCCATGGGGGAGGTGTGATTTGAGCAGAGCCACGATTTAGTAAAGTGGAGAGAAAAAGGGAAAAGTGCTCCAGGTCCTCGAAAAATAGTCACAAAACCAAACTTCTTTTCAAGAATCAGAAAATCTTGAAATGAAAAAGGATCATTAGAGTCATTTATCTAGTATTTTCCAAAGGGCAAGCATATACCACTGGCGGTATGCAAGATGGTTTCAGGCTGCCTATGGATGATATTTCATATTTTAATGTTTATATGTTTATTTTGATGTGCAGTTATATATATGATATAAAATTAATAATATAATGTTTATAATATATTTTCGATATTACGTATATATACATATGTGTGTATTAACATATATTTAGCCAGCTATCAGCTTCATAAAATGCTGTTACTATAGGTATTATTAGGGAAAAGCTAATTTTATAAAGCTGGTCAATTTAAAGGCAAACATTTAACAAATAAAGATAAAATAACAAATATGAAATAATATTAAATAAGTAACAGCCCCAAAGTCAGAGTCCAACCTCTGTAGGCAGTACGGTGAGTAAACTTCTGAGGCTGGTTAGCCCCCCTCCCTTCTGCTGCCGAAACCACCTTACCACGATTTTACTTTCGTTACGGACCCTCCCAGTTTCATATGCTTCGTCTCTAAAGTAACAGATTTGACCTAACCCTCTACCTTACCTTCTAGGTCTACTTCACTGGTTCTATGAAATCTACTAATGTAAGTCAATAGGAGAAGGGAATTCAACTTTAGTTAGTATTTCAAGAATTCTTTTTTTTTTTATCCTTGTATAAAACAAGATGCACCTTGATGGATCCCGTCATTTTTCATCCTCTGCAGGAAGCTGATGGAGAAAAGCAAATACACAAATCACCCAGCAGCTTCCCGATGCACACTGCTTTCTGCGTCTTAAATCTAACCTCCTCGTTTCTCCCTTCTTTCATCAAATGCCTCTCCAATCCTTTCATCCTTCAGACACTGGCATTGCTGAATCAGCCCGAGTCTCTGCTTTCCCCTTGCATATCCTTCAAGAGAGGCAGTCCTTGATGACAGTATTTGGCCCCTGATCACCTACTCTGGGTTCTACTGGGACTTCCAAAGCCACATACTCTACCTACTGCTCTACCTGCTTACACGCAGACCACAGTGCAGCTCTCAGCCTTGCCCTTTGGGGATTCCGAGCCTGCAGAGGTTAGAAAGTTACTACTGAGCAGGGAAATACACCTTTGCAATTGTCCTGGGGGCTATTTCAGGCAAGAGAGCTGAAAACTTAAGCGAGGCTTTCTGACTGTTGACGCCTGGGGGACCCAAAAGCAAAAGACCTTTATCTCCTTCATCACCTAAGCCCCTAGGATAGATGCACCTCTGAATGTCTGTCAAAGAAGTCAGCCTGCCTCAGGAAGAGGTCTCTGCCCTTCAGAGTTATTAATTCATCCAGCAAATCAGTCCCTATTTTGTGCAGACCCTGGGAACCCAGCAGTGAGCATGGCACCCATGACTCCTGTTCGTGTGGACACGTTTCGTCAAGAAGCCTCAGCGGTAGGCAGAGTGGACAGCCCGGTGGCCTCACACACCCTCACCTGCCTCTGTGGCCTTGGCCGATTCTCCCCCTTCTTTCAGATTTGAAAATCGAGACCTTTTCTCATCCGTAAGGCTTGGATGTCACAGCCATCAGACAGGGCTAGACCCGGCCTCAGACTCTCTCAGGTCTAGACTTAGCTCTACCTACTTACACTCAGACCACATTTCGATTCTCCTGTGAACTGTTCTGTACTGGAAGCCCTGAGAAAGCCTGTCCTTCCTCAGCTTCCCAGTGGACGCAAGTCTGGTCCATTCCTTTCCCTGAGCAGCTAAGCTGGTGCCTGTGAGCCTGCCCCTTACAGATGGCTGATTGGACTGGTGGGCACCCGATCCAAGGTCAGCCTATCTGCGGGCTGGCCAGGTACCTACGAGGGGCTCTTGGTTTGAGAGATTTGCCTAAAGGGGCAACATGACTTCAGTGGGCCAAGAGCTCAGAACTGGGCTTGTCAGGCCATCAGTAGTGGGAGAAGGTAGGGACACACGCACACAGCTGGACCACAGGACAGGCAGGGCACTGGCAAGAGGACCAAAGGCTCCCGCTGCTGAGGGCCACAAACATCCCTGCCTCCAGAAAGGTCTTGGCTCCCAGTACTCTTCTGTTCTCATTCGTATTGCCGCCGGGTGAGGAGGCCCTGCTGAGGTGAGATGTTTCTCCTCCCCCAGTCGCATCCCTTCCCTCCCACCGGTCTCACCGTCCTCTCTCACAGCTACTCCTTGCCTCTGTGGACTGGAGCCCAACTGAATTCCTGATTCTCAGCTTCTTAATCTTAAAGCCTTTGCGGAGTTCCTGCTGCATGCTCTGCCTTGTGCCAGGTGCCAAGCGGGTGAACAGAAAGGAAGCAAGACGTCCAGCCCCGGCCCTCAGATATGGCCTATGAGCAGCGCTGGGCTTGGCAACTCCCCAGGACAGAGTCGGGCTGACCTTGGATGTGGTGTGTTCAGGGAAGGTGCCCTGTGAGGCCAGAGGATGCCTCCGGGCACTGGGCAAGGGGTGTCAGAAAATGCGGCTGGAAGGAAAGGCAGAGACTCGTCATGCCGTCTGTGGAGACCAGCGTGACAAAAGTCTGAGGGATGGAGTGAGGCTGGTCAAGGGGACCAGGAGGAAGGTCCAAATGGGGAGCTGGGGGCTGCTTCAGCCTACCGTCCTTACCCCGCCATGAAATCTGGGCAAGCAGAATGGGTGTGCAGCCACCCCGCCCTCCCAGTCACCTCGTCAGGTACGAATTGCCCAGGATTTAAAAAAAAAAAGGGAAGTCCTCATTATGGGGTTGGAAATTCTCATCCTAGAGATAAAATTTTATGAGTTGCCGATGGCTCTGCACCCTGTGTTTTTGACATTCCCTGTTGCACGTACAGTATTTTAAACACATGAGACACAGACATGACTTTAAAAAAATTTTTTTTGATTCTCTTACCTTTTCATTTTTTTTCTTGCTGTCATGGCTTAGTGGGTAGCTCTGAAGTTTTTAATGCTGAAGGGCCCATTTCATGTAATTTATTGCCCTGCTTGTGTGAAAGCTGAGGCCTATAAATCGTCAATACAGCCCGTCTAATTCCAGCAATGGCAAGGCTTCGTCACATGTAATTAAAGGATCCCAAAGCCATTGGAATGTAATGGATTTGGAAATGACACCATGGGGGCGCAGGGAGCAGGCCCAGGAAGAGGCGGCTGTATTTCAAAGGCTCGCCGGCGCGGTCTGGGATGGATGGGGCTGCCCGGCTGGGCTCCAGCAGGGCCGGCTGTCGGGGGAGAGAGGCAGGGTCTGGATTTCATCTGAGCCTCTGCTCTGAGACCCCTTGCGGTTCCCACCTGGGTGGAGGTGCGCCCGGCTCTTGGCCCTACACGCTCCTTCGGCCTGGCCTGCCCGGCCACCACCTCTGATGGGAGTGAGCAGCCATGTCCTGGCAGGAGGATTTCTAGAAACGGGGAGGGGCCCAGGCTTTTAGACAGGGCCCAACCCCAGGATGGTTTCACCTTCCCCACGAGTACAAGTTCCAACTTTCCCCCTGAAGCTGTTTTTGGTGTTCAGACCCTCATGGTCAGCCAGGGGCCCTGTATGTTCTGCTGAGAAGTTCCCCTAATTCCCGCATGTCCGCAACTCTCCTCCCTCTGAGCCCTCAGGGCACCTTGTCTGTCCTGCTTTGGGACAATGTGGTGCTGGGTGTGAGTATTTGTTTATCTGCCTCCCCAAATACACCACCTCCCCAGGAACAAGGGCTGTGTTTAAGTTGTCGCTGACCCCAGTGGCCTTATGTGGTCCTGTCTCATGGTAGGCAGTAGGCAACTGTGTAGCAGGAATGAAGAGATGGGGAATAAGAAAGGAAAGAGGAAAGGAAGAAGAAAGGACAGAAGGGAAGAAGAAAGAAAGGAAGGAAGGAGGAGAGGGATTTGGGGCCATCTCTTCCCATCTCATGTCTTTATAAATAATAAGGTAACCAGATTCCAAGATGGCCCCCAACCATCTCCACCTCCTGGTGGTCTCACCCACATCACACCAGGGTGGCATCTGTGACCAACACCACGCGGCAGAAGTGTAGTTATGTCCCTTCTGAGATCAGGTTATAAAAAAGACTGCGGCTTCGGTCTTTTTTCCTCTCCCTCTCTCTCTTGAGTTGCTCACTCTGGGGAAAGCAAGCCATTGCGCTGTATGAGCAGCCGTCCAGGGAGGCCTTCATGTCGGGGGCCTGGATGGAGCCATCGGGGACCTGGATGGAGCCTCTGGATGACAGCCAGCCAGGAACCGAGGCCTGACAACACTGCGGCGATGGGCTTGGAAATGGTCCTCTGGCCCCATGGAGCCTTGCAATGACCACACCTTGGCCAACAGCTTGACTTCAGTCTCACTAGGCTGCGCCCAGATTCCTGACCTCAGAAGCCATACAAGTAAATGAATGTTATTTTGGGTTGCCAACTCTGGGATAACGTATTGCCCAGCAATAGATAACTAACATAAACACTGTCTACACATTGATGACACCAAATATTTATTTCCAAGTCAGACCTCTCTGCTGAACTCCAGAAACCTGTGTCCAACTGCTTCCTTTACATCTCTGCTCTCCATCCAAACTGAACTCCTGATCATCCTCTCAGCCTGCTTCCCCCACAGTTGTCCCCATCCTGGTTGGTGGCGGCTCTTACCTGGATGCTAGCTACAGCCTCCTACCTGCCTCGTGACCCCTCCCGTGGCCACTGCAGTTTATTGTCTACCCAGGGCCCAGGGAAGCCAGCCAAATGCATGTATCGTGACCCTGCAAACTTAACTTGCCAGAGCCTCACGACTTCCACAAGACAAGAGTCAAAGTCCTTAAATAGCATATAAGGTGTCACCTATTCCTTTCCGACCTCATCTCCCACCTCTCTGCCCAACTCCCGTCTCTCATGGGGCCACGTGGGCCTTTTGCCGCCAGGCCCACTCCCATGTTAGGGCTTTGCACTGACTCCTCCCTGTGTCTGGATCACTCCCTCCAGATATCCGCATGGCTCACTGCCTCACCTCTTTCAAGTCTTTGCTCAGGTGTCACCCTTTCTAGGAATTCTACCTTGACAACCCCTGAACTCCCAGCTTCATTACTTTGCTGTCCACACTCTCCTCCCCATCTTACAAAGCGCTTAAAACCTTCCAACTTATTATACAATTTACTTTTTATGCTTACTGCCTGTGGGCATTCTCTGCTAGTATCTGAGCTCCAGGAGAGCAGGGATTCTTGGTAGTAATCGTCTATTTTGCTCATTGCAGGATCGCCAACACCTAGAACAGAATGCCTAGAACTAGGTGCTTGGCACATAACAGCGGTCAAAAAATATTTGTTGAAGAACAGAAAGAAGGGTGGAAGGAAGGAGGGAAGCAGAGATGGCGAGATGGCAGGAGGCTGGATGGAGACAGTGAAGGGAGGGAGGAAGGACTCGCGCTGTGATCTGAATTGTTGTTTAGCACATGCAGCTCCTTTCCTTGTAAAGTCTGGACTGCAGGGTCTTTGAAGGCATGAGAGGATGTCCCACCCACAGCATCCAATGACAGGCCCTGCTGAGACCAGGGCTGAGGGGATGTTCTTAATTGATCTGTCCTTGGTCATCGAGGAATCCCTGTCTCATTGCCCTCATAATCCAGCAAACCTAATTATGAGATATTTTCACTTCCCTGGTCTTTTGCTGCTATTCCCATCCAGCCCTTCTGCTTTTCCCACTTTTTCATGGGTTGAATTATGTCCTCTGAAAATATATGTTGAAGTCTCAAACCTTGCCCCCCGCACCAGTACCTTAGAATGTGACCTTATTTCAAAATAGGATTGTGACAGATGGAATTAAGTTAAAATGAGGCCATACTAGAGAAGGGTGGGCCCCTGACCCAATATGACGAACTGTCCTCTTGAAAAGGAGACAGACATGTGGGGAGAAATGTTATGTGAAGACAGAGGTGGACATTGAAGTGATGCATCTACAGATCAAGGAATGCCGAGGATTGTTAGCGACTGCCAGGAGCCAGGAGAGAGGCAAGGAATGGATTCTCCACCAGAGCCCTCAGAATGAAGCAACCCTGTCAACACCTTGACCTCAGACATTTAGCGCATCCAAAACTGACTCTGAAAGAATAAATATCTGTTGTTTTGTTACAGCAGCCCTGAGAAACTCACACACACTGCACGCCTTCTTCTCCAAGACCATCCCACTCTTGCCTCTGAGACCTCTCTCAGTGTTCACAGATACTAGAACACACCACCCTCGATTCTCTGCAGAGTGTTTTCCCTGCCACACATAATACAAAGAATCTCACCTCCTCCAAGAAGCCCTCTTGGATAGCTTAAGAAGAAGGAACTAAATACTCTTTGCATCCTTGTATTTGAAAGTAAACTCTGGAATGTATGGCTTTTTATTTTTAACTCACAATTAATGTGCATTTTCTTGGCTTGAGAAAATGGAGACAGTGCATCTTATACATTTGTTTTTGACTTGCTTACTCCTTCCATGTTGTCTCTCTGATTAAATGATTTGAACAAGAAACAGATGTGTCTCTTTCATTGCCTATAGTTCCAAATCCAGATACAGTAAAGAAAAGGCACTCAAGCTGGTGGGTAAGGACTATTCAGTAAGAGGGGGCCTGATTCACTTCTCCCCTCTCCTATTTTATGAATGACGAAATTGAGGCCCAGGCAGAAAAAGTGACCCAAAAAGATAAAGAATGTTCTCATTTTGCCTCTTCAGAGGGCTGTTATCTCTGGGGCTTTTGCTCATAGTCAAGCACTTGGAACTATACCCCCAGTCCCTTGCTAATCACCTACTCAAAGCTAGGTTCAAACCTCAGCCCCATCTCTCTTTATCTGTACAATTTGGGGCAAGTTCTTCAACCTCTCTAAGCCACAGATTCCTTATCTGAAAAATGAGGCTGGAGAGTCCGACCTCCCACGGTGGTGAGGGGGACTCAGTGAGGATGTCACTTAGGAGCTGAGTCATGTGCTGTGGGAACTCAATGAACCACAATTCCTTAACTTTTATGCCCATCACGTAAACTCCAGAGTAGAAAAAGGTAGAAACAAATTACCTTTTCAACAAAATCTTTGTCTATTTGTCACATCCAGCTCAAGCTGGAGAAGCTGTCAGAGGTAATGGAAGTGTGCAAAATAACCCGTCCCAGCCCCGTCATTACCAGCAAATGCTGCATGGTCCTAGCAAGCTCCCTCATCAGCAGACAAAGGCCCAGTGATGTTCACTAGACTCGACTGAGCATAAAAAGAAAATGAGAATCTGACATTTTGGAAAGATTTCCAAAAACCAGAGCAGGAACAGGAAGAGTTTTCTGGTTGCCTCTTTGTGAAGGATCAGATATCATAGCAGATGGGAAAGTAGGCAAGAATCACAGACATGGAACAGACCTCGGGTCTCATTAACCAGCTAATTCATTTAACCAGAATGCCTCATTTCCTGAGAATTCCAGTGAACTGTGATTTTACAATATGCTGATATTTGAAAGATGTATTTTTTTCTCCCCATCAACGGCTGCAAAGATGCCCTGTGGTGCTGTGAACAGCACATAGGGCTAAGGATAATGGCGCCAGGATTTTGGAGCTAGCTCTGCCATTAACTGACCATGAGCCAGTCAGTTCCCCTGCCTAAACCCAGGGTCACCCATCACCTAAGGCAGTGCAGGACTAATGATCTCTGAGTTTCCTAAATCTATGATTTTATATATTCCTGCTCCATTTTCCATCCTTTGCTCAGGACATGCTCCATGAAATCCTTTGCTCGATCCTGAACAAGCATCTGTAAAACATGAGAGCCAGACCAGATGAACTCTAAAGTTCCTCTGAGATTCGACATGCTACTGTTTTAATAATAATATTAATGAACATCTTAATTATTATATATTATTAGTAAATAATACTAACTTTATAATAATAATAAAATAATAATAAAAAGATTACATTTCTAAGACCTACATCTTAGGCAATTGTTGAAATAAAATGAAGAAATTCATAAAGCTGTATTACATGATAGTACAGACTGAATGTTGGTACCCCACCCCTCCCAATTTATATGCTGAACTCCTAATCCCCAAAGTAATAGTATTAAGAGGTGGGGCCCTTGGGACGTAATTAGGTCATGAGGGTGGAGCCCCCTTGAATGAGATTAGTGTCCTTGTAAAAAGAGATGCAAGACAGATGACCTTCCTCTCCGCCACGTGTGGACACAGTGAGAAGATAACCACCTGTGAACCAGGAAGAAAGCCTTGACCGAGAACCTGACCATGCTGGTGCCCTGATGTTGAACTTCCGGCCTCCAGAACTGTGAGAAGTGAATGTTTGCTGTTTAAGCCACCCAGTGCACAGTGTACTGTTACAGGAGCCCAAACCGATTAAGATGCGTGGTATGGTGGGAAAGCTACTGGGCTTGAAGTTGAATTCTGGTCCAGCTGCTAGTCAGCTTTGCCATCCTGAGTAAGTGGACGCACCTCTCTGGACTTTTTTTCCCCACCTATACATTTAGGTGCTTGAACTACTTGGTGTTTTTGCTGCTGCTAGCTCCCTATTTCTAAGACTTGCCACTCTTCTGTAAAATTCCCTTCCAACCTCAGTGAGGTCTCATAAGGAGATGATCTGCAGTGATGAGGAGCAGAGAGTAGAATTTGTAGAGAAGATGTGTGCAAAATAACCCTTAAGGTCTCTCCCAGCTCCAAAGCTGCAGCTTTGCTTCCTCAGACTCTAAGTGCCTCTCTGAACATCACAGTTTCGCCCCCTCTCTCTTCCCCTGGTGTGAAGCCCAAAGCCCAGGACAGCTCAAGATCCTGAACAAGGGTGTTTCTTCCTTTTATACCTCTTTCCTAATTTGGGATCTTAAGTCTGGCTTATGAAACTGCTGAGTCAACTTTTAGTCATCAGGAAAAGTGGGACTCAAATGCTAACCTCTGGCTGAGATTAACTCACTGCTCCAGTGTGACACTTGGCATCATTTGACCTTTTCTGAAACCAATCTCTGACCTTGGCCTCTGGACTTGGAATAAAAGGAAGGTGATTTCTAATGACCCCTCCCCCACCAGGAGTGACACAGTGGAAAAACGTATCAATTCACATAGACTAAGAAATCCATCAGGTACTATGATTGGAGCCACCAGTTCTCAAAGGACACATCTAAACTTGAAACAGTTCCAGTTTTGCCAAAACTTCTATGTAGCAGAGTGCTTTGGGCTCTTCTATGCAGTTAACCTGAATGCTTTGTCTCACCAGGAAAAATGCCCAAATGATGTTTCAGTACCCCATTTATTCAAAGGCCGAACTAGTAGCAACTCAGATCTTGGACCCCATGTGCAAGTACAAAAACATTGCAAACAGCTGAAATAACTTCCCACAGAATTTTTGCAATAAGTAAAGACCATGTACCATTCTCTCCCCTTAGGCTGTCAATGCAGTATTTATTGACTCTTGTTTGACACATGATTCCAACATGTTTAGTCAACAGATAGTTGCCAATTCTATAGAAGATTAGATATGGAGAATCAGAACTGAAAGTGGATTATGAGAAGCACTGGCATTAGGAAAAAATAAAGCTGATAATGTGGGATGAAAAAGAAAAAAAACTGGCTAGATCCAACAGGAACACACAGAAATCGAGGGACATTTTTATATTAGGGCAGGTAGACTCATGTAACTTGGTAACCTATGTGATTTTTCACTCTTTAATAATGGGTTATGGAGAAGAAGCTGCATTCGATTTCAGCATTTGCTTTTAAGAAAGTAGGAAGGAAGTAATCTTTGTCAGGAAGATTGCTAACAAAATTTATTAAAAAATAAAAGATCATTCTTGATGATATTCATTTGAGCTCAGGAGCTTCAGTTTGTGTCTCTGTGTCCTAGCACCTAGCACAATGTCTAGCACACAGCAGGTGCTCAATAGACACTTGATGAATGAATGAAAAGAAGGAACATTTTGAAGGTGTGTGTTTTTTAAATTTCCAGGAAATTCACTTATGTACAATATCATGTTTTCCAATGGTTTGTTGAGCAACAATCTTTATGGAACATCTACCAATTAGGCAGGCAGGGTCTTCCATCTCAGAGAACGATGCTGAGCCAATGACGACTGCCTGCAACAGAACATATGAACCACCTTGATGCCTGGCTCTGAAGGTTGGGCACAACTTGGGACCCTGGCCAGGTTTCAGGCCTATTTGGAGAAGTTGAAGCCCACAGAGACTTCTGTCCATTTCAGACCTGCTTCTATTTTAAACCCTCAGACACAAGACAGCTGTCTACCACAGAGCGTCAGAGAGGGAGTCCCACCCAGGACTGATGTGCTGAGAAAACCCCACTGGTGGCTTTAGACTCCAAAGGCCGTGTCCCTTCCATATCATGGGACTGTAGAAAAGACTTAGGTTTATATTTTTTCCCTAAAGGTTGTCTTTCTTGTGAAGAAGTTGAGTAAGTTAAGGTATGAATTGGGGAATTTATGTAATTCTATTACAACTGCTGTTTTAGGGAGATGCTAGTCTTATTTTTCTCTTAAGCTGTTTCCCACATCATTAACATCATCTACAACAAACGAGAAGTCTAAGAGGGTGTGCTCTTAAGATTTCTGAGATGAAAAATGGGATCATAAAGGTGACCTTACTCCTTGAGTCTTGAGTCTTGGATTTTCCAGCACTGTCTCATTAGCTGAGAGGTGCCATCTAGGGGATCAGTATCCTTTTGCTCAACAAACCCTCCATCAATCTGCCCCCCAGGACAGAGAGCCAAGCTTTCTCTCCTTGGAGGATTCTTAGGAAGAGATGTCAGCTCTGTCATTCACCAGCTGTGTGACCTTGGGCAAGACATGCCCCGTTCTGGAGCTTAGTTCCCTGATGAATAAAATGAAGGCTTTGGTAGGTTATCCCCGAGATCCTTGCAGCTCTGCCTTTTTATGTTTATAACTTTGCATTGTTATCCATCCATCACTTATTATTCTGATTTTGAAGCATCTTCTTCCCATTCAATTCTTCCTCCTTTAATTACCTTTCCTCTGTTTGCGTTCTGTATGAGGTCAGGGTGAATTTTGTAGCAGCTCTCTCTTTGCCTACAAAGTCTCTGCTCCAGATGATCATAAACGTTTGAAAAAGTTAAAATCCACCTCCCTTAGCCTGGTCAAAAAAGCCTTTGCAATCTTGCTACATTCTACCTGCCCACAATGTCTGTCCCCTTCCTCTTTTGCATGAAATTTCTGTTGCAGCTAAATCGTATTCTACCCTCCTCTTCATTATGGCTCAGTTCCCTAATATTTCACCCCATGTAACTCTTTGCTGACCTTTCAAGTTCACTCCAATATCGCTTCTTATCTGAAGCACGAGTTTGGCCCTTCTGCTTTCCATTTAGTGGATTTTCTGGTTACTTTCTTTATCTTTCTAAGTAAACTACAAGCTATTTGGCTCAGATATTGTGCTATTCTTTCTTCTGTGTCCCCACAGTGCCAAACACAGTTAGTCTGGGTCTATTGACTGGTGGACATTGACCTATTTGGTTAGAAGAGCCCACCTCCCATTTAGGAACCAGAATTAGGAATTAATATATTGCTTCAGTGTCAAAGTGTCCTGACAATTACTCCCAGCCATGTTACACATAGTTCTCCTGGACTATACCAGCAAAGAGGATTTTGAATTTCCTTCAGCTGGACAGGGAATCCCAGTGACTATAAACCATGAGGGGTCACTGTTGGGAAGAGAATCGTTGTGCAGGCTAAGAAATACTACACTAAAGACCCTCCCTTCACAACCCAAACACAGCTGCAACATTAGTTCATTTTCTCTGAAGCTGTCTCTCATGAAGAAGAATTGAGCCTTCTTTCTTCATTTAACCAAGTAAAGGATGCTTTTATTGCCCACTAGGCATTTTTAATTTTCCTTTTTGCTTATAAATATCCTTTAATTATTAATTTTGATGAGACTTGTTGCAATATTAAAGAACACCAAGATGCACCTTGAAACATTTAGAAACAAAATGGCTGCCACCAACTGCCTCCAAAATGGCACAGTTGCCATCAATTTAAATTTGTAGTACTGGAAGTTTGGAGTTGCTGTTGCGTTGGGTGGGTTCATGGGCCAGAGGTCATCTAGAATGCTACCAGAAAACATATTCCTGGTCTTAGGAGTCTCATCTAAAATGTGAAAACAATTCTTGAGCATATTTATAAAACGCTAATTGGAATGCACAGCAAATAGGTCAAATTTGTGAGCATTTTGAAATTATCATGGGCGCTATAAGCATATTCTTTATCACTAATGTTTAATAAAAGCTATTTCTGTGTCTGGGCCAAGGGCTTTGGCACATGTTCAGTGCAAGTCAAAGGAGTTAATAACCGGTAATAGAGGGAAATGGAGCCAAGGAGTATCTAAGCTGTGCATCCCTACAGCGCTTGGAAACGATAGGAGACAGGACATTCCTCAAGACATGCAGGGTGCCCTGGACCAGTGTAGCTGTCCTCAGTCATCCACTGCCAGCCCAGTCCACCTGACCTTTCCTGCGAGAGGGAAATGGGGAGACAAGAGGCCAGGTCCAATCCCACAAAGTCAATTCAGCTTCATTTGCTCATTTCTGTGATTAACTGTAAGTTATTCTGTTTGCTTCATTCCCCACAGAAGCCATATTTAAAGAACCCCTGAGTAGATGGGATGGAGAGTTTAAAGGATGAGCAGGGACAGAAGGAAGGGTACTCCACGGCTTTTCACCTGATAATAAGGGAGCTCTCTCTCTCTCTCTCTTTTCCCCCCACACCCCCACAAGCCGACCCCATCTCACACCCACACACACACACCCACACCCACACACACACACAGAGTCATCTGCCTTAGAATTTCTAAATTATTCCACCTTTGGTGACCAGACGTGATCTGAAGATGGGTGGGATGCTGTAAGCTTCCTGAATTAGTCCTACCAGAAATCTCGCTGCATTCTGAAGAAAGCTTTTTTAACCCCAATCACTAGGGTCAGAAAAAAAGGTGGAGGTTTCTCATTTCCAGACTTGGCTGGGGCTGGGGCAAGGCAAAACGTCGGGGAGCTTTTCATTTCAGAAGGAGGAGAAGTGACATTAACTGCACTGCACAGAGTCCTAGTATTTTATTTTTTAAAAACATGTTTTACACACATCTTCTAATCGGGTCATTGAAAACATCCTGTTTGGATGCTAAGGCTGGGTTCATCGCTGGCAGTTTGAAAAATATAAAATTCTGAAATTCAGATGAATAAATCAGATGGTTTGCTCAGATACACCTCCTGAGTGGCAGCTTTTGTGCCAGAAACTGCTTCTTTGATGCCTCACACGGCTCCGAGCCAGACAGCAAGAGCTCGGGGCAGGGGCTGTGGCTCTGGAAACTTCTGGGAAACTGGGCATGATAAGTGGATAGAAGCTGAGCCCAGCGTCTTTGCTTCTCAACAGGAGTCACCTATTTGCACAAGGCATTCACTGGCTCTCTCAGCTCAGGATCCTCCAGGTGGTAGTGGTGATGGGGTCACTGTGCTCAGCCTAGAACCCTGGGAGGATGTAGGGGTCCACGGGCACCCACTTCTGGGTTAGGCACTTGAGTGATTTCTCCCATTTGGTCCTGACCATAGCACTTTGAAGTGAACATTACCTTTGTTTTACATGTAAGGAACTGGAACTCAAATAGGTTAAGTAACTTGCTCAAGTTATGAGGTTTAGTAAGTAGCAGAGGCTAGGATTCCTATCTTGTGCCATTTTCAGTGTCCTTTGTCCTTGCCACCAAGGCATCACCCATTCTCCAAATGAGCGCTGAATTAAGAAGGGTGAAAGGCCAAAGCTTCATGTCTATCTGATGTTTGCTGGCCCTCCCGTGAGCTAGATGAGGAACTGAGGTCAGCATGCCTTGCCTACCATGGGTGACCAGGCTGCTCTGAGCCTCCGTGAGGTCTTATCCAACCTTTCCTCTTGCTTTGGTTCCAACTGGGCTGTCGACACTGGTTCAAGCACACATCTTTCTTCCTGCCATCACCTTCTCTTCTTCCCACCCTATTCAAACCCTGCCGGATCTGCAAGGCTCAGTTGAGTTTGATGCAATGCAATGTCATTCAACAGACATTTATCAAAGACTTCGTGAATACCAGGCATTTGTGCGGCCAGACACTGGGGTGCTGAGGACACTGAGTTAATAAAACACATTCTGTATGCAAGGCTCAAGGGAGGAGAGATCTATAAACAATCAAGACCCACAGCCGCAGGGCTGAGGGCAGCAGTAATGTAGATCATTTATTAAGCACCTACAAATTACCCGATTCCATGCCGGGCACTGTCTGTTTGCTACTGCTAAGCCTTCCAAGGCCGGGAAAGGCAGGTATTCGACCCCACGTGGCATGTGCACAAGAGCTCCGGTTTTGTCATCAGTCCTGAGGTTAAATTCCAACTCCATCTCTTACAAATGATGTGTTTTGGGGCACGTTACTTAACTCCTCTGCACCTCTCATCTGCAAAATGAGGGTACCAAAACCTTCATATGATGGATGTGAGGATTAAATGATAAAATGCACACGAGGCCCTAGTGTTGGGTAAGTGCTGGTCAGATGTGACCAGAGACCTGATGGTCCACGAAAAGTGGAACAACTTTACAAAGGAAGCCCTCAGCAGAGGACCAGGCAAACTGCTACAGCAGGACAGAGGGGAGCATGCTTTGGAGAGGGTTCCAGGCAGGAAGCACCATTTGAGCTGGGCCTCTAAAGGCAGGAGAGATTTTGGGGAAGCAGAGGATGGTGGCACTGAGGGGCTCTGGCTGCTGCTGCCCTGAGTCACCTGTCTTTGTGATGCTGTCCCACACCAGCAGGGTATCTGGGCTGGGTCTTCCAGGACCAGCATAGCATTGGAGGCTAGAAGGAATTTCTTGGCATTTTCTACCTTTATTTATCTAATATCTTCCTCAAACTGGGGATCAGCCACAATCCTTGGCAGCTTGGCAAGTGGAGACCCCTACGTCCCCATTACTGGAGACCACAGCCTGCTACAGGCCATCCATGGGGTCCTGATAAGATTCTTGGACTGCTCCAGACTTGAAACCTAAATAGATCAGTTTGGGGGGCTGCACATGTGCAAGGCTATGGTATCTGCACTGGAAACTAGCAAGTGATGGGAACCCCAAACAATCCAGACTGTCTAAATCAGGTGCCCTTAAAAATGCCCTCTAACCTCCATGTCCTCCAAATGTCCTCTTAACCATTGCTAAAAGCAATGGGGTGTAGCCCATGGAATAATACAATTTTCCAATGACCCACATGTCAGTAAGAATTGGGAAATCAGAGGAGAGCCTGAGAAAGAAGGAAGGCGAGCAAGCAAACAAAAGTCCTCATGCAGCAAACAACTGAAAAAAAGCACACTGAAAAAAAAATCAATAAATATTTGTGGTCTCGAATGAATGAATGAATACATGAATGGAATTTCCTGAAGAAAGTCTTATTACCAAAACCATCAGCTTCTTTCAGAGGACGATGTAGAACCAGGCTTGCTTCCCAGGAACTGTCAGTGCAGAATTAAATGTGCTCGGTGGCCCTTCCCTTCCGGGTAGTGAGTTATGCAGGGCTGTTCCCGCCCCGAGCTGGAGCAGAATGAGAGGCAGGGACTGAAGGATGCTGCCGGGAAGTTGCTGTACTGAGGATGGCAGGGTCAGAACTCACCCTGGTCTGACAGGTTAAGGGCGAGCCTGCCAGAGCAACCTCCTTGAGTTATCACTGCGAGCTAGACATTTTCTCGTGGGCTCCGAGTATTTGTGCTTCTGGGGCTTAGCTGCTCTGGATAACAAGATGAGTGGTAAGAAATGCTTCCTTTGCACAGCACAACATACCCGCAGCATGATGCCAGCCTCCTCATGGCATTTTATATTTCAGGAGGTTCTTTAGCCTCCATGCTCCTGTTTGAAATTCACGGTAACGCAACTGGGGGCATTGTTATCTCCTGTAATAAGATGTGCAAACTGGGAGGGTCAGAAAAGGTACGTGACTGCTTTGACATTACTCAGGGGCAAATACTCAAGGCAGGATTAGAACCCGTGTCTCCTGACTCCCAGCCCAGCAACCTTTCCTCCACGACAAGTTGCCCCCCAGGTGAGACGCAATGCTCAGAGAGTCAACACAGTGCTCAAGTCCAGTTCCCCTCCTGGTCTGCGGGGTTTCCACAATCACCTGGCTGTTTGGTACACGTGAGATTTGGGGCCAACCCCAGAAACTGATTCTGTAGGAATCTACATTTTTGACACACTCACCAAGTGGTTTCGAGGCATGTTGAACTGCTCAATTTGCTGGTTTAGGGAAATCAGGACATTCTGAAGATTACGTGAGCCAGACACTGTCTCATGTTAAGCTGGTTCACTTCAAAGGTAAGTTAAAAATAATGGAGACAGAAAGGAAAGGAAAAAAGAGACAGGCTTCCTCCTCGGTGGTCTTTTCCAAGTTTACTAGTCTTGCTTTCAGCGTCTCTCTCCTTACCTGCTTCTCTCAACCTTTCAAGTTCTCTGATCCTCTCCCTGCTCTAGACTCTCAGGTCCCTGAGCCGTAACATACTTCCCTAACTGCTCAGTCACTGCGGGTCCCCCTCTCCGGTTCTCTGTCCCTAACCCTGGGTACTCTCTGATGGTGAGTTTTCTGTATCCCCAAGAGATCATGGCACAATATTGGAGACGAAAAAGATGCTTTAGTCATATCCTTGGAATGAACCACTTAATGCTGTTGGACTCTGCCTAGCACAACCCCCCAGACCCATCAGTGTGGATAACCAAGTCCCTCCAGGTCCAAAGTCCCAAATAAAATATAAAAACTTCCTTCAAAAATATGGGGACTTAGATAGAACAGGTGTGGGTGAAGATGTGCAGAAAAGGGAACCCTTGTGCGCTGTTGCTGGGAATGCAAATCGGTGCAGCCACCAAGGAAGAAAAGTGAAGGTTTCTCAAAAAATTAAAAATAGAACTGCCATATGATCCGCTTCTCGGTATTTTTCCTAAGAAAGTGAAAACACGAATTCAAAAAGTTATCTGTACCCCCATGTTTATTGCAGCATTATTTACAATAGCCAAGGTGTGAAAACAACCTAAATGTCCATTGATGGATGAACGGATAAAAAAGATGTGAGACACACACACACACACTGGACTACCACCTGGCCATTAAAAAAAAAAAAGAAGTTTTACTATTTGCAACCACATGGATGGATCTTGAGGTCATTATGCTAAGTGAAGTAAGTCAGACAGAGAAAGACAAATAGTGTATGCTGTCACTGGATGTGGTTATACCTTTTGACCCTCTTCACCCATTTCACTCATGAAGAGTTTATTCCATAAGTTGTAATCAAAAAGAATAGAAAGAAATGCAATTTTAAGTGCATTTAATCAATCATTCAAAACGTATTAATACAATCTTTAGCACTACGAGAAAGCACGATGCCAACTGGCTCTGCGGGGGGAACAAGGGGTGTGTCCGGGGGATGCCCACTGACCCACGACCTGAGCCCCACGTCACCCTAGCTCTCCACCAGGTGATCTGTCAACAGGCACGTGCAGTATGCTTATATGCCGGAAGGGAGGTTTGAGATTTCAGTTGGAGCTTAACACCCACTAGGGTTTCAATGCCTGTTTGATGACAGGCTTTGCTTCCACGCAACCAAATCTCTATTATCCACAGTGATGGAGGAGCGGTGCTAGGGGCAGCCTGGCAGAGCTGAGTGGCTCACTCCAAGATTACGGTGAAAGCATCTCTTTAGTCTCCGTAGACATTACAGATGTGGTTCCTACCACCTAGGAGCTTAAACCAAGTGGGACGTACAAGGCCTGCCCATTGGCCAAAAGAGCTCTATGCACGCACAGCTGTGGTTTCCAGCGTGCGATGGTGGCAGCAGCTGCCAGCTCCAATCTGTGTATGCAAAGATCTGCTAAAGCCCAGAGACACTGGGTGAGTAGCTTCAGGCCACTGTCAGGGGCCTGGTGGCACCAGTGTGTCAGCTCCTAGCCCCGGACTCCACCTCACTCGGAGACCTCACCTTAGGATGGACTCCAAGTGTCCTCACGGGTAAGGGGCTTCCAGACCATAGACCCCTGGGGACAGCACGTCCCTGAGCACCTGCACGGGGGGGCCTCTCTGAATCTCTAGATTGATTGCCTATAGTCATTGGCCAGGAGATATTTGCCCAGGCACCTTTTTGATTCCCAAGCACTCAGGTTATGGTTTATGAGCTCTCTTCTTCTTTCTTTTTCATTTTTCAGTTTTATTAGGTAGAACTGTTACAATTTGACTGCATATATACAATGTATTGCATGTAAATACATATACACAATATACTGCACATATTTAAAAAAAATTACATATATGTACTGTTCATTCTCTAAGAATGTTTAGAGCTTTAGCTTTTTAAACTTATGTAGTTATCAAAGGAATAAAGCCAACCATAAAATAAGAATTAATTCAAAAAGATACATATACCCTGCTGTTTAGAATTGCCAAGATACGGAAGCATCCTAAGTGCACATCAGTAGATGAGTGGATAAAGAAGATGTACCATATATATGTATGGAATACAACTCCCTCATAAGAAAGAAGGATATTTTGCCATTTGTGGCTCTTCATTCACTTTTTTTTTTTCACTTCAAAAACCAGAATTTTATAACTGGCCTAAACATTTCCATTGCACCAACAAAATATCTAGAAATAAACTTGAACCAAGGAGGTTACCTATATTCTGAAAACTGTAAAACATTGATGAAGGAAACTGAAGATGATACAAAGAAATGGAAAGATCTCTTGTGCTCTTGGATTGGAAAAAATCACCATTATCAAAATGGCCTCACTTCTCGAAGCAATCCACAGATCCAGTACAACCCCTGTCAAAATACTCATGGCATTTTTCACAGAACAAACAATTCCAAAATTTATATGGAACCACAAAAGACCCCAAACTGCCAAAGCAATCTTTTGTAGATCCTTTTTTTTCCTCTTTCTTCTTTTTATTCTCTTTTCTTATGGTTTGATGACTAGAGAAGGTCCTTTAACATTTGTTGTAAAGCTGGTTTGGTGGTACTGAAATCTTTTAGCTTTTATTTATCTGTGAAAGTTTTGATTTTGCCATCAAATCTGAATGAGAGCCTTGCTGGATAGAGTATTCTTGGTTGTAAGTTTTTCCCTTTCATCACTTTAAATATATCATACCATTCCCTTCTGGCCTAAAGTGTTTCAGCTGAAAAATCAGCTGATAACCTTATGGGAGTTCCCTTGTATGTTATTTGTTGCTTTTCTTTTGCTAATTTTAATATTTTCTCCTTATGCTTCATTTTTGTCAACTTGATGGCTATGTGCCTTGGTGTGCTCCTCTTTGGGTTGGTCCTGTGTGAAACTCTCTGTGCTTCCTGGACTTGGGTGACTGTTTCCTTTCTCAAGCTGGGGAAGTTTTGAGCCTTCTTCTTTTTTGTCCTCACCTCTATCCCCTCATCCCAATTAGTTCTCTGCCAAGGACTCTTCCCCAATGTAAGGGAGGAAAAATAATTTTCCCACTACCCTTTTGGGGTTCTTAGCTGAGACATCCCGGTAATAAAAGACAAATTAACAGGAGAAAAACAAAGTTTAATCACATGTATACCTCTTATGTATATGGGTGGTACCCAGGAAAGCTGAGTTATTCTTTGAAATGGCCACAGCCTTCAGTACCGTCTTCAGCTAAAGACAAAAGATGTTGGGGGTTGGGGGTGGGAAAGGCCAGTTATGGGAGGTTCCCAGGAAAGGCACGGTAAACAAGGGTAAGGTTCATGCAGATTTAAGTGTGGCCTTCTCCACTGATGAAATGTTTTCAGAGATTTTTCCTGGTAGGAGCGGGGAGACACCCTTACAAATGGAGATTTCATGTATAAATATAAATGTCTCTTATGAAAGGGCAATTTCTACCTGGTTTTCAGAGCTTCTCCCGTGTCTGCAGTTTATAAAAAATAATCAGCTCAAGATAATCTTTGTGCCAAAGAGACATATTTTGGGGGTGTCATATTCTATTTCCCTTCACCAGCAACAGCTCACAGTGAATTGTGGGTCTGGGATTCCCCTTGGGGTGTGAAGGGTGTGTGTGTGTGTGTGTGCGCGCGCGTGCACGCAAGTGTATTCGTGGGAGTGCTCACGTGTGGGCGTGCGAGTGGGATGATCCAAGTTCAGAACTAACACTGGGGACTCCCTACATGGGCAGATAATTTCCCCCGAGGGTTGTGCCCAGCCTCGGAGCGTTCTGTGTCTTACAAGAAGCGATCAAATGGAACTCTGCCTGGTTCAGGGGTAGCTAATCTGCAAGGAAGATTTTTTTTTAGTCTGCGCCCAACCTCGCCTTTCCTTGCCTTGTTGGATTTCAGTTCATTTATACACAGATTCAGTTGCTTGTTAGTGTGTTTTGCTGTGCTTCCCTAAGGAGCTAATTCTGCAGATGGGCGACATTTTTTTATTTTCTTAATATTATTCTTAGCTTTTTGGAGAAGAGTGTTTAATGATTATTCCTCCCGGTATTATTTTAGTTTCCAATTACAATGTGGGTCTACGCTGGCGCACTGCTATTTTGTAAATGAGTGTATATGCTTATTGTTAATTGATTCCCCAAACAGGCCCCAAACGTTTGCATTTAGATTGTGTATTATATTACTCGCATGCCACTGGGCTGGCCCCCTGCCAGCTGGGGCTCTCAGCTTGCCAGAAGCAGCCTGGACCATCTCGTTTTTTCTCTGACACCTGTGCAAACCAGCTTGTTTCCCTTCAGCTTTACCCTCCAGGGAGAAAGAGCTAAGGTGGTTCTCTAACCAAGAGGTGTCTAGAAACCTGAGCTCTGCCTGTTCTTTATCCATAAGAAAAGGACTTGAAAAAAATTCAACTCTAGTCCCCTAGACTATCCACCTTTTTGCAAAAACACAAAGGAAGGTGAGCTCTGGCTACAATGTCTTAATCCCTGACCATCAGTGGTGAGTTTGGACAGCATCAGCTTGAACCGCTTCTCTGTGGTTCCCGGGGCTCCAGGCAAACTAGAGTCCCTTGCTCTGGGTTCCCTCTGTCATTCCTCCATCCCCGCAGTTATAAGGCTGTGTTACTGACTAACCTGTCTGTTTCACCTCCGGACGGCAAATGTGGACGGGGGTCTTTTCTTTCCAACAGTAATCTTAGTGTCTAAAACTGTTCTGGCAGCTGAATAGATTGAATGAAGGGACACATGACTGAGTACAAATGCTACCCTAGAGGAGTTAGGTTGGAGTTTACCACTGGGTCCCTGCAAACAACGGGTGTATAATTTTCTGAAGGATTATAATCAATTTGAACATCGTGGAATTTAACAAATTTGAAAGCAAAAGTGTATAGCACATGGTGAATTTGTATCAGCTGTGAAATGAAATGGAGTATCTCAAAGATGTCTCAGAAATGCTATGGTAACCCAGAGCTGTGATCTCTGCTTTGGCAGATTACAAGTCTTTTAAAGCATGGGACTACAATTGGGAAAATATGTTATCCATCTTATTCCTTATTCTATTTGATGGAGTGGAAAGCAAATTGAACCTAGATGTTGTGGTTTTTATTATTATTATTATTTTAGAGTTAAGATATCTACTTTAAAATGTCAAAGTTAAGACCCAGGATTAATTTGGACATTCCAATTCAATGATTTTCTACAATTGCAACAAAGCACATCACTCTTACAGCAGCTGCCCTGCTGAGCAAGCTGCTTGTTTTCTGTTCTCTGTAACTGGTGAACTTTGATTTTTTTATACCACTGTGAACCTAATATTCCCTCCTAAGGAAGAGAGGGATTAAAGCCTTCAGTAGAATGTCCTGAATCCCAGAGGAAGAATTTTAGGCATCAGTCCAAAGGCGAGGAAGCTCTGAGAGGGAAGGTCAGGGTAGAGAGTTTCTTGAGTTCCAGGATTTACGACTCCTCTCTGAGAATTGGTGGCTGCCTTCACATCGGGGTGAGATTGGCTCTGGCCATGATCGAGTCCGTCAAAAGAAGCTAATTGGCAAGTCGGGGCCGTAGCTTGGATGTTTAAGTAACGCTAGCCTGAGGTTTAATGCTACGATTAAAAGAGTAACAGGCCCTCCTGCTGGGAAGCCTTTTGGCTGCTTCAGACCCTTTAATTCCCATCAGAAAATGGCATGCCACTTCCAAGGTCTACCCGCACCGCTTGCTTTGGAGACCTAAAGGCGTAATTATCTATTGGGAGGGGAAAGGCTGAGGTCAGTCTGGTTGGGGGAGGGCCTGCCCTTTGAGCAGATATTGGAATGTCTCGGAATCCCAGCCAGGGCCGCGTCTCAGGAGAAGTTACTTTGGGAGGTCATTTTGTCTGCCCTGCTGCTGACTCAGGAGGCCTTCCCCAAGCTAACCAGAATCAGATGAAGTCGTGGGAAAAGCTCTGTTGTCACCAAGTGGAACTGGGCCCTGAACTCACTGTGTCCTTTGGTGAGTGGTCCATGTCTCCCTGAATGGTAAGCTCTGTGAGAACAGGGACCTGCATGTCTTGTTCTCCTCTGCATCCCTGCGCTGGCTTTCAGATGCGAGCATGAGGACAGCTCAGGGAGGGGTAGCCTCCATCTCTACAGTGGGCTCTCCCTTCTCTTCTCCACCGCCCACCCATCCTTCAAGGCTCAACTCAGATGCTACGCCTCCGTGAATCTTTCTCTGCTCACAACAGCCATCTCTGGTCTCTTCCTTCTCAGGGTGCTAGTGCCCCAACACTACGTTAACCTCCAGGTTAGTCTTGGAGCTGTGTGAGCTCCCTGGAGCCACGGACTCTGTCTTGCATCTCTTCTTTGTACTTTGCATCACAGAGCACAAGTTCTTTTGCAGGACAGAAACTCAAGGAGTAGAAACCTACAAACCCACAGGGGCAAAGGACCACTGAGATCAACTAGCTTAGTGAGTTCCTAATGTTTCGTTTTTAAAAAGCAAAGAAGAAGTTATGGTATATTTATACAATGGAATACTACTCAGCCATGAAAAAGAATAAAATAATGCCATTTGCAGCAACATGGATGGACCTGGAGAATGTCATTCTAAGTGAAGTAAGCCAGAAAGAGAAAGAAAAATACCATGTGATATCACTTATATGTGGAATTTAAAAAAAAGACAAATGAACTTATTTACAAAACGGAAACAGACTCACAGACATAGAAAACTAACTTACAGTTACCAAGGGGGAATAGGGGTGGGAAGAGATAAATTGGGAATTCAAGATTTGCAGATACTAAGTAAATATATAAAATAGATAAACAACAAGTTTCTACTGTATAGCACAGGGAACTATATTCACTATCTTGTAGTGACCTCTAATGAAGAAGAATATGAAAACAAATATATGTATGACTACTGTTATGATGTACATCAGAAATTGATACAACATTGTAAACTGACTATAATTCAACTAAAAAATAAAAAGCAAAGAGAACACTTTGTTTTTCCAAATGAACTATTATGTTACCTTCCCTGCCCCTGGTTAAAGCACATAAGAAACCAGCTTCCTTGACTGAGGAGAGAACGGAGGGTTGGAAACCCCATCTCTGATCTTTCCTTCCCGCAGTCTGCTATCCCAGGCTGCTTCTGAAAAATCACTGATCTGTTCAGACCCTTCATGCTACAAATGAGGGTGCTGAGGGCCAGAGAAACAGAGGCCCCAGCAGGTTCACACTTATTTTAGTGGCAAATCTGGGAGGAGAACCAAGGTCTTCAAAGTATTATCTGATTTTACAACTGTCATGAGTATTGCACATTTTATGACATTGTCCATCTTACGGCTTTGGCTGAAAGAAAGAGTGAAGGAAGGAAGGAAAGAAAGTAAGGGAAGGAAGGAAGGTAGGAGGGAAGGAAAGTAATGGGGAGAGGAAAAGGGGGGAAAAAAAGAAAAAAAATGGGGATTCGGTTCCTTCCGGGTGAGTTTAACGTTCTCATTTGCCCCAGGCTTATACTTGGTATAGCTAATCCTCTGGGCTCCCGAAAGTGAAATGTTGTTTTGTAAAGAGAATCTCCAGAAAGGGGATTTAGGGGAAATTAGCAATGACTAACCCAATGACTTATCAATATTAAGATTTCACACTACCCAGCGACTTTGAACTTCTCCAGGGCGGCATTTCTCAGGTCACCAGGTGGTCTGGGTGTGGGGCCACTCATCCTTAGAAAGCCTGAGAGGAGTGTGGCGCGGGCCCTGTGTCATCTCCGAGAGCCGTCTGTCAGATGCTTCTTCCTCTGGCTCCTGAGTCCTGCAAGGTGCAGTTTTTGGACCCCAGGGTTCTCACCCACGTGGCTTTGCACAGGCCTGCCCTCCCAGTCCCACGTGTCTGCCGCCAACATTGTGGGGAGCTGCGGAGGATGCCTGAGTGTGGGCTGGGACGCCCCCACCCTGTTCCTTCCTCTTCACCCCTGTTGGCTCTGCTTGGCCTCCATCCTTACTTCATGAAGAAACAAGGCTGGGAAAGATTGGAGGACCCTCCCAAGGCCAGCCTGGTTAATTAGTATCAATCAAGCTTAGCGCCCAGGTCTTTGCATACCGACTTTACACTCTGTCCACATCCTCCATAATTGCTCCTTAAAACTGATTTTAACTTCATGATTGCTTAGGTATGACAAGGCTGTTAGTTTAAATTTGTTATCTCCGGACTCTATTATGAGCATTTGGAAACTTCTCATTTTCAACCAATCACTCATGTGTTGAACCAGTATTTGTTGACAACGTACTCGGTGCTGGACACCGTTGTGCCGAGCGCGCACCGCGGGACACTTGAGCACGCCCGTGAATGGAAAGCCACTCCTTTCTGGTCAGCGTGTTCCCCTCAACTACCCCAGGAGAAAGCTGTCAGGATGCTTAGTTACATTCTTGGGTTTCAGGGAATCACTGAATCTGGTGTTTGCATTTCTGTTTTCAATAAATTAAGGAACAGAGGAAAGAAGATAGCCACGATGAGCAAGAATAAATGCATTTATTACTACATTACTGAAAATTTTAATGGATAATAGTGGATATATTAGTAGCTGCCTCAGTGCCATGTAAGCGATAGGAAATTTGCGATGGTTACTTCATTGGTGAGTTTCCACCTAAATCTTGAAGGTGTGGGTTGGGCTTTATTCATCTTTGCATCCCTCAGAAAATCTTGCGTTGTGCATCATAGTCATGCAATAACATTTGCTGATTGGCTGGTACGCTTCCCAGTATCACCATTTGCTCAACAAGAAATACGGGGTCAAGTCTACCTTAGAATTCCCACTTCGGGTGTCCATAGCACTTTTCTAAGTTAGGCGAGTTCACCTACAAGGCTGGACTTACGTTTTATCAGGGTAGATGTCCACCTCCTTGAAATCATTCTTGGGGCAAGCTTTTTGTTTTTTCCATTTGTGTCTGATGCTGTTAGTCTGATTAGAACGAACTATTTCGTTCTAGAGATGAAATGACTAGCCACAGGGCAGAAGGGACAGGATGCTTACCCAGGGAGGGACGTGAAAGGTTACAGTTTCTCGCCACTCCAGGCAAGGAGGTGGAGATGTTTTTTCAGTCTGTGGGGTCCTCAAGGAAATTGGGGCTGTCCTCAGCTGGTCAAGGGAGAAAATTCTTCTATCGTGGGTCTGAGTAGGTACAGTGAGAATGGTACAGACCAGTTGAGTTTCTCTTTCTTTCAGATCACCCGAGAGAGACACCTTTGTGTCCCTATGATTTATGGGGCCACAGTCCTGACTGTGCAGACCCACCTCTTACTGAGGACTTTCAGACAACTGGGGCCAGCTAATCTAGCCCCAAGTCACCCATCAGTTCTTTACATGTATGAAGGTAAGATCGAAACACTCTAAGCCTTCAACCTTTGCATTTGGGGCTACATTCAAACTGCTGTTACTGTAACTAAATGCATCACAATCGACTTTGTGTTTGAGTCCTATAGATCACCCACTAATTTGGAGGATGGTGTTGGGACACAGAGAAAGGAGCATCATTACACAATTACAAAACATGCTTTGTCCCTGGTACATTTACATCCCTTCCCCACACATATTACCAATACAATGATGTTACAGATTTCCTTATCAGAGATTTAGTCATACAGCTTAAGGTAAACATTTATTTGGGAAAGAGACCCTAATGACTTATATTTACATTGGGGGATAAATGACAGGGTTTGATCCACAGACACATGAGAGAGTTAGAAGTAAAGGTTTGTGCATAAGATCAGGATGCTCCTTAGATGGTGTTTGTAATAGAGACCAAGTGCTTGTTAAAAGCTGGCCCCGCTGACCTCTGCAGTGGGCCCACGATACACTCTCAGGATGAGGCCATCACCGGGCGCCTGTCAGACTAGGCACCACACAGGCTAGTGGTGAATTTCTGGGCCCCGTCTACACTGAAGCCTGGTCAGCAGAGACCCTCAAAGGATCACTGGCTCTGATCACATCTCAGAGAAGACAGACACTTGGTAATGGATTTTCCTAAAAGTTGCTGACCGAAAAGTCCTTGAACCTGTGCTGAGCTAGACACAGTTCTCATTGTTGAGAAATGATGTCTGGGAATTTCCCTCTGCCTCCCCACCCTTGCAGCCCACCACCCACTCCAGTAATGGCCTTGTGATCTCATCCTCTGAGTCAAACTCTGAAGGCAGAGAGAGCCTGATGTATGTAAATCTGGTGCCCGAGCCAGACTCTCCCAGAGAGGCTGCCCTGGAGAAAATCTATTGCCCTAATCAATTACCAAACTTCTGAATGAAATAGATCATTCTCTCTTGCTGGAAGAGTATCAAGCCGTCATTTTTCTTTGTAATGAGCAATAGCGTGGAGGGGACATTGCATTTTCCCTGTGGCATTGGACAAAGGGTTCCAGTAAGCAGGGCCTGGCCAGGAAAGCTGGGAGTTAGTTACCTGCCAAGATGATGGAAAGGTATCTGGAAGCCTCTTTCACTCCTAAACCGCATTCTAACCAATTTCTCTTGTCTGTTTGGTCGGGACCAGGCAGTTTGTTGGGTGTGGGAGGGGTAAAGTATGACAGGACTCTTCCCCTTGGCCCAGGAACCTCCCCATCTGGCTTTGCTCCCCTGTTCCCCACTCCTTCCAGGCTGGTCCAGTTCACCCCAGGTCCTGAGCTACACCTGACGAGGACATGAGCTCATTTGGGAGCCTCACCTGCATCACCTGGCAGGAACCGGAATTAGCCTGTTGCCCAGGGATGCTCCGCGGGCACTGGTGTGCCGTCTCCAAGCATTTCTCTTTCCCTTGAGGTAGGCTTCCGTACATGCACCCTGGCTCCTGCCTCAGCTTGCCTGCCTCCTAATTCCCATTTGGACTTGTACCAGCATCTCAGATCTTAGTCCCTCAGCTGGCCTCTTGCTAATTGTCCTCCCTGAGAGCAGAGGGCCCGTTTTCCTCCCTCCCTCTTCCTATGAGGCCCTGCCATGAGTATACTGATGAGGCAGTGTTCTGACGTCACAGCCGATCTGTCTGCAAACCCTGCTCATCTCCTGGGTGTTTCCCTCAGTGGTGCCTTGCCCATAAAAGCGAATCCTCTGATATACAGACAGAGGCGCGACCCCTGTGTGATGGCGCCATGGTCACTGGGGTTTGTGTCTTTTCCCCAAGGCAGAACTTCTTATAAAAGGTTCCTCCCAAGTGGCAGCACTTGACCCAAATGGGAGCAATTTTAATGGGGGAATCTGGGACGCCTGGATTCGTTTCTCTTCCTTTCCCACTGAATTCCAACTTCTTTCTCCCTCAAGCACATGTATGAGACCCCCCACCCCGCCCTGCCTGCAACCTTCCTGGCTGGGACACCTGGTGCTACTCAGTGCTCACCTTCTGGATGGAGAGACATCTCGATATCTGTCAGATAAATATGAACCAGTGCGATCAGCCAATAATAAAGATGTGCCTAAAAGGCCGTGAGACAGGAGGGGGGTTCCTGACTCCACTTAGAGTAAGGGATGGGGCCAGGGTTGCTGCAAAGAAAGTATTTGAAGTGGACCTTAAAAGGTAGGGGTTGACTTGGGGGACAAGGGTCTTCCAGAAAAGTTGTCCTGCGAGGATCCACCACTATGAATGATATATCAGAATCTGAAAAAGATGTTTTAAGTGACTATATAAATCCTAGAATCTCAGGGGTCCACTGCCCTCCAAAGAGCTCCCGCCCCAGAGGAGTAGTAACCTGGGTAAGGAGAGAAGTTCCTCACACAGCAGAGAGTTGGATGGGGAGGCTGTATGTAATAAAGTGATGCCCTGGATACAAGAAAGCGCCAAGATGTGTCTGGTGCCAAACCCTCTGGCCCAGGTAACGTGCCCCACGAAGTCTGGAGCAAAGAGTGAGGCTGTGGGCTGAGAGCGACTCAGTCGCCAGTTAAGGGGAGTTAATACGTGAGCTGGGAAGAGGGCCCTTTCTGCTGTCTGGAGACTTTCTGGAGGAAGGACCCGGACTGGCAGGCAAAGGGGAATGTGACATTGTGATATTCCTGAGAAGAGTGGGCCAAGCTGCTTTCCTGTCGGCATGGCAACCTGGTTCTGCCCGCCACTGGTGGCTTGGGGGCAGGGAACTTGAAGGGGCCTGGGAGTGTGGGGGAGCTTGGCCATCAGTTCCACACTCGTCTCCTTTTCCTCCAAGCCTGTGCTCAGTACAGTGGGTGGGGTGGTCCGGGGGAGAGGGGCACTAGATAAGCCACTGGGATCACGATCCAAATTTCAACTCAGGCAGCTCAGTGGTGGAGTGCGTGCTTAGCATGCACGAGGTCCTGTGTTCAATCCCCAGCACCTCCATTAAAGAAGACCAGTCAGTCGATCAGTCAATCAACCAACCAATATACCTACCTACGTACCTGCTTACCTACCCCACAAAACAAAACAAAACAAAACAAAAACAACAAATTCCAGCTCTCTGAGCTGCAGCATCTTAAGGAGCTTACTTAATCTCACAGAGATAACGTAGGACTCTCTCCCCATAATGTGGGAATTCTGGTGACCACTGTAAAATGCAGAACCGAGTCAGGTTCAAATGAGAATAACCATAAACAACACTTGGTACCTCCGAAAGGAGCCCTTGGAAATGCTCTCCCCTGTGCCCCCTAATTTTGCAGAGAAGACCCTGATGCTCAGAGGGGTCAAGGGTCTCGTCCTGCCCATCAGAGAGGCAGGGACCAGAGAGAGGAGGCGGGCTGGGCCCTGCCCTCAGCTGGCTGTGGAGCTCCGGATACCCTCAGACTCCCTCTCTGTTAAGTGAAGGGCAGACCAGTTCCTCTCGGAGGCCCCCTGCCCCGTCCTGAGTTGAAGGAGCATCGTTCATTCCTCTCAGGCCACAGAGACTCAACCCATGACCTGAGATGCTCTGTGCTCCAGGAGGAGCAACCTGCAGCTCCGAGTCCGGCTCCTCCATGAATGCAATTTGTCTCAGCGGAACTTCTCCGAGGCTTGGGCCCTGCCTCCTCCTGTGAGAACGAGCCAAGCGAGGCAGGGGCGAGGGCCCACCGGGTGCAGAGTCATGGCCACTGGAGCAGCAGGTGGCCAACATGATGTAACCCGGCCTTGCAGCCTTCACTTTTCCATCCTGTCCAATTTATTTTTCCTCCCTGTCCCCGCAGTGACCTCAAATGCAGTCACAGCCTTATCTTGGCTTTCCTGTAAACATCTTTTCCTTATTTTAAACCTTGATCTCCTCTGGGCTAATAAGCTAGAACTGAGGCCTCCTGTGACATGGGTAGTGGGTTTCTCTGAAAATTGTAATTGTGTGAATGAACCAGAAAGAGATAGAAACTGAGAGGCAGAAAGAGGCAGGTGGTGAGAGGGGAAAACACAGAAAGGAAGCTTGTGGAGAATTAGAGAGAGAGAGAGAGACAGGTCTTGAAAGCCAGAGACACAGAGAGAGACAGGGAGGGGATGACAGAGAGGGACTGAGGCAGAGGTCCACTTCCCTTTGTGTCCCTGTCGGCAAAGGGAGACGTGATGGAAGCTGCCAAGTCTGCGGGTGAGCTGGGGAAGACTGGGGAAGGCATTCCACGAAGGGGCATGTGGAGTCTTCATTTTTCTTTTCGTTCATTTCAGAGAGATTTCAAGCTGATCGGCTACCCTGGAGAGTCCAGGATAGAATAAGACTCATCTGCAATCCCAAGGCCGGGGTCTAGGGTCCTGCATTCCAGCGTTTTGCCTTGGATGAACCTGAAGGCAATGATTTGGTGGAGGCTGGCTTTGCTATCCATGAAGTCAACTCAAAGTTCTTCTGTGATTCCCACATTTTGTGAATCTGCTCACATTTTTATATGTTTATGTCTTGTTTTCACAACCACATTGTAAACTCGAGGACAGGTGTTTTTGTATGAGCACGATGATTTCAATTTGAGAGCCCTTAATAAAGTCTTGTTGAATTACTGCTTCTGTATCTTCAGACAGCTTTCTATCTATGGTCCGTATGAATGGATGCTGGAAGGTTGGAGGGGACTCACCAATTAAACACTGGCTATTTCTAGAGGAAAACTTTGTAGAGGGTTAGATACACATGAATAGGCTAGCAAGCAAAGGAGAGATGAAGGCCCTGGATTTGAGGAATTTAGGACCATCTTTCAAAACCTGAGAGAGAGATGGGAAAGTCACACCAAGAACATAGATGAGGACCAGCCTGCCAATGGTCAACACAGGAAGACTCAAGAGCTCACCCCGGCCGGGAACATGCGATCAACCCAAATCAGGTTCCCATGGAGTTGAGGTGCCTCTGTTAATGATACTGGGTAATGTCTTTCTGAAAACCACTCCAGTCTTTCTTGCCTTTGAGAAAAGTAGGGTGCCCTGAATCTCTTTGAAGCTTGTGTTACAGGTTTAGCGGGGTAGATGGAAGGCTTTTGTTTGAGCAGGGATGTTTGCCCTGTGGCAGGCGGGCCCGGATTGCCATGTTATTCTAATTGATTATTCTTCTTGCCTTTTCCTACTGGCCCTATTTATTCCTGTTGTGTGTTTCTGCCTTCTTATTTTGCACACACTCAAATGAAGGAGAGCCAAGAGGAAGCATTCACCATTCCTATCAACTAGCCAACTTGTATCCATTTCTCAGGTAGCTTAAAATTCACTTCCTCTGGGAGGATTGCCAAACTCCCCAAACTGAGTTAGGACTCTGTGTACAAGCTTGACTAAAACTCCCACCACTCTGACCATAGCTACACACTCAAAGGTCTGTTTCCACCATTGGGTTGCAGCTCACTGCTGGCAAAGGCTGTGCTCACCACTGAGTCTGCAGTGCCCTGGACACTGGTGGGTGTTCAGTGAGTGTTTCCTTAATGCGTGAATGCGCATGAGTGGAGGGGCAGCCCAATCTCTCCTACAGAGCAAAACACACCCCTTGGTGCTGGGACCCTCGTTGTGGGGCAGAGGTGACAGAAGGCTGACTTCAGGGTGAATGGGGATGTGGTGTTTCCGGGGTTCTCTTTGCTCCATTCCAGCCCACTTCCTCACCATCACCCACTCATGCAACCCTAACACAGTTACTGCTCCTGCCCTTTCATGCTGTCTCCCTTTTCTCTTTCACCAATACGTGCTTGAGCTCAGAGACTGCTTCCTCTGTGGAGCCTCACCTGGCTCTACCACACTTGAACTTGCCCCTCCTTTGAGCCACATGCCCCTTTTAGTCTGCTTTTCAACGTGGCACTCAAGCTTACAATGTCATCATCACATCTGGATGTAACCTCTCTCTTGTACACAAAACAATACCAGAGTTATGGGAGACCGTAGACAAGTCCAGTCCACTTCGTGCAGTGGACAGGCTGGGATAGTAAGACCCAGTGTGACCTCCCTGAGGGGACGCAGTGGATCAGGGAGGCGAAGTCAAGTCCCCTAACTGCACGTCCAGGGCCAACTCCAATTCCCTTTCACTCTTAGACTCTCAGGCACCGTGTCACCCCAGCCCAGGGTTGCTTAGTTGCCATAACAAATTACTATGACCTCGGTGCCTTAAAACAGCAGGGATGAATTCTCTCATAGTCCTGGAGGGCAGAAACCCAAAATCAAAAGCTGTTGGGGACGTCATGCTCCCTCTGAAGGCTCTAGGGACAAATCTCTAGCTTCTGCTTGAATCTGCTGGCTCCTGGCATTCCTTGGCTTGTGGCAGCCAAGCTCTGATCTCTGCCTCTGTTTTCATATGGCCTTGATCCCTCTCTGTCACTTGCTTTCCTGTCTCCTCCATCACTGGATTTAGGACTCACTCTGGTCCACATGATTTCATCTCAGGATCCTTACCCTAATTAGCTCAACAAAGACCTTTATCCCAAAGAAGTTCACATTCATAGGCTCCCAGTGAACACCTCTTGGGGGTGGGGACACTGTTCAAACCACTACAGCTCAGAATCCAGCAGAAACCCAGGACACATTGATTCTGGACCGTTGAGTGTATGCCCAGGCTAGTTAGGAAGGCTCTGTGGATTTTGATGGAGAGAAGAGAGCTAGCTCTTCTGGGTGAGGGCAGTGGCTCAGCGGCTGGCGTGAGTGAGGCTCACGGGGGCCCGGGGGATGTGACCTCTGCTAGTGTGTGACTCAAGCTGGGAGGAATGGCCGGTGGGTAGTCCTCTCTCCCCCAAACCTCTACTTTCCCCAGGAAGGTGATTTCCTGTTCTCCGTTCGGCTCTCCCCACCCCAAATTCTGCTGAGAAAAACCCAGCAGAGAACAGCCGTGGTGAAGGCAAGTGCCCTGTCGCATGTCCCAGTCAGCTATTTGAGAAGCAAATGAGAGAGGAGGTGATGCTAGGCATTGCGTCCCGCCTCCTGTGAAACACGCAGGCGGGTCTGTACACAAACACCGGCTCATACAAATAAACCAAACCTGGCCAAAAATAACAGAAAAGGCAACAGATGCTTCCAATTAAAATGTCGGCGTCTCCCGAGAAGCCGAGTTCTCACGTGGTGTGGGTGCTCGGGGGCCGAGGACTACTGGAAGGGACCACATATGGAAATCTGTTTGCATCATACCACGTCCCAGATGCCACGTGAGACACTGGCCTGACCTTGCAATTAACACATTGGCTGTTTCTGGGGTGCGGTGTGCGGATGCTGGGAGAAACCAGAAAGTTGTGAAGCAGAGCGACTGTTCCCACTGTCTAGGAAGCAGGAGGCCCAGGAGCGTTCTTGGGGAGCACAGCCCCACCAGTGTCCTCACCTCCATCGTCTTCCCTCTTCCCTCCATTTCCTCATTACTCTTCAACATTGTTACAGAAGGAAGATCAGTTTACAGGAACAACAGGCAGTCTCAGTGGGAAAAGGCTGTCAGAGGGTGGATGTGGGAGGGGAGGGAAAAGGGGTCAGTCCCTGTCTGTGTCTTAGTGGCAATGGTCAAGGGGACAGAGACACTGGACACACACTGTGTACCTGGCATAAGAGCCAGCCTCCCCACCCAGCTGTTCTCCTAAACCCTTAATAAACCTGTTCTTTTCAAATCGGCTTTGATATCTGCTGGTAGTAGGTCCTCCTCTGCCTGTCTTCCCAGGGTAGCTTTGTTTTGTTTTGTTTTGTTTTTGCCCAAACTCTTTCCAGCCCCAGTGGAGTAACGGCTAAGGAAACCAACGAAAGAGGCAGGGAACCAAAATAGCAGAGGAGTGAAGAAGAAACAACATTGTTTCCAAAATTTTACTGTCTCCTCAAACCAACGGGGAGTGTGGGTGTCTTATTCTGATAAACGAATCTCCTTCTTCTCCTAATTATTTTTATTATCACCACTATTATCATAAAATCCACATTTTATAGCTAAAGATCCAACTAGAGTAATGTCCACAGACGGGAAGAACAGTGGAGAAATTAATGAACTGAATCTTCATTTGCGTTTCTGTAGGGAAAGATGATAATTTGTTGGTTTTAATCAGCTCTTGGCTCAAGATGCTACCAAGACCAGTCCTGCTAGGTCCTGGTCCCCACTGGGTAACGCAAGAGGTGAAACTCAAATATTTTTACGTGAGCTCAAACACACTTCCATTTCTTAATGGTCACTCTTACTAACCAGATCAGACAAAGACCTATTCTCATAAAACAAACAAACGATTCGTTTTGACAACAGAAGCTTAAAAAGGACGTTAATTAGCAGCCGTAGAGTTGGGAAGGTCCTGGATGGGAACAATTATGCAGACAAACCCACAGTATGGCTACAATGTGCCAGGGTCCCATCCCTCACCATATGGCTGCAGTCTGGCGAATGGCTTGCAGGCAATTCATTACCGTATCACTTGGAACTCAGGAGCGAATGGTTTACGATTAGCCAATTCATTATGCTATCCTTGGTACCTCAAGGGGACCCTCAGGGCTTGCCTCCCCTGTTCTGTTATTTTAAGGACATATGACAGGGTAAGAACAGCCCCCCCCCCGCCCCCGTCCAGCTGCCTCAAAGTACTGTGTGCTGGAAAGTTTGCTGGAGTCGAGATAGAATCTCTCAAAAGAAAATAAACAAGCAAAAAAAAAAAAAAAATCCCTGCAGTCATGAACTGTAGCCACAGCTGGAACCACTGGAACATTCTTGGAGATGAAAACAAAGATTATTCCCTTCCATCCTATTGGGGACACATGAGCACATGGCACGAGGATGATCAGAGGAGAAGCAAGGACTGAAGCCCATTAGAGCAGGAGACAGGAAGTGGCTGTTCTTCGGGCGAGGCAGCTTGCTCTTTGGTTCCCTAGCTTCAGAATCTGAAAAAATGGACACAATCCCTTGTCTTACCCACTTCCCAGCGGTAGGGGGAGCCTCATGAAAGGAGGGTTTTTGACGGGGGAAAACCACCCTGAATCCATGAGGCTGACGACCCTGCAGCAGATCAGCAGGTGAGCTATCAGAGAAATTTCTTTTCGAATCATTAGGACAGGTGGGCAAGGAAGAAAGGGACATAGACTCTCTCATTAGACCTGCTACTGATGGAGTCCATCCTCTTCTGTAATTTAGCGTTTTAACTGGAGTTGCCAAGAAAGAGGTATGGGACTTTGCATAAGGGAAAAAAAGTGGAGGTGAAGCCCGAGAACTTACTACAAAGAACTCTTTTTGCAGGGAGCTTGACATGGAAGTAGGCAAACCTATAGAGTCAGAAAGAAACATTAAACCAGGAGGGTTACAGTGAAAAGCAACCAAAATTAAAAGGAACAGAAAAGGAAAGGAGAATACATAAAACCCAGACCTGGAGTTGGTCACATCAGTGTGATTTGCTGAGCACTTGTCTGGGAGGGGATGTGGCACAGCAGAAGGGAGGACCCCTCAGCCAGTGCCAAGCAGAGGACAGTTCCCTCGTGGTTAATGTGTGTAATGTGGAGACACCCTTTGCAGAACTCATGCTGTGAAATCCACTGCAGCTGGACCCCAATCCAATAAGACCCGCCTCTAAGTAATAATCCCAGGGCCAAGACGAAGGGTCCCCACAGCCTAAAAACATACATAGCACTGCCACACGTCACAAACACTGTCTCGCCCCTGCATCGTCAATCTGACCTAAAAGAAGCTTGGGTGCCACAATCAACAGTAATTACACATTTAATTAACTCAATTTTGTTCCCTTCTGAGCATCCCAGCGGGCTCTGGGGAAGACTTCCCATGGCCCACGTCTCTAGCAAGAGCTGTCCAGGGCACTTTAAAACGATGGTTTCTTCTTCTTGTGAAAAATGCCCCCACAGCAAGCAGTAGAGGTATTAAAGAAAGATTTTATTGATCCACCTTAAACAAAAACAAAAACACAGATCCTCCTCAGAATCATGGGTTTTAAGGAAATGGTGCTCAGAACATCCAGAGACCTGGGTCTCAGTTTTGGGTCTGACACTGACTCATGGTGTAACCTTGAACGTGTCAGTTAACCTCATTAGACCTCCTCATTTACAAAGCAACTATAAGGCGCACTGTATTACATTGATTAGCTGATCAAAGTGTTTCTTGGGTCATAATCGTACAGATACAAGTGATTGCAGGGATCCCAAGTTGTGCCTCTGCTCTACAGATGCTGAAGAACGAGTTTGGATACTTCCAGCTCTGTGTCCTCGTCATCCAATGGTTCAATATTGTTGCCCTTACTGATGGTATATGGGGATTCAGTGACCCTTGTCAACCACACCAGCCCTAGCCATGGAATCGGGATGTATTTTACGGTTTGCCCTCCAGATCGGGTGAGCCCAACCAAACACCGACAGTGTGCCCCGCTAGGCTCCGGGGTTCAGAGATGAGAAGGCGCAGAGCCCTGCCCTGGGGGAGCTCACGGTCCGGTGGGGTGAGTCAGAGCCATATGCAGATTATTTCAGTACAAGATGGTAAATGAAGCAAAAGACACCGGAGAGTTTCTCAAAGTTTTTTTCCCCCAATGCAAGTTGTTTTTTTTTTTTCACCTGCACTGGAAATAATTGAGTGGTTTGTTAAAATGTACATGTTGGCCTTACTTCTGCCCCCAAAATCTGATTCTTTAGGGATGGGACTTGGGGATCTGTCTGTTTAACAAACCCTCTAGGGTCATCTGCCTGATGCAAAAGTTCATCGTGGGAACAGTGAGTTTGGGGAGATCACAGGACGGCACAGCATGCTGCCTTTCTGGACCACGAGTTTGAGCTCTGTGCTCGTCTAGGCTCTGTGGGAAATCCAATAACATTTCAGATAGGATCCGTTCCCTCTAGGGTCTTACAGCCTACACTTTTCTCTCGAGCCATAAAACAAGACTGTCAGATTCAGAGATAAGGACAAAAAGCAGAGTCGGAGCTCAGCCCTCCTGGCATTCTTGCTCTGGCCAGCCGCGATGACGTGCCAGCCTCCTCCCGGGACTCTCCTTTCCCCAGGCTGGAAGCCACGTGACTCACCCGCCACAGGGGTCTTGGCTTTGCCCAGGACTCTGGGACCACTCAAATTCTAGCAGGTGTTAAGCAGCCCTTGCGGGAGTCCCTTTCTGTTGCCAGTCCTGCTCTGACCTTGAAACTCTTTATCAGACCTTGGCTGCATTCCAGGCTCCTGCTTCACCCTGACCTTGTGCCCTGGGACCTCGGCAGCCCTCACTCTTCTGTCTCTATGCCAGGGTCCTGCTCTCACCTGCAGCTCTGTGAATGGAGGCAATGACACTTTCTCTATCTGGCCATGGCAAAGCAGAAGTCAAAGCATTTCCACAAATACCGTTTCAGTTGAACTGCACAGCTACTGACATGTTTCCCAGAGAGATAATGTGTTTATTTTACAGATAAGTTTCAGGGACTTAGTTAAGTTCACAAAGTTGGAGAGTGGCAAGCACAAGTCACAGATTGGAATCTTCTTACTCAACTATTTTATGTGTCTCTCACATAAGAACCCAAGGCCCTTTATCAGGACAAATGTCTCTGGACAGGACACAACTGGAAAGTCACTCTGTGTCTTTCTCTGGGCGTGTACAGAGCTGGGAATGGCCTCTGATGCCTCTGGTGAGTCAGTTTGTTGGAGTGGAAAGAGCTGGGCATTCAGAGTTCAGGCATCCCCCGTTTCTTACTCTATCTGTACTCCTGGGCAAGTTTAGCCTTTTCGACCATCAGGTGCTTTTCTGGTAAAAAGGACAATGAGCCCACGCGCAGGGAATTGTTGAGTGGATTGAATGGAGCAATGTAGTTGATGACCTTGGCTCAGTAAATGTTATCTCCCCTCCCCCCTTTTCCTTATTCCCCACCCCCTGCATATGGAGCCCAGGACACTTGTCTGTCCTCACCTCTGCAATGAAGGCCAGTGTCACACCTCCCAGGTGTGAGAGGCTGGTGACAAGTGCTACTTGTGTTATTTGACTCTCACGGTGACCTGGCTTGTCCTCATCAGAAAGCGTCTGAGCCCTCTCTTCCCACAGCACCATGGAAATCCTCCCTCTTTCTGAAACCAGGTAGAACTTGGTGAAAAGGCAGAGACAGACCTGCTTAAATTTGCTAGTTTGTCTACTTCTGTCCCTGCCCCCTGTGGCTCTGAACCTCAGCTGGGCACAGTGGACCACGGAAGAAAGGGCTGTGAACAAGGGAGGCCCAAGGACTCCAGCCACCATGCTCTTCTTTGGGCACTTGGAAACCTGTGCACACCTCCCAGGACCTACAAATACTCATGGAATAAGACAGCCATGATTTCAGGTAAGAATGTATCTTGCAGTAAGCCAGCACACCAAAGAGGCCATGGCACTCCTCGGGGTGGTTCAAATTGAGGCCAAGTGGCCAGGAGGAGTGACTGATTATTTCTACAAAGGGTAGTCTTTTACACTCTATTCTTTCTCTCCACGTCTCCTTTTTAAAAGTAGTAAGTAGCCAATTATTATCAATTTATTTGCTGTGGCTTCTAATTGCATTAACTCACCAGAGTCTAGTTTGATTCTAGACTTACTTCATGGGACAATTCCATCACCGGGCACGTGGGACCCTGTGAGCACAGCCTCGCTCTGCCGGGCTCCTGGAGCTCAGTCAATGCACAGGGAGACCCGGATGAAAGGGCATGTCGATGCCCGGCTGGGACACCTCTAGGACAGTAACCAGTGATTTAGAGGTGACCATTTTTTTTTTAATGCTTTGAGGTTTGCAAGATGTTTTCAAATTCCTGATCTAGTTTAATCTTGACAGCAATCCATTATAGCAGAGAAAAAACAGAATCTATTTTTATAGAGGAGGTAATTTTGGTTTAGAGAGGTGACTTGCTCAAGCTCTTAAGGTAAAAAACTGGCATGAGAACCCTGCCCTGCCCTCTGATAAAGTGCTTTGCCCTATGACTGCACCCCGGAAGCCAAGAACCTACTAGAAACATATGGTCTAAAAGCAACGTGGAACAGCCACGTGACTTCATAATTGCAATATTCTCTGGGACAGAGGCTCTTAATTTAGGAAGTCTGTGAGCCTTTCCTGAGATAATTTTTGTATAAGAATATGCAAATGCATGTTTATGTGTATATAAACCATACTTTGGGGAGATGCTTTAAAACTTCCACCAGATTTTCTAAAGAGTGTGTAACCCCAAAACATCCAGTGAGTTAGATGATTCTGGTCTCCACCAACGGATGACTAAGGTGGTGGAGGGCAGGGGCCTTGGGACTGGGAGGGAGGTTAGAAAGCTTCAGAGGGGACCAAGGGGACAGGGTCATGTAGGACAAAGGAGGCAAATGTTCTAACATTTTGGGTCCAGACAATAGCTACACAGTGACAAATGCTGCTGAGACCAAAGACTTGGACAAGATGGTGTATCTGGCAGTTAAAGAAGTTTCTGTGGAACTGTGGGACCAGAAAGCAGGTGTTAAAAAAAAAAGTGGACAGGAGGAAGGAAATACAGTGAGCATGGATGCATTTCTTTAAAATCTGAATTAAGAAAACTGAAGAGAGGCAATTCTAGCTTGGGGAAAAGCAGGACCAAGGGAAGTTTTCTCTCTCTTTTTTTTAAAATTTTACTTCCTCTTAAAAATCGGAAATGATGTATTTATTAAAGAGACCAGGTAAGGAAGAAGGAATATAATGAGGAGACAGGAGGGGGTGAATTCTGAGCTGAGATGGGGAGACATGGTTAACTTCAGGATAGATCTGAGATTCCCCGGCAGCAGGAGTGGTGAGGGGAGGGAGAGGTGAGGATGCAGTGGGCGTGTTAGCTTCTTGTGAGTTTCGTGCCAGTTTCATCTGTGGCACCACTTAGGGCACGTGCTGTGAGCGCGGGCTGTGCCATCCCGCTGGGCTGCTTCCTGTCACCTGCAGGCACAGGGCTTCCTGGTTCTGGCATCTGGCAGCTTCTCGTCGCCCTTCCTAGCCTGTTCTGAGTCTCTCCATTTCTAGCTTCAGGCACTGACCCTGTCCAGGGGCTTCTCCCACTGTTCCCTGTGGACTCTCTACCGGCCCCAGCTTCACAGGGCTCTCCTGGGGCTGATTTCAGACAGCAATGTACTTGGGTGATGTACTTGGGTGATGGTTTCCTCTGTTACTGATTTATTTGATTGCTAAACATTTTAGAAAACCTGCACTACACATTGTATTGATGTATCACTTGCTTGTTACGAAATAGATTATATTTGGCAATTTCTGTATAAAACTTTCTTTCTGGGCCTTGGACAGGAATGGACTTTCGTACTGTCAATAAGAGTCTTCTTACTATTTTACTTTTAGTGCCTTTCCTGGAGACATAACATCCTGTCCACGAAGGAAACATTTTCAGTGAGATCATACAGCACATCTGAAGGGCTCTTTCTTCCTAGTAAAGTTCTTCAAGTGTGACACTCACCTCCGACTTCCCCCTCTAGTAGAAGAGATTCAGAAGGCTTTGGAAGGCTGGCTATAAAATGGATTGTGAAGGCATCTTCCTTAAGCTCCTAAGTCAGTGGGTCATTTTATCTGCGAACAGGGCTGTCACTGAAAAATCCTTTTTGCTCCGCAAGCCAGCTGGTGGCCACCCATGCCCACCTTTCTCGTGAGGACAGTCCCGTGGCAGGACTTTGCAGTGCTGGGGCTTACTTTTGAATCCCCCTTCTTCCCTGGGGACCCCCTTCTGCCTACTGTTCTGTGTGTCTAGTCTGCTTATTGGTCCCCCACTGTGGGTATGAGCAAGATGAAGGTTATGTTAAAATGGCTTTTGTTGGGGAAGCTCAAAGCCAGGTGTCAGCAAAGAGGCCTTCCCTGACCATCCTTTTAAAAATAATGTCCCTTTCTCTCACCCCATGGCTCTCTGCCTGGCTCACTCTGCATTGTCATTCTGTGTAGGACACACCTGCCCTCACCTGATGGATTCTTCATGTATACATTCGTCTTTTCAGTTGAATGTGGGCTCCATAGGAACCAAGATACTTGCTGTTTTCAAATGCTGTATCCTCACTGACCTCACACAGTGCCTGGCCCTTGGGAAAGGCTCAATATACATTTGTTAAATTAATTGTTGAATGAATGTCGCCAACTGATCAATACTTGCTTAAATCCAGGAAGCAGTGAGGTGCAGTGAGGAAAGAGCTGAACTGGGGGCCATGGCTCACATTCCGCCTCCAGCATCAGCCACTCAGTGCCTTGCTCCCATCGCCTGTGACGTGAACTGGCCCCTGCAGCCCCTCACGATGCTGACCATCTCTGGATGTTTGAGAGGAAGGGAAGTATGGGAGAGGCCATTAGTTAATCAATCAATTCATCAATCAATATCAATTCAGCATGGCTTATATGGTTTGTGTTTGGCTCTGCTGCTAACTCGATGACCTTTGGAATGTCCTTAACTTTTCTGAGTTTCCAATCTTTTTTGTACAATAGGGGTAATACTTCTCCCCTCTCAGAGGGTCCTGAGCACTGAGAAAAGGATGTGCATGAAGAAGTGGGTTTGCTCACACCTGCTGCTTCTATTTGTGATCAGGTTGCCCTTGGGGATGGGAGTGGCCTCCACTCATTCATCTGACCATCTCAGCTGTCTGGTTTGGACAAAGACCACCATGCTGGTGGCATCAAACACTGCCTCTGAGGAAACCGGTGCTGCTACACAGAGTCTCACCTGGCAAATGTCAAATGACTGAGTGCCTTTAGGTGGCCTTCAGGATCTCAGCATGCTGGCCAGACTTGTGATCCGAAGCTTCCCCAGGTCCTGGGAAAGTGGCACTTGGTTTCATGTCATTACATGTCCTTTCCATGCCCCTCTCTGAACTCTGGGTTGCCATATTGCACATATTAATTAATTACTCTACGAGTTCACTCCTCAATTTGGTTGACCCCTCTGATGAATCAGCATACATAAATAACTGGAATCCCTCAAGAGCTGGAGCCAGGTTATTAATGAGCATGTCTTTCCAAGCGTGTCGTAGAAAGGACTGGGGAAGAAGCAGAAAGGGCTCACTTTCATAAGACGGCAAGGTGGCCTCTGTCCCAGCAGAACTGCATGTTGACCAAATCCCAGGGCTGGGGCTGAGACTCGGACTTGGCTCTAATCACTGCGCCTCTGACCTGTCCTCAAGACTGCAACTCCTCACCTGTTTCCATAGGTCACCAGGTGGCTGGGTGGCATTTTGAGTTCTAGAGTGGTTACAGGGAATCAGCCAAGAGACGTTAATTCCCTTCAACTTGGTTTCAAATAGAAATGTGCCGCTAAGGTCTTAGAAATGATGCTCTTTGATTTCTGCCTTGGAATTTTTTTTTTTTAATTCTTACTTTGGCCAAAATTTCTTTCTTCTTCCACGTGCCTTTGTTCTCTGTCACTTTTATCCCTCCTCCATCTGCCCTTCCTTTCTTCCTGCTCCCCCTGCACCCAAGCTCACTCATGAATTTGGCAAATCTTGATCCAGAGGTGGGGACCAGGAGGGTATCAGACAGAGGAGACAGCACGTGCAAAGGCCCACAACTTCAGGAGCTCAGGATGCATTTGGAAAACCTGGGACTTGAGCAAAGCTGGATATGCAATCCAAGGGAGAAAAGGTGAAGTTGGGAGGAACCTGATGCCCAGATATGGAAGGACCTGGATTTCTATTTTAGGAGTTTTGATTTTATCCTGAACTTTACAGAGAAGCATTAAGAAAGGGTGTGTGTGTGTGTGTGTGTGTGTGTGTGTGTGTGTGTGACGTGATCTGATCCTGTTTTAGAAAGCTCTGGCTCTGTTATGCCAAGAGTGAACTGAAGGGTGTTAGCTTGGAAACAAAGCTACAGGAAGGCAGTGGACAGTAGAGCTTAGTGCCTGTGGCAGTGATGGGGAGGGGAGGAGTCCAAGGACACTGGGTTTTGCCCTGGTTAAGTGGGTAGATGATGTTGGTGGCTAAGGGAGGCGCAGGAGCAGTGGGTGTGTTTTTGGCTGTTTGATGATGGGGACCGTGGACACGAAGGAGGACAGTAAACAGACCGTGAATGTACAGTGGCACCTGTACCACTGGGCAGTGTGTGCTTTCTCCTGTGGAGGCCAACTGCCCATCAGAAGAGTGGACATGGGTGACTTTGTCTTTCCAAGTAGTCAGCCAGCTCTCACCTTCCTGGTCCCAGAATGTCCCTTCTGATAGCACCACTCTGCGGAAAGAAGGGTCAGGCACTGACAAAGTACAGCCCTCTCTGCCCTGTCACGGCTTGACTGAAAAGATGAGATTGCACAGAATATTTGTCTGAGCTGCTTGCCTTTCCTCTCTGCAGCCATAATTTGGTGGGTACATGGCTTTCCCTTCAGACAGTCAAGGATGTGGCTTGATGTTTCCATTAAGTTCTTAGCCAGCGGCCTTACTGGGCCAAGTCAACAGCAAAACCCCATGCAAAGAAAGGGAAGCTGATTTCTATTCACTGAGCTCAGTTATTTTGTCAAAAACCTTTATCAAAATGCCTACCAAGTGCAGGAAAAAAATAGATATGAGGTGCCGGGGAAAGGGAAGTTAAGGATATACACCCAGAATCTATAATTCGAAGAAGTCAGTAGAAACCAATTCAAAGAAGAGAATTTGGTCTAGGCATCAGAAGACTAGAATTCTTATTTGAGCACTGTGGTGCACTTGCCTACAGAGTAGTAGTTCCCAGCATCGTCTTGGAATTAGAATGCCTGGTTCAAATCTTGGCTCTGCCCTTGATGAGCTGAGTAACTGGGTTATCACAAGGTTTAATTAATCCGTGTGAAGTGCTTAGACCAGTGCCTGACGCAGAGGGTGGATGTTAGCTAATGCTGAGATTGGTATTATGATTATTGTTGTTCTTGTTAAGGAGCTGTATTACCGGGCATAATTCAGGTCTGTCTTTGGCAGCAATGTCTTCACTCATAAGCTGAGGGCAAGATATTCCATTCTCGGAGTGTGTTCTGAAAGGACTTGGGGTTCCTCCACCCCCCCATCATTTTATTCACTTCATCCATTATCTTAGCATGTCATATAAGTTTTCACTTCAAGAAAAGGCTCTGAAAAATAAAAAAAAAATTATGGGTCACTGGGCCAGATGGTCTAAGGTTCATCCTCAGTAAAAGTCTTTGAGTCTCTGAGTGAAGACATGCCTCTGACAATGGGCAGTGGGACAAAGTGACTTCAAGGGAGGACACCTAACTGAGCCAGGGCAGTCTCCTTGGAGGAGGTGAGTTGGAAAGACAAAATCTGAGTGTTTCTAGCAGCTGATGGATCTGGAAGAGAAGTTACAATTCCTAGAGTGAGAACTGTGAAGTATGCATGCAGAACTAAAACTATGGGGGGAGAAAGATTAACAGCTCAACTCAGACCTATTCTGAGGGCGGTGAAATGTGAACAGGTTGGAGACAGGGCTTCAAGTGTAATTGACCCAGGTAGACATTTAACCAAAGTGTGAAGCGATGAACAGCAGAAATGATCAGCTCCACTGAGGAAGCCATCTTTCTTACATGGACGGCAAAGCAGTGTCCAGAGCAGGCAGGCTCATGTCCACGTCACTGTAGCAACAGTGAGTTACTACTGGCTGCTATCTGGTAACTAACTAGCCATTCCCCTTTTTCCTTAGCAATACTTCCCTAGCAAATGTTTAGTTGGGCACATCGCTGATTGAATTAAAGGGAACATTTCCTAGATGCCCTTGGAGTTAGGGATGGCCAATACAGTATCCATGCAAGTGAAGGATTTTCAAGAAGGAATTTTGAGAGGACCCATTGCAGCCTTTCCACCCCTACTTCTTCCTGCTTCCCACCTGGATGACTTTTAGCTGCAGGGTCGTCTCAGATCAGGAAGTGGCCTTGGGGATGGAACTCATGTAAATAGGGGTTGCGAGAGCAGAAAGATGGAAAGAACTCGAGTCCTGGAGATGTCATGCAGCCATCCTATTATCTGCTTACCTCTGAATTCTTTTAAGTTGGGAGAAATACTCTTCTACTGTATTTAAGTCATTGCCCTTCCTGGGCCCGAGTCCTAGCCACAGAATGCTATTCTTGACACCCTGGCAGGGCTGGGCTGCCCGGGACCCCGTGTGCCTTGACTGTCTGGCTTGGAGCTGCTATAGGCTTGACCCCAATTCTGCCGTGTGCAGCATTGTCTTGGTGTGAGTGCATGAGCAGAAACCCAAAGCCAAAATCATTTTCAAAGCTGTCAGCTCTGCCTCCTGCAGACTCATGTTCCCCGCTGCCTCTTCATTTCCACTAGAGGAGAGAGAAGCTGCTGTTGAATACCTTTGTCTTTCCTGAATTGTTTCCTACATCAAACACTCAGCATCCACAGCGCAGAATGTTATAATGTTAACATCTTGCTGACTTTCTTTTAGTTTCTTTTTAATAGAAGAATTAAAACATTATAGGCTGAATTGAACCCTCTTCGTATTGTCCTTGACCTGTTTTCCCCCCTTTCTTTTGAGAAACCATCTTCCAAGCCTCTTTCTCTGTGTTTTTATGACTTTACTGCACATATGTTGAAGTCCATAAGGAACAGACAACATCCCTTTGTATATTTTAAACGTGTATGTAAATGGTATATTAGTATGATTTCTCTTTACTCAACCTGGGTTTTCTAAAATCATCTATCTTTAAAAAAAAATCTTTTAAGGGTGTTTATTTTTTTCTGGTGTATAGCATAATGTTTCAATCATATGTATACATACATATATTTGTTTTCATGTTTTTGTTTTTCATTATAGTTTACTACAAGATATTGAACATAGTTCCCTGTGCTTACAGAAGAAACTTGCTGTTTATCTATTTTATATATAGTAGTTAATATTTGCAAATCTTGAACTCCCAATTTATCCCTTCCCACCCCATTTCCCCGCTGGTAACTATACGATTGTTTACTATGTCTGTGAGTCTGTTTCTGTTTTGTAGATAAGTTCATTAGTTCTCCCATTTTCTTTTCTTTTTTTTAGATTCCACATATGAGTGATATCACATGATATTTTTCTTTCTCTTTCTGGCTTATTTCACTTAGAATGACAATCTCCATGTCCATCCATGTTGCTGCAAATGGCATTATTTTATTCTTTTTTATGGCTAAGTAGTATTCCACTGTGTAAATATACCACAGCTTCCTTATCCAGTCATCTGTTGATGCACATTTAGGTTGCTTCCATGTCTTGGCTATTGCATATAGTGCTGCTACGAACATTGGGGTGCATGTATGTTTTTGAATTAGAGTTCCCTCCAGATATATGCCCAGGAGTTGAATTGCTGGATCATATGGCAAGTTCTACAAAATCATTCTTCTTGCTGCATGTGTCTTGTTCATGAGGTTCCTTGCTATGAAATGTCCACTACTTTTCCATTGCTCTATTGATGAGCATTTAGATTGTTTTTAAATTTTCAATATTGCAAACAATGCAATAATAAATATCCTTTGACATGCCATATTACACATAGGAGTGAGTTTTTCTAGGGTACATATATCTAGACATAAAGCTAGTTTTCATAGAGACACATACCTTCACTTTAACAAAGTATTTCCAAATTGCTCTCTAAACAGGTTCAATCTGCAGTCTCTCCAAAGTGACAGTGCTCATTTCTCACCAAAAATTGACACTATTGAACTATTTAATTTAGGGCAACTGGATAGGTGTGAAATTGTCTCTCAGCTTTAACTGGCATTTCCCTGATTCTCAATGATATAGACCACCTTTTCATATTTTATAGACCATTTTGATGTACATTCCTGTGAACTGTTTTTAGTTTTGTCTGGTTTTCTTTGGGGCTGTTTGTCTTTTACTTATTGTAGTGGTTTCCCTGCATAGTTAGATATTAACCCTTTGTTGGTCAAATGCTTTGAAAATTCTTCCTCTGAGCACTCACTTATCTTTAGACTTTGTTTATGGTGTCTTTGGTCATACAGAACTCTTAAATCTTAATGTAATCCAACTCATCTGTTTTCCTCTTTTGTACTTTTTTTTGAATCTTAAATCTTTTCCTTATTTGATATAAAACTCTTCTTGAATTTTCTTCTAGTATTTTTAAAGATTTTGTTTGTTTGTTTGTTTGTTTGTTTTAGCTTTTAGCCTTAAATCCATCTGGAGTTTATTTGCAACGTTTTGTGTTATTTTGTGTATGCAATAGAGCTCCAATGTTAATTTTCCAATATGGTGGGCCAATTGTGACATTATGTATTGAACAGTCCATTCCTTGTCTACTAATTTGTAATCACCGCTGTCAGGCACCAAATTTCCAAAAATACATGGGTCACTTTCTGAACTTTCTGGTTTATCCCATTAGTCTCTGTACCTACACTCTCCTGTCGTACTGTTTTATCATGTGTTTTGATGTCTGTGATGTAAGCCCCTCTTCACTGTATTCTTTCACAAAATTATTTTGGCTATTCTTGGCACTTTTTAACTTTCACATGAATTAAACATTTTCCAATTTTACTGAGATATAATCGCTACACATAAGTTTAAGGTGTTCAGTATGACAGTTTGACAATACATTGTGAGATGCATATGATTCTGACTGATCTTTTAATGAAGTGCTTCCTTCCTGTCTCTTTCAGCTGTTGTGTTACTTCTACTCCATCCTCATCTCAGAGACCCGGGTTCCAGCTCCAGTCCTGTCACCAGACGGCCATCTGATCTTGGGTGAGTCATCTAACTTCTCTGAGTTTTAGTTTCTCATCTGTCTGCCTACCTTGTGGGGTGCTGAGCTGATCAAGTGAAATAAGCATGTGAGAATACTTTGAACAGATAAAAAACACTGAGGTAAAGTAAAAAAAGAGTTAAAGTCAATAATCTCAGGACTGACCTGAGACAAAATGTAAAAGTCAGACTGTTATCCACAGACTTCTGCTTTCTCTACTCTTCCTGACTCTCCTTTCTCCCAAACTTCCTTGGTTGTGAGACACAGAGGTCTTCTACTGGGGTAGACATCATGATAACACGTCAGCGGCAATTTGGATTCATAAGACCTGGGTCCAAATTTAGACTCTAACTTTGTGACTTAAGGAAAGTCACCCAAACTCATTGAAGCTCTCAATTTATTCATCTTTATAAGGAGCATAATAATTCCCTCCTCCAGGTAGTATTATGAAATTCAAAAGAAATAACGTAGATGAGAGTACTTGGCAAAACGTGAAGCCTTATAAGAATCAGAAGGATTATTGTTAGTGTTCTTGCTGATATTTACATGTGAAAAAGGGTTTATAGGAAGGCAACGGTGTTTACTGTGTTGAAGTGCTTTGCACCCACTGCTTGGATCAAGGTGAATCAAAACCACTTTGTCTGTAAGTGTGGTGGAGCTGGAAGCAAGATGGCGGAGTAGAAGGATGCTTGTAGCTCACCCTCTCCCACAAATACACCAAAACTTACATCCGCGGACCCACTCAGCCAACCAGAGCACCTGAGGAACTCCAACAGATCGCCCTCTTTGAAAAACAAAGACGCCAAAAATCTGATAGGAGAAAAGGAAAAAAGAAAGAAGAAAAAGCCAAACAGTGCGGGATCAGTCCCGCAGGGAGGGAGGGGCAAAGGAGGACTAGCGCTCCTTTTCTGGGTCTCCTCTCTTTAATGGAGAGGCCAACGGGACCGAGGGGGAGCCTCTGAGGCTCAGATCTGCCCCGAGAACCCCTTAACTGACAGAACTAAGTTAAATAGGCACAAAGGGTCCCCACGACACCCAGCCCAAGACACAACTGGCAGCTGGGGCCAGGACAGGCTGCCCGAGCCGGGTGGAGGACTGGGGTGGCTGCACTGAGGCAGCCCTGGGGGACTGCAGGGTGCTGCGCAACGTGGCTGGGAGGGGATACGGAGCAGAACAACCTCAGTCCCCCATAAATTGCAAAAAAAGCAAAGCAACACGGCTGGTGTGCCCTGGGGGGAGGGGCGCCATAGCCTTTGTATCCTCAGACCCACGACACCATTACTTGCACTGTTCACGGGAAGAGAGGCAAGACACAGCCACAGCCACCATCTCTTCCTGTGCACAGCGCTCAGGTGGGGGTGGGGCTGAGACCTGAATCTGTACCTGGGGGCTCCGCAACCTCCTAGGCAGGACTGAGACTTGTTTACAGTCCAAGGTAGATAGGATCTTTCTGCCCCGGCACCTCAGAGAACTCACGCCGCCAAGACAAACAAGGAGCTGAGATTTGGCACAGAGCAGGGGTGGGGCTGTTCCACGGTCTTCCCCAAGCCCACCTATGGAGCGCCAACCCGAGGAGGAGCAGGCAGTTGCACAGAGCAGCGGAGCAACTGGCGCCAGGAGAGGGCAGGTGGCCACCTGCCTTCCTGGCAGGAACAGAATGCGGCACCTGACCACAGTGCTGGGAGGGGGGTGTGATCCACCCACCTGCCTCACCTGAGCGCAGCGTCTGACTACGACATTGGGAGGGGGAGTGACCTGCCCTCCCACTGGTGCCAGAGAGATATGAGCAATATGAAGAAGCAGAGGAACCACTCCCAATTAAAAGATCAAGAGAAATCCCCTGAAAGCATGATCAAGGAAATAGACATTGATGACCTACTAGATCAAGATTTCAAAAAAGGAGTGATCAAAGTACTGAAGGAACTAAAAGAGATAGTGTTTAGAGATATAAAACATGTCAAAAATGAAATAGAAGCTATAAAGAAGAACGAAGAATTAGTAAACTCATTTACTGAGATGAGAATTGACCTAAAGGTTGTACAAAGCAGGCTAGATAATGCAGAGGAACGAATAAGTGACCTAGAAGACAGGACAACAGAAAGCACCCAATCAGAACAGCTACAAGAAAAACAAATTAAAAAAAAATGAAAACAATATAAGGGGCCTATGGAATAATATAAAGTGTGCCAATCTATACGTAATAGGGGTTCCAGAAGGAACCAGAAGGTATTTGAAGACATCATGACTCAAAACTTCCCAAACCTAAAGAAGGAATCAGATATCCAAGTACAGGAGGCTCAGAGGGTCCCAAACAGGAAGAACCCAAACAGACCCACATTAAGACATATCATAACCAAGATGGCCAGAGTCAAGGATAAAGAAATGATCCTAAAGGCAGCAAGAGAAAAGCAAAGAGTGAGTTACAAAGGAACACCCATAAGGCTCTCAGCTGATTTCTCTACACAAACACTACAGGCCAGAAGAGAGTGGCAAGATAGATTCAAAGTCCTGAATGAAAAAAAGGTGCAGCCTAGGATACTCTAGCCAGCAAGGCTATCCTTCAGAATAGAAGGAGAGATAAAGAATTTCACAGGCAAGCAAAAACTAAAAGAGTTTAGCAACACTAAATCCATGCTAAAAGAAATATTGACAGGTCTACTCTAAATAGGAAAGAAGCAGGATGTTACAAAAATGAGAAACTCATAACTGGAAAGGTAATAACTACCATGAATTACAAAAAGAATAAACGCAAAATTGTAAAAGAAGACAACTAAATCATTAAGAGTGGGGGAGGGAAGCAAGGAAAGCCACTGTGGAAAACAGTATGGAGATTCTTCAAAAGACTAGGAACAGACTTACCATATGACCTAGGAATCCCACTCCTAGGCATATATCCAGAAGGAACCCTACTTCAAAATGACATCTGCACCTCAATGTTCACAGCAGCACTACTTACAATAGCCAAGACATGGAAACAGCCTAAATGTCCATCAACAGATGACTGGATGAAGAAGAAGTGGTATATTTATACAATGAATACTATTCAGCCACAAAAACTGACAACATAACGCTGTCTGCAGCAACATGGATGCTCCTGGAGAATGTCATTCTAAGTGAAGTAAGCCAGAAAGAGAAAGAAAAATACCATATGAGATCACTCATATGTAGAATCTAAAAAAAAAAAATAATAATAATAAGAACATAACTACAAAAGAGAAACAGACTCATAGACATAGAATACAAACTTGTGGTTGCCAAGGGGGCAGGGGGTGGGAAGGGACAAAGACTAGGATTTTAAAATGTAGAATAGATAAACAAGATTATACTGTACAGCACAGGGAAATATATACAAGATCTTGTGGTAGCTCACAGCGAAAAAAAATGTGACAATGAATATATGTATATTCATGTATAACTGAAAAATTGTGCTCTACACTGGAATTTGACACAACATTGTAAAATGATTATTACTCAATAAAAAAAATGTTAAAAAGTGTGGTGGAGCCAATACAGCATCTTCAGAATCTTCTAGAAGATGCAGGAAGTCTTTTTCTTAAATAGCATTTCCTTTAGACTTTGCAGTGTGAATGTGTGGAAATGCATGACGTCCATCTGCCCAAACAGGCAGAGCTGCCCTGAAGCAGGTGCTGGGCTCAGTACCGACTTGAGAAAGTAAGAGCCTCTGGGGTGCAAAGGTAGGAACAAATCGGCCCTTGTACCCTTTTTGCAGCTACCATTCCATTAAAATGAGGATTAAGGTCAGCCCTGATGTTCTGTGAGAGGGCTTCCCTTGGAGTGAGCATACGGCAGTACCCCAGCATCTTTCTAAACCCTTGCTACTCAGACGACCAGAACATCTTTTGCTCCTGTGCCAAAAATCAGACTTGGGCTTGGGCCAAATGACATTCACAAGCAGAGACATGAGACTGTGGCCCACGTGCTTAATCTAATACTGCAACCCCTTTTCCTGGGTCATTGGGCTCTTGCCCTTCCCTCAGTTCTTCTGAAAGAGAATTTCTCACCTGTTGTTTAGCCACCTCCTTGGCTGATGCCGGACGCCACTGTTTTGACCACCAGTTTCTGCCGGAAGTTGTTGGAATCCTTCTAAGCCAATATCAGCATTACCACCCTTGACCTTAGAGTCTGACAATGTCCACTTCTCTGCCGTGGTTTGAGCGTGACTGGAGTCCTGGATTCTTGACCTGGATTTTGGACCTTAGTCTTCAGAACTCATGATCCACCTGTCCTTTCCTCGGGGGTCCACACCATGCCTGACTCAGTTTCATTCTTCTCTCCACATGTGACCCCTGCAAGCTCTGGCTCCTATGTTCATGCAACGACAAGGGTTAGGCTCTCCTTCCAGGCCCTGTCTTGTCTAGCTTTACACTGGAGATGTGGCGCATGACTCTCTTCCTTCTGATTTGTAAGTTCTGGGTCTAGGGCCACTTTGTGAAATCTATCAGTCAGGTATCATTCCAAACAGGCTACATCTGACTTTATTATTGACTTTTCAAATATGGATATGAAACTTAGGAATAGGTGCTCGAGTAGAAGCTGTGATGGTGTGCTCTGGTTTTCCTCTTTTTTTTTTTTTTTTAATTGAGTTATAGTCAGTTTACAATGTTGTGTCAAATTCCAGTGTAGAGCACAATTTTTCAGTTATACATGAACATACATATATTCATTGTCACATTTTTTTTTCACTGTGAGCCACCACAAGATCCTTTGTGAATGAAGGAGCCAGCTACTGGGCGTTCCCCCCCCCCCAGAAGAGAGCCGGCTAGCCCAAGCTCACGACCCCTCCTTGGGGCAGCTCATATCCTGCAACTGCTTGATGTGGTCACAGCACTCAGGGGGAAAAGTCTTTAAAAGCCCAGCCCCTTATGACCACCCTGAAGGGTCATCTCATTCTGGGGATCTCTGTGAGGTCAGCTGAGGCTTTGTGATGAGCCTACAGCCCCTCCCTCGGTCCATTACTACCTCCTTCCCTTCCCCTGACTTCTGAAACACTAGTCTCCGTCTCTAGTTGGATGCCTGAAGACACTGAAGCAGACATCCTTGGGTATTTTTCTTTTCAACCATCCAACTCTCTGTAGACTCACCACCTTTTTTTCTGTGTAAAGTCATCTTCCTTGTGGTAGGAAGTATAATGCCCCCTCCCACCCAAAGATGTCCACCCTCATCACCCAGAACCTGTCAATGCATTACCTTCTATAGTAAAAGGGACTTTGCCGATGTGGCTACGGTTACGGACCTCGAGATACAGAGGTTATCTTCGATTATTCAAGTGGACCCAGTCTAAAAAGCAGAGTCCTTAAGAGCAGAGACCTTTCCTGGCTGTGGTCAAGATTAAACTAGAGAAAAAAGATCCGAGAAGTGCGACACTACTAGCTTTGAAGATGGAGGAAGAGGCCACAAGCGAAGAAATGCAGCTTCTAGATGCTGGAAGGGGCGAGGAAGTGGGTTCTCCCCAGAGTCTCCAGAAAAGAATGCAATGGCACCAAGACCTTGACTTTAGCCCAGGGAGACCTGTGTAAGATCTCTGACCTGCAGAGCTCTAAGGTAATAAATTTGTGGTGCTTTAAGCCACTACATTTGTGTAATTTGTTCCGTTAGGAAAGTAATACATTGTCCTTAGTGGTTATGTTAACACTTGCACGGCCTTGGACGTGTGCTTGACCGTTGTTCTCTCCTCTGTAAAAGGCCTGTTTGGGGCCAGATGCTGGCAAAACACCTTCCCACTTGACATTTTATGGCCCTAACGGCTAGATTCCCTACCTGGCGACATTTATCTTCTCCTTCTCCTGAGGCAGGTGCTTGCCTGTCCGTTTGACGGCTACACCGAGGCAGGCCCACCCGAGATGCCGCAGGAAGCAGCAGACAGCCATGCACCAGGGTCGGGGGTGAGATGTTCTTTCTCTTTGTCTGCCCGGCTCTCCCCGTCTGTCTGTACCCTGACTGCTGTTTTTTCTCCCTGTAACTCCTCGTAACCATAGGAAAAGGCATCTCAGTTGGTGAACAGTTGATGAATCAAAGCCTGATGGTGAATGGATTTTTGTCATGTTTCTCTCTACTCGTGGACCTGTAGGCCCAATTAAGACGCTTTCTGATCACGCGGAAAATAGTTCATTAAAGGTTGGCGGCACCAAGCTCACAGGTGGGGTCAAAGGCAGCGGTGTTCTGGCTGCTGGTGAAAGTGAACGCAGCCTTTAGGGAAAGCCACCATTTTTAGAATTAAAAAAAAAAAGCCCTCAGCCTGCCTTCTGTTAGGAGTAAGTGTACTAAAATGCCACTGTAATTAAAACACTCGTAAACCCACTAGACATAGCTGTTGTGAAGGAAAAAAAACTGGACACTAAAATGGGATAAAAATAGAGCTCGTTTGGCCCCTTCACCCTCCTAGTGGGAAACCCATACAGTTGCCACTTCATTAACTGCTCTGTGTTAAGAAAAGCTGAGGTGACCACAAAATCGTGGTGATAATGATGGCTCTCTGCCGCATTTATCTAGCACATTATGCTTTTCAAAGCACTTTCTGTCTATTTAGTTGTTTAAGCCCCAAGTTCTCAGTATTTCCATAAGAAAGTGGGGGAGGTGGAGGGGGTGGGCATCCGCCACCTGGCTGGACAGATGAGGGGACTGGGTCCTACAGAGCCTAGATGACCCTCGTGTCATCACCGCAATTAGCAGCAGGTCTGGGCCCAGGATCTCCACACAGAGATCCACGTCTACCAGACCTCACTCACTAGAGTAGTTGGAGTACCTTTAGGTCAAGGTCAAACCCTGTCTTCAAGAACCTTATGCTGCAAGCCTCAAGCTACCAGAAACAGTTCTTACTTTGCTCTCAACAGAAAGAATAAAGTCACTAAAAATCAGTCCTCAAAGCTAGCTGCGAAAAGGCCAATGCATTGAATGGAGGAGAAAGAAAACCCTAAGAAGCCTGGAAGTGGATTTCAGCCTGTCACCTGCCTCACTAGGGTTGGTGACGCTGGCCAGTGATGTGTCCAGCTGTGCCAGAGTGAAGGAAAAGTGCTCCCTCTTCCTCCTTCCTTGGGGCCTACTCTTGCTGCCAGGAGCCTTGTGTATATGGCCTCTGTGAGGTGACATCACCAACACCACCACTGCTTGCTCCGACCCTCACCCCTCAACCCAGGTGCAGTTAGACTGACTAACCGTGAAGGAGATAAGACAGCCTGAGGCCAGTGGCACAAAAAATAAGAGCCCTGAAAGGCATCCCCAGCTCATCTGAACAACGAGGGTGAGACTAGTTCTCCACAATGATTCCATTTATTCCCCCAAGATTCCATTTTCCACTTGGTGTAGAAGAATGATTTTGATGCAGAAGACCTGGGTTTGAGAGCCAGGAGGTGTCTCTGACTGGGCTGTGATGTGATCTCAGTCATGGTCACTTAGCCTCCATGTGGTTCAGTTCTCTTGCCTATGAGATGGGGTAATAGAGAGTCTCCTTTCCATTCTGTAAGGTTGTCATGAGAGTGTAAGACCTAAATGCCAAGCACCATAGGGATGTTACGACTCTGTTGTTGGCCGGGGCGCTGTCATTGTAACTGTAGCCTCGTAGTGACGACAACATGGCCAGAATCAGCAATTGTGGCAGTGCCGGTAAGGCACTTCTGAGACTATTCATCGTGTGTGGATACTTGCTGGAGAAGTCACTGGTGTTGAGATAAAGTGTCCCAGGCTCTTCCTTGAATTACTTGGGGCTTTACAACAACTCTAAGACATAGATCTTATTACTGTCATTTTTCACAGCACAAAACTAAGAGAGAGAGGGGTGGTTTTAAAGCTGTTGACCCAGTGGCTTGTTGCCATAATCATGAGAAGTAGGGATGGCTGGTACTGGAAGCTGTTTCATATACGGGCGGAACGATTCACTATTCAAAGCGTCATTGATATGTCCACTAAACCCTGCTCTGTGATCCACCTATGAATTCCCACTAAGAATTTCCTCAGCAAGAACTTTCCAACACTGATTTGACCTGAGCGAGCCCATAGTGTGTGTTCTCCCACTGCAGAGTGGAGTTTTGGGGACGTGACTGCCAACCGGGGACTAACCCAGGGCCCCTTTCATCAAGGTGAGGCCCATGTGACTAGTTCTCACCAATGGGATGTAATGTGTGTCAATTGTAGGCCAACGTGGGTAGGAAGCAGGTGCGCCATTTTCACTTTCTTCTCTGTCAACCGCGTAGATGCAGCAGATCTGGTGTAAAACCCAACGGCCCTGGAAGATGGTGAACCCACAAGGTAGGAGGCCCTGGGCTCTGAATCACCACCTTGACAAATCTCATTTGGGCCTTATACGATCTATCTATTGGTGTTAAAGCACCAAGACTGGAGTGCTAGCTGTTAACCAGCTATTGTGCTACAGGTCCCAGTGAGAAGAGGTCCACCAGAACCTTGGACCTGATCCTTGTCCCTGGCCATCTTGGAAACCATGGAAACCACTGACTTCCTTCCCTGTGGATACCTAATGACCCATCCTAAGCTGCTTTCTTTGTGCTCCATGTAGGTGGAGGGCAGCTGGTCTGCTTATCAATCAACCAATGAATCTATGTTTGGCCAAACAGTAGTGTTCATCAGTAAGGGACCTTAAGATAAAATTCACATTGCTGGAGAAGCCATTCCAGCCCTGAACCAGCGGTATCCCAACTCAGGCCCTCCTGGTGGCGTGAGGCAGAAAAACCAACCCATTCTCTCCCCTTTTTCACATTTGCAAACTATGTTCAGCCATGTCAGATTGGTTCATCTACTTTTGACATATAAACAGAATCTGTCCCTTTGGAATTTTCTGAGAAGATGGCTGCCACATGATCATGCTGGCTTGTATCCGGAAGCTGCCAGAATTAGGCAGTTAAGACACTGGCTCAAGGAGAAGAAGTTTTCCCAGAGTCTAGCTCTCTCAGCTCAGTCTTAGTTCCCATTGTGACCTCAGAGGGAAAAAAGTAATTTTGATTTTTCCATGTTAGCATTATTGGTGGTAACAGTTGCTTTGGAAGACACAGATGTAGCAACAAGTTCTAGAACGTACTCACAATTTCCCTGGTCACGGTGAGATCAATGGGTTCTACACAGAGCCTTGTGAACTTCTATTTAGTTGACTTCAAGTAGTAACAAGAAACAGTCCTGTAAAGATAGACACGGAAGGTCAGAAACAAGAAGTTCAAAGAATTTCAGTTGCTTTTCTTTTTAATTTAATAACATTTACTCCTTTTAAAATTGTAAGCAATACATGTTCATTTTAGATAAAAGATAAAATACATGTTAGGAGACAAGACATGAAATTCATCTGTGGTGCCACCATCCAGGTATAACCACTATCAACCCATGGAGCCCCTGTAGGTTGTTTTGTGACTATTTATGTGCATGTGGATATATATTTCTCTATTAGTTTACAAAATGGGGATCATTCTGCAATGCTGTTTTGTTATCTGCTTTTCATTCACTGACTAAGATATTAAGAACATCTTTTGCCAATAAATAAACCTCAGCTCTGTGGTAGACAGCTCATAAGATGGTTCACAATGATCCGTGCCGCCTATATCCTCACCGTTGTGTAATCCACCCCCCGGGAGTGTGGGCTGGACCTCTGACTTACTTCTAACCATAGAACATGGCAAGACTGATGGGATGTCAGCTCTAAGCCTGAGTTACACAAAGAATCCTGCTTACCCTCTCCTGCTCTCTGGCTTATTTACCATGAGGAAACCACCTGCTCTGTTATGAACAGCCCTGCAGAAAGGTGGGAAGTGGAATGAAGGCAAGGACCTGAGGGCAACCTTCAACCAACAGTCCTGGAGGAACTGGTTCCTGCCAACACCCACTGGAGTGAGCTTGAAAGTGGATCCTCTGTGTGTTAAACCTTGAGATCATTCAAACATCATGATCACAGCCTTAGGTGCACAGACTGGGGACCCAGTTCTCTGTGCTCAAGGGTCCTGACCCACAGAAACTGTAAGATAATATATGTTCACTGTTTTGAGCTGCTAAGTGTTGGAGTAATGGAGCCATAGATAACTAATACAAACCACATACTTTTTAATGGTTTAGTATTCCAGTGTAAGGTTTAGTCAATCTTTTATTGCAGTACATTTGGTTGTTTTATTTTTATTTTGCTATTATAAATGAGGCTGTAATAAATGTCCTTGGAGCTAAATCTTGGTAATCACCCTTCATTCTTCCCTGGGGGTAAGTTCCTTGGAGTAGAATAGCTGGATTTCAAAGGATTTGTAACTTTTAAGGCTTTTAAGCTGCAATTCCCAATTGCTATCCGATAGGATTGTACCCATTTATATCCCTGCTGGCTGTAGTTTGGAGTGACTGCTGGCCCACACTAAAGTGTTTACCTTTCTGAAGTGTATTTTTGGTTAATTTCAACCACTCTGTCTTAAGCTGCAAGTCTCCATGCACACTAGTTAGAAACAAAACCAAAATCAAACACAAAGACCCAAGAATGAAGACTAAGGTTGTGTCTTTAAAACAACTAGATAATTTGATGCTAAATTGTTTTACTCAAAGTCCTGTTTTTTGAAGTCAGACAAATTCAACCACCATCACATAGGTATTCTTCTCTTCAATGAGCATTGAACTTCTGAAAATGGGATAACCCTCATCTTCCCCAAGAACTTAGAGAATGAAAACTGCGATATAGGTTGAAGGCAATGTAACCATGGGCTATTTTAAAAATCTTAGTTTGTTTCAGTCACACAACGGATTGTTAATAAACTCAACTTTTTAAATTACCACGCCTAATGGACTGAATTCAAAAGCAAATTTTGGGGGGAAGCACTGTGCATGCATAGATACCACTACCATTTCCACATTGCAACTTCACTGTTGGGGAAGAATGAGTATTTTAATGAAGGCTATATATTTTCACAGGCTCTGAACTCTGCCATTGGTTTCAGCTAAGGGTGCAATTTCATGCATCTAAATAAGTAAATAAATGAGGAAGAAAATCCATGTTAATTGTGGTAATTTGCAGTACTTTCAAATTCTTAATTAAGAAATAAAATAGGATTCATTACCCATGCCCACTGTAGATGGCATGCATATATCACCATTATGACCAGACACAAGACCTGAAGTTATTGCCATAAATGAAATAACAGAGGGAAACTGCTGGTGCCTTAGTGGCTGACATGTGCAAGCACAAATAGGAGGAGAGAACACTGCACACAATGCCTGTCCTCCACACATGCCCTTCTTTCTGATCTGGGATTGCATTATCCCAAAGCATCTCCCTTGAACCTGGAGTCCTGTCTCTCCCTCCTAACTTTGGGATAGGTTCTTCCCACAAACTCACACAAAATTTCTCTGAGCCTGTCTGGCAGCCCTGCTAGTGTCAGTTTTACCCAATCATCTGCCGCAGGTTGTTTGTCCACTTGGACTTCATGTCCCTGCCTGTCTCATTCTCCAAAGGTGGAAAAAAGAGAAGAACTTTCCTTAGAAGTGGAGGTATCCTGACTCATGCCATCTTTTGATAATTAAACATTAAATTAAACTAGGGAGAGCATATGACTTATCACACAGAAATCATTTTTGCCTGGGACAAATGCTTAGTTGGACAAGACACCAGATACATTATTAGATGCTGGAGAATCAGGGGGAACAAGACAGGAATTTACAGCCTTACAGGGACTTCTATTTTTAAGACGACAGTGTTTAGACAACCCTGCCCATGTCTTTCCGAATTCAATCCAAAACAACAAGAAAAATAAGAATAGAAATGCAAATTTCACCTTTGTTGGGGAAGGGCTGCCAAATGAAATAAAGGTCTAACCAGGGACAGGTAGATGTTGAAAAGTGTCTGCCACCAAAGACCTTAAGTGAGGCTGGAAGAGTGCAGAATTCATCAAAAGGGGCAGAACCAACATCACCTTTTGAGGAACAGCTGGTCCGCTAGTCTACAGTGAGCAGGCTACCTATGAGAGCATCCCTGGGCCCTGTTTGGCTCCACTGAGAAGCAGGGGAGGTGGTATAGACAAGAACATACTTAGGCATGGCATCCCTGCAGGAAGCAGTTTGCTGGGGAGGCAGACTGGAGAAGAGAGTTTCAGTATTAGTCAGTCTTGCAACTGCCCATCTCTTCTTTCTTCTGGAAAGAAGGCTAAATCAATGTGTACACATATGCATACACACAACCCTGTGTATCCTAAGGCTCATCCCTGTAAGTGGGAGAGACTCTCTGCTGGATGGTATCATAGCCTAGTCCCTGCCCTATAAACTTTCTGTAAAACAGCTGGTTAAGAAAGAGCTCATCTCAGTCAAATGTGAGTCAGAATAAGAAAGAACTCATCAGAAGAACTCCACAAAAACATTGCAAGAAAAGAAGGTAATGATTAGAGAAAAAAAAAAAAAATACAAAATTGTGTTGCCAGGGAGCTAAAGGAAACTGTGCCAAAGGAACATACGCAAACAAACAACAAAATTTTTCAAAAACCTTAATGAAAAAGGTATAAAGTACCTTATATAAACTAAAAGCTCAAGGAAGAAATGTCAAGACAACTGGGAGACAAAAAATGAGCTAGCAGAGTTCAGGAAAGGAGTGGAAGTGAAACATAAAGTCATCTCAAATATCAGGGAGCCACCAGACATAACAAAAAGGTAAACCAACACTGCTCAAAATGCAAACGTCGGCTTAAGAACATGATTGGTAAAGTGAGCAAAGCAAAATGGAAATTAATAGATAAAAAGTATTCGAAAAGGAACCTGATGGCTATGAAGATGGAAGAGACACTACACCTATTCACTTGCATGAAGAGGCCACGCAGCACTTGATGAAAAGTATTGGGAAAAAAAAGGATAGAAAATATATTTGGAGAAACAGAATAACAAAACATTTTCCAGAAATAAAATATTTCAATCTATACACAAAGCAAAATCAGACCAAACTGAACCAAACAAAACCCAAAACATAAACCATCTTGGGAAAAGTTGACATAAAAATCATAACCTGAAAGGAAAAGAAAGACCCTTTTACCATCCAAACAAAAAGCAAAATCAAACAAAATAAAACAAAACCAAAGACAGAAACAAAATTTATTTTCTAAGGAGGAAAAATTAGATTGGGTTCAGAGTTTTTCACAACAACATGTCGTGATAGAAGATGGTGGAACCACACAATAACCTCGTTAACAATTAAATTAAAAAAAAGAGAAAATTACCAATTTTGTTTATCTTTAAAAAAACAGTTCTTGGGTTCATTGATCTTTTCTAATTTTTTATCTCTATTTTATTTCCTCTCTGATCCTTATTATTTCCTTCCTTCTGCTGACTTTGGGCTTTGTTTGTTCTTCTTTTAAATTTCTTTAGGTAATAGGTGAAATTGTTTAATTAAGATTTTTCTTGTTCTTGAGGAAGGCCTGTATCACTGTAAACATCCCTCTTAGAACTGCTGTTGCTGCATCCTGTGGATTTTGGTGTGTTGTGGTTCCATTTTCACTTGTACAGAGGTATTTCCTGATTTCCTCTTCCATTTCTTCATTAACCTATTGGTATTTTTAGTAGCATGTTGTTTAGTTTCCATGTGTATGTTCTTTTCCCATTTTTATGATTTCTAGTTTTATGCCATTGTGATCAGAAAAAAATGCTTGATATAATTTCTAGTCTCTTAAATTTGTTGAGACTTGATTTGTGGCCTAGTATGCAGTCTATTCTGGAGGATGTTCCATGTGCACTTGAAGAGAATGTGTATTCTGTTGTTTTTGAATATAATGTCATAGATATCTATCAAGTCCAACTGCTCTTTTGTGTCATTTGACACATGCTGTTGCCTTATTGAATTTCTGTCTGATGATCTGTTCATTGATGTAAGTGAAGTGTTCATGTTTCCTACTATTATTGTATCATTGCCAATTTCTCCCTTTATGTCTGTTAGTATTTGCTTTATATATTTAGGGTCTCCTGTATTGGGTACATATATGTTTACAAGTTAACAGTCTGTACACACTGATACCTTACTGTAACTAACCTAGTTCTTTAAGATTGAGGAAACTGAGCTGTCTTTACTCCATATCATCCCTCATCCTTCATATGCAGTTAGATACTAAGTCCTGCCATCTCTTCCAATCTTATATTCCATTCTCTCTGCAACTCACAAACATCACCTTCTGCACTCCTGAGCTCCTGATTTCTGAGTATTTTGCCACCAGCCTCAGTCCCCCTACAGATTCAGCATTCTGCGCCTACACCCATCTTCTTCAGCACCACTTGGTCAAGCCAGCTCCTTTGCTCCAAGGTCTCCGATTGACCCCCTTTCTTTTACAATCAGTTCCTTCAACTGATGTCAAGGTTCTCTGCAACTTGACATGATGCCCTTTCCAAGACAACTGTCCATCACTCCCATCCTATACACTTTCATCAACACCGACAATCCCGCCAACCACGCCATGCACACATGCTATCACTAATGGCTTTGCTGACCTGGACCTTAATTATCTTCCTTACCTCCTCTCCCCTCCCTCTGCCTACCTATCAAAATCCTGCTTCAAGAGTAACTGCAGGGGCACCCCTCCCTGGTCCACCAGCCCATGATCTCTATTCCGAGCTCTTTTGACATTTTTTGCCAACAACCCCAGCTCGGCCTTTTTCATAACTTGTGCTGTGAATTGCATTTATTTGGACATGTTGATCTCATTTGATGGACAGTGAGCCTCAGGAATGATCTATTGTGCTTCTTCTATGTTATCCTTGACATCTCACAAGGGACTGAGAATGTAGTAGGTGCTCAGCAATCTTATATGCCTTTTTAAAAATATAGAATCCATTGCTTCTGTCTGTCATTTAGCTGGATGCCAGCTCACCTGGGTCCTAAGCCTTAAACAGTCTCCTTCACTGCCTCCTCCCTTCCAGGATTATAGTGACCCAATTTCTTACTGTCATTTTCTAATTATTCACCTAGCCTAATTAACTACAATAGAGTTGTTTAAAATTTCAAAAACTGGTTCCCTATCTGTCATCTCAGTGGACCCTCCCATGATGCTGTGTTGTACGCACAGTGGAGATTGTCAGCTCATTTTGCAAATGGGGACATAAAGTCAGTGCGTCACTGGTGCAAGCGAGGCCAGACCCCCAGTTTCTGCTTCCAGTCCAATATTCTTTATATCAGAGAAAGTTGTGTCTCCACCCCAAGTTTCTAGAATTTCTCTCTGGAATTACGAATATGTATTTTTAAAACATTGATTTTTGCTAAAATGTCTCTTTATTTTGCTATTTCTCCTTCCTTGTGAAGATATTGCCCTCTCCCCTGTTGGTAAGACTTCTTTTTCTTTCCTGAAGGATGGCCCCACTCCATCCCCTTTGGTTTTTTTGCCCCTGAGTTTCCACTTAGCCCTGCCACCCTCTGGAGAACCATTCTGGCTTAATGCCTCCTGCATCCTTTCAAATTGTTCTTGTTCCTCAGCTTGGGATTTCCTGCAGGGCTGGCCTTCTCAGCTAATGAAGAGTCTCCAGCTGAAGGCACTGTTCCTGACCAACTTTCCCAATCCTGCTGGGACGTGGGGGTGGCGGCTGGGGGAGAGGAAGTACCAGTCCTGCCTTGATGCTCCGGGATTGCAGGCAGGAGGCTCTGTTCATGCAGCTCCGGTGAGCCCTGGAAATTGCTGATACTTGGTTTTGTTCTGAATGACCCCACTCCACTCCCCCAAACCCCCACGCTTTAAATTTAAAATCATCCACTTTATCTTCTTCCAAGAGGGTTCATTCACAGTGTGTTTTTCCTTTTTCTAAACTGTTCAATAGTATCACTTTATAATGTGTAGGGGTGGTAATCCTTATACCCCAGATTGAGTAGGAGTGACCTTTTATTATGCATTTTGGAGAAATGCTGGGGTCATCCCTCAGCATAATCGCTCATTAAATAAAGTGGGTTTTAAGTCATCACAATCCTAGTAGCAAATATCTATTATTTTTGTTCCTATTTCCATCTTGTTAAAGGAATTCATAAGGGGGAACAGGTAACCCAGACTGGCTGCATCATAGAACCTCATCTCCTTGGCTATCAGCTTGGTCCAAAAGGTGGCCAAGGGACCCAAGCTAGACCAGGCAGAGCCCTTACCTAGGAATTTCAAAGTGGAGCTGGATGGAGGAAGCCAACTATCCCGTCTGGCTATGGAATTGTCAGGTTATGAAGCTGTAGGGGCTGGTACCAAATCCTCAGCAACAGCCAATTTGAGGAAATCAAATAACCTCTACAGAGAAATGTAAATGGAGATAGAGGGATGGGTGGCATTAAAATCCCCAATTCTAGTTATTTATGAAGCCAGCTCCCACACCTGGTTTTTCTGGGGTTGGCTACATGAGCCTGTGACTCACCTTTTACTACTAAAGCCAGTTTAATTTGTTAATTGCAACCAAAAGCATCCTGCTAATATAACCCCTTCTGCCTGTGCCTTCTCTCATCCCAGGTCCCAGATGCCCTTGGACTGTGCCTTGGCTGCCCGAGACCAGGTACCCTTACACAGAAGCACTGGGGTCTCCTACGGGGCTGATTCCTGCCTGCTTGGGAAGTCCTGCCCACACGGACACTGTCCCATCGGCAGAAGAGGCATAAAATGCATGTGTCCCTGCAAGAAGGGGGGCTGCACAGGCCACGGGACCTGCTCACTGATGTGCCCATCTGTCGACACGGGGCCAGGCACGCAGTGGGTGCGCGATGAGTATTTGCGGAATGAGAGGATCAGTGAACGTGGCCATTCATTCATTCCCAGGGTCATTCAGAGGGCTGGGGCGCCTCTCTGTCTTCACGGAATCGTCCGTCACTGCATCTGCATTTAACCCCCTCCTCAGTCCACCTCACCCTACCTGTCCAGCTTCGTCTCTCATGCTCCCCTGCTTGTTCAAAGAGCCTCTTGGTGTGAAGTAAGAGATAAGTTAACTCAACTGTGGCCTTTTCCTGCAGCCTCTGTGCCTTTGCCTGGCAATTCCATCCATCTGGAAAGCACTTTCTCTCTGTACTTCACAGTCTCGTGTTTTGAACTCACGCCTCAAGACCTGGCTGAGATGGAACTCAGGCCATGGCCAGGCCCCATCACTCCCATTCAGCAAGAATGCCATGCCCCAGGGGGACCTTCCCTGAGTTCTTTCAGCCTTTGCCCCTCCACAACTCACATTAAGAAGAGCTACTGATGATCACGCCATCTTTCCCCCAGCAGACGCTGCACTCCTTGGGTACAGCTCTCCTGTCTCTCTTTGTCTTTGTCCATCATCTCTTCCTCCTGCCCCTCTCTTCATCCCCACCCACCACCGTGCTTTCCCACCAACCAGGTTCCCACACAGCCTCAGGCAAAGCAGATGTTTAGGAAATATTTCACCCAGGAGCAAATCTGTGCACCTCGGTGCAAAATAAGCTCTGGCCTCACTGGGACAAGCACGTGGAATCAGGCTGCTGGGCTCATCTGCAAAGTGGGGTTAAAAAAGTGACAGACTTTGTTTCTGTATGGCTGATAAAATGCACAGCTGGAGCCAAGTTCTTAGCTCAATGCTTGGCCCAAAATTAGGTGCTCAATAAATGCTGGTTGTTACTGATAAGTCTTAGGTACCTGGAAAGCCAGCAGGATGCTTTTCATTTCCCATACAGTCCAGGTCTCTTGATATTTACAACCTGACAATGATCCCCACTTCCTGCCTAACAGTGTGGCTCCCCCTTCATCTCCCCCACCCCTCCTTCAGGGGTCCCCCCTCTATGGCCACAGCCAAGCCAACTTCTCCCCTGTTGGAGTTCACCCCTTGCCATGGCTCCCTTCCCTCCTGGGCCAGAGGAGGCGGGGAGGGAAGGGCAGTTGAGCCCCACCGGGGACTCCCCGCCATTCACTGCCCTGCCTAGGCCTGGGAGAGATGGTGCAGAACTGGAATGTGAAGCCGCCCTGATGTTCATCAAACGTCCTTTTTTTGCTACCCAGCTGTCAACAATGAGGTCCCATGAGGAAACGGAGCAGGACTGTGTGCTTTCTCCCATTTTCCCCTCTGCACATTTAGGCAGTTGGCTCTGGAGGTTCTCTGGCTGAACTCCAAGCAGCTCTCGAGGCTAACAATGGGGTGATGCTCTCAGACAGAGCGCGTGCTCCCTTCCTTTCCTTTTGTTTCTGTGGCTCTCTCTGTCTCTGGCTCGCCTCCATCTGCCTTATTCTCTGTGTTTGCTTTCTCTCTCTTCAGCTCAGATCTCTGTGATTCCCAGCTCTGGCTTTTCTGTCATGTCTCTAGCTCTCCTGTCATTGTCTGTCTCTGCCCATCTCCCTCATTCTGACTCTCTCCTCTCCCCGCCCCCGCACGTGCATCTCAGCTTCCCGGCTCTCCTCCCCGCCATGATGCTGCGGCCGTGAGACGGGGACCATCTATCTGTCAGAGACAGGCTCCGCCAGCCTCGACCACCTCTCTCCCGCTGCTGGCAATTATCTGGAGGTTGGCACAGGGCCCGGAAGCTGCTGCGCGCGCACCGCCCCGCGGCTCAGGGCCTGCTCCTCCACGCCAGCCCCCTTGGAGGACTGCTTGGTGCCGTGCCCAGGATGTGACAACCTGCAAAGGTCACACGCACACTGGAGAAGATGGACTGCCGTACGAGTGGAATTGACATTGGGCAGATTTGCAAATGTCCCCCTAGACTTTCCAGCATTTCAACGTGGTGAGGAACGAGCAGCAAAAAATAGAAATTGTAAACTGTAGGCAGTGCTTCCATCCCCTCTACACCTTAAACATAGCACAATCCAATTTTTAATTTTTTTGTTTCTTTTTTTAAAGGGTAGCATTTGAATATACCTTATTTGCAATATTATAGCCGATTCATCCACATGACTTCACTCAAAGTTGACAGGGTGCCTGGTACCACCCAGCTGGGAGGCAACCGTACAGTTACAGGGGGACGTGCAGTTCTGTAAACACAGCTGTGACCTGCCACTCTGTCTCACTCTCAGGAGTCAATGAGATTTCGGAGCTGATGGGGACTTGTGAGGCTATTAATGCCAACCCCCTCAACTTGGAGCTGGGAAATCGGTGGCCCAGAGAGACTGAGAAGTGACCCAAAAAGTCAGCCACCTCGTTGGTAGCAAAGGCCAGACAAGGACTCAGGTTTTCCAACTCCTGCTAAGGTCCCACGTCACTCTGCACCCTGTGGGGAAGCATGGCAGTTATCACCCTTTAACAAGGCGACTCAGCTTCCAGAAGGACAAATGATTCTGCCCAGGTCGTTTATTAGGTGTTCGAGTTCTGCTGCCTTCTGATAGCTCATTTATTTAAAAATATGTTCTCCCACCCAGTCAGCTAACCTGGGGGAGCATACTGGTAATCAGAGATACTGGGAAAAGGCAGGTCAGGGCTAATCACGTTGGGCTGATTTGAGTATTTTCAGTTGGTTCTGAGCATAGATACTGTTTTCATCAAATTTAAAGCAAAACCTGTTCAGAAAGAGCTTACTCTGTTCCACCTGCCTAGCGCCGAGGGCTGGCGTGTGTCATGGGCCCTTGCCCGGCAGGCTCGGCTGTACCCACTGTGTCCCAGTGCTACATCCCCGGTGCTCCTACTCAGAGACCTTGGTGCCCAGGGGCGCGTGGCTCACTCGCCCCCAGCCTCAGTCTCACAGTGGGGATTTACCTACATGCACGGTGCGGCCTCACTCAGCATGCGGAAAACCCCAGAGGAAACGGAAGTGTGCAAAAAAGATGACTGGAGGGTAACGGAAGACCCTATGAACCTGGCTGTGACCTGGCTCACTGCTAGGGCAAGCATAAAGAGGCAGGCTGAACGGCCTTCGTTGCTCCCCTGTGAACCTTAGTTAATGATAAAAGCATCATTTATTGAGCATCTATGATGCATGAAGCACTACGTTAGAGGCTTTGCATGAATTTTCTCCCTTAATCCTCACTGCCACCCCCACCGGGTCGGGACCCTCATTGTCACCTGTTTCCCTGAGGCTTAGGGAGGCCAGCCTCCCCCGGCTGCTGGGCTGAGGCCAGGCTGTCCCCCTCTAGCCCAGGCCGGCCTGGTTCCTCGGCACTCTCCCCGGCTGCTTCTGAGCGAGCTCAGTTTACAGGGAACCCAGGTGAGGGGCTTCTTCCAGTGACTTCGTGATCCATGGCTCACGGGAAAGGAGGGGACAGTAGTGGTAGCAGGTGGGGCTGTTTACCTGGGGCAGAGGGGCCTGAACCTGACTGTGAACTTCCTGGGCTCCCATGGGCATTCTGTATCACAGCACATTATCAAAATGGACCCTTATCAAGTATAATCGCCCTGATGGGAACAGAAAGTTAATGCGTGTTCAGCGTGTTTTCTTTTAAAGGGGGAGGAGTAACCGCAAGGATGTCGACCATCATAGCAGAGATCGTACACGGAGCACTTGGCAGCTGACACGCCGTTTGCGCTCTGCCTCATCTGTACGTCACAAAAACCTGTGAATTCGCCATTATCCCATTTTGCAGGTGAGGAAATGCAAGTCCAAAGATAAAACCCAACCAAGACCCCCACAAAAGCTCTGCAGATTGATTCACATTTTAAGTGGAGGACGGAGATTCAAATGTCAAGCCGACGGCTTCCGAAGCTTTTCCACCACGCTGCCCTCAAGGCAGGACACACTACCGTGTGGAAAGCTTTCCGGCTAAATAATGAAAACTTCAGCATGGTCCCAGTCCTTAAAGGGGTACATTTCAATTACCTGGAATGGTCACTGACGCAGAACCACCACCCGGCTAGACTATTCCTCGGCTCCGTTCCAAATCGTATATCTCAGACCCCTCAGGCTCCAGTGGACAATATATACCTCCTGCCTGGCAGCTTCATGAGGGGGTCCTAAAACTGGGGAGGGGGGATTTACGGGCCCTGCTAGGTAGCCTTCTAGGCCCTCGCCTGCTCGGAATGCGGGATGCTGGCCAAAGACTCAGAGCAAACGAGGGCTGGTTCCCGGCAGTCACCTGGCTCTAAACGTCTCTGCCTTTGGTACTGAGGTTTTATTTTCCCTTTCGATGCCGTTATGGGGACAATTGAAGAGAAAATTCCCTACAGCTCAACAGACTCCAGATTTATGGACTAGTAAGGAAATATTTGCCCTGTGTTTGAAACTACTGAAGAGGGAAAAAGAAATCTTATTCTCTATGAATTTATGAAAACAGAAACCTGGATTTGCTTTGCCTGGGGTTTGGCAGTCCTTTAATGAGAACTTGACGTTTTCGGGGGATGTGGGAGGGCCAAATATCTCGCAGGTAAGACTGATGCCCAGGAAAATGGAAGTTTGGGGTTTTTTTTTTTTTGCATTTTCTCCTCCCCGCTCTGTGTCTGGCCTGCTCTGTGTTCCCTTTTTAATTCCCACCTGCAATGATGCCCGTGTCCCATGTCACCTCAGACTTCCCCGGGGGGGAAGACAACCTAGCATTCATTCATAGCAATTATGAAAAATTCATGGGTCACGATGCCTTTTGGATTTTTGTCTTAAAAATACTAAAGATGCTCCCTCACCCAGGGATTCTCTAACTCTCAAATGATGTAATTTTAGGCCCTTGGGAGAGAAATATATTCCAGTGGAATTTAAATTCTTTTCATTGCCCCTCATGTTCTGGCCCATAAGCGATGGGGGTTCTTCCCAAACATGAGGCTGGCTCTGACTCCAAACATGGATTTTGCTTCAGAGCTACCAAAATTATTTTAGACACTCTCAAATATTTGTGTGAGGCTTCCTAGCAGAGTTAAGGGATCGGTCCCAGGGCCAAAAATAAATCAGAGCAGGTTGTAAAAAAAAGAAAAAAAAATTAGCCTGGTGCTAGCAGAGGATGGCTCAGAATGCAGAGGAGGGAGAATGAGAAATGCAATTCTTGTTAATCAGTTGCTCAGTTGCACCCAAGCCAGGCAGCTCCTGGAGATGACCCTGTCACTCAGACTCACCCTCAGTGTCCCTTAATGCGAGGGAGCATCTCTGAGAGGGACCACAGCAATGCTCTCCCCTGTGCAGGTTCCCCCAGTGCAACGAAAACTTCTGGCAAACTTCAATTTCCCTCTGCACGTCTGCTCAGCAACCAAGAGCCACTGGGACCAGCAGCTTGTCCGTGTCGGGAATGATAAGAAATAAAAGGACTTGGGAAAGGTGGAGCAGGAAACAGAAAATAGGGGTAAAGTGGCAGAAGAGAAGAGTGAGTTTTGGGGGAACAACGAAGATGAACTGGGGAAAGTAATGTTGGCCTCAGATGGCCTTTGGGAGGGAGGTGGGAGGTGGAATCTGGTGGGGAGGATTGGGCCTACGGCGCTGGGTATTGGGAAAGGGTTTGAGAACTATCCATTTGGCTTCCAAATAAGTTAAATGAAAGAGAGCCAAAGCCTTTTCTCTCTCCAGGTTCCAAGTCACACAGTGAGACTCAGGAGACAAGAGCCAATAAAATCTTAAAGACACGCAAGGCCCAGACCCACACATTCCAAATACCTTTTAGGGTGAGTACTTTCTGCAACAAAGCAAAATGAATTTACAAGTATCTCATTAAAGCTGTGGGGAGGAGTGGGGGGTAATGAAAAATTTCCAGGGAAGGAGAGATGGTAAATGGAATTACTCGCACAGAACTCATTAGTACCCATTATTATTCATTTAAGAGGTGAAATGTTATTGATTTGGGTTTTTTATTTAGTGCATGTTCTCTTATTGGTTTGAATAAACTTTCTTCGGATTCTCTTAGCTTTTTTATAGCTCACACTTCCTAATTCTAGCTTCCTGTGAGCTGGGAGTTTCACAAAGGAAAGCTCTATTGAGGAGGACTTTTAGGAACAGTCAAGAGGTTAATCTTGAATTACAAGTTCTGGTCTGGCTGTACCCCAGGTGAAGTGGGAAACCCCAGGGTGCACAGTTGGACAGCACCCCAGGAGGAAGACTCCAGTAAGAGGGTCCGGCACGGAGGCGGTGGTGGGGAGAATGGGTGATGAGTCAGGGTGTGGTCTGTGGAACGCCATCAGCCGGGCTCCCAGCCTCTACCTTCTCCCCTTTTGCATGACTTTGTTGGCTGCCCGAAATGGTGCCACGTTGAACCATCAGAGATTTAAAGCAAAATTATTTCCTGCCAGTTGTAAATATGCTTGAGAAGGTACCAGATTGACCACATCTTCATGAAGATGGCCTCTGAATCCCTCGGGACCCAATGGCTCTGTCTTAGAGAGCACTTTTGAGTATTAAAGGAAGTTGGAAGGGTCTAGAATATAGTGCACTGACCAAAGAGGAAGGGCTTGGGTGGGGGCACGTGGGGCCACTTGGTGCCTAGTGGGAAATGGCCGAGGGTGACAGAAGCAGATGCAGTGAAGGGGAGGTAGGGCTGAATGCAGCATCCATCTCCAGGTCTCTGCCGAGTTCCTCATGCTCCGTTGTCTTATCTCATGGTTGGGTCAAGATGGTCTTCACCACCATTTATAGTTTCTTTTATAGGAGAACCCTTCCCTCAAAGCCATGATCAAAGCCACCCACTGAAATGAGAGCAGTCACGGCATGAGAGCTTCTAGTGTCCAAATCTAGTCCCCAAATGTCAGAACCAGAAGGGGCTGTATTTTCCCAGATTCCTGAATATTTTCAGAGCCTCCTTGGGTGCCAGGCCCTGGGTCAAGCTTGGGAGTAGATGGTTGCCAGTTGGCAGCCTGGCCCTCCATGTGCTTCCAGTGCATCCACTCACCTCCCTCTTTTCACAAGGAGGGACCAAGGCCGGCTGGGAGGTGACATGCTCAAGGGCACACAGATTGCTGGAGGCGACACACAGGGCATTGGTGCAGCGTTACAAGCACCGTCCCCCAGTGTGGCCAAGTGGGAAAGCTCTCTGCAGGGCGAACATAGTCTCTCGGAAGAAGGGAGGTGAGGACACTGTGAGGACAGAGAGCTGACCTTCCTCTTGAGCACTGGGAGGTCAGATACACCTAGGTCTTGTGAAGCTGCAGCTGGAGCTCAGAGATTAGTCAGTCCCCGTGGGACCTGGCTTCGGTGCTCTCTAGGTGGTCCTCTCAAATTGTCCCCACCCAGAGATTCTCGTTAGCCTCAGAGAGGGCAGCCCTAGGGAGAGGAAGGCCAGGTTAGCTTCTCCTGTCTGGGCTGGAGCGCCTTTCACTGCCAGAGGGAGTTTGGATTCAACAGTCACTCTTCCAGCATCACTCACTCAGTGGATGTGCTGCGCTGACCAACTGAGGGTTCTCCACAGTCCAGCGTGAGCCACAAACCAGTGGCCACACATAGCTCTCCCACCTCAGGTCTTCCCCCACTGTATAGAGAGCACCCCAGGATAATTGTCCTGTTTCACATCATTTGTACCCCAAGGTACAGCTTTCTGTACAGCAGTGTATTGACTCGCACCAAACCTCTTGCAGGTTTTCTAACTTTACCAGCACTGTGAAAGGTCATGAGCCAGGGCCCCTCACACGTCATCCAGACTGTGGGTGACATGACCCTCCCCCTACTCTGCTGTCACAGCTCCACGTGCCCGTGAGGACCCTGGGACTCAGGGAATATCACGTGAGCAGTACCTTTCCTCCCCGGCAAGTTGAAAGTCTCTGTGGGTCCCAGCTTGCTCTTCTGCAGAAAGAGGAGGCTGGATTAGAAATAGTCTAAGTTTTCTTCCATTTCTAACTTAATTCGTGGAGGTGGAGATGGCTGATCGGTCAGCAGAGATGTGACTGAAATTCATATGCCCGGCTAGTTGATCATTTCAAGCACAACGTAGGGAAGAAAAGACTCTTTAGCTGGAGCAGAGTAGGGGGTGAAAAGACTGCGAGTGTGGGGCTCCCACAGCCCAAAGGGAAGGCTTCTCTCCCTGAGCATACCCTCTGCATGGGGATTCCCTGTCCAGAAGCTGTGGGGCCACTCTGGGTTTTGCTGTAATGCCAATTTCCCTTCCCTAATGTTCCGGGAAGAACATTTTCATGGAACACAAATCACTGGTCTTTCATCCTGTGACAGCAAATGGAGACTAACGATAGGAGCTGGGACTTAAGAGATGCCTTTGCACTAGTGTCCGTTGCAAACTTGTTCCAGGAAGCCCCTTTGTGCTGCTCCGTTCCTGGCCTGGGGGCTGTCGGAAGGTCCATGTTAGGCAGCAGTACCTCCCCTGTCGGCATTTCTTTGACATCTCTCACCATAAAATCCCGGTTAGGCTCTTTCCAGCCTTGTCACATCCAGAGCCAACCCCCAAGATTGCACCTGCCCCTCTGCACCCTTCTCCATCCTGCTCTCCAGTGAGAGCTCGCTTGTCCATATCCTCAGCTTCCTTGCCACGTCTCAGACTTTTAATTCTTAATACTCACTTCCCCGTCTGAAAGCATCTGAACCCTGGAAATCGCTTCTCCTCCCACCCCTCGGAGGGAGCTACTCTCAGTGCTTCCATTTTACAGATGGGGAGACAGAGGCACAGTGAGGTAAAGTGACTTGGCCAAGTCAGCCGACGGTGAGTGTCAGAGCCAGAACTGGAATCCAGGCAGCCAGCTCCTGAGACTGCGCCCTGGGCCAGGAGACCCTGCTGCCTTTTTCCACCTTATCCAACCTTCCTGGCTCCCAGCCACGACTTCCTGTTCCCTGGGAAATAAGCCACCACCCAGTGACTCTCTCCAGCCTGTTGCTTTCCAACAATGCTCCTAGGATTCTAGAAGTCTCCCAACTGCCTCTGGGCCCCAGAGAGACAGGGCAAGACTGTGGTGCACAGCAAACCTGGCAGCTTTCATGAAATTCCCTCTGCTACCAGAGCCACCAAAAGTGGGAAATGGAGCTGGTTTGGGTGTTTTCTTTTATTTTCTCTTCTGCACATGTATGCAGTTGACTTTGGAGTTCCCCATGGGGGAGGGAGAGAAGACACATGGGCTGTTCTGCTCTAAATCCATCAGCAGGGAGCTGCGCATCTGGGATGAGGTAGGGGAGCTTTTGGGTACCACTGTCCATCAAATCCATTGAAAAGGGGCTAATGCTATTTATTTTACTCTGCTGATTCAGCCTTAAATAAGATTCAATCTTATTTGATGGCTGAATCTGAGACTGAGACTAAATACAGGGAAAAGAAAAAACTCTTTGAGTATTGCAAAGTACTATGCAAGGTGTGCTTTGTTATGACTTATTAATATTCAACTTTCACCCAAAGTGGAATTGATTTTTTTAAAATTTGTATTCATGTGTGCTCCCTAATTGCGGGCAGTGCCTGGCAGCCCTGAGGTTTCTAGGTCCCCGCATCTCGTGGGTCCTGCAGGCTCGTGCTTCGGGAAGTCTGCATTCCTCTAGGCACAGCTCGGCTGGAATAATAAGACATTTTCTCACGTTTCCCAGCCCCACTGCCCACCTTACACTTATTCCAAAGACTGTCTTTACCTCTGCTTTGAAAATCTGCAACAGCCCTGCAGCTGGGAGGGGATGTATCATTTGGCTTTTTGCCCAGAAAATAAGATGCTTCAAAAAGGTCATCAAAAAAAAAAAAAAGTCTCTTAGGGGAGAAAAGGAAAAAAATCTTCTCTCTCAAGGTTAATTGAGTGGAAGGTGAACTTTCATCACATGCCGTTCCTTTTGTGAGAGCTGCACAGCCTTAAATATGTGGAGGGGGCAGTTGACAGGGGAGCGTGGGCTGGCTGCAGCTCGGGGACACTGTCCTCCAGAGCTGGCCCCGAGCCCTAAGCCCTCGGAGAGCATCTCCGGCTTGGAGGTGCAGACACAGCCACCATACACAGAGCCCATGCCTCTGCGGGATACAGAGGAGTAGGGGCTGGGCACCTGCCCCGAGTGAGCTTTCGCCCTTATGGATGAAGGCGGCCAACAGCCAGCAGCCAGTGTGAAATGAATCAGAGGCACAGGGTGTGTTCGGTGGTGCCAGCTCTGTAGGTGGTGGATGCTCAGGGCTGTCTGGGAGTGATCGCCGGTGCTGAGCTGTGGGAAGCCTGACTTAGTCAAAGCCTTTGCACTTGCCTCTGACCTTGCATAGACCCGTGGTTCTAACTGGGGCTAGTTTTACCCTCCATGGGACATTTTTGGTGTTACAGCTTGGAGGGGGATGCTATTGGTGTCAAGTAGGTAGGAGCCAGGGATGCTGCTAAACGTCCTACAAGGTACAGGTCAGCGCCCTCCCTGCCCCCAGTAAAGAATTATCCAGCCCCAGATGTCGAGTGCCGGAGTGGGGCCACCTTGTACTAGAACCAGCTCTCACCGCCCCCATCCCATCCACATGGCTTCCTAGCTCCTTTACTTTATTCAGATATTTGCTCAAAGCCACCTCTCAGAAGTTGTTTTAGAACTGTCCCACATAGAATAAAACTGCGTATCTCACTCCATCACTCCTTTCCCCGTTACCCTGCTTCAGTGTTTCCAAAGCCCTTATCCATGTCTGATTCCGTCCCTGTGTATCTGTGTTTGTTTATTAATTGCCTTCCCACACTCGTAAGTAAGCTCCAGGGGATCAGGGACATTGTCTCTTCTGTTCCGTTCCCAATGTCTACAACAGAGGACAGAAGAGATACTCAGTACACATTTGTTGGGTGAATGAGTGAATGAATGCTCATCCCAAGCTGCCGTGCGACCCCGGGCCAGTCACTTAACCTCTCCCTTGAACACACATTAGGATTCTCATGAATAAAGAAAGCTGATTGGTAGAATGCTTCAGTGGGTCTTCTCAGCTTTAAGCTTAATTTATTCCATAGGGAAGTGGAAATTGACTTGGGAATTTTGGAGAGCAAGAGGGCAGGATTCAGGAAGAGACCACCGGGAAGGCCGAGCATGTCTGACGGAGTCCCTGCCTCATGCACATGGTGTGAGAATTCAACAAGCAAAGCAGGTGGCCCAAGGTCAGGCACCCACCGAGCACCTGCTAGTGGCCGCCATCGCAATTTACTGACACTCAGGCCAGGACGAGGGGAGGCAGGTGAGGCACTAGCTTTAGACACAAAATTGAAAGAGGCACCAAAACCCTCATTAAGACAATTGACATTTTGATACAAAATTCAACAAAATATAAGTCAGGGAAAAAATCAACAACGAATCCAGGTCTTAACTAAAGACAAGAGCAGTCTGACTGGTTTTCCTTTTGCCTCAGGCTCCAACGGGGCTGGGCTCAGTGCTGCGACTGATTCTGTCTTTACTTAAATTTTTTTGATATTTTGCTCATCATGGAGTTTTTGGGATTCATTTTGATTTCTCAGAATGTTGCATTGAAATGTGATTTGTCTTGATTACCAAGGTTTTCCTCATCTCCTTGAATTTTATGCCTCCGACTCATAGCCCTGGGTCCAGCCCTGAGTTGGGGGTGCTGGAGAGCAGTGGGTGTGTTCAGGGGCAGAGAGGGGCCCCTGACATACAGCCGTAAGAGACAGAAACATGGTGAGAGTGAGCTTTTGGGGCAGTTGTTGTTGGGATCTTGGAGTTTGGGGGCTGGGCTTCTCGGGCAGAGTGGGGTGGAGGAGATGGGTCTGCTTCCAAGTGAAAATGAGAATGACCCTCTGCCTGGGATGGTCCTGGTTGCACCAGCTGTTTCAAGCATTGATTACTAATTCCTCCTCTTGTTCCCTGAAGCATCCTGGGCTGGGCTGTTAGTGTATGGTCACTCAGGGTCAGGCTGCTGTCCAGGCAATCGTTGCAGTGGGCAACCCCTGACCACCGCAAAGGAGAAAGATGCTGCCCTTCACCTGAAATCTGACCTCCGATCATGTCTGATGCTGTTGGAAGAACTCCTCAGACGCATCTCAGACCTTAGCGATGCTCCATAGCTCTTACCCCTGGCCCTGCAGCCACCTTTCACCTGTCTGACCTTGCCTCTGTCTTGCCAGACTCTTAGCCCCGATGGCCTGGACCTGTGACCTGCCACCAGCACCACAGAAAAGCTGTCCTTGGAGTGATACTCACAGAGAAGCCACTGTTCCTCTAGCCCAGGGTGTTGAATAGAAAAATACAAACGACAAGAAAAACAGTCAATACATAAAATTAACGCCAATTTAAAAGACCTTTATTTTTTATAGAATATTTAAAAAAAATTAACTATAGTTAATTTACAATATAGTGTTAGTTTCCCGTGTACAGCTTTGGATTATTTTCCATTATAGATTATTACAAGATATTGAATATATTTCCCTGTGCTATACAGTAAATCCTTGTTGATCTATTTTATATAAGTGGTGTATATCTATTAATCCCATATTCCTAATTTATCTGTCCCTCCCCTCGTTCCCCTTTGGTAACCATAAGTTTGTTTTCTATACCTGTGAGTCTGTTTCTGTTTTGTAAATAAATTCATTTGTATTTTTTTTAGATTTCACATATAAGTGATATCATATAATATTTGCCTTTCTCTGCCTAACTTACATCACTTAGTCTAATAAACTCTAGGTCCATCCATGTTGCTGCAAATGGCATTATTTCATTCTTTTTTATGGCTGAGTAATATTCCATTGTGTATATACACTATATCTTCTTTATCCAGTCATTTGTTGATGAAGATTTATGTTGCTACTATGTCTTGTCTATTGTGAATAGTGATTCTGTGAACAGTGGGGTGAATGTGTCTTGTCGAATTAGAGTTTTTGTCTTTTCCAGATGTATTCCTAGGAGTGGGATTACTGGATCACATGGTAGTTCCATTTTTAGTTGTTTAAGTAACTACCATACTGTTTTCCATAACAGCTGCATCAAACTACCTTCCCACCAACAGTGGAGGAGAGTTCCTTTTTCTCCACACCCTCTCCATCATTTATTATTTGTAGACTTTTTGATGATGGCCATTCTGACTAGTGTGAGCTGATACCTCATTGTGTTTTGATTTGCATTTCTCTAATAATTAGCAATATGGAGCATCTTTCATATGCCTTTTGGCTATCTGGATCTCTTCTTTGGAGAAATGTCTATTTGGGTCTTCTGCCACTTTTTGATTGGGTTTTTTTTTTGATATTGAGATGTACAACTTGTCTGTATATTTTGAATTAAGCTCTTGTAGGTTGCATCATTTGAAAATATTTTCTCCCCGTCTGTAGGTTATCTTTTCATTTTATTTATGGTTTCCTTTGCTGTGCAAAAGCTTTTATGTCTAGTTAGGTCCCATTCATTTATTTTTGCTTTTACTTCTTTTGCCTTGGGAGACTGATCTAAGAAGATATTACTGCGATTTTTGTCCGGGGATGTTTTGCCTGTGTTCTCCTCTAGGAGTTTTATGGTGTGCTTACATGTAAGTCTTTAAGGCATTTTGAGTTTATTTTTGTGTATGGTGTGAGGCAGTAAAGAACCCTTATTTCTACGGTGTTAACCTAAACATCTACTCCTTTTCTGTTCCGCTGTTCGTCCTGAACTTGAAATGCAAGTAGGGACTAAAGTGTAAGGTACTCAGCCAGAAACACCAAATGCCCATCTCACTCACATGTGGTATGAACTAATGCAAAGGATGTAAAATCCAATGATAAGAAGTGCTGGAACCGGAAGGGCATGCACCCTTTGAGGAGTACAGACAATGCACTTGTGGGTTTTTTTAATTACACTTTTTTCCCCATTATCATCGTATATTGGATTGTTGTCATTGCATAGTAGTGTTTCAGACACCAGGCTACATACTTTACTGGCACTGTCCCTTTTCATTTTAATCCCTACTACAGCTGTGACAGTGGATGATATTACCTCCATTTTTGAGACCTACAAGGGTCAAGTTGCCAAAGTCACAAAGTTGATAAATGGCAGGCCTGGGATTTGAACCCAGGCCTTCTGAGTCCAAGTTCATGGCTAAACCCAGGCACTGTCTTGCCTCCCATCAGCAGTCAAACCAGCTGCCAACATCTCTCACGTACATATCCAGTTCTTTGTCAAAAGGGCATGTGACCAGACATCTCCCCAGGTGTCCCCACCTTTTATATGAACAACCTCCCAATCCAAAACTTGTTAACAGTTCTGGTCAACTGAGGCTTGACTTGCTGAATGGGCAAACAGATAAATCAAGAGGCAATTATTCATGGAACCAGCAAAGTGATTTTCACAATAGGATATCATGGATCCTTTGAATAGTTTATTGATGACCTATGATTTTTAAAATCTCTGACAGAAAAAGAATTGATGTAATCTAATCCAAATCTCTTTGACTATTGAATTGCAATGCCAAGAAACTTGAACAAAAATGGTATATTCTAAAAAAAATTTTAAAAAGAACATAAATACAAAACAGAAACAGACTCATAGACATAGAATACAAATTTGTGGTTGCCAAGGGTGGGAAGGGACAGACCAGGAGTTCGAAATTTGTAGATACTGACAGGCAAATGTAGAATAGATAAACAAGATTATACTGTGTAGCACAGGGAAATATATACAAGATCTTGAGGTAGCTCATGGCGAAAAAGAATGTGACAATGAATATATGTACGTTCATGTATAACTGAAAAATTGTGCTCTACGCTGGAAATTGACACAACATTGTAAAATGACTATAACTCAATAAAAAAATGTTTTAAAAGAGAACTAGTTGAAAGTTTGGAACAGAAAAAAAAATAAAAACATTAAACCAAAAAAAAAAAAGGTTTATTGGAGTATGATCGTGGGTATGGCAAAAGTACCTCTAAGATGATAATCTGAACATGAACAGGAAGGAAGCGTTCATTGCCCTCTGTTTGATTATTTGTTTCTTTTTCAACTTGATGTTTAGACCCAATTTCGGAAATAATTTTATCCCAACCTTTCTTCCCTTCCTTTCCATAACCCAGATCCTACCCATTCTCCAAGACCTAATTTTATCCTGCATGTTTTCATGGAAACTTCCTAACGGCTGGTTATTTTTTCCTTCCCCTGAACTGCTATTTATCTCAGTCTTCGCTAGGCCCTCAGTGCTTGATTATTGGATTGCTTTCTAATAGTTTTATCCTTCCAAAATGATGGCATGACAAACATGGAAAGTGTGTCTTCAACTTCTGGCTTCCCCCAAAGCCCCTCCTTTGGGGACTGGCTTTGCAGCAGGCGCTTTGCGGGCCCTGCCCATATTCCTTGGACACTTCAGTGGGCTCCAGCCAACTTGCAACCACCAGTATTTTCATTTCTGAGCCTTTGCCCTCAGTCAAGGAAAGCTTGCTTTATGCATATATGGCAGGCCAGGGTTTGAAAGAGTTGTCACCCCCAGTAACACTCAAATCAATGACTCTCGGGAGTTGGTGTATAAACACCCCAGCTCCCTCACTCTTTGAAATGGTTCGAGCCATGAGTTTTGCACCATTTCCCAGAGTTTCCTCAAGAGCTAGGCCCCCGGGGGGACATAACTTCTGCTGCCATCATTCACTGACTTTTCTTCTCCACATTACTTGTCCTGTTTCTCTCCTGGTGTTACCTGTGATTCCCAACTAAATGGTTTTCATTCACATCATTACCTCAGGGTCTGCTCCTGGGGGAACTCGAACTAAGACAGGCATAGAGGGTACAATCAATATTGACTTGTTGATTGGCTGATTAACCGACTGTCAGAATGTTACCTTGCAGACATAGGGATTGTGTGTTCTCTGCACAGAGGGCACGAGGCCGTCCTCCCCAGCGGTACTCATTCAATCCTAGCTGAATGGAACAATGATGATGGGCAGGGGTCTCACCCAGGTTCATCTAGTTCTGTCCACTAGTCTGTATTTGTGATCTATTACTGACTTTGGTAAGTAGCAAAGAGCCAAGGGGAATCAGGTCAAACCTCTATTACCCCCTTGCACCCCTGCTGCTACCAGCTGCATACAATTCTCACGTTGTATTGTCTTCACACTGATTACCTCCTGACAAGGCCAAGAAGAAATCTTGACCCTGGGATGCAGCGAAAGCCAAGGTCCCTTTCCCTTTGGAAACAAAAAGAATGGGAAAGAAGCACCCCTGCAAGAGGTTTCCTAACAGGACCGTGTCAAATTTATAGATAAATAAAATATCAGAGAGCGAGTGAGGCTGGATCAGCAGCCTGGCCCTCTCCCCAGCCAAGCGAGGAATGTGATGTCTGACTCTCTCTTGGCCTGATTTCCAGCTTTGTGATTCACAGCTGCAGCCAAGCAGAGCACGTCCAATAATGCTATTTGTTCTCCACTCAAAAAAAAAAAAAAAAAAAAAAAAAGGAGCTGAGGAAATATATAAATGGCTCATAGGAGAGGGGGCATTAGCAGACAGTCAGTCTGCCCATAGCGAGACGGGCAGATGGTTTGTGGGACCGACGCCAGCTGGGTGTTTCCAGAAGGGATCGCGTATCTCCTCCCTGTGCCCCGGCACTCGGCTTGATGGAGAGGTCAGGGGCCGGCTGCCACAGCTCCAGGCCTGAGTGCACATGATATACGGCCGACCTGTCGGTCGCCTAGAAACAGCTCTGTAAAGGGACCCAAAGACAAATCAATTTAGAAGCCCACAAGTTTGGGCCCGGTAGCATTGGCTATCATTAAATATGAAGTTGGATTCTCTGCCTTCGCTTTCTCAGATGCCTCTCAGTCCCTTTAGCTTTGACTTCACTTCCTTTCCTTTCTCATTTGGTCCTCTCTTTTGATAAGTGATGGTACTCCTCGCATGGGATTCTGGGGAGTGAGTGAGGGTGGAGGTGGCAGGCAGGAGAGGGCAGGGTTAAGGAAAAGATGAGGAAGCTCTGGCTCCCCTTTCTTCCCTGCTGAGCACTTACTGTGCGCCTAGCACGGTGGGGGAGTGGAGGAAAAGGAGAAGGCTGTATCCTTTGCGGGGTGCCAGAGTTCAGCAACCTATGCAGACAGAGAGTCAAAACAGCAGGAATGGACAATTTAAATGGTCAGAGAGGCGGTCAGGGAAAAGCTTCAGTGAGGAGTAGAACACGAGGTTGGTGGGGTCACAGAGACGAGGAGATAGGACTTGGCAGGGATGCCCCGAGCATCTGGAAAAGTCACGTAGGAAAAGTCTCCTGACCTGTTCACACTTTGTGAGGCTTTATCCTCGTTTTTCAGCCAGCAGAGGATGGAGGGCTTTCCAAATAAAGGACTCACAGAACAGAGACTGAACGCGGTACCCTAGGACCAACGAGGCGCTTGTCAGACTGGTGAGTCTTGAGACTTTGTTCACAGGTTTGTGAGTAATCTCACTTTCCAGTGGTTTCCAAGACAGACCTGAAGGGCCCTTGGGGTGGCTGCCGCTGGCCACGCCTTGCTCTGCTCACGCCCACTCCCCAGGCCCATCTAATCAGTTACGGGTTCCGGTCAGTGGTCCTGGGCTGAGGTTTCACCCTCTCTTCTGGTTAGAAAGACAAGCCTTGGGGCTTCCAAACCATGAAACCTATTTAGGAAATGTTTCCTCTGTCTCTGCTTTTTGTGAGGCACCAAGGGAAGAATATTGAAAGAACTAAAAACTAACAAGTACATTCTGTCTTCTTCCTTAAAGACTTTGCGATGTCTTCGTAGAGTAGATTTAAAAATAAGCACATAAATGAAGACACTGCCGGCCAGTGAGCTATGCCCAGAGGCGTAAGCAGTGCGGTGAGACATGGAGGTCCGTGTGAGCACTCCTGGTTGGAGGGACCAGGAAAGACTTCCTGATGAAGACCAAGGGCGGCCTCAAATTGCCTAAAATTGAGGGAAGGCAGAGGTCCAGGGTCTTATCTAAAACCTTACGTGGTGAGTGGCAGTCATGGGTAGAGACTGACTCTTCTACTCACAATCTGGTAAAGCAGCCCAGCTGAGTGGATAAACACTAGGCTAATTTCTGATGGGGACATGATGCTGTACACCAGAAAGACACGTTGTCACTGACTATACTTCAATTAAAAAAAAAAAAGCTGTGTTAATTTTGGGAGGTTCAGGTCTGCTTTGCCTAGAACCCTCTCAACTCATGTATTGTTATCCATATCATCCTCTTTCATTTTTGGAATTGTCCTGGTTTGGACAATGAATTATATCAGTTATGTTATTTATAAGCAACACTTTCCACAGTCCTTCAAGGAATTTCAAGATGGCCATCTTGGATCAGTCGTTTTACGCTTCAAGAAACATGGTAGACTGGGGGTGTTAAAGGGAACCCCAAAGTCCCTTTGCTGTGCTTCTAAATCAACAAACACAAATCAACAACAGAAAAAGCCAAGGCGCTCTTTTTTTTTTTTTTTTTGTAGATTGAACAAAGCCATGGAGCAGGTGGGCACCCCATACCTGCACCCAGTGTACCAGGTGATCCTGAACAGTCTGCCGACACACGTGAGCCTCACCCAGTCGTGCTTTGCAGATAAACATGGCCTGTGATGATTTTACAACACTGTTAAGGTGCTAGGGGCTGTCCCTCATTTATTACTTGAGTAATAAATACTTTAATTACACTTAATAAATAATGTAAGCAGGGCTCACTGAAGTGGTAATTCTTTAAATTAATTATTAACTGCATGCACAAGGCTGCACTGCCAGGACCACTAAAAGAAAATTCAGCCTCTAATCTAAAGTGATTATTCATTATCTGGTATACAGTCTCCATTTGCATATTATTAGGGAAATAAACTTTGGCCTCCTTGGCAATACAGATAGATCCCAAAGTCCATGCGTGATGAATCTCCAAATACTGAAGTAATGATAAACAACATGTAATAAAGCCTCCAGTTTATGGCTTTATAACAGCTGGTTTTTGATTTTCCGAATATATTACAATGATAAAGTGACCAGTTAATGTATAAGCTCTTTGTGAAACGTGGTGCCTACAGATGGTCGACTGATAGGGGACGGTAAATGTGTAAACTGCTCGCTTCCCTGGAGATCGGAGCCACAAAATGATCTCAGAAAGATATGAAGAGAAAACCTCCCTTAACCCTTTTCTCTGCTGCAACCCAAATATGGTCCTGCACATGTTTGTTGCGTGTGTCTCCTTCCCCGCTCCCCTCTGACTCCCACCGTCCCCCGGAAAAGTGAAGGTGGAGTATCTAGGTAGGCAGACCTTGTGGTGTCCTCAGTTTCTACCTTGGGGCAAAGAGGCAGAGCAAGGTTCTGGTCAAAAGAGAAAGATGGTTCCGAAAACCAGCAAAAGGCTAGAATTCATTCACCCTTAGATTCTCTAACTTGGTACTTCCTCCTTGAGCCTGGGTCTCTCTGGGGAAGGGAATGGCCCTGGTGTGATGGCCAAGGAGCAAGGCACACGGAGCAGCCACCCAGCATCCTGAGCTACAAAATGTGGGGGCAAGTGAATGACCTGAAAACAGCGGTTTCTGAAGGAGGAGGAGAAATCTTTGTCCTTGGCTCTCTTTGGCCCAAGATAGAGATGAAGGGTGGGGAGGGGAGGTGGAGGAGACAGGAAGACAGAGGCTCATGAAGATGGTGACAGTCACAAGGAAGCAGCAAGGACCGTCTCTCTCCCCAGTTCCCATCCCATCTTATTCATCTCTCTGATCCCATTTTGACACCACCTACCTCTTTCAGCCGACTTTCCCTAATGCTCTGTGTGTTCTAGCACTGTTCTTAGCAGTGTGGACCAGTCAGTGTACATGGCTTTGTCTGGGGTGGGAAAGGGGCTACATAAAGATGAGAGGTGTCCCTCAAAGTGGTCAGTTTGGGAGCTGAAACTTACTTCAGTAATGCTGCTATTGCTCCAAGTATGGTTGGAAATCTTTGAGACTGACCTTTCATGTCTGTGTCAGTTTGCTTGGCTGCTATAACAAAACACCACAGATGGGTGGCTTGAACAACGGACATTGATTTATCCCAGTTCTGAGGGATCAGAGTCAGAGATCCGGGTGCCAGTGTGGTTGGGTTCTCGGCGAGAGTTCTCCCCTTGGCCTTGTAGACGGCCACTCTCTTACCATATCCTCAAATGATGGAGAAACAGAGAGCTCTGGTCTCTTCCTCCTTTTATGAGGATCTAATCCCATTATGGTGGCTTTACCATCATGACCTCATGAATACCTAATTTCTTCCCAATGGCCCCACCGCCTAATTCCATCACACTGGGGAACAGGGCTTCATCATATAAATGTGCAGGGACAAAATATTCAGTCCATAGCAATGTTCTTATGGACATCTTCAATGGGAGAAAACTTGTGTTAATAGTACCCACTCCCTTTAACTGAGCATGCGTGATGCATCCAGAGTTTCATGTGCATTAGCTCATATTGTCTCCATGGTGACACCAAGACGTAAATATCACTAGCCATTTGCAACTGAGAACACCGAGAGTCGGAGAAGTTAAGCCACTTGCCCGACACACAGCTAGTAAATAGCGTAGCCTAGATTTGAACCTCAAAGCCAAGGTTTTAATGGCTGTGCACTGTCCTGTCTTTTGAAGGCAGAATCAAGTTTGGGAAATAACGAATGGTTAATGGTTGAACGTGTCCACCTTCTCATGTAGCTTCTGCACCAAGGGGACTTCTCTGCACATTGCTTTAGACTAAAGGGAATTCCAAGCATAGAAATGGTAGGCACACTGCAGGTCACTTTGTGCATCTGCGGTGCACGCGGGGGCCAGCTCTTCTCATGCAGCCTCATCCAGGCAAAGTGCATCGGCCACAGAGTGTGATTAGTGCTCATCGGTACCATCTCATTCCACCTCCCCCCCATCCCTGCGAGCCCAGGTTGGTTCTCTCGTCACCCTCCTTTTGGAGATGAAAAAAACTGAAGCACAGATAGGCTGAGCAACTGCCCTCAGTTTACACAGCAAGTGAGGGAAAAACCAAGGTCTCAAAAGTAGGCATTCTTGTGTTTATCACTAAAGAATAAACCTTTGGATCCTACACAACCATGTCTCATGTCCCATCAAAAAAACGATGTCACACTGAAGAGCTAAAAACTAATCTCTACATTTCCCCCCCTTACCTACGAAGTCCCCATCCATTATTCATGCATTCCTTCAGTGTTCCCTTCTCTCATTGATTAATTCATTCAATAAATATTTTTGGAGCATGTAACTTGATGCCAGCCGTTGTACTGGGTACTGGCTATCGGATCTAAATTTACAAAAGGAAATTAAAGCAATGGGCTGTTAACGGAACTGACAGAGTGATTCAGTTACTCTGGTGCTGGTGTGGACTTCATCAGAGACCCCTCCACATTCTCAGTCTCCCATAGGCTCCAGGAGAGAAGCGGGGTCTTCAAAAGAGCCGAGCCATTGTGAGGCTCGCAAGCCCCACCACTGGCTCCCACTCACGAAGAGACGGCGGCGGGATTTCTGATTACAGCCATTAGGCAAAATAAAACCTCGAGAGCTGGCTCGCCAGCTTCATCCTGCTTAATCAAATAGCCTCATTCATCATCTTCACTCACACTACTCGGGGCAAGTGCCTCTGCTGCAGAGATGGGCAGGGGCGCGCCTGAGCTGCGCCACTCATCAGATGGCATTTTGCTCTCTCTCCTTTTTTTAATGCAGGCAGATGATCTTCGCTTCTTTTTTCTCCCTTCCCAAAGCCTGCTCCGAAGGTGCGAGCTCAGCACAGCGGCAGTCCAGCCGGAGCGAAGCCTACGCTGAAGACGGCATTATCTCTTGTGACACTCATAATTCAGCAGGATTTCTTTCTAACTGAATTTGGGGCTGCGCCTGAGCCACGACCAGAATATCAAAGAATGTCAAGCCGGCAGGGTCTGTGGAAAGAAGGTGCTCCAGCCGCTCATTTTACAGATGAGGCCACCAGGGCCCAGAGAGGGGAAGAACCTTGTCCGAGGTCACACAGCAAGGCTGCAGGAGAGCCCCCAGATTGGATTCCCAGTCCGGTGCTCTCACCTCCTCTTCTCGACCTGACCCTGGAAGACCCAGGACGGGCCTCAGCTTTCTCATCACCTGCCTATGAGCCTGCCTTTGGGTGGATGGCCGATGGCTTCACAGAGGAGCCCAGCCAGCTTGTTTACGACAGAGACGAGTCTGCAGCATTGGTGACAGTCACTCTCCTCTGCAGTCACTTCCTCTCTCTGGTCCCTTTGCCTTCCCAGGTGACCCACTCTCAGGCGCGTTCCCGGGAATTTGGTACCCACTACTCAGGTTCCCTCCAGAAGGCTCAGGCCCCTGGAAAGACATTTTCCTCCTCCTTACCTAGTCCTGGGTTTCAGGCAAAATGAACTCTGAGTGATTAGAAGCTAGTCTTTGAATGACACTCATGGTTAAATTTTAGGGGGTTTAAAATTTAAAGCAAAGAGATTATCCTGTATGATTTTCAAAATAGGCATGCACATCGTGCATAACCATACTTTGCCCCACATCTGGCCCGTGTGCTGACACGGCGTAGAATGAGCACACAAGTTCCCACCGCCCGGGAGCGCACACGTCCTGGGTAGCTTAGATGGTGCATTTGGTGAACATGGAAGGCGATTTTTGTCCAGTTATCTGGCCTAGCTAAAGATAAACCTTTAGTAAATGAAGGTTTAGCAAAACCTAATATTAGCGGTAGCTTCCTTTATTGACTGCTTCCTTTGTTACTGAGAGTAAGTTAAATGTTTTTTATACATGCCTCAATTTTAAATTCTTACAATAAGCCTGTTATGGGTTGAATTGTTTCCCCTCAAATTTGTATGCTGAAGTCCCAGCCCTTAGAATCTCAACATGTGAATTATTTGAAGATAGGGTCCTTGCGGCTGAAATTAGCTAAGACGAAGTCATAGTGAAATAGGTTGCACCCCTAGTCCAACATGACTGTTTTCCTTACAAAAGAGGAAATTTGGACAGAGAGACACACACACAGGGAGAGCGCTGTGTGAAGAGACGTAGACAGTGCTTCCAGATGCAAAGGACCGCAGACGACGGGCAGCAGCCCGCGGAAGCCAAGGGAGAGACCTGGAGCAGATCCCTACTCTCGGCCTCAGAAGGAGCCACCCCTCCTACCCCTTGATCTCAGACTTCTAGCCTCCTATTTATTATGAGATGATAAATGTCTACTTACTCCTCCCAGTTCATGGCACTTTATCATGACAGCCCTAGCAAACCTACGTGAAGCTTTTCAGTACTAGTTTTTCATTTTACAGACAAGGAAACTGAGGCTCAGAGAGGTTAAACAATTTGCCTGAGATCACGCAGTAGACAAAGGGGCAGAGTCAGGACTTAAGTTAGTTCTGCATGCTCTACTGCTTTTACTGGGGTGTCTGTGCTGGTGAAGGCTAGAAAAGACCAGTTTTCTTTCCATGACAAGCCAGTAGTGACAGACCTTCCTTCTCAACCCAGGACAGGGCAGCCAAGTCTCTTTGTTCCCATCCCCATCACTCACTGAGAACCCACACGTGTTTTCTCTATTTTTTCCACATTTCTCTTCTTTTAGCAATTAGCAAATTTTCTCATTCTAATCTTCTCATTTTATTTTATTTTTGTTTAGCCCTGGGAATGTGTTCGAGGTCCTAAAACACAGTGTGTGCTTTCATACTGTTTCTGAGAGAGTGAATTCCAAAATTCACCAGGAGTGGGAAAGAAAGTCAAGTTTAAAACTAACATGGTCCCTCATTCCTGGTCTCTGTGGTTGGAGGGCCCTCTCGCTGCCTGGTACCCATCCATGCAGCTTTCAAACACACACACATCTGAAAGTTGAACTTGGCTCTTCTACTGAAGCCAGACAGACCAGCTTCCTCCCGAGTCTCCTCATCTTACCATCCATCCAGCACTAAGCACTAGGGGGTCCCACCCTCAGAAGCCCTCGTCCCCCCTTTGCCCTGAAGCCAGGAGGCATGGTGGTCTTGCTTCAGAAGCTGTGGCATCCCAGCTTCAGGATTTTGACTGCGTGAAGAAAAGGGGAGCCCTAGGGCAGCGACATGGCCACCAGCTGGAATCTGATTCCATTTCCAAATCATTTGAATCTACCGCCCCTCAGCAGGAAGGTACTTGCAGACTTACCCTTGGAATGTCTGTAAGAAAGGGCCTCTTCTCAGCATTTCCCAGGCTGAGAAATTATATAAAACTATATTTGAAGAAAAAGACCTTGTTGTTTCTCCAACCTATTAGGCTAGAACACTGGCGTGACCAGGATGCAGACAAAGAGCCAACGTGGAAGAGGAGAGAGGGGCTGCTGTCCACGAGAAGGGACGGTCCAGGAGCGGGCAGGAGCGGGGCAGGTGGTTACGAACCAAGAGTCCAGCCTCGGGGCCAGGCAAACAGGAAACCAGAAACAGGGAAGTAGGGCAATCCCCGATCGGAACAGTGCAGCACCAACAAGGCGGCCATGTTGGTCCTCAGACAGGAAGCTCTTTGTTCTCCCAGACAGAGCAGGAATCGACAGCCGAGTCCCAGGGCAATGCCAGCCCCAGACCTCAGGACTCAAAAGTGTCCACCTCTGGGACCTTGAGTGGCATTGCTGTCCTTCACGGCACTTGTCTCGGTGTCCTGAGTTGACCCAGGGGCTTCACCTTGGATATAGCGGCCATTACTGTCCTAATTTACAGAAGACAAGGTAGAGGTTTCCACAGACTCACTTGCCAGTTGTCACACAACCACCAAGTGACAGTGCTAGACACTCTGCGAATTCACTCTTAGAATTTCACCTCCCACACAGAGAAAGCACTTTCCAGGCTGTGTCTCCAGACCCTGGCATTTTGTAGGCTCATCTCCCACTTCACTGCTGATGTGACCATGTCGTCTGGCACCCAGAGAACCCTTTCCATTTCCGATGAGCTGGAGCAGCTCAGCGGGCGAGGCGGGAAAGGAAACCCAGCCCCTTGGCTGTTGGTCCCGGAGCGAGCACCATCGACACGCGTGGCCGGGGGTGGGGCTGGGGTGGGCGGGGCGTCAGGGAGAAACCTCACGGGACTCGGCGTACGCGCATGTCAGCGAATCCATACAGCGACCTATTTAGTCCAGGCTGGCATGAATTAATGGCTGACAGGAAGAAAAGAAAGACATTGAAAAACAACTTTTTTTTTTTTTTTTTAAGCACTATTTGCCTGAAAAGGAACTCTGGCAGAGGCCTCTCTCCGAGCCCCTTTGGAAGCCCCAGCCGTCCACTTTCATTAATTTTATGATTTGATCACCTTACAAAGGTCACTTTTTAGCTTCCTGTGAACCACAATATTATGACTGGGCTTACATAATGCCAAAGCAATTCATTGAGAAGGGAAACATTCAGTTAAACCAGTCGCTGGGCACTGAAACTCGCTTTCCAAAGCTGAATTACTCCCTTGTAAGGGAGCCGTCTGGCTTTCGGGAACAAAGCACAGAGCCTCCAAGATCTGCTCCATGCAGGGCAGATGCCGGGGCAGACTCCAGGTGGAAAGGCTTCTCTCCCTGGAGTGGTCTCTTCTTTTTGGGGTTTCCTCACACTTCGATCCCTGTGCCTCCCCACCCCCCAACACCTGCTAGTGTAGATGTGGTGTCCTCTTCTTTCAAACTCTACACCAAGTGCAGACACGACTCTTTCTGTGTGTTTGTCTGAGACCAGCCTACGATGACTTAGCTGACTCCATGCAGTGATGTTGTTGGCATCTCTCCCTCACTAGGCTTTAAGCAGCAGAGCAGCAAGAACTAGGTTGCCTGTGTTCATCCTTGCATCCCAGCACCTGCCCCAGTGCCAAGCCCACGGCAGGGGCTCCAGGAATAGCTGTTCATCGACATTGTTCAAAGGGAAAACAAAAAAATCCCCAAATTCCAGAAAATACAGATAGCGTGAGAACCAGTAGTTTCTTTAATTTCAGTTTCTCTGCTGAACCCTTTGCTAAACACCAAATTCCTTATCCTAACTCAAGTTAGAAGCGGACAAGTAACCAGGCACCTTTGCCATTTCAAGCCAGGTCCGGAATGCCTTCCCCTGATCTAGAGATGCTAGAGGTCCCAGCTAACACTGGAGTTACATCAGGTCACTGGGAAAATGGAAGGAGATGTTGTACAGAAAGTGCCCAGTGCCTGGTATGGGCAATACTGAATCCCATGGGGGTCCTCCTAGCTCCGTACTCAAGTCTGAGCCAGGTCACATTGTTGGCTCTGCATTACCATCTAGGCTTCAGAAGCTGGTCCTCCCATCACAGCACAGACAGGAACCTTTCCCTTTCTTGATAGATCAGTAAGATATTTTTACTCTTGGTTTCTAATGTGAAGGATGCCACCCATAGTATGTTTGAGCAGAAATGGTATTGTTAGCCTCCAGCAGGATGGGTTTGCTTTAAACAGTTGCTTTGGCTATTACCCAACATCATTCTAAACTCTCAGGGTCTTATACAAAAATCTCTCTCTTGCACACACACACATGCTTGAACACGTGTGCACACACACAGAGCCTTTCTTAAGACTTGCAGCTGAACTCTGTCAAGCCAGTCAGTATGTGTCGATACAGACAGCAGGAGGTGAATTCTCTTAGCTGTGGCGTCAAATATTTCTTTGTGTTTTTCAGGCAGGCTTGGGGTTTCAATAGTAAGAGAAGGGTCCCCCTGACCCTGCCACCCCCCACTCTCCTTGACCTGCCTCAGCCGGTCATGCAGACAAATGTTGATCTGCTGCCTCCTCTCAGAGGAATGACTTTAGAGGTTTAATTCAAGTGATTTTATTTAATCAAGTATGCATTGAGCCTCTACCACAGGCAAAGGACTTACTGTAATTTATACCTGCAAGAACACTTTGTTTTCGTCTTTCCATGTCCTTGAGGGCACCATTCACTTCAAATAGTTTCAGCGACCAGCACAGTCCTTTGTATACAGCAAGTGCCTAATAAATGTTCTGTTGGATGTATGACTAAATACAGAAGGCCAGTAGGAAGTCAAGGGTGTAAGGGTATTTATAACCCAAGATTCCCAGGTCCTCGGAAGGCAGTAGAGAACATATACATTAAAAGCATGGGTGTGCTACATTTCAATTAAAAAAAAGAAAAAAAAGCATGACTGTGATTGTCCTTCTAGGACTTATTATCTGGTAAGAAGTTAATTATCCTTTTCAAGTCTCAGTCTCCTTGTCAATAAAATGGGAAGCAATGGGCAATTTTGAGGGCTGAACTATCAAAGACGCTGTGCCTGTGATAGTTGGGGCTCAGCTCGCAGCGGCACCTCCCATGAAGCTGCTGGTGAGGCTGGGAGGGTGGTGAGTGTTTCGTCACCTCCTGTACAGGTTGGTGTGCATGGGGAAAAGCCAAACAGGGCCACAGGAGATGGGGGTGGCTAAGGGCTGGAGCAGGTGTGACAGCTCCTGGGGATGCCTGACTGGGGTGGGGACCCTCATGCTGTTCCAGTGATGGCAGGCACGCCTGGCTCCTTGCAAGGAGCACGTCTTGCTATCTGCCAGAGGAGAAAACCACTTAGCTTCCTTGTCGGGAAGTGGGATGGGCTTTCTCTGTCTGGAAACAGGATGCCAACCCTATGGCCCTGCTCTCTTTTCTGCTCCTCTGGGGTCTGATGGTCTGAACCCTGTCTCAGTGGGTGCCTTCTCTGGTGGCTTTTTACAGATTTTGGAGTCCAACTCCAGGTCTCGAGGACCATGGTTAAAGGGCAATCAGAATGGGAGGAAAATGGAAAGAAGATGCAAAAAAGGGCAAAGAGGGAGGGTGTGTGTGTGTGTGTGTGTGTGTGTCTGTCTGTCTGTCTGTGTGTCTGTGTGTATACGCACGCGCTTGTGTGAGCCCAGTCATGGCGGGGGAAGGAGAGGTCAGTAGTGGGGGGCACTTATTCAAGAGATGACGCCATGCTCTGCGGTGTCCTCCCTGGCCCACGCTGGAGCAGGGGATCAACATTCTTTGGGAGAAAATATGCGAAGAAGTTCAAGTGTATCTTTCCTTACTATTTGCATTTCAGTTCAATTAAACCAAACCTCCTTTCTTGCATCCTTCTTTCTTTTTTTTCTTTCTTTCTTTCTTTTTTTTTTTCTGCTGTGACTATGTACCTTTTGGTTTTCCCTGTTCTAGTTCTGGGTTTTGACTTTTCTGAAACAAAATCTCCAGCCACTCTGATTTTCTCAGCTTCTGGCCCCACTGGCATCTCCGTTTTGCTTTAATTATCCAATTACTGAAGCTCTCCAACCTATTTATCCAGGCAATCAAGGCTTTAAATACATGGATTTATCATTACCTCAAATCACCTGTCACTGTGGTTGAACAAAAAATAGAAAGGTAACCACGATGCTGCAAGAGGTTTGCATCCACACACTTCTCCTGGTCACTTCTTTATTTTCAAGGCTCCCATGTGCAAAGTAAAAATTGTCAGAGGATGAAAAAGAATATGAAAATCAATACACACACACACACACACACACACACACACACACACATGACTGGACATGATGCTGTATACCAGAAATTGACACATTGTAACTGACTATATTTCAACAAAAAATTCTGACACTAAAAATAATAATTGTTGGAGGAAACTTTAGGGAGAGGAGAGAGAAGAAAAGGGCGATGGAGGGAAAGGGAATGAAGACCTTTTGTCCCTGTGCCTATAGGATGGACTTAACAATGTTCACTTGACCTTTCCCTAAATCCCCCTCCCCCCAGCTCTCCTCTCTGTAGAGGGCGCACCAGCATTTTTGTCCCTCACTGTTTCCTCTACAGAGATGCTGTCAGGACCAGTGCTAAGAGATGCAAAGGGCTTGGGGGTCATCAGATGAAAGGGAAGCCGGTCTGCAGATCCAGGCTGTTCTAGGAGCTGTATCTGCTTTCTGGAGTCCCCTGGAAGAAGTCCATTTTCTCATTTACCCAATTGCCCCAAACATATTTGAAAAACAGTGCTTTTTCAACATAAGCAAACTTATTTCTTTCAACTATTTCTCCTTCACCATTCTGGGCATTTTACTCCAATTTATGATCTTCATTACTAAAAGGTGGTGTCCTAAAATTTAACACAAAACTACAGTGTGCTATGTTCAGCGACGGGCAATCATCTCCCTCTTGGGGAATGAAATTACTATTAATAGTGTCCCAGTGCTTTTTAAGCTTCCCTGGCATGTCATCCGCTGCCGTTTAGCCACATCGTCCCTATGATGTGCTTTTTTGGTTGTGAGTTTTTAAGAAACCTCTATATAGGAATTTATATTTAGCCTTATACATTTTAATAGGAAAAGTCTGGTCCATTGTACCAGCCATGGAGACCAGTTGGGATTGCAACATACCTCTGGATACATTTACCATTTTCACTTAAACTGTAGCTTTTTGCATCCTCATCCGAATTAGTAAGGCTATCGACCGACCTGAGCAGCGTTGGTACAGAACCCTGGCACAAGCCACTAGACTCTACCCAGTGGGGCTGCTTTTACTCGGTGGATTGGTATTTTCAGGGTTCACTGTCCCAGCCACAGGCACATTCTTAAACTAGGCAGTCCCAGGGGCTCTGCTAACGCTTCTATTCTTAGTATAAAAATATAAACAACAGACTAGTCTTGTCAAAATTGTCTTAGTACAATGCCAGCCTAAAAGAGGACTCAGTCGAGTACAGACCCATCCACACTTCACAATCTGTGTTTTCTTGTGTGGCTGTTACAATAAAGCTACCTGAGGACACACACACCTTTCGCGTGTAAATTTCTTAGTAACATGCTAGGTAATAACCGATGTAATTGACTTGTTCTATTTGTTTTCTCCAAAGTAATTTAAAACACTCTCTCACTTCCTTTGCCTTTGAGTCTGGCTAATATCCTCACACCAGCATGTTTCCATCTGTGTGTTTGGTCAAAGCAAGTTTATCTGAAAAATTTCGAAGAATCAGCTTCATCTCTGCCTGGCAGCATGTGGTAAATGAAGGTATTTCTGGTAAGATTTATTGTATCACCTTCTAGGAAACGCTAACTCCAGAGAGGACCAGATTGCAGAGGACTGTATATTAAAAATTCCTCTTTCTATCTCTGGGCCCAGGTGGAAGGGACAAATGGATTCCTACCTGACTGCAAAATATGATATATTATTATAAACAAGAGTCTTGAGTTACAGAAAATACTAGTTAACATAATTACATTACCATATTTTTATATGGAGATTATTATTCAAATACCAAACAGGCAAGCTTCCACTGGAAAAAACCAATAAACACTCTCAGTCCGGACTTCCACTGTTATGTATGTCAGAGTACAAAACAATTTTAAAGTTTAAAACCCATTACATTACAAGAGCGATTCACCTCAAGTAGGCAGCAATTTGCTTCTTTTTTTTCCACCCTACGCTTTGATAGCTACTCACCTCTATGAATCCTTATCTTGCCCATTCTTTAGAAACCAATTGCAGTTTAAAAAGTGCCCATCTATTTCTGATCGAAATCTTCACATGCTGGTTTTTTAAACTAGTTTTCAATCTCTTAATAAAATTGATTGCCTCCAGGCTGCCAGGTAGTAAACCCACTAACCATGCAGCAATTCCCAGATCCTCCCTGGCTCTTGGGTTTTCTCTGCTCTTAGTCCTGTCCGAGCAATCCCAGATTTCCATGGTTGCTTCTACACGTACGAAACAGTCTCATGGATTAAACCAATTTGAAATTGTACAAACAACAAAAATGTCCTGATTAAACTGAGTTAAACTCTAAGCCTTTTTGGTTCGTGAAATATAAAATAGGTCTTACAACTTTCTCCTTCACTTGTTAACTGTTGGCTTTTCAGAGTCTCAGACTGAAAAGCCTTTCCATACTGAGGACAACTTCCATTTGTAAGAGGGGCTCTCAGTCCATCAGTGTTAGAACAAATATTTCTTAAGAATGTATCCTTGGCTGACCAGAAACCAAGTAAAGGAAGCAAAGACAGGTGTCTGTCCCTGAGGGCTCGTGCTTTAGAGACAGAACCATGTGAGACAGTCTACAAAGTTAAGGGGCCGAGGTTAGGACAATATCATGGTGATTCAAAGATGGAAGACTTAAGGGGGTGAAGGATGGTCCCCACTACCCAGGAAGGTTCCTCAGAGGTGGAGATGGGGATCTCTTAGGTAGAGGGGACCACCTGCTATTGAGGAATAAGTGTTATGAGTATGGGGTGAACAGAAGGCAGTGATAAATTTGCCCGACCGACCCCTGTCCCGTCCATCTTTCCCTCTCAGAGGAGGAAAAGTCATACTTTTCTTCTGTAAACTATGAGTGTCCTCCATGCCCACTCAAGGACTTCCATGCCCATTCAGCAGCCTTGGTCTCATTCTCCCCCAGGGTTTGACTTTAAATCATATGCACGTCCTCTTGGTTTGAATCAGACCAAATCAAACTTCTTCCCTGCCCCAAATACAGATGTTAGGAAACTTTAAGATAACGGAACTCAGTGAAACATATCAGGGGAGCTGGCCATTGCATTTCCCCCCGCTTCCAAGTCCTCTTATTCAGCAAGAGGTACAAGGGCGAGAAGTGTGGTGGAACAAGGTAAGTGCCACGAGAACAGTAGGGAGCGCTCGGAGAAGGCACGTCTGCTTGGAGAATCAGAGCCAGTTATCTGCATTTGAGACGCTGTTTAAAAATGACTGAGGCTTTTATATTCATCACAGAAGCCCCAGGAAGAAGACAGTGGAGACAAAGCCATGGACGTGGGCTAGCTGAGATTACATTCAAGGAAATGCAGCAAATAGATCACCCACCCTGGGTTAGGTTTCATGTGCCCTGCTGACTCCCTGGGTTGCAAAACTCTGTGTACCCTGAGTGAGGGTCTAAGCAGGGGCTGAGTGTTCTGGGCCACTTGCTAATTAATCACCTTTTCATTCTTCCCCCTACTTTCTTTGGAGGAGGGTTTCATAAAGGCAATTTCCCAGAAGATACACCAGAAGCTTCATTCCAACAATCACCTGGGTCCTGCCTGCCCCTGTGGCCTTATCATTTGGCCCAGGAGTGTCTGTCATTTTTATTCCTCTGTTGCCACACAGAACAGTGCATGGGGGGCGTGCGGCACTGGGAGCATTGTCACCCTCTCTGAAACGGCTATTTTTATTATAAAAAATGGAGACATAGGAGGCGTTTAATGACTGCTCAGAATAAAAACAAATAGTGGCTAAGAACAAATATTCAAATGGGGCAGTCTTGCCAGGGGAATGATACTCAACAGTGATGCTCTGTGCGCAGTTTCACCTCCCTCTCTGCATAAACCAGGAGTCATATGGACTTGTTTCCCAGCATCGTCCTGCCTTCGAGTGACCCTGCAGGAGACTACTGGAGGGGAAAGAACCCTTCAAGGGCCAAGGGATCTCCACAGGGTAGTTTATTTCTTCCTCTCCCCAGCATTATATTTCCCACTTCCTTTATCTTTGTTGAATAAATCACCACTGCACACTAATTATCCAGGCCCCTTGCAAAGCCCAGTCCTGAGCACTGAGGGGTGGGTGATGAAGACAGTTCATAGACCACATTCTAGCACACGTTCTAGACCATCAGTCCTAGACCATATTCGCTGAGCTGTCCATGTAGTGGAGATTTGATGAGAGAGGATAGAATCATGGGCTAGGTTTCCTCCCTCAAGACCTTCCCAGCGCTGCGTGGAATCCCTGGGAGTGGGCGGGAGAGATGGTCTGCCCTGAGCCCTGCCAGCATGCTGCTGCTCGGATGGATCCCTGCCTCTCAAATCAGACTGCACAGGGTGGTCGCCATGCCTGGCCACCACCAGCCTGTCATCCCAGGCGGGTTCCTAACAAGCGTGTGAGCTCCCCACAGACTTCGGGCTTGATGGATTTCGTCTTTCAAAATGGAGTTGTGTTTGTTCATCCAATAAATCTTCTTCTTTTTGCAAAAAAAAAAAAAGTATATATTGCTTTAGAAGGTAATTTTTAATTTAATGATGCATTGCAGACATCCCTGCATGCCCCCAAATTCAGAACTCTAAGAGCTCTGTCCTCGCCTTCCTGGTCCTCCATCACATAGCTCCATTTGTGTTCGGGGTCAATATTCAAAGATATAAAAGAAAATTCTGCCTTTGACCTCTGGACTCTCTCTCTTGTCCCCCTTCAGCAATGTACCTGGCGCCCATCAGGTACTTGTGATGGGGGAGCGTCAGTGCTTACAGGAAAAGTATGTGGATTCCTCGCATGAGAGCAACAGACGTTCATATCTTCCCCAAAATCAAGAACCAACAGTAGGGACAAACTGGAGGGCTCATTCAAGAACCACCAATCATCACCCCTTCATCACCAGTGATGAACCAATACTCCTCAAAGACCAGCAGTCATCATCCTGAATTGCTTCAGAAACGCTGAATTTCTGTGTCTTATATTTATTAAACCTAATGCCAATAGACGTCTCGCTGAGTTTTTCTTCTTTTGACTTGGGGTGGTAAGTGGAGAAGAGTCTTTTGTAAGTGTGATCTCAGGAATTGGTCCATTCTGTCATCAAACCTGCTGTTCCCTGCTTCTCACCTCCCTACCCAGACCCATCATGTCACCTTATCGTGCCCCTCCCCACCCCTCAGGCCCCAACCCACACTTTCCCAATCATTTTCAGGCTTCAGGACCAGCTTGAGAGGTACGTGCCCAGGGGGCTCCCGTGCCCCCCAGCCTTGGACACAGCTCCCTCTCCAGCCCACAGGGGTTTTCCTCTCCCGCCGTTATGTGGTGCTTACTGTTGGCACTGCTCTCTGCTTTCTAGTCATGTTAGCGCCATCCTTCCTCCACCCTTCCCATATTGCGTACAATTTCTTCAACAAGTCTGCAAAGCAGGTTTTTGATTTTAAAGTTATAGTCTATGCTCGCCATTTTATAGCTTCTTAAACATGGATCATTTCTAGCCGACAATTCGAAAAAGTGACACTGTGCCCTTGAAAGGTGTTGTTTTATTTGAATTGGATATAATACGGCTAAGATATGTGCTATCCCCAGGGACTGGCTGTGTCATAAGTTTTCCTTGTAAATGTGCAGCTTCCATCTTTAATTCTTAGGCTGGCACTCTTTGTGTTGAAAGTCACATCCTCCAGAAGCAATGCGTGTGCAGTGGCTGGGTAATTTACCTATAATCTCTCCCTCTGGGACTCCCTCTTTAGGAGGGTGAGTTTCTTACATGGAATGAATAGACTTCAATCCAGAGAGACTTGCTAAAATCCATGAACTCCTACTTACTTGAATATAGTGTTGTATACTTGTCAGCACTTTTTCGTACATATTATTTCAGATCTCCCCTGCACTTTTGTGTGAAAAGTAGGGCAGTTATTTAAATCCCCATTTGACAGATGAGGAAAGTGAGGACCAGAGAGATCTTATGACTTTCCTAAGATCACACAGGTGGTGGGCAAGCTAGAATCAGACACCAGTTCTCCCACCTGGATTGTCCCCTTGGCAACACACACAATGATGCTCTGACAACCATCTGTTTCTCCATGTCATTTCGCTTCTAAAACATGGTCTAATATTTCAAATCCCATTTAATTCTCACAAAAGCCCTGGAAGAAACCCTTGGGTGGGGGTTATCTGCATCATTATTTCCAACTTACAGACAGAAAAAAACACAGACACTCAAGGGGCTTTCCTGGTCACATGTGGGCCAGTAGATGAGGTGGGAGGAAGCTGGATTTCCAGCCCCTCCAGGTTACACTTTGATGCCTTTCTGCATATGCACCATGTATCTTAGGAGCTGGTTTCCCTGCTGCCAGTAATTTTAAGTAGAAAGCATGAGTCTCAGCAGGAACTTCTGGGTGGTCTTCAAAGAAAACATGCCACCCAAATGAACCCATCTCTTGGTACTAAGTGACAGGCGGGTGTGCAAGTCGTGTGGTCTCATGGAAAAACCAGGAGGTGGAGGTCTTGGGCATGGAGCCAGGGTGAGAAGCCAGGCCTCCTAATTTCCAGGCCAGTGGTGTTTTTTTCTAATTCCACTAATAGGAGAAGTCAACAGCTTTTACCATGAAGAAAAATTAAGTGAATGTCAGACCAGGGGTCTGGTTTCCCCCATGGCCAATACAGAGAATTATTCCCACCATCTTCCAGTGAAAGAGGGTAGAGTGTCTATTTCCATGCTCCTGATGTCCCTCAGTCATTCTGGAATGACTTGGTCCACTATTAACCAGGTAAAATGATCCAAAGTCTTAACTCAGCCAATACTAATATTTCCCCAACTCTGTGTTGAAGAAAGAATGAAAAAATTTGGCTTCTTAAGAGGTGAAAGGTGATGGCAGCAATGCAGTCCTTCCCTGAGGGAGGATAACAGATGGACAGATTTCCTGCTGTTGTGATGGGTGGTCCAGAATCAGCCAAGAAGGGGCTTCCTCATACAGGCATGCGTGACCAATGCTAGTTCCCTGGGGTAGACCTCGAACTCTGGGACAGCACGTTTATTTCCCTTAGAAAACATCCAATCTTGTTCAAGGACCATTATTCCACTGTGTGTGTGTGTATATATATATATATATATATATATATATATATATATATATATATATATATAATTCATCTCTGCTTTGTTTGGTCAGGGCTAAACTCAGGGTGTACCCCACTTGGAAGTCATTGTTGGAACAGAGATGAAGGAAGCACGTCTTCTGCCTTCAGGGAGCCTATGCTCCAGTTGAAAAATCACGGGTACACACTTGTCAAGTCAGTGAGCAATTCAAGGATAATAATGATGAAGTGCACTCAGTGAAGAATAGAAAGTCTGGCTGTGGTAGCTCAGGAAAGTGAGAGGTCCAAGGGGAATGGGATGACGTGCGAAGCGTCAGAGGACGGGGTGGGACTTGAGCTGGGTCTTGACTGCTGGAGGGGAAGGTCAGGGTCAGCAGGGAGGTGGTGTCAAAGGCAAGAAGAGGGGTGGTGGGAGAGAGCAGGAGAGTGGGGTTGGCTCACTTTCCCTGAGTCAGACTTCCCTTTTGTGCCCGGGCACTTTCTCTTAATCACAGAGGACCATGCAGGGACATGTGGGTGGCTCGGGATAAAGTTACCTCTGCTTCTGGAAGCTCAAGGAGCATCCTGGGTGAGAGTGGGTGAGAAGCACCGTTTGTGAAGTGGAGGAAGAGCACAGTTTCTCAAATAAAATCCGCCCCACCCCAACTTTAAAGGAAAAACACAGCAGGGCCGTGTTGCCTACCTGCAGAAAAGACTTGAAGGGGAATGTGGAAATTGGGGTTGCTTTGCAGATCTGTAGAAGGTCATTGCAATGTTAGTCAACTGCATGGTCCTGGACAACTTACTAATATACTTGAGGACCTGACGGAAGGACCAAATTCCAGGAAAAGTCATGTACTTAGGAGGCGCCTACAATATTTCTAGTCACTATATTTCATATGTTCTTAAAGGCAGATAGTCTCAGTGTCCTTTCCCAGGGCAGACATCTTTTTCCAAGCCACCTCTAAGGGCTCACCATCCAGCCTCTATTCTTACAACTGCTTATTCCATTGATGTGCCAGCATCCATCAGTGGGGATCAGCAGGGACTGCACTAAAAATGCATTTCTAGGGCAGAGGAGGCTGTGGAATCAGGGTGCTGAGAAAGTAGAGAGGAGACAGTCCTGGGAGGTTGGAGAACACTGACGCACACTTTGCCTATTTCAAATCAAAGTTGAAACCTGGGCCTGGTGTCTTCATCAACTGTTATTATTGCCCTTTATGCTTCTGATGATTATCATGTACCTCCCAAGTCATTAACTCTGGGGCTGGAAGGCCACCTTAAAATAAGAGAGGGCAACGAAGGCAGAAGGCATGCTTCCTTCATCTCTGTTCCAACGGGCAATTTGGACAGGATATTACTATCCAGGGCCATTTTGTCCCTGCCATATTTGGCAACTTCTTTTGAGAGTTTTATTTTCACATTAAAAAAATCACAAATGCTAAAGGCACTGGGTGTGCAGTCAAGACCCTGAGACATCAAAGTTGGCCTCGCCGTGAGGCAGCCATGTCTGGGATGTGCTGGTTGGACCATGGGTACTCAGTGAGGGTTTGTTGCATGAATAGAAAACTCAGGGGAAACACTTAATTTACCTGGGCTTCAGTTTCCTCACCTCTGAAACAGGAGAAATAGCCCCTGCACCCCGCCGGGGCCATGATGGGATAAAAATGAGGTCTTGTTTTTTCAAAATGCTTTAAAAGTAAAAAGTTCTGTAGAAATATAAGTGGTTGCTATGGCAAAATGAGCTGGAAAAGGTGTGTGAGTAGGACCTGGGGATCTTTGGGTCTTGTCCAACTCAGCCTATAAACAATAAATCATGAGAAGTCTTGTACCTTCCTGGAGCTGCAGTTATCTCACATGTAAATGCATGGTAATAGGGCCTGTTTACTTCACAGGGGTGCTTTTGAATGTCAGCGGAGATGATTATGAATTGCTCTCCCCTGATGAGCTATGAGAAAGTTATGGGTGTCCAGCTCTTCGTGCCTCGCTCAGTTTTGTTGTTGGAAACAGTTGGCCCCTGGAGAAGTGAAGCCTTTATGGGGAGCCCCTGGGCCTGCTGATCCTCCCCCCTTTCTTCCTGCCACTAGTGATCTGCACCATGTGTTTCCCATTAGCCTTTCCTGAGTCTTCCGCCTCTGGCCTGTGTTCCTACCAATCACTTCTCACCGTTGCCCAGATGCAAAGTCTCCATAGAATCTCAGAATGTTCAATCTGGATGGGGTCTCTGAGCCTCCAAAACCAACCTTTTAGCCTATACAGGAGAATATGAAGACTCAGAAAGTCAGACCAGGGCCTGGGTCCAAGTCCAGTGTTCTTTTTACCGCCTGTGACCTCAGGCCCTTTAAACACTGTACTTCCCAACTCCATTTTATTACAGGAAATCCCATCTTCCCGGGGTTCAGCTGGGATTCATAACTGATGCTGTTATGTGAAATCTGTAAATCCGTGGCCTTCCCTCCCTCTACACATCTCAAGCATCTCTCCGAAAGCCAGCCCCAAATGGCACTCTGTACCAGTTATCTCTCTCTCTTGCGAAAGAGATGGATAAGGCATGGAAAACACCCCACGTTACCGCCATAAACCTTGGGTTTGGGTGGAATCCAAAGTGGTGTGGGTGAGATGATGCAGTTTGACAAGGTAAATCAAAGAAGAGAATTTGAGCGCCGGTGCTGGGGGTGAGAAGTCATGCCAGTTACCAGGACTTCTCCTCACTTTGATTTCTCCACATAAAACATCAAGTTGGAATTACTGCATGACATCATCTATGGATTTTTGTTTCTATTTATGACAGTTGAATAGACACACTGGCTGTCATAGTTATGAATTAAGCAAAACAATTTTTTAAGATGATTTTTTTTGACTGTCAGAAAGTTCAGTCTCCAGTCCTGACATCATCATCGTCTGTGTGTCCCTGGCTGATCACATCCCATATCCGAGCTTCAGTTCAGTCTCTTCATCTGTGAAATGGATGCAATAGCCTAGATTCTCAATAAGGAACTTCTGGTGACGATGTTCCAGTGCAGCCCCTCAGCTTGTGCCCATTGTCACTGACCATTAAACCTAAGTGGTCACCTGCCCACTGCAGTGGCTATTCCACATGGAAGCCCTTGAGGAAAGGGCGGCTCCTCAGGGCATATAGTGCCAGATGACCCTGTCCCAGCTCCTGTTTACTGACAATTCACATTACCATCTTTCAGAAGGACATGATAGTACAGTGTCCACGTTGTAAAATTGCTCATAAAACATTACAGTATTATAGGAAATCTGGGTCCCTGCAAGGACAGTGCTGGAATCCAACTTGAGCCTGAGTGGAAAATATATAATGAGCTCTGTGAAACTGTCATATTTTCCCCAAATGGAGCAGAGAAAGTGAAGATAAATGAAAACACCATCAATTACGATTTTCCCCAGTGGGAAAGTGATAAAGATATTTAAATGATGTGCGACACAAATGATGTGGGTCCTAATGGAAGGCTTCCCATCCTTAACAAGGAGATATTTTGGATAATGAGATGAGTGGAAAAGTTGGGAGGGGATAGCAAAGAAAGGGCAGAAATGAGAGACTGGGGCAACCAGGCTGAGGCTACACATGGCAGGAAAATAAAAATCAGGCTGAAACTAAGCACGTGCTTACATGACGTCTAATGCCTATTGTCTAAATGGAGACCTGGAAAGGAAAGACAAGACTTCCCAAAAGGGGCAAATGGGGAAGTAAACAGCCTCGGCTGTGAGCTCTGAGAGACCAGCCCCTCAAGCCATGAAAAGCTCTGGCCCAGTGGGTGCGGCAGGGATTCTGGCCAAGGCTGTCTTGATGTTGTCCTTCCTTCCCTTTCACTCTCTCTGCTGGACCCTCCCCAGAGGTCCGACTGCCCACTTTGGGGGCCTCTGCTGGCTGCTCTGTAGATGATTCCTGAATCTGCCCTCTGGGTCCCATTCTCTCTCCCTAGGTCCAATTCCCCATGTCTCTAGCGTCCTCCAGCCCTCTGCACTCTGCCTTCCCTCTCCCACTCAGCTGGAGTCTGCATTCTTCACTCCCTGACTCTCTCTGACTCCCCTTCCCAAGTTTTCATCCTGTGACAGGCACGGCAACAATTTCTCCTCTATCCCTAGACTCAAACTTGCATTTCTTCTACTTACTTCCCCTGTTTTATGGTTCTCCAATTCAGTACTTTTTCTAGTGCAATCTCTATACCCACAAACTCTCCATTTGTCAGAACCTTCTCACACACTATTTCCGAACCACTCTAACAGCCCCTGCACACTGGCCCTGGCTCCAGCTTCTTCCCACTTGAATCCACCAGTGTCCTTCTGCCAGTCTGATAGTCCTCAGCTCTCTCGTTAGTCTTGCTCATTCCTCTGCTCAGAGGTCAGTTGCAGCTTCCTGTTTCCAAAAGTGGATCAAAATGTCTGGACCTCTTTGGCACTACTTTCCCTGACAGCTCGCACGTTCAGCTTCTCTTCTCCATGTTCACTTTGCTTTCCACAAACATGCTGGTGTTGCTGCATTTATTGCCTGGGTTTTGCCAGTCAACACTGGAGTAGACACTGAACCACATTATCCCCTGTAAGGCTTGGGGTCAAACACAACTAACTCATAAGCATTCATCTTCCCATTCCTTGGGTGTCCTTCAGTCCTCTCCTATATGCTTGGCAAGAAAAGCATTGTGGGTTCATTGATAATCTATGATTGTCTGATCAGTTACATGATTGGTTCAATTATTTACACAGATTTGATTTTTGAGAAAGGAGAATGAAGATCAGTCATTTCAGTGCATATTTTTAAGGAAATGCAAGTAAGTAAGAATATTGACCATAAACGTTGCCTTAACACAGACCCACCTCATCGATGCTGTCCATCCAATCTTCAGGACATTCTGGCAACCCTGCGGGGCCAGCACACCACTTTCTAGGAAGGCAGAGCTCTCCACACTACCCATTGCACTGCCTGCTTTCCACGAATCAATCATGTTTGTTCCCAAACCTTTTTATGCTGGTTGTAGTTAAAAGTATGTAATTTATTTAAACATTATGCAAAACTGTGAAATATGAATGCAAAGAGTTGTTTCTTTGATAAAAAACCAAGTTGATTGCTTTGGAAAGAGTCAATAAATGAGAAACTGATTTAAAAAAAAAAAAAGAAGAAGAACTGATGTTGAATTGAGTGTGGGTGAGGCATCTCTAAGAGGTTAGCCCAAATCACAAAGGTCTTGATGCAGTCTGCATTTGCATTGCTTGGAAAATACATTTTAGGTTCTGGCTTTACTTTAAAGAAACCAAACTTAGACTGTTTAAATTACACATTCTGGGAATGATTTGAGGGAAAAGATGATGCAGAACTTTAATTAGAAGGCTCTACTCAAAGAAAAATCATTGGTCCTACATGAAAATATTGGTAAATGAATGCACATTTGTAAGTTTAAAGGAAAACAAGAAGTTTACTGCTTTCATGTATGTTTAAAATAATTTGGCCCATTATCAACCATTATTCCAGACTATGTCAGCTTAAAATAGTTCTTCTCCAATGAACACTGCTCCACCTCAGTGCAGGTAAAAATTTTCCCATGGTTTTTAAGCAGAAAGGGCACTTTCTCTTCTGAACAGCAGAAGCTGAACATCTACTTATAAAGTGCAAAAATACAGCCCCCCAAGTAGGTGGGGTAGGTGGCCTCTGAGAAATCCCCCAAGTATCTTACATTCTGGAGACCACACCTTGTGTAATCCCACACAGGCAGGCTGTCTTGTGTGGCCAATGGAATGTATCAGAAGTGATGGTATGTGCCTTCCAAGCCTGGGTCATAAGGGCTTTGAGCTTGGTGTCTTGCATTACTCACCCTGGGGGAAGCTGACCACCATGCTGTGAGGACACTCAGACAGCCTCATGCAGACCCTCGTGATCAAAGAACCGAGGACTCTTGACAGCAGCCAACACCAGCTTGCCAGCCACGTGAGTGAGCCACCTTAGAAGCGTCTCTTCCAGCCCTCGTCACATCTTCAGATGACAGGAGCCCTGACTGACACTGGACTGAAACCTCATGAAACACCCCTGGCCACCACTGCCTAGTTCAGAAGCTGCGAGAGGTATGACATTTTTATTGCTTTAAGTCATCGTATTTGGAGAGATTTGTTAGGTAGCCTTAGATGACACACAATTTCCCAAGCAGAGCCGTGATTTCTAACCAGGGGGAACCTGATGTTGAGAACTAACAACCAGAAGGCTGCCCGCTCTACTGAGAGCACAAAGGACATATTGCATTTTGAACCCTTGGATCTTCTAAAATGAAAAAGGAGGAAGGATAAGAAATTCATTTTGAACAGCCCCTAGGATAGAACCACAACACAAAACAAAATTGCTCAATAGTCTGATGGTCAAGAACAAGACGGAGAGAAGAGACACAGGTAAGAGACTTGTTTGTCCTTCTGCCCTCCTCGCCCCTTTAAACTTCACCTGCACATGCCACACCCCCTAACGGAGTCAGGGGGCGCTGTGAGGAACCCGAGGGATCACACAGGTCTGGGTGTGCTTTGTGAACCCTGGGTTCTAGACGCAATTCTGTCGAGTTTTTTCCACCACACAGCATGAACATCTTTCTCTCCTTGGCATCTAACTCTAACACTCTTCGATCTAATAACAGTGACAGTTATTGGCAGACTGGTCAGAGCTTATCGAGCACTGGTCAGTGATACTGATCACTTCTTTTCACTTCACAAAATGCCTGTTAAAACTTGAGATCTCAAACGATGAGACTCAAACTGTATCTTTGGTGTTTCAGGCTTACCAGCCCAAATATGACCAGTTGCATTTCTTACCTGTCCTCCTACCCAATGGCTAAGCCATGGATAGGATGCTTGTTCCAAGGGAATCCCTCTGCCCACATCTAATATGACACCTCAACACCATCATCAAAAAGGAAATGCCTCTTCTTCTTCCCCAGAAGTAAAATAAGAATAAAATCTAGTTGAACATGGACTTTGAAGTAAAGCCACCTTTCCAAAAGATGAAAGAAATGTCTCCTTTCCTCCTCACCCTGGTCTCATTTAAATTCTCCTATAGCTTTGGTCAGGTCAAAATTCTGCATAAGAACCTGAAATGGCTCTCTAATGTCATCCAAAAAATGTCCAAGCATCTTAGGATGACACTTAAGTGACCTGGGTAACCAGCCTAAAGATACTGTAATAGGGAAGGAAAAAAAATTAACTTTATATTGGATCTCTCTTTTACGTTAACCTTTGTATTCTACGGATTTTGCTACAAGTTAATCACTAAAGTCATGTTGCCTCTAAGCTTAAGCTTAAATTTTACATAATCGCCCATCAGGGGCCAGACAAACAGGGAACCCTGTCTCCCAGATAGTGAGCATTAAGCTAAAATTTAAGCTAAAATTGAGCTTCTTTAGCTCACGGGAAACATCGTGACCAGGCTGACCTGTGAATGACTGCAAGAAGGAATAAGGACATTTGACTTTACTCCCTCCCCTTTTAGTATAAAAGAGGCATGAATTCTAACTCAGGCAAGATGGTTCTTTGGGACAGTAGTCCACCATCTCCTCAGTCTGCTGGCTTTCTGAATAAAGTCAATATTCCTTGCCCCAACAGCTCGTCCTTTGATTTCTTGGCCTGTCATGTGGCAGGAAGTACAAGCTTGGACTTGATAACAGCACTTCTCAGTGTTCCCTCTACCAGCAAGTCATGGATGTGAACCTGGAGCCCCAACACATACTGACTATTCTCAACACACCAAACACTTCTGTGCCTTTTGCTTTCATTCTTGACATCTTCTTTCCCTGGAATGTATTCTTTCCAGTCACCAGCCTTCCACACATCCTTAAAGTCCAACAGTCTCAACACATGCTACAGGAACCCTCCTGTGACAATGCCAGTGACTGTTGCCACCTTCGGACTGTTATGCCACTCACTCTCAAGAAACTGGTTTCTCACTCAGTAGTGCAGCAGCTATCCAGGTTCTGTTCATATTTTATCTCCTCTCCAAACTGTTAAGTGCCTAGAGGGTGGGAATCTGGTCTCACTCATTCTTGTTTCCCGCACCACCTAGCAGTGTCCTTGGCATTTACAAGGAATTAAATATATATTTGGTAAGTGAATGAATTACTGTGTTCCAACTACTGCACCATGTTTTTGCTTTTCCAAAACTCAGCTTACTTCTCACCCCACCTATACATTTATTTCAAAGGGAGACCTGGCAACCTGTAAAAAGACAGAAGCAGGGATGTGACATGGGATGGACAGTGACATTTCCCTGCATAATTTTATCAAAACCCTGCACATTCAGCTAATTCTCATCTCCAAAGCCAATCATTAACTTCGTTTGATTGGACTGACTGAAGGTCTTTCTCAAAAAAGAGAGTCTTAGAAGGGGGTGAAGTCCATGGCTACCCAGAGGATATAATATGATGGGAATTTAAAAAATGTCTTTCCTCCTCATCTATTCTTTTAAAAAAACATTCTTTACCGATTTCTTAAATTTTTCCATTTGAGATTCAATGTTTGTTTGTTTGTTTAAATGTAACTCTCTTTACTGATGATGTGACGATTATTATTAACAATAAGATGATGGGGGACCTGTAAGAACGAAGGCTCTGGGACTAGGGGAATGCAAGAGAGGGGGTAAGAGAGAGGTCACTACAAATGGGAAGTGTTCAAAAGCCCAAGAAAACTAAAATTCGGAGAATTTGCTGGACTGTGGCCCATCTCTAGTAGAATTTTCAATGGCAACTCTTCATGGACAAGAAAATCTCTTTGCTGGTGAATAACCACAATCCTGACATTTTTTTAACCCGCCTACCCCAGCTCTAATATAATTGCCTGTGACAGAGAGCCAGCTGTATCCTTGTGATGTAATTATCTCCCTTCTGGGGTCCATCTTGTGGGTCCGTGTCATGTACATGCACACAAGCACCTGTGTGTGTGTGCACACGCATGCTGCATAGGCACGGAGACGGCTCACTGATCTTTTACACCCCATTCATTTTCCCTACTAATATGATACATCTGAAACACACAGAAATTTCTGAGTGTGTAGTGAAACATGGATCTGTGGGAAATAAATTAACCTAGTAAAATCCATTCAAGTGATCAAATGTCCTATAACGTAATTTGAGGCAAAAATAACTACTGGTTTTGATGGCAGCTTAAAATATCTCATATTTCTCATAAATAACAAGCTAGTCAAAATGCTTATTTCACTTATATCATGGTAAAAGGTCCTATATGCCATTCCAGAGTCTTCACTCTTCTCTCGTTAAGCCTTCCCAATGGTAACAATGACAATCACGATAACAACAATGGTCGTATACAACAAAGAGCAAAGATCGCTGGAAAGTTTTCTTCCTCCAAAGAGGAATTTCTGAATGGCTGCGCTCCGAGCTTTGAATGCATTATGGTTAATTTCAGATTCCGAGGATGATTAACTCTGACTGGTGGAATAAAAGGCCACGACCAATTATTATTCAGAAAAATCCTGCTGTTTAGCCGAAGAGCGTGCAGTGCAACCCAGTCCTTGATATGCCTGTGATAAACGCTCACATGACAAGGTTATTTGGTGTAGAGCAGCCAGAGTGGTTGCTATGGAAACCTATTCACAATGCTCATAAATCTGAGGTGTAGTTATCCTTGCTGTGTATGCAAAAAAAAAAAAAAAAGGGAAGAAAAAAGAAACCTACAAAGCCAACTCAAGTGGTTTAATTTACAGCGCTGCCTCAGAAAAAAAGAAAAAAATGGGCAAATGAATTCTAAGATAATAGACCTCTCCATATTATATTCTTTCACAATACAGGCACTTAGGACTCAAACGCGCTCTTCAAAGCCAAAAAGACTTTTAAGATAATCATTATGGTAGAGAATATAGGTCATCATTAGCACCAGGAGTGACGGAAATAAAAGAGGTGGTTAGAAATCCGGGTTTGCCGGCATCAATTGTTTTCCCTTGGCACGGTTAGCAATGCAAACAGCTGTTGACAGCGCATCAGAACAGGTACATTCGATGGGGAACAAATGGCTTTTTTAGTCGCTGCTTCCCAGAAATGATGGGCTGTAAGTCTAAGGGGCCAGAGGTCAAGCAGACAATGATGAAATATCCCCCACAGACCCAATGTCAGGTGGTTCGATGTTAAGATCGCTCTGATATGGTTTCTCGGCCTCGATTTCAGCTCCACTCAAGCCCCATTAGAAATAAGGGCAGACTATTAAACCAGCAGGCAGCAAGATGTTTCTCATCTCGGGTGTAAGCTCCCTGACCACCTGACTCTTTGACCCCCTGTGGCTTATTTTAACCATTATCAGTTTTCTAAATAAAAATTGGGAAAGAATTGTACCCTTTGAAGTAGCAATTCTTTAACACTTGGGAACGTGAGAGCCATTGGCTCTGAAGTTATCCAGAAGCACAGAGAAGTCTGATCTGTTCATGGTCTAGTTCAAAATAAGACTAATATTTGACTTATGCCATCTAATAGTGGAGGTGGTTCAATTAGAGAGCTTTGATGGGCACATTCAGCAAGCGACCAAGCCGCACAGTGTACACGTGAACCAGGACTTTCCAAAGAGTGAGAGAAACGATACATTTGCTTGGGTGACACCGGAAGTGCTCAGTTGTATAAAATTGGAGAGAATGATGATTGAGACACACCCGCTGCTCCTGGGCCTCGATTTGGACTCAAAGCTTAAGGTTCCCTACTAATTTGTGCTGAAAGGGACCTACAGGATAGATATACTGGGCTTCTAAAGCAACATAGTAATCCGTGAGGCACCTGACCAAGATATATTTGGTAGCCACATAGCTGGTTCGCTTATGAGTCAGTAAGTATATAACCCATTTATAAAAATTTGCTCCACCCACCTTTTCAAGAATGTCTGAGATTCTATTGTTTGAAATAACCTTTTTGGTTTAAGACGTGTCCTCTCCTTTTGAAAAGCTGACACCCTTGTGATTTGAAGGGCTTAAATATGTAGACTTTAATGCAAAGAAGTGGACATGCTGGGTACTTAGGATGAGAGGAATTCTAGCAGGAGAAAAAGGAAGGCTGGAGCTTTACAAACTTAACCTTTTCTCTAAGACTGTGAGATCCTTAAGAATGTGGACTGCATTCTTCAATGACTGTCTTTTCAATGCCTAGCACAGTGCCTGGCACCTGGAAGGGCCCAGGGTATCTTTTGAGGAACTGATGCCATCAGATAATCACATAATCACATAGTTTTTGCAGAAGGCAAACTTCCCTGTGAAAAAGCGAATTGCACGTGTGACAAAATATTCTAATTAACTTCCCACTGGCTACATGGCTGGAGAGGTAGGAAGAGAGAAGCGAATAATGAAAGTGAGAAGAGGGAGCTTCTTTCCTTTTAAATTGTTGGGTTCTCTCAGAAGACTCCTCTAACCCCAATCATTATTCTGGAATTTCAGATTTCTAGAATTTTAAAAGTCTTGAACATGCCTGGCTAGCTCAGTTGGTAAGGCATTAGGTTATTAAAATCTTGGAAAATTCTGAGTGTCCCATTGTTTACTATTTAGCTGGGCCATTTTCTAGTGGAGAACTCCCCACGGTGGGTATGAGGTTGGGCTCCATGCACCGCACCCCAATTCAGCCTTGCAATGCTGCACACTAAATGCTGGTCCTGAAACCAATGGTCTGGGGTGGCACACTTCTCTGTTGTCCAGGTCAAAGCTCACCCACCACACACATAATAAATGTGGGTTTGCCTAGACTGACTCGCTACATTTAAAGTAAATTGGAAATTATACAGATGCAGCCTCAATCTCACAAAACTCCACAGCAAGGACGTATTCACTCCCCTATTTGACATGAATGAGATTGACCCTCTTTGACTAAACCCGTCTTGTGTTTCATATACAGACCGACATGGAATCTTTCTCACCATATTCTGTTGGGATCATATAGAGCTTTTCACTCATGTAGTTAATGTACGATCTCATTTGATCCTCACAAAACACCCCAGAAGCAGACATTATTATCTTATTTCTAGGTGAGAAAACTGTGGCTTAAGGACCAAGTTAAGTACTTTGTCCAAAGTCACACAGTGAATATGAGAAGTTAGTGAGACTGGGCCCCGGGATTGTTGCTCCAGAACCGTACACGTTCACCACTATGGCTCAGTTTTGGTAAAAACAGTGAATCTCTGATCAACTTTCTGAATGACCATGTTGGAGAAAAAGTAGTCATGTTTTGTAAAAACATTGGGATTTTTAATCTAAAATCTTCCTGTTACTTTAAAATTTGGATTGCTCTTTAAGTGAGAAAAGGAAAGAACACTGGGAACTTTGGTATGAGTCCAGATGAGGAAAAAGGAAGGGGAATGGAGGAATGCTAGCACAGTGCTGCTGTCTGAACATATTTTAACTCAGGCAACCCTTTCAGTTGCCCTCTTACCATATTGCAACACAATTCTACAAGCAATTGGACAAGTCTACTGGCTCACTAAAGAGGTCTTATTAGCAGAAAAAGTTTCCTTTTCGTGGGGCAATAACAGTTGAGTCTCTTGTTACTCTAGGGTGGAGATACTCCTCAACCATATTGCCTAATAAAATTGCCCAACACTCGTTCTCTGTAGGTAACATTGGATAACAAAGCTACTGTGTATGATTATCTTGTGATGTGTGGGTGTTAGCTCTCCCCTTGGACCGTAAGCTCCTTTTGGTGGGCACACGGTTCTATTATCTTTGTCTTCTCATGAATGATTGACAAAAGGCACTTCAGAAAGACAATAACAACAAAACCTGACAAACTGAGGATGGAATGCCAGATTTCTGATTTCTTTGGAAAAATCAGAAGATTTGGCAACACTGGTCCCAAATTCTGGCACGACTCTGAGTAGCAGGTGCCCTCTTCTGACAGGTCTTGACATGGTTCCACCTGGCCAGCTCCATATGCTTCCATTACTTGCCTGACCACATGAACATTTGGGTTTAAGAATCCCACAACAAAGAGATGAAGAACAGGAGCAAGGCAAGACCCCCTGGCTCAGAAGCCTCACAGTGCTCTTCCAGGTTGGCCAACCTGGCCATCCTGACCCCAATCAAAACCTGTGATTCGTGCTCTGACTTCTGTTCCACTGGGATGTGCTTGACTTTAATTCTTATACTCAGAAAGAAGTAGTCTTCATGGCAAGGAAATATAAGGGGACAGAGTAGAAGGAGATAATTTCTCTGGGGCTGGGATTCTACATGGACCTTCATGCTCAAATCTGGAAGTAAGGGATTGTAAAAGCATGCATGTGAACCCCCTGCCCAGATGGACTGAGAACATGGACCAAGCTGCTGGCATTGAAGTTTGCATTTAAAAGTATAAAGTAGAGGACCTGAAAACTTTCTGTTTTCTCTCTTTTCAGTTCTAGTTATCGTTAGTTTACTCATCATTAGGTCATTTCAGTTCTAGTTATTGTTAGTTTACTCATCATTAGGTCAAAGACTTAAGCAACGAAAAGCTTAGAGCATGATGAGTACAAATATTTATGGGATATACACTGATTTCCTATGATATAATATTGTTCCATATGGAAAAAGAAAAACCTTCCAATATTGTGACCTTGCCAGACTTCCTAGCAAAATTGTTGTCCTCAGTATAATATTTTGACCATACTCCAAAATTTCCATTCAGTTCAATAATTTGTGCCAGGTGAGGTTTAAGGCAGTGGGAGATGCAACAGTGAAAAACAACAAAAATACCTGGCCCCTGCTCTCAGAAGGATACATACACTCCATCTGGGGAGACAGATGCTAATCAATTAAGTGTCAGGATGAAGGAGAAAGGCATCCTTAGGCGGTGGCCAGATCTAGTCTTGGTTGGGAGTGTATCTGTGCCTGGAGGGGAGGGTATCTCCTGGGAAAGCTTTCTTGAGAAACTGGCTTTTAAGGATACAGACTCAATACTCTTTGTCACCCATGATGCCTGTTCCAGTGTCTTGCACAAAGTCAAGTGCTGTGGATCCTTGCACCAGGGTTTCCACTCAAGTCACCAAACTAACTGGTCCTCATTTCTGGACTCAAGCATCTTATCCTTTGGGTAGCCTTTACTGACATTCATCCTCCATCCCAGGCTGAGCTGTCTTCAGCCGTCTTCCCACATTCCCTATCAGCCCATAGCACTGTGATAACTGTAAGATGAGGATTTGTCATCTTTGTTACCTGCAACCTAATACATCTTGGGAGAACGTTTGCCATGGAGTGGGTGGATGGTCTATGAGAGAATGAGATGACATAGTCTGCACTGTGGGTGTGCAGAACTGAATCTGTATGTTATGGGGAAGACTCTAACTTGGTTTATGCTCAAAGACAGACCATGAGCATCCCATTCGCTATGCTTCTGTTGCACATTTTCCTTGATCAGAGCTTTTAATGCAGTAAAGTTTGATTTTGAAGGCTGACCTCTTTGTTTCCTAAGATTGAGCTGACTGATTTTCATTTATCCTAATAAAAGCAGAAGCACTGATTTAAATTTGCAACTTCTGGTGAAATTAACAGGCTAAATAGAAAGCAACTGGGTAAATTTGCTAAGTATGCTCCTTTACCGCCAGTGTCTAGTACTTAACTCAATTATACACACACGTATATACAATCAGTTCTCGTCATTCATGGGTGTTGTGTTCTGTAAAGCTGCTGCAAACACTGAATTAGTGAATACTGAGCCATTTCTCCTAGGGGAAACACAGAGTTAGGTTCTTGAGAGCCTCTGATCTCATTACTGTCAACTGATCAATTCATAATCTGTTTATGTGTGTTATGTGTTTCTGTTTAAAGATAAGTTATAATACATACTGTTAATTCATAAACCCTGAACTCATGGTCAACAACACTGCATAGCTCATGCCTAAGCTTATCAAACACGTGTGTTTTCTCCATGAGGCACATCACAGCTGTACTGCACTTGGGAACAATAGACTGCACTTCACCATGTGCCAGGGGCCATTTTAAACAGCAAAATCCCAAGGAAAATCACAAAAATGTAAAAAATATGTGGCTCTAAATAGACCATGAAAAAGGACACTTGTCTGTAGCGTGAGAGCTGAAATAAGAAGGCAGAGCATCGCACTTCTCCAGCTCAGCTGGGGACATGCGAGTTGGGTGACTCAGTCTGCTCCTACACTTGAATGACTATGAAAACAGTATGAATATTGATTTTGCAGTTACAAATAAGTGTTAACTAGTAAGTGAATTAGCAAATGCTGTATCTGCAAATAAGGATCAAATATATATATGTAATAACTAGAAAGAAATATATATATACACATAAGTATATTCTCCAGTGCATCACTTGTGTCGGACAAATATTTTTTGAATGAATTAATTAATAAGATTTATAATATATTTAATATAGTAAAAAATGAAACATTTCAGTTCAGAAAGAATTCACATATATCAAATAACAAAATAAAACAGTGCATATTTATTAATAAAATGCTACTGAACATAATTTAAATTTTTGATTATGTTCCTCATTGATTCATATAAAGATCATCCCAAATGATCATGAAAGTTTAAAGAAAAAAAAAAAAAAGAAAGTTTATGACATTTCCTTGAAGTTAAATAACTTCTCTAGAATATGAGGATTTGGGAAAAATGCACAAACAATTCTTTATTCAATAATTTTTATCTTTTTATTTTCTTCTAAGAAGAATTCTGAAAACGCTTGTCTGGAAAAGGGGTGATGGAACGGAAGCTCGCCTTGAAGCTCAGTGGTTTGGGTTTACTTTGGAAGAGACAATGCCGCCATATGCAGTTTTAAGATTTTCTTTCTGTTTCATTTTCACTATCATAGTCATAAAGGGGTTTAGTAAGGGTTTGTTGAGTGAAGAATTATGGGTACCAAAGGCTTGATAATGAAAAATTTGCTCTATATTTAGAAAAACAGAAACTCAAGAATGAGCATTAAAGTAGAGGGAGAAGAGAAGGAGGGTGGTGAGATGAAGGAAGGTGGCGAGACGAGGGAGAGCCACGGGCCCTGACTTGACTCCCAGAACCAACTGTCGGTGGCCTTGTGTGATGATCATGAACACAAAAAGAGAACACACAGACATCATACTTTTTCACTCATATGAAGTATTTTTTTAGTCCTTATAATAACTCCTTGCAGTAGACCATCGTATCTATATTTTAAGAACGAGAAACAAAGAACTGAATGCATTTGTTGACTTCTTGAATCTCATCTCCAGCAACAGAGTGGAACGTGGGACTTGTAAATCCAAGCCCAGAGGCGTTCCACCTCCCCTGGGTGAGCTGTAACTGGAGGGGCTGGGGCTCTGAGCCAAATGTTTGATGAGCAGAATTCAGTAGATATGTGAATAGCTGAGCAACTGGACCACTCTCAGATTATTTTTAGTTAAGTTCACAGACTCAGAGCACTGATTAAATAAAAGAAATCTTAGCGATCACGTTGCACAGGCCTCATTTCTCAGATAAGGAAACCAATCCCGCAGAGGCAGTGGTTTGTACAAAGTCACGCAGTAGTCAGTAGTGCAGCCTGGTCTTGACCTCATGCCTCCAGGTTCTGGTCTCCTTCCTGCCAGCCATGTGTTACTTTTATTCCCGTTGTACTCTTTCCCCCCTACTCCCACCAGCTTCACAAGCTTGATTTTTTCATGATGGAGTTTCAAACACATGGTGTGGGGAAATCCTCTCTGTGGTCCACAGATAAGAATTACAGACTTCCCCACTGTATTAATTAATGGCCTCATTAATCCACATTTAACTGTTCAATTAAATGTTTAATGTAACGCTTAGAGGTGCCATCAATTACCACGTGCAAAGCACCTCTTGGAGATCCTAGCCTAGAAGCTGCTATGTACACGTGCAAAATGACTGTCATTCGGACCCCCTGTGTTATCTCACGGAGCTCTATTCAGGGAAGGTGTGTTACAGCTCCGGTTTAACTCAGGGTGGATTAAATCAGTGCGTTGGAGAAGAATGGAATTAAATGCTTTGCTATAATGACTCACATCCGCACAAGTACCACTCATTAATTGTAGGCGCTACATGACATGAATGTGCTAGAGGATGGCAAATATAATATTTTGAATGCTTTTCCTTCCCAGAATTACCCCAGAGAGAGAGAAAAATGATCTCAGTGGTGGTTACTGAAAACATATGCCAGCTTGATTTCCCTAGCAATGCTATTCACAGTGAAGGGTAAAGCATTTGTGCCTCAGCTCAAAGAAAGGCTGCTCGATTTCCACCAAATGCATTTCCACCTGACCTAGGTAATAATTAAGCAAGCAACATGGGGAGGTCCATAATTGCAATTGCTTATTATGTGAGCTGAAGTGGTAAGATTTGTTTCTGCCGTGGAGCTTCTCTAAGCAGGGCTGTAGATTAGAGCCTACAGCTGCTCCTGTGGAAGGCCACTCAATGCATGTGATATGTTGGCTGAGACATCAATGGAAAGCAGTCCTATACACCAGGGTCTGTGTCTCACACCAGCTGAAAGAACTTGGGATTTTAAGAGTTGAGATCAGACAAGTAGCCATTGCTGCTGCCCCAAGTCTTTGTAGCCAGTGGCTGAGGCTCTGTGGAGACTCAGTCTTTATGAGAAGAGTCTTCAGAGTGAGAGGTAAGAATCAATGGTAACGGGTTCCTCCAGGGCTGCCCCTCTGATGCTTGATGTATCGGGAATTTTTTCCCAAGTATCTGAGTGAGTCTGCTCAGTGTCAGGACAAAATGAGTCTGCTCAGTGTCAGGGCGAATGGAGGGGTAGGGTGGTGGGAGGAAGGGACTGGTCCAAGCTAAGCAGAGTCCAACAGCAAAACTCAGCCTCAGGAAAGAAGTCTGTCAGGACAGCATTCAAAAGCACCTCTTCTAAACGAGCAACTGGGTTAAAGTTATCAGGTAGATTCAACTGAAAGGAGAGAAATTCAGGAAGGAGCCTGAGTTAGGCATGAACATAGAGCTATGGGGGTGCAGATTCACATGTTGAAGACTAGTCAAGATTCAGGGGGAGGTTATAGCTCAACTGGTAAAGCACATGCTTAGCATGCAGGAGGTTCTGGGTTCAATCCCCAGTACTTCCTCTAAAAATAAACAAATCTAATTACCCCTTCAAAATAAAAAAAATTAAATAATACAATAATAATAAATAAATATTAAAGAAAAGATTCTTGCCAGACAAGAAGATTTTCATCTGGGTGCTGGTGGAGTTAGGAGAGTGCAGTGGACAATGAGGAACATCCAGAATGAAGAGATCCTAACAGTGGGGACAGGAATCAAATCTGAAGAGGTGAGAAGTGGAAGTTTTAGACAAGTATTGCTATGTATTATGATTTGGACCTCAAAGATACCAGGGTAGATTCGATTTTTTTAAAAATTAGCTTTGGTCATTAAATTTAATTTCTTTGACTATGCCAGTCCTGAGACAGAGCCATATGGATTCCAAGGATGTATTAGGGTTATATTTGCCTCTTTGCGGAATAATTAGTTGGGATAAATCCTAATATTGACCTCTGTTTTAGCAATAAGCAAAATCAGATTCCTTACTGAGATATATGGGCATAGTTCTTGGATGTCCTGGGTTCTTCTTCTGTTTCACCCCTTTTCTACTTGTACTGCTCCTGGCTTTAGCTTGCGGACCTGTTCTGCCCACCCATAACCTTCTCCCTGCACTTTTTACATCTCAGAGCTCTAATGCTGCTCACAGGTGTCCTGTCTTTTGCTTGGAGCTGTTCCCTGTGCATTGTCAGTCAGCTGTCTTGCACTGGAGGATATTCTGCAACTTCCCAGACTCTGTCTCAAAAGTGACCTGAGGGCTCATCTCCAAGTAAGCATGTTGTAACCAGGGAGTCACAAAATGCCACAACTGGCAGATATATAGATCCTGGTCCAGGGGTTTTCATACTGTAGGCTAGGGAGCCCTGGAAGTCCCTCATGGAAGTGTCTTGAGGACTTTGCAGAACAGAGCTGTACACCAGAAATGGACGCAACATTGTAAACTGACTATACTTCAATTTTTAAAAAGAAGGAAAGAAAAAAAAAAAAAAAAAGAACAGAGCTGGAGGAACTGAGAATGAGACTGAGTGGGATATCCTCTCTAGTCTCAACCACTACAACCGTGCTTTTTCTGTTTCATATATTGTGCTTCTATGCAAGATTTTGTTCCATTACTAACAAAGCAGGATTGACAAACACTAATTTGGTTGTACCTTCTGCATGTATAGAAGACAAGGTTAGAATGTAAGTAAATGAATGAACTTATGAAACAGACTCAGCTCATCAGTGGCCAGTTGGGGTGGAAACTCTAGCTTTAGTCTTCCTTCTGTTATACCAGTGGCTATCACCTGGGTGATCACAGAAATACCTGAAGTCTCTTCTGGAGAGACTGAGTCACTAGAAATGCGGTGTATGGCCTGGGGATATGTAACCATAAGTCTCTTAGGAGAGTCTGGCAGGTTTGGAAATTACTGCATCATGCCTGCTGTCCTTCAAGCTTCCTATTCCAGCAGGTGTGAAGCACTGTAAAGGGGATACCTCCCCACTGATGGGAAGAAGGAAGGAAGGAAGGAAGGGAAATCAGAGATCAGCCAAATTCCCTGAGCTCCCAGGACTATAAACTTTCTCACATATGCATGTACTGTACTGGCTTTGGTTTATGCATTAGAAATCTAGTCTTATTATCATGTTATGGAAAAATTGATATCATTATTCATTAGGCAAATTAATCCTTGGTGTATCAGGCATGTACAGTGTAGACCATAAGAGATCACAGGAAAAGAGTTACCTCCCACCTAAAGGAGAGAGACAGACAAATTAATGGACACATGTATCACTGGGATGAGGGTTTGAATAGAAAGCAATGGGAGCCTCCCCTCCCCAAACAGGAGACCCTCTCCAACTGGAGGGAGGTGAGGGAGTCCTGATGGTGAAATCAGCCAGCCAGATGAAGGAGGGGTCCTTCCAGGTAGCAGGAACAGCGTGAGCAAAAACACAGATGCGTGGGAAGAGTTCCAGGTATTCTGAAAGCTGCAGGAAACTTAGCATGGACAGAGATACAGGGAGAAAGGGGCCAGTGCCAAGGTGGGAAGTGCTAAGGCTGGAGGAGTGGAGGATGGTCCAGCCATGGGAGTCCTCGTTGTCTTTCACCCTCCCAGTACTGGGATCCACTGAAGCATCTTAAGCAGAGGAGTTTAATGATCATATCTGACTGACATAGAGCATTGACTCACTCACTCATTCATTATTTCTGACCGAGCAATTACTCTGTGCCAGGACCTATAACGTATAAAGCATGGACCTTATCCAGAGTGCAGGGTGAATAATGCTGTGGCCGTGCACTAGGTGGTGGAGTGCCCAGTGCCTGCCTGCTTCTACACCCAGTCTCCCCCACTGCACGAGCCCTCCAGGCAGCTCACATGAGGGGGGTTGCATGGGAATGTGGAGAGCTGAGGGGCAGCCCGTCTCCAGGATTTGAAAGTCACTCCAGGGCCACTCCATGGCCCATGGCTATGGAGCTCCATTGTTGCCGCCAAGCGACTAGCACTATTACTAGCTTAATTTTTTTTTTTTTAAAGAGAGATTCTGTGATAGAATTAATTTATCATCCTGTGTTATGTCCTGAATTGCATCCTCCTACCCCCAGCCCAGTCAAAACTCATATGTTGAAGCCCTAACTCCCCAGTGACTGTATTTGGAGATTGAGCCTTTAAGGAAGTAATTAAGGTTAAATAAAGTCATGAGGATGAGGACTGAATCCTATAGAACCAGTGTCCTTCTAAGAAGATGAAAAAGCAGCAAAGATGGCATGCTCTCTCTCTCTGCACACACAGAGGAAAAGCCACTTGGGCACACAGAGAGGACATGACCATCTGTAGGCTGAGGAGGGAGGCCTCACAGAACCACAACCTGCTGGTGTCCTGAGCCTGGGTGTCCAGCCTCCAGACCTTGGAGAAAATAGATGTCCGTTGTTTAAGCCCCTGCTCTGTTGTGCTTGTTACAGCAGACCAACAGACTAATACACCTGTCAGGTGTCACTGAAGTGTCTTACTCATAATAAGAATATTTTAGGAAGCAGGAACTGAAGGAAGAAACTTCCTAACGTGGGGAAGCCCCAGACACCACCCTCTGAAATGGCTCACACCCAGAATAGACAGCTCAGTTTCATCTGAGGTTGGATGAATCCTGTTACAGCTTCACCGTTCCAGATTCATCCAAGAGACCCAGGCTCTGGTCTCTGCACCACCACCATCAAGCTGTGCAGACTCCTCTCAATGATCCAGAGTCTTTATTTGTAAGGTGAGGTTGGTGGGCAGGGGTGCGGTGATAGGGCAAGGCTGAATTCTTGTTGGGTCCTTGAGACTACCAAGACACAGAGGGCTTATGATTCTTTTCCATCTAGCCTCCTAGAGAGATAATTCAACATTGACGAGATCTGTTGAGACGTTCGCCAGAGAAACACACAAATGGCTTAGCTATCTAGAAGTGGCCCACGTGCAATAAACCTGATTGGAGAGAGAAATGGGCAATTAATTTCAGGCAAACAATAAAAATGCACGAAAATTAAAGATGTAGAGAAACTAATAATGACAGCGAAGGGGCTGGCTCTGCCTTTATTAGCGTCTTTTGTGCTCTTTTATGAAACGTCTATTATTGGCGAACTGGCTGATTGTTCTCTCATAATTACTTCATATGGAATAATTAAATAAAATGCAGACAATAATCTTTTATAGACAATTACAAAGAGAAACATTTTTGCGGGAGGGAAGGATGGGAGGGATGTTGTGCGAGACAGCTGGAATGATTGCTCATTCCTGGGTTTCGATGAGGGTTCCTTCCCTCCTCCTGAGTCTCTGCTAAGACCTGCAAAGGGACAGTAGGTCTCCGTCTTGGGTGTTGAGGGCTTAACCCCCCTTCTTTGATAAGAGGGGGTTATGGCTCACTCATAGGTAAGGAAGTGTGGACAGATTTTACAAAGCAAGACTTGATTCAAATACTCACCCACAAAGCCCTATTCTCTGTGTCTGGTCATGTGGGGATGGCAAGGCAGTTACAGTGAGAAGCTTTGAAGGCAGGCAGGTACAGTTGCAATTCCCTGTCCTCGAAACTATAACCTGGAGATCATCACTGACACTTTCCTCTTCTTTACCCATCACCTCTAATCCATCACTGGTGGTCTGAGGGAGTCTGTCTCCAAAATACCCCCTAAATCTTCTACTGTTAACTCTACTGCCACCACCCTAGGCCATAATCTCTTTCTTGGACCACTGGAACAACCTTCATATAAATATTTCTGCTAAAAATCTTGCCCCATATAATCATTCCTCCATTAAGTAACCAGTGGGATCTTTGAAAAATATAAGATAGATTAGGTCACTCCTGTATTGAAAGCTCTGCAGGGGCTTCCTGTTGCCCTTACAAGGATATGCACCAAATCCTTCTGCTGAAATGCCCAGCCCTGGCTCCTGCGGGCTCAGCTGGCTGCCCTGCCCTCCCTTTCCCCTCCTTCCCCTACTCAGCTGCAGCCTGACATTTCCTGCATGGTATGGTGACTTTCCTAAGCTTTGGGCCATTGTACACACCCTACTTCAACATTATTTCCTGGGTAATTCTGATACATCATTCACATTCATTAGTGAGGACAAGGATTTTCATCTGTTTTGGTCACCTAGCATAGTGCTTACCCCCGTGAAGCCATGCTTTATTTTATTGTTTGGGTTGGAGGGGGGTGTGGAGGGAAAGAGCATAATAAAGCAAATATATAAAATATCCATAGTCTACGTGATGATAAGTGATAGGAAAAATTTAAAGCAAAGGAAAAGAATGAACTGTGGCTAGGGATGGTCTTGGGGGTTGCAATTTTAAATGGGTAGCTGGAGAAGGCCCCCTAAAGATGATATTTCAGAAGAGACCTGAGGAGGTGGGGAGTGAGCTCCACCAACTGAAAGGTCTTCAGGGCAGCAATACCCTAGTAGGTCTGAGCACACTTAGCATCCAGATCCTAGCTTCTAAAGACCATTCTTCACTAGGAAGAACTAGGCATTCCTGGAGAAGCGGGTCACTCCAGGGCTGGAGCTGGGAAAGTACAATTCAAATGAATTGCTCAAAGAATAATGACACAGCTAGGTGAAAAGGACACAGGAAGCAGCTTGAAGGGGCTTCTGCTGGCCAATCTAGGACAAAGCTGAGCATCAGGATAAATAATGAGGAGGGATCCTGACCCATTGAATGAAATAGAAATCCATGAGTTAACACTGACATGAATAAACAAATGAATAAAAACGTAGGGAGAGAATAAAGCCCTTACAGGAGAAAGCCAACTAGTAAGTGCAGAAGTGGTGATGGAGTTAGGGAAACGCTTTTTGGGGATCATCATAGTAACGATTCACTCAGGCAAGAAACATCAATGGATACTGAAACTAATGGGTGGACATAAGACAATGAACGAGAGCTTTGCATTGACTTAAAGTATCTTCACACAAAATGCTTACTAAGTACAAAAGGGGAAAAGTAACTTCATAGTGGAGAAGGCTGACAGGCGCCATCTTAATCAAGTGATCATAATATTAACAAGAAAGGGACAAACTGAAATTGCACACCACCTGATAGAATGCCAACCAGAAGAACGAAACATTAATTCTGGGAATTCCTGCCCCAAATGCATGACCTGGATCTAGTCATGAGGATGGATCAAACCAACACCAGCTAAGGGACATTCTATCAAATCTTTACAAAGGTCAAGAGCATGAGACTCAAGGAAAGACCGAAAATTGTTCCAGACTGAAGGAAACGAGAGACATGTGACAACTGGGCGTAACCAATATCCTGGGTGGGTGCCTTTTGCTGTAAAGGACATCACTGGAGATTTTGGTGTAACTTGATGGTGGGGGGAGGTCTTTGGGTGAAAAGCATTATTTTAAATCTATGCTTGCAGCTTTTTTGTAAGTCTGAACTTGTTTCAAATAATATTACACTTAAAAAAGTTACCCCAAACTTTCATACTTCAACTCTTGCTAGTGACAAGCTCCTTGCAACACAAAGTACAAATGACTGTGATGCAGCCATGAACAGTGACAAGACAGTCAGTTGCCTCAGGTCTATGGGACTGCTGGGGGCACAGCCAACTCTGATGAGGATGAGGAGGAAAAGAAGAGGGAAGATGGTACTGATGAGGTGAGTTTGTCACTTGGCTCTTGCCATCAGCTTTCATTTGCAAATTTCTCTGCAGGAATAGCAGCATAATCAGAACACTTTTAACTTCAAACATAATCTCACCAGTTGCCTTCCTGTGTGGTTGGGAGTGTGTGGGTGGCAGCAAATAGAAGAAAGATCTAAAAAAATAAGAAAAAAATAGATGCAAATGGGAAAAAAAGCCCCATCATAATATACATTCTTCCTCCTCTCTCTTGCACCCTCATCAGACAGAATAATAAAAGGAAAACTAAAAACAAAAATCAGCCACCACCAGGAAACCTCCCAAGCTCCTCTGTGCCAAAAAGCATCAGAAGCCAAGGAAGTGGCATTTCACCCACATGGCCTTCTTGACAACGGACCCCAGCTGGGTCTCCCACGTCTAGGATATTTATGAGGCTCTGGGAAGGCATTCAGAACTAGAGAGGAACTCCAAACCCTGCCTTGCAGAGAAGTGTGGTGTCTTCAAGGGCTGTGTGTGTTCTGGAGTGCATACTTGTCTCCAGGGAACCTCAGCCCCAGTCCAGGGACACCCTGGTCCAGGGACACCCCAGACTCCTAGGAGTTTCTCCTTAGAGTCTGGAACAGCAGTTTGCTTTCCCAACTTTAGCACAGAGGGTAAGAGCAGAAACTCAGAAGCCAGACTGCCTGGGTTCAAATCCTGCCTCCAGCCCTCACTGGCTGTGTGAATATGGGTCCGTTTCTTTACCTCTTTCTGCCTCAGTGTCCTCAACTCCCAATCAAAAGCAGTAAGACCCACTTCTTGAGATTATTGTGAGGATTAAATGAGATGGGACTTAGCATTTAATAAGTGTCATTACACTATTTTTTGGCTGTCTTAATATATTTTTTATTGTAGTAAAATATATATGACACAAAATTTAACCACTTTTAAATGTACAGCTCAGTGGCATTAAGTACACTTATATTGTGGTACCGTCTGCCATTTTCGGAACTTTTTCATCATTCCCAACTGAAACTCTGTATCTCTTTAACCGTAACTCTAGGAGACCACCATTCTACTTTTTGTCTCTATGAATTTGCATAATCTAAGTACCTCATCTAAGTAGAATTATGCAATGTTCCGTCCTTTTGTGGCTGGCTTGTTTCACATAGCATGATGTCCTCAAGCTTCGCCCATGTTGTTGGGTGTGTTAGAATTTCATTCTTTTTTTAAGGCTAACATTCTATTGTATGCTTATCCACTTATCTGTTGGTGAACATGTGGGCTGCTTTTTACCTTTTGGCTATTGTGAATAACGCTGCTATGAACACTGGCAACCAAATATCTGTTTGAGTTCCTGCCTTCAATTATTTTGGATATACTATTGTTTTAAACTAAATGTCTGTCCATCCACTCCCTGCTGGTTCATAGTAAGAATTACGTTCTGATGCTCAAGGTGGCTCAGAGGTGCTACGACCATCTCATTTAAAACCCTCAGAAACCTGGGCCTTCATCATCTGATTTTGTTCAGAAATTAACATCCAGCCTCATTATCAGCCACACACTCAACGCAGAGAAGCAGGAAGGAGAGAGAACGATGTGGAGGACAAGGGCTCTGGACTCAGAAAGAATTCCTTTAGAATCCTGGTCTGTTCTCTTAAATTTATATGGGCCTTGCCCTGTTCATTTAATCTCTATGAACCTCAGTTTTCCAATACACAAAACAAATTCTATGCATAGAATACTTTCTTCTTTTTTTAATATATATTTTTGTTGAAGTATAGTCAGTTTACAATGTTGTGTCAATTTCTAGTGTACAGCACAACGCTTCAGTTATATAGGAACATACATATGGTCATTTTCATATTCTTTTTAACCATAAGTTACTACAAGATATTGAATATAGTTCCCTGTGCTATACTGTATAAACTTGTTTTTACTTTTTTTATATAAAAATTAACTCAGATTATATATGTAAGCTCCTGGCATTGTATGCAGGCCCTCTGTAAATGTTACTTGCTAAAACCCCTGCTGGTATTAATGTCAAAAGTCATAGAAACTGGCAGTGAGGTGACTTATTTGTGTCATTGTCATAATAATCATCATTACTGCTAATTCTTGAGGGCCTACCAAGAACCAGGCACGGGATTAAGGTTTTTTTTTCGCAGAGATTAATTTATTCAATTCTCTAAATATCTCTGAAGAGATGAGTCCCATTGTTATCTGTAATTGACAGATGGGGAAACTGCAACTTAGAGGAATTCATTCATCTGCTCGAGGTCCCACAGCTAGCAAGTGATGGAGCCAGGATTCAAATTCAGCAGGTCAGCTCCAGAGCTGTGAACCTTCATGCTCCACTGCCCTTACAAATAACTAGCTAAATGGGTAAATAAAGATGAAAATAAAATGTAAAATAATAGAAAGTAAAAGAAAACAGAAAGAATTCTGACAATTTGTGAGTGTATGTGAGTAAGCAGGAAGAGGACCACTGATGACAATAGAGTTGGATGAATATGCAGCTGAGTAAATAATTGATCTCAAGGATATTGGTTAACAGACCAAAGTAAAGACAGGAAAAAGTCTCTAGTGGAGTTCCACATGACAAGATTAACAGTTTTATTTATCAATGGCTTGTATGAAGTCACAAAAGGAAGGATCAGAAAATCACATGGGTCTGGGAAGGCCAACTACGGGAAGACAAAAAGTTCTCTGTAGATGAAATAAATGCAGAAAAAATAATAATTTTTATAAAGATAAATTTAAAGATCTGAACTAAGGTTAAAAAAATGTACAATTGGAGTGTAGATGAACTGAGCTGACAGAAGTTAAATTAGAAAGGGAGTGAGAATGATTTATTTGGGCAGAAATGTTTCATGTTCCAGTTGTGAGATGTTCTTGCCAAACATCTAATGTTCCCTTAAGTCTGCAATTAGGGGAGCAGTGTCCAGTCAGGGATGGGAACCGTTGCATTGGTTTGATCACAGCTAAAACACTGTGTTCAGTGCTGGGAGTATTACCTGTAGAAGGGCCTGAACAAACAAGCATTTATGAGGAAGAGGGTGATTAGAACGGCTATGGTGAGAAGAGATCTGGGAACTCCATCACACACGACCTGTTGGTTGGGGGACCCAGCCCAGCCTGGGGAGAAGGCTTATACACAAACCATTTGTCTCCAAATATTTGGGAGGCTAACATAGGGGGAAAAAAGGAGTCATTTCTTTCTCGCTAATCCATAAAGTAAGACCAGCACAAATAAATGGAAGCTGTAGGGTCAGATTGCAGTTTCATACGAATATTTCCCAAAAAATGATGGCTGGTCAACAAGAGTGAGCTCCCTGCCGATGCTGAACTGCTCATCTTTTCGTTCAGGGAGAAGCTGATGGACCAGCTATTAGACATGTTTTAGGAGACATTGCTCTGTCAGGCAGTGGGCTAGATTTAGTGACTGTGGCTACATGTCCTTTCCCACTCCAGATCCGATAAGTCTAAGCCCTCAGCCTCTGAATTTCTCCTTGGGGGTCCTGCAGGGGGAGGAGGATAAAGGGAGGTGGCAGTCCTGGCTTACAGAGGGGTGGGTCTCTGAGTGTGCAGTTTCAAGTTTAGCACTTTCCTAAGCTAGCTTTGTTTATTTTTAATAGATTTTAAAATTTTTATTACTTTTTTTTGTTTGTGGGGTTTTGTTGTTGTTGTTGGGGGGGAGATAATTAGGTTTATTTATTTATTTTTAATAGAGGTACTGGGGATTGAACCCAGGACTTCATGAATAATAACCACGCACTCTACCACTAAGCTATACCCTCCCCTCCTTGCTTTGCAATTTGAGATAGCTACTTGCTCTTTCCAAGCCTCAATTCTTTCATCTGTAAAAGAAGAAGCTGGATTAGGCCATCTTTCTCCCCTCCTCTCTTTTTTATTCATATAACATGAAATCTACCTTTTAACAAAGTTTTAAGTGTATATGACAGTATTGTTAACAGTATGCTCATTTGAACAGCAGCTCTCCAGAACTTTTCATCTTGCATGACCAAAACTCTATGCCCACTGAACAGCAGCTCTGGGCTCCCCTCTCCTCCCAGCACTGGCAACCACCAGTCTACTTTTCACTTCTAAGAGTTTGACCACTTTAAACACCTTCTATAAGTGAAATCATATAGTTTTTGTCCTTCTGTGACTGGCTTATTTCACTTAGCATAACATCCTCAAGTTTCATCCATGTTGTAGCATGTGCCAGAATTTCTTCCTTTTATAAGGCTGAGTAATATTCCATTGCACGTGTATACCGCATTTCCTGTATTTGATCATCTGTTGATGGGTGCTGAGGTTGTTGCCATTCCTTGACTATTGTGAGTGATACTGCAATGAATGAACATGGGAGTGCAAATACCTCTTTGAGATCATGATTCTAATTCTTTTGAATAAATATTGAAGCAGGATTGCTGGATTGTAGAGTAGCTTTGCTTTTATTTTCCTGAGGAAACTTCATACTGCTTTCCACACCAATGTCACCATTTTATTTTCCCACCAACAGTTCACGAGGGTTCCAGTTTCAGCAAAGGAAACAATCAACAAACAAAGGCAATCTACAAAATGGGAGGAAATATTTGCAAACTATATATCTGATAAGGAATTAATATCCTAAATACATAAGGAATTTCTACAAAATAACACAAGCACAAAATACTGAATAACTCAGTTAAAAAGTGGACAAAGGACTTGAAGAGACATTTCTCCAAAATGGATATACAAGGCCACCAGGTATATGAAAAGATGCTCAACACCACTAACTCTTAAGAAACTGCAAATTAAAGCCACAATGAGATATCACTTCACACCTCTTAGGATGGCCATATCAAAAAAGTAGGTAAAGTCTTAAAAGTAATTTCTACTTTGACAGTCTGTGATTCTAAATTTAAAATAACCCCAAAGCACTGTGAGTCGTAAAGGATGCTACAATTCTCATATATATTTTATTTGTTGTGAAACCTGAGAATTTGACGCAGTGTCTCTTTACTTTTGAGTTACACTCAATTTTAAGGAGCATGCTTTTTTTGATTTCCAGCACTCTACCAGATTAGATGAGATCAATTAAGAGGAATAGAGATTTCCAAAGTAGCAAACAGAGGACTCTGCAAAGTGACTCCACAACAGGACAATGAGACGAAGTAGACACAAGGACCTTCAATTCCCAGCTGACTGACCCCATGTGATACTTGGTCCAGCAAAAAGCATCATTGCACTGCAACATAGCACATTATTTAATGTCTGTGTTTCTGCTTTCTTTAAGAAGGCAAATGCTAAAACCCCGAGTTGCTCTAAGTTGGCAAACTTGAATGAATTAAGACCATCTGTGAGACAGGATGAGGAGCGGCTGAGAAGCCATTTAGATCTGAGTCTGGATCCCAACTCCATCATTTACTAATGGTGAGACTTGGGTCTCTATTTTCCCTTCTGTGAAACAAGGATGGTAATACCAAAAAGAGCTTTGAGGAGGATTCTGTAGGATCATAATGCTTGTAAGAAGGTGTGTGACCCTTGGTCAGAACTCAGTAAATGTTGGCTGCTGCCCTGATAAGGAGTTCTGGCAGAAAAATGGTGTGTTGTGCCTCTACCAGCAAAGCTGGCCAGAGCCACACAAGAGGGGTGGGGAAGAGAGTGATCTAGGTGCTTCCTCAGACAACGTGGAGGAGGCCAGGTCCAAGTGGGCTACCAGCATCCACACCAATGCTTGTGTTACTCTCAAAAGTACCCAGCTCTATTCTACCCTCTTGGTTAGCAAACCTTTAAAAGCTTCCAAGTGTTGCCTTCATCTAGACCTTGGGTTTCCAAGATGTGCAGGGACAATCTATTGTCACAACCTTTTCTGTAGAGAAGACAGATCTGGCACATGCTTGCCTGTTAAATCAACTCATGTGCTCCCTCTCACAGGAGGGAGTATATTTTATCAATCTGTGCTGCAGAGGACAAGGCTTCAATCAAGGGAGTGGGTCTACCACCAGCAAAATTTCAGGCCTGGGTTGGCAGAAGAGGGCAAGGCGTGTTTAAGAGTTTGGGTCTTCCTGGACAATTTTAGGTTATTTTAAATGTAGGTCAAGGTCATATGCATACAACAGAGCCCTGAAAAAGTGTCAACATATATAACTGTTGGTAAACAACATGACCACATGGGTATAAGAGGAAATGTTGAGAGAGGAGAGACTTTCCAGTCCAGCATTTTTCTTACAAAGAAAATAAATTGATTCATAGTTTTAGAAAGCCAATGTGCTCTATTAAAAAAGCTAGTTTAATCCCAACAATTTAAGTAAAGATTAGATTAATTGTCTATGTATCTTTATTTCAAAGTGAGATGGAAAAACCATATGCAAACATATTTGCTTATAAATGTGTGTATATGTGTTCAAAGGTTCAGATGTAAAGTGTTTAATCACCCAAAATGATACACTATTTCAATGCTTAGATAAGTGAGTTCTTTATGGAAGCATGGTATATGCCAGTTAAAGCAAATACTCTATAGGCCAACCATTTTGGTGGAAAATCTTTTTAAAATATGCTATTCTACTCCGACTCATCTTACACAGAGCTATTAATGTATCCTGACATTTTGTGGTGAACAGCATGTCAGCATTAGGAGCATCGACTACCTTGTTGTAACGTGGAGCAAAGAGGCTTTTGCTGGTCCAAGTACTACTTGGACCAGTTGACTGTGTTTCTTCTATTCTCTTCCTTCTGAACATTTAGCAACAAGAATTCATACAGATAAACAAAATTAAACCCTTAGACTAAAAGTATAAGTGGAAAGCATGGGAGTGTTGAGTAGGGGTGGGGTTGCTGGTGAGAGTGTGTCCTGAGAGTCACGCTGGGGCCAGACGGCCTTGGGTGGCTTGGCGCTCAGCCACTCGGCCCACCCCAAGGAGGTGATGCAGCACAGTGGTTAGATTCCGGGGTTTGGGTCCCACTTTCACTCTTTCTGTGTGTCCTGGGAGAGCGTATTTAAACACTCTGAATGTTGTCTCATCTGGAAGATGGGCAGGGCAATATTAATTGACTCAGTGGGTTATCATGAACCTTACATAAGCCAAGTGAAGGGCGCTCAGCTCGGTGCCTGGCCCCAGTAGTCATTTGCTACAGGCAGTAATGTTATCACTTCCTTTAGGTCTTTCCGACCTGACCACCCCAACTAAAACCACATCCCCTCCACTTGCACTCCTAAGCGCCTTCCCTGACGTTCTGTGTAGACCCTATTTTATTTGTGCACCTTTTAGAATGACCTCTCTCAGACCATAAAATGTAAGCTCCATTAGGGTAGGGCTTTTGTCTCTTTGTTCACACTGAGAACAGTGGCAGGCATTTAGTTAGGTGTTCAGGGAACACCAGGTTAATGATGAAAGACTGAATCCGCTGATGGGCAAGGTCGCATCGCTCATCCTGATTGTCCCATTCATTCTCAGAGCCCTGCAAGCACACGGGGCCATGATGAGACACCACGGGAGACTGCTCACTGCTTGCCTCAGGAAGCCCAGGGAGGGGATGGTGGGTAGGAACAGAGGAAGTGGGATGAACGTCGGGTCTCTCTTTAGCATCACTCAGACTCAGACATGCCAGTGCCTGCCCCAGAGCTGGGTTTTCTCCCACTGTCCATGCCACACTCGTCCAGTCTGCAGCCTGGGGGTGGAGAGAGCATAAAGAACTACTTGTGTTCCGTGGCTCCACTCAAGTTTCCTCTCAAGTGCCAATGGGGCTTTTGTATGCCTCAAGAGTCTATTAACTTAGAGCTTGGGTATCTGTCAAAATGCAAAGATCTTTTAGCAGGGTCAACATTTTTATTCCTTAGAATAAAATACAAGCAAATATCCTCAAATGTAAAGCACCTTTAAATTCTGTAATTCAACGCTTGTTTGAGAAAACTTGTGTAGCAACACCCTAAGAGGTCACAATTTTGCAATGTTTACTATGAATCCAAGGGAGATGGAACTCTAGTTGATGTTGTTTGGGACTCCAAGATTAACTACAAGAGCGATGCTCTTTACATGGCAAAAATGGTCAGTCCTGGAAGACGGGAGGAGTATGATTTGAGGAAGGATGAGGCAATTCCTTTGGAAAAGTTTAGTTGGTCCACTGGGTTGACCATTACTTTTGGAGAGAGTTATATTCCATGGTTCAAGAAATGTTGTAAATGGAATTGATAGCCTGTATTAATGAGAATGAAAAATGATAAAGCATCGAACCAATATAAAAATTTAGTCAAGAAAACAAGGTGCGAGTCTGCCCTAGAGTTCATACACTTCCCATCCCATCGCTCAAGCTCCACACTTCCACAGCCAGCGCATAACTGATCAGAAAGCCGATCCCTATCACCATCAGTTAGCTTCAGGACGTCAGTTTCCTCTCTACACCAGGGCTCACATCTGTGTCAGATATTTCAGAAAGATTTCCTTCAAAATGATTTGAAATCAAAAAGGTTTGCCTCTCAAAGGGTTAACCCCATCCATGCTAGATGACTGTGTCTATTTATATGCACACATATATATATATGAATGTTACTTCTGTCTCCCCTTAATTATTTATTCAATATTTAAAAATCTTCATTAGCTGCTTCTAGCCCATTAGCATGCCTCCTTTGAAGGAACCAGCCCACATCTGGATGTGTAAGCATCTCTTGTCTTTATAGTTCTGTCCTCCTCAAATACATATTCGTGTGCACCTGTGGCCTTTAAGCCCCCTCGTATTCATGGATCACATGGAGGGGTTTGTGATTTGCATATTTTATCCATGCAAGTGCCAAGATGATGGTTGTCTTTCTAGCTAGCATCCGGATTGAGAAACATGGGTGGAATTCCGATTTTTTTCACATTCTTTATGGGGAACATGAGGGGCGATGGTGGAGATGAAGGGTTAGAGATTCTGTATCTCAATATATAAAAATTATCCCCTCCCAGGTACTCCCAGCCTTGACATTGAAGGGAGCTGGCCAGGGTGGTCCCAGCTACCAGGCAGGAATGGAAGAAGCTCTCAAATAATTCTAACAGCTCTTGCTGTCAAGAGCTAAGGAGTGAACTTGTTCCCCATCTGTGATAAAGTAAGGTCCCATTTCAGGTTCATGATTTCTTTAAGATAGGAAAAAAGTGAGCTTTGGAAGATCCAGGAATTTTCCCTCCTCTGAGCCTTCCTAAGCTGCACACCGTCTTTAAGAATCAGGTCAAGAATGACCTCCTTCCAGTACAACCTGACCTCAAGAGGCTCCACCTACTTTGCCGTCCCCCCAGTGGGCACCGTGTGGACCAGCTTCGTGCATTTTCTGCAAGTTGCTATGGGGTTGTCTTCCAGCTACATCAGGCGGAGATGCTACTTCATGTGCAGGTTATTTTCCCAGAGGCAAATAATCCTCAGTTACTGATTGTCAGATTAATTCGTACAACGTTGTATGTTTGAAAACACATGGTGTGAATGAGAGGGAAACAAAATTGTATCCTGTATCCAAATACCATCTACCTGAAATTTCTACTTCTGATCATTAAGAGATTTCTGATCTAAGGCATTGGTCTTTGTTGGGAGAAAGAACATAACTGTGAACTAATAAATTCATTCAGTGCTCACTCAAAGATTTCTATGGTGCCCTTACTATAGAAGGCACACTGCTGGGTAGACACGGAGGGGTAATACAGAGGGGATAGTGCCTCATCACTCATTGTCGCCCATGTCTGGCTCTCCTCACCCCACGGGGTGGGGAGGCATGCGGTGGGGTAGCTTGCATTTGCTGCCTCCTTGTGTTGGGGGCAGGAGATGTGATTAGTGTGTTAAGAAGCTGTGACAAGGGGTCCTCTGTGTTACTTCCAGGCATTTACCTGCTGGCATGAGACCCTCCAGAGCTCTCATGATGCATGGTGACTGGCAGTGTGAGGTGGCAGCTGCTCTGTTATCCTGGCCCCCCAAAGACTGCCCTAAGCTGAAGGCCTCAGCTGATAGAAAAGGGGCACGTGGGAGACAGAAGCTGTTCCTGTTGAAACCGTGGACATCGGGGGTCATTGACGCTGCAACCCAGCCTCACCTCTTGACTAATACAGGAAGCTTATCCTTGTAAGATGGGAACAAACCGTGGGCATAAATGACCGTAACCCAAGGCAGAAAGTCCTAAGGGAGATACAGCAAAATCCTTATGGAGAGAGATGCCTCCAGGGGTAGAATATCAGAATGCCAGTGAGAGAAGTGGCAAGTGGGCTAAGCCTGGCGCAGAGAAACAGAGTGATTCAGACAAGAGCCTTCCAGAAACTGCTTGAGTATGGGCCTGGTGGGACAGAGTTCACATTTATACAATGATCATAGAAAATAACTCAGATTGAATCACTCTACTAACAACAAGCTGCTATTTATTGCTAAGAGGTTTGTGTGCACTGTTGCCACCAACCTTCACCATGTCCCTGGAGGTAGGTACTGTCTCCATCCTAATTCCATGGAAACCGAGGCTTTGAGAGGTCAAGGAAGGAGCTCGAGGTCCCGTGGCCAGCTGGGTCTCACTGCAGAGACTCAAATCCCTGCCCAAATCCAGGGGCCCTGCTCTCAAGCACAGTTCTGTTCTGCTTGTGAAAGCAGACATTGTAGCGGTGGTTGAATGGAGGGCAATCCAGGGTTATGTGTTAGCGAGACTCAGTTTCCCTGTTACTGAAGCTGTGCCCACTGCTCCTGAGCGGGAAGCAGGCCCCTCCAGGATGCACCCCAGGGCGGTGAGCTGTGATGGGAGAAGCCAGGCACAGAGGTAATGCCTGGGCCCATTAGGGGGCGCCGTGTGCCTTCAGACTGCAGGGTTGCAGTGGGCCCTTGCTTTCCGAGACCCTCCTGAGATCTTTGAATCCTAGAAGACACTGTGGGAAACAGCTCCGATTCCAGGTGTCTTGAAAACTGAGTTCCCTGTCACCAACCCTCACTCTACCCTGGTCCTCCCTTTACTTTTATTACCATCTCCCCTCCCATCTACTGGTTTTGGGATATGAAATTTCCAAGAGACATCTGACCCTTCAGTTTGGGTTTTAAAAGCCAGCCAGAAGTAATTTCCAGCTGCGATTTTTGAACCAACTCCAACTAGACAGATGTAACTGCTCTTCTGGGCCTCCTCATTTACCCCAGAATAACTCACCACCATCAACTTCGCCTCCACAGTTTGGCTTACGTCCTTTCCTCTGCTCACTTGAATCATCCTTCTTTGTTAATGCAGCTCTCAACACTGAACCCTACATCACCTCTCATTTCTGGACCAAACAATCTCCTCGCCTTCAAACGGACCCTGAGCTCCCTGAGGGCAGGCGCTCTGCCTTCTGCTTCATCACAGCACGCAGTCCCGTCCCGGGGACGTGACCAGGGCTCAGGGAAGGCCTTGGCTGCATCGAGAGGATTTATTTCCATTCTTTCTGACACTGTGGACTGACACATTCTTCTTACTTCTCTGTGCAACCCCTAAAACACTCCAACATCGGAATCACTTCATTTGAACTCCTGTTCCTTTAGAGCCATTTATTTTGAAGGTTTTTAAGGCAGTCCTGGATCCAGATTACAGCTTCATAACTTTCTAGCTAAGGTATCTGGGGCAAGTCACCTGAACAGTCTGCCCCCCAGTTCTCTCACCTGCAAAATGGGAAGAGAGTGATGGCAACCGTGTACCATTATGTGAGGCTAGATCAGATACTTCATGGGTTTTAATCCACCACGCTTCCTCTGTTCCACTTTCAAGCCTCACTGGAAACAATATGTTTCTTCCTCATCCACTAAATCCACCTCTCCTTGCCCCTGTGGAGTTCCTTTTTTTTTTTTTTTTTTTTTTTTGCCATTTAAACCCAGCATCTTAGCACCCTGGGAAGAGGGGCCAGGCTGTGACTCTTAGCAAGGTTGTGACCAAAGGCAAACAGCTCACCATGGAGCCAACAGGAGCCCTGCTCCCCTGGTGCAGCCCAGGATTCCTGTGCCCCCGGCAGCCTTATCAAGTTGCAGAGAACTTGGTAGCATTAGTCAAACATTTGCTGTGCACCACCTGGAACTGGTGTGTACTTAAGATAATGTCTGGCTTCAGATTGGAAGCTGGTGATTAGAGCAGTAAATTAGCCCTACTTCGGGGCTGCAGGTTTTCTTGGCCCTCTCAGCGCATCGGAGCAGATTTCCGAGGGCAGATGTTTCTCTGCTTCCCTGTTCATCTCCGAGGAGAACAGACACAATATTCTGATGTTCCCCTGCCGTCCAGTTACTCCCATTGTGCTTCTGTGTTTTAGCTCATCGATAACAAAAGGCAGGTGACGTTCCCCTCAGTCGCCTCTGCTCCAGGTGCCGTCATGCTGGGAACCAGCACGTGGTTTTCAGCTGGGGGAGACCGCAGTTAGGGCCTCACTCAAGTCCTAAGGGAGCTTTCACCTTTAATTGAGGACGAGTGGCCACCTGGGTTTACAATCACTTGCCCATCTCCAGCCAACAAAAACCTGTACATACCCTCTCCTGGGTCCTCAGTTTCCTGGCGGTTTTCTACTTGAACAAGAGATTCAAGGTGGGTCACCATAGGGGCACAGAGGGCCGGTCTGGGGGGTGTACAGAGTGCCTTGTGGGGGCAGTTGGCTACATACCACCCAGCAGAGGGCAGCAGTGCCTAACAGTCAATACTAAATCCATCCCTTTATTGAGAGACAGGCCAAGGCGGGCTGGGGGTGAATTTGGGGGCATTCCTGGCAGTCCCATGAAAGTGGGGTGTGTTTCCTTGGTCAAGTTCGTAGGCTGATCTCCACTGAGGATCATAGAACTTCCGAGCACCATGAAGCCCTTTAGAGAGCACAGGTTCAATCCCTTCCCTTTCCAGTGAGAGGGTCTGTGCCTGAGCTCCCAGGCTGGTCCTGGGAGGGTTCCATGCTGCCCTTCACTCTGAAGGTGAAATCGGGGGCTGGAGGTGGAGCCAGAGTGCCACCCTCAGCGGACGAGGTGGTCCATGAGGCTCCCTCAAGCTCTGACTCCTCTGCTTGTGCAGGGGGTTAGGGGCCAGCGGTTTAAGAGAAAACACAAAGGCTTCTGATCTCAGCTGTTTCACTTTCAAGCAAATGTAATTTACATCCAATCTCTGTTTCTCTGCTTAGCGCCTCCACCATCATGTCTTGTATGTAAGAGGAATTCTTTTTCACCTCTGCTCAACTCAGAGACTCTCCTTGGCTCACTGAACTTGTTCATTTTCTGGGGATTTACTCTTAATATTGGGCCTTCTCCTCAAATTCATCCTGCCAACGAATCTCAGATTAATCCCATTCACCCTTCTCACCTCACCTCACCTCACTGGCAGAGGCGCCTTGGGGGCTGCAGGGAAGACAGGGGAGGGGAGAAATGGGTCCAGACATGGAGGAAATAAAGAAACCCAGGGGCGCAGAAGCCAGGGCAGCTGCCCATGGGTGTTTTTCAGATAGCTCTTCTGTCACCTCCAGCAGGGACAGTGATTTAGACAGCGATTACGGAACCACTTGGGGTGAGATAAGCCACGTTGAAGGTCTAAGCTGGGTGAAGAACAGCACGAGTGTCTGAACACCTGCAGGCTCATAGGAAGAGCCCGGGGCGGAGTGCGGAGTAGAGAAAGGAAGGGAGGTGGGAGTGTAGCAAATATAAACCTTGCCCCTATCAAAGTTATGTTTAGGGCCATCAGGGAAGATTTAGAAAAGACCCCTGCTCTGGCCGTATAGTTTTACTGGGCAGCCGATCAGCTTATTTCAACTTGCAGCCTCTGTGATTCAGTGAACTGGATGGAGTTTTGAATGGCTTTTGGCTAAAGGAGCTTCCATAGGGTCACTGTGTTTTACACCCGGAGCTGAGCTGTTTTAATATATGACGGACCAGTTTCTTCTGTTTTCCACTGGTAGCCTGCACGGAACCTCCCAGGTGCTTCTGGGAGCTGCGCGAGGTTATGGGAAAAGCAATAAACTTGGAATCAGGAGACTTGAGTCTTGGTCCTACTTCTCTCAATAAGCCATTGTGTGATCTCAGGCAAGTTACATCCCCTCTCTAGTTTTGACTTGTGTTTCTGTCAAATACAGGCACTGGAATACCTCAGGGAAGGCCAGTGTGCAGCACAAATGAGGCCAGGCAGTCTGTGCCCAGAACACCTTGTGCTAACAGATCACGGCGCTCCACCCTCCTGACCTAGACTCAGAATCCTTCTCAACACAGCATTTGGAACAGCCATTCTCAACCAAATAGAGCTCTTTCTTGAGATGAAAACTGTTTGCTGTCACCGGACTAGGCAATTTTAAAGGTGTTTTTGTTTTTTTTGCAGTTCTAAATAAATTCTTCCTCTGCCAAATATTACACAAGACTGTCATGGCCATAGAAAAAAATAGCTATCTAGCAGCTCTTTTCAAAAGAGCTACATGAAGTATAAAAAGAAACATTTGAAAATATTGGTGTTATTTAATCACTTAGAAGTATTTGAGAAGTGCCTACCAAGTGCCTAGAACTTTCACAAAGCTCTTTATAAAGAGATTAGACCTAAAATACGAGTCTTTCGGGGACTTAAACTCACCTGACTTAAACTCACTCCAAACCATAAGGGCATGTGGTTCTTTCCAACAATGCAGGGTAGGTAATCATTTAGCCTCCAGGTAGCAAAAGTAAGGTAGAGAGAGTTAAATCCTCTGGAGAATCTGGGAGACATCATATGGTAACTCCATGTACTGCAGGACTAACTCCAGCATAAATGGATTTTGCATGAAGTCTTCCCCTATATGTTGAGGCAGAATGAGACCCTACAGTCTTGACACCCATCACACTACTCAATACATCCTGCCATGCACCACCTTTCCCTTAAAGGCACAAGCCCTTTGAAGGTAGCGCCTGTGTCTAATTCTTCTCTATATCCCCAGCGTCGAGCACAAGCATAACTCCCAAATGTTACTTGGACTGAGTTGAAATCACAATTCTGTCTCCAGTCAGTCCCTTACGGAGTTTGTAGTCCATGTTTTCGGATCCTTAAAAGCTATGCCCAAGACACACTGAGGAAGAACAAGTAAAACGTTGACTCAAATGCTGAAGCCCTCAGATGGCTCAGGTCAGGATCCGAAAGTGAAGGGGCTACCTCAGATCGAGTCCTGTGTCTTTGCGGCTTATGCAGTTGGGGGTGGCCACAGACTGGAGACCACAGACAACAGGAGATCTTTCCTTTCTCGATCCTTAACGTCCTCAACTTATAAAGTGAGAGGTGTGGTCAAGAAGATGTCTAGTGTCTTCCAAATCTAACATCCAGTGATGTTTCGATTTGAAGAATGAGATTATTTATTAACACAATATATGCCAAGCGTCACGATCCAACTGCGTTACGTGGGAAGATGAACTGAGACCTGCTGGGTCCTGCCCCACCAGAGAGATCAGCTCCAGCTGGTGGAGGAGATAATTCCCTGTCTCACAAGTGCAGAAGTTGGCTGGCTCTCTCGGTGGAGAGAGGTTTATCAGAAGAGTTCGAGAGAAGCTTCCTCAGAGGACATGCGCTGCAAAGCAGACGGTAAGGTCTTTCTTCTGGTGGAGCAATGGCTCAGCAGGGCTCAGGAAAACTCAAGAATGTCTATAGTCATAGATCCAGAGTCCAGAGCTGAGCCAGGCGGCTCCATTTTTACCAAATAAACATAGAATTAATGAAGCACTTGCACAAACGTGACCACCTTTGATCCCTCACCACAATGGTCAGAGCTGTGATTTCTGTTTTCTAGAGGAAGTAACTGAGATTCAAGGAGGGCAAGAAATAGTTAAATTAACTTTAAGAAAGAAAAAAAGAGCAGCTTCTGACCTCTGACCTCTGGGCTGGCACTCACAGCTAGGTCGTGTTATTCTCCTGATGGACACGGCAGAATACCAACCTCAGGCAAGGTTATTTGGAGACCATGATAAAATGAGACAACACAAGGGCATTTTACAATTTTGTCTAAACATAGACAAAAACAAGGCCATCATGCCACCCACAAATACCTGTCTCTTGGGTAAAATGAGTAAAACTTCCATTTTTTGCTCAATTCTGCTGTGAACCTGAAACTGCTCTAAAAAAAAAATCTATTAATTATTTCTACTTCTTTACCAGTTACAGATTTTCCCTTGTTCTCACTGTGCATTAGATTTAGTAAGATCTTCAGCATAGACTTTCCTCCAATTTCTGACAGTGTCCACTCTAGAGAAAACCTGCATTTCCTTAGACCCTGTCTCAAATCACCTCATGCAAGACCCAAATTCTATAAAAGGTTCTTTTCAACACCCTATTACTGAGCTGACGTATTTCCTCACGATGGGCATTCTCCCTTGCTGCAAAGAGTGATAATAACCCTAACATGTTCAACTACATGTGTGTTCCTGGGGGTCCTCGGCTGGAGGATATTTTTTTTAATTGAAGTACAGTCAGTTATAATGTGTCAATTTCTGGTGCACAGCACAATGTCCCAGTCATGCATATACATATGTATATTCACTCATATTCTTTTTCATTAAAGGTTATTACAAGATATTGAACATAGTTTCCTGTGCTATATAGAAGAAATTTGTTTTTTAACTAGTTTTATATATAGTGGCTAACATTTGCAAATCTCAAACTCCCAAATTTATCCCTTCCCACCCCCTTTCCCCAGGTAAGATTGTTTACTATGCCTGCAAGTCTATTTCTGTTTTGTAGATGAGTTCATTCATTCTTTCTTTCTTTCTTTTAAGATTCCACATATAAGTGATATCATTTGGTATTTTTCTTTCTCTTTCTGGCTTACTTCACTTAGAATGATGATCTCCTGGTTCATCTTTATTGCTGCAAATTGGATCATTTTATTATTTTTTATGACTGAGTAGTATTCCATTGTACAAATATACCACAACTTCTTTATCCAGTCATCTTTCAATGGACATTTAGGCTGCCTCCTTGTGGAAATTAGGTTGACAACTGCCATGAGGGTAAATGGGCTCCATGGTCACACAGTAATGGCTGGTCTTGTTCTCCCCTGGGAACTACATTACTGAACAAGGTGAACCGCCGCCACCACCATGGGACTATATCACCACTTAGAGAGCATACTGGTAGCCACTAAGAGATAGCTGTAAGGCCCTGCGGATTAGCTGGAGAATGAATCATCTTAACGACTACTATTTGAGTCTCTATTTCAACTTTTCAGATCCCTTTCAAGTCTATCTTAGTTAAGTCTTATAGTAATCTGCTGAGGAAGGTGGGGTGGGCATTACTGTGCCATTTGGCAGGTGAGATGGAAGGTGATTTACATACGGTCTCCTAGCCAGTTAGTGGAGAACTACTATCTACCATAGTCCTCCTGCAAGTCCACGTGCTAAATGGAGTACCTGCTTAACATTTTTTTCAGCCATGGTCAAGTCCTGTGATAACTGCAAAATTAGAAGATGAGAGACCTGGTGGGGTGAATCTTATCTAAAATGGGCATGAAGTTTTGACAGAATCATACACTTAGTGTAAGTAAATAATGATGAAGCTTTGATAAAATTTGGTGTGCTCTTAAGTGTCATTAAGAAATGGGTGAGGCTCAGATTATAGAAGGTCACAGTTTGGACAGAACATAAATAAGTTATTTAGTTCATGTCTGGGAATCACGTTTTAGGGAATAAGTGGGCAGCACATTTGTAGCACATTCAGAGGAGGGTAATTATGAAGAATGGCTTTGCAATCAGGTCAGAGGAAGAATGGTTGAGGAAATGGGGTCAGGGAGTGGAGAAGAGTTACATGGCAGAGGCATGTCAGCTGCCTTCAGCCATGGGAGAGGCCATCACATGGAAGAGGAAATAGATTTTCACTCTGGTACTGTGGAGGCAGAATTAGGACCAGTGGGTGGAATTTATAAGAAGCCAGCTTTTGGCTCAATATAGGAAGTGTCTTCTTAACCTAGAAAGCTGTCCAACGATGTAGATGTCAGCAAGCTTATTATTCTCGAGGGAATTTAAGTGGAACCTGGAGCACATTTGTCAAGGACACGTGAGAGCAGATCCTGTACCAGGTGGAAGCTTGTGTTCCATGATACCTGTGCTTGTTCCACCTCTAACGTGCCAATCTGGGTTATTCTAGGCACTAGATGGGAACGGAGGTGGGGTGGGGTGGAGAATTCAGGGGTTAACATGATGCCTTCACTTTTCTATCTTGTGTTTTTATTTGATCATTGCTACCTTGGATGTTAATTTGATTAGCTCTTTGCTCAAGTATCATCTCCCCATCAGATCCATTTGATAAAAATGTATTGCACACTGACGCCTCCCAGGCTCTGTGGATACCTTGGTAGAAAACAGACGTGGACCCTCTTCTCATAGACTTCCATCAAGATCTTAGACTTGAAAGACCTTAGAACTGCATCACACTCTAATTTTTTACCTCCCAAAGAGCATCAGTAAAATGTTGGCCCATAAATATGACTGCCTATGCAAGAATAAGAATTCAGAACAACTGATGTCCAACCCCAGATACCTGCTGAATCACCTGCTTCCATCATGTCATCTCAGAGTTTTAAAGGAAAAGCTACTTCTGGAAGTCTTCGAAGTCCCAGTTTTCACTAGATATAGGGGATGGCTATCCACATCCAATTCTAATGTTAACTGTGCTGTAGCTCACAGATTCTTCTCAAGAAGCGGTCTTCCAGAGATTTTAATTTGGAGATAAGGACTAAAGGGAGCTGTCATCAGACCTCCTTATCAGTAATTCAAGTTCTGTTCAGTTCAGTTCAAGTCACTTTTAATGAGAGACTTTAAGGCAAAGCGCTAAATACTCCAGAGAACTTAGAAACAAACAAGACCTAGCCTCTAGCCTCAGGAGATTAACTGTCCAGTTTGAAGCCCGCAGATAAATAACTGTAAATTCAAAGTAAAATATCTAAGTGACTTTGGGGAGAAACAACGAGATAGAGATTATGCTAGTTTCTGGATCCAAAAAGGAAATGACAATTTCATAGGAATTTTGAAAGATATATACATTTTTATGCTAATTGTTGGGGGGAGAACATTTCAAGAAGACAGATGAACTTGAGAAAGAGATGGGAATTTGTGGGATGCCTTTGCAAAACAGTCCAGATCTTTGTAATTGGGAGGTTGAGTGGACAGTGGTAAGGATAAAGTCAGAAGATGGGGCCATACAAGACAGAAGCTTGGATGCCCAGACCAACGGTTCTTTCAAGTTCTGTAGGTCAAGGGGACTTGTGGAATGCTTTCACCCAGAGAAGAAGAACCAGAGCCATAGCACAGAAAAGGTGCTTCTGATAGTTTTGTATAGACTGATAGTGAGAGCGACAGGGCAGGTGCCTCAGAAGGAGAGAAGAGCCAAACAAAAGAGCAGGCACATGAAATGGAAAGCAGAGGGGAAAGGACTGTGAGATGCTGAGGAGAGAGAATCTATAAAGTTACAGCTTGGGAATGAATGTAGTTGAGGAAGGAGCGGGGAGAAAGGAGGGATGGTGTGGGGGAAAGGGCTAGGTGAAGAGCAAATAGGAAGGGCTGGCTTCTAGATACTGGTTTTGTGGTGTTGCTAGGACTCCAGGCTGAGTTTAGTTGGCAGTTGGAAACAAGCGTCCAAAGTTTAGGATGGAACCTTGGAGTTAGTATCAGGAATCTGCAAGTCATCTTAGTAGAAGAATGTTCTATGAAATGATGGAGGCATCAAAGGATTGAAGGAAGGGGTTCTCAGTGGTTTGGGGGGAATATCCGTGTTTATGGAAGAAGAAAAGGCAGTTAAAAAAAAAGACGAAGAGTGAGTTTTGTGATGAAGAAGTCAATGGTGAGCAGATGACGGTAACCAGAGGAGACAAGAAAGGCAGGTTGGTGGTCAATAGATCTAACCAAGTTAGAGGTAAAGGAGGACAAGGAATAAGAACTAGCCTTGGGGTTTGGCAGTGACAGAGGTTTTGGAGACCTTTAGAAAGGAGCCAACCAGTTCAGGCTGAAATGATTTTCTTTACTGAATGTGTTTGTCTTTCCAACTAGACTCATGAGGGCTACAGCAGTCTTCATACATCCCTTGATTCTTAGTGACTCCTCGCAGAATTTGAGCACACAGCAGGTGCTCAGTAATATCTTAGAGTTGTAGAGTTAAGTCGAGAAAGCCCAACGACCTCATTTTCCTGGTGCAGGAACTGATGCCTGCAGAGGGTTTTATGACTGAATTTACTCGTTCTTTCTGAGTATTTGTGGCGGACACTGGGCAAGGGGCTTAGGGCTTCAGGACACAGAGATTCATAATCCAGCCTGGGAGAGAGATAGGTAAACAGCTCGGCAAAAAACAAATTGTGCAAAGGAGAAGGGGGGTTTGTACAAGCTGAAGCAGGAAGAGGGGTTGTTAATTAAATCTGAGTAGTGAGGTTAAATCCAGAAAAAGCATTAGAGAGGTGAAGCTATTTGCCCTGTGACTTCAAGAAAGATCGAGAACTTAAGGCTTGTTAATGTCCCTGCCACGGTGTCACCCAAACCACCCAGAACCATGCTGTCACTTTTCCAACTTGGGTGATGGTTAACTGTCAGATCGAGCAACCTGTGGCTCTGTCCCCAGCCGGTTTCCCACCCTGCCCTGGCTAGTAGGTCTGTGGACATGCACTGCTGCTTGTTAGATATTTGGGTGACAGAAGAGCCATTGTTGTTTCTAGAGCAGGGGAGGAGCATAATGGAAGTAGAAAGGCTGCCTAAGATTGGCTGGAGGGTATGGGACGAGTAGCGAAGTGTTAAGGAACCGTGGTCATGCTCACCGAGTAGTATCACATTTTTAGGTCCAAGATTTTATTTGTGTGTGTGTGTGTATGTGTGTGAGTGTGTATGTGTGAGTGTGCGTTCCAGAGTCTCCCTACTTCTAAAGCAAAGGGCTCAGCCCAAACCAGGGGTTGTATCTCTTGGTTACCTCACAAATGGCCGCCTTGTTTGGGACCGGATGCTTTTGGTCTGAGTCCCCCTATCTGGTCCTCTGTCTACAGTCCTAGAAGTTGGTTCTCCAGGTTAAAAGCCTGGATCAGCAAGAAGAGTTCAGTCAAGGGAAAGGGAAGGCAGGGAAGGGAGAACTAGAGACGATTCCACATGGGAGGCTGCATTATAGCTGCAAATGCCTGATCAGCAGGAGAGGATGCTGATCAGGTGGTGGCATCAGGGAGGCTGCGGCTGGGAGACTGCTACTGGTTTGTGCCCAGCCTCAACCTTCATGGGAGAGGTGGGTGGTGGTGGGGGTTGAAGAGCCTCTGAGATCCCGTCCAAGTCTGATGGCTCCAGATTTCTAATTGGAACCCCAAGAAGAAAGCAGCTTGTCAATCTCTCTTCTAACCTCAAGAGGAGTCAGAAAATATTTGGCTCTGGTTCTTGAGCTTGGGAAGTGGTGGCCCACAGACATCACAGTCGAGATATTAATAGACTTTTCCAAATGTTATATTTGCATCGATGCGCCACTCATTATGCAGAGTGCCAATTATGAATTATTTTTTCTTCCTTTCAGGGGAGAAGCTGTTTATTTGCAAACTGCACGAGGTGACTTTGGACCAGGATGTCACCCAGAACATCTCTGCACGGGGCTTTCTGAGATGACCTGCACTTGACAGGTTCTTAAAGAGCCAGGTGAGAAGGATTTAAAGAGAAGGACTGAAATGAAAAGGTCTGGAGATTAGAGTGAATAAATGTCTAACGCAAAAGAGAAATAGCTTTGCTCTAAGTCAGGCACAGCCCAAAATGTGCTCAGACATTTTGAGCCACGGCATTTCCTCTGGCTGAGCCGAACCCCAGCTTTTATAGACACCTGCCACTTACTGAGCACTGGTAAGTAGGGGCGCTGTCTTACGTCCTTTGCTCAGGTTATCTCACGAACGGCACAGCCACTGGGTGAGTGCGAAGCTCAGAGAATTTACACCTGCTCCCATGCTGACCTGGTATTAGGTCACAGGCTGTCTGATCCCAGAGCCCGTGCCTGTGGCTGCTACACCCTGCTCTTCCTCAGACACTTAATAATTTGATCATGGGCCATTTTTCTCAGGGCCATATGTAAACTCAAGACAGAATTCTGAGGGCGTGCGGAAAGAGGAGCATCTGATGTAGAACCCCGATTGTCCTCTGTTAGACTCCAGTGTTCCACTTAACCCTCTTCATCTGAGGTGCCTCAAATTGGCTCCAGAGGGAGCACGCAGGTGATTAATGGCTTTTTAAGAGGGGAAATGAGGGAGGGATGTAAGAACGGTTTGCGACGAAGAAAACGAGGAGGCTGAGAAGGTGACGGTAGCTGATGTCGGAATGGATAAAATCACAGACTCCTGGAAGAAGGAAAAGGCTTGGAAATCACCTCATCTAATGTCACAGCCAGTGCAGGAATCAGAGAGCTTGGACTGGAGTAACATCAATGTGTGAAGATGGCGGGAAAGTCTGCTTTCTCCTTGTCAGAGGTCGAGGCAAGTGGAAATCAATTAGTGAGGCTTCCCTGACTTCATGAGTCTGTGCCCGGACCCGGGCAGGGCGTCAGGGCACACACAGAAGGGAGCCTATTTGGAGGAAAGAGAGGGTCTGGTTGGCTTTCAAGACTGTGAAATGAAATAGGGTCCACAGGACAGTCTACCAGTGACGGAAGTGTGGTCTGGAGAGTCTAGTCTGGCCAACAGAAGGGTAGAGTGGGAATTACCAGTGATAATCAGGCAGATGGGTCCTTTGTTGTGGAAACAAGTGAAAGAGATATTTCGGTGCCACAGGATTGAAAATTTTGGTTAATATTGAGAAAATGGATGTCAACACTGCCAAACCAGGGTGCAGAGTCCCTTTACTTTTGTGGGCGTCGTTCTGCTTTGGGGACAACAGACTATTCCGTCAGCCGCAACTCTCTGGCCTGTCCTCCCCCAGCCCAGCCACTAACATGCGGATCTCACCCCCACACTGACATTTCCCTGAGACTCATTTCATGCTGTTTCTTCACGGGGACATCTGGGCTGACAAGGCAGAGACTTTCCCCACAGAATCGAAAGGAATTTCTGATTTTGCACAGGGATGTCAGCCCCGACTCCCAGTTCCAGCCTCTGGTGATGCCCGTGCTCCGGTCTCCCCCACCTCCTCCCGGGCTTCTCCCTGTGAAATTTTTGCTCCTTTCTGGGAGTGGTTTCTCAAGATAATATGCTGTCTGCAAGCTTCCCTTTCTCCAGCAAGACTGACGGGTCCCATGTGAAGCAGGCTCTTTTGGGGGGCCGGCGTCTGAGCGCTGCTTACCCAGCCCTGCAAACAGTCCATCAGGGGCTACCCTGTCATTTCCATATCGGGAACCCTGTGCCGGACGGGAAAAGGTTGGGTGAACACATGTGTATTTTGGGTCTTTATCTTTAGAGAAGTTCTTTTGAATATGCAGAACAAAGCGAGGGCTGCATTTATCTCTGACCTTTCCCAGCCCTTTCCTCACGTCTGTTGAGGGAAAAACAAGCCTCCGAGCTCGGCAGCCTCCTCCCCCTCGGAGCAGATGACGGAGTTGCCTGGATTCAATTCTTCACCAGCCCTCGCTCCTCAGACCTGCCTGAGTCTTTCCCCATGGATGATTCTCCTTGGGGTTTCAGTGGGGATGGGAAAAACGAAACAGGGTCCTTGGGAAGTGGCTGAGGTGGGGGCTAAACTCTCGCCTTTGGATCCCGTGTCCATGAAGGCAATTGACCCCATGGCTATCCCTTGTGTGTTTCCTGGCGGAGTCCCCTCTGACCTGGGGAAAGAACATGGGTCTGGGTGGGGGAAGAAAAGGTGGAGAAAGTGTCGGGTCACCCCCTCAGTGCTGACCAGAGGAAATGGTTTCGAGTTTCATCAAGGATCTAGTGTGATCTGGGAGAAAGATCTACCAACATACATTTTTGCCATTTCTTATAACCTCCCTGGGGAACAGCTATCACATAGCAAAAAAGATGCTGGACTTCTATCAGGAGAGTTGGAGCTGATGCTGGCCCGGCCCTTTACAAGGTGTATGCCCTGGACTGTGAGCTTTGCAAAGAGCCACAGTGCCTTTTCAGCTTCCTCTTGTACCTTAGAGCTTAGCCCTGTGGCTGGTGCGTAGGAGGTATTTAATCGTGCAAACATGATCTGGAGCAAGTTCATATATAAAATATATTTTAAAAATAAATTACATTAAAATATTAAAATTGTTAATTTTTATTAATATATATAAATTTAATATATAATATATGGTACTATATTATATAATATATGTAATTTATTATACAATATATTAGATACTTTATATAATTTATATTATAAATTATATAATATATAAATAATATGATTAATATAAATATAGCAATTATTATTTACTATAAATATAAATTTTATATAAATACATACACACACATATGTACTCACAGCTTTGCTTTTACTATTAAAAGAGATGATATGAAATCACTATGAACAATGCACTAGAGCAATGATTCCAGCATAAAACTTATATATTTGTAAAATGAACCTTAGCTTACCCTCCACTAGGGCCCTATCCTTCAGCTAACCCATCCATGTATAAAATGCCTACCGTGGATCCTTGAGGTTTCACCATTAAAGGCATGATATCTCTTTGGATTAAGCCTTACATTTTCTTAATGACCTCTTTTAAAATTCATGTGCACCTGAGTTGGGTGTCACGTGACATCATATATGTCAACGAGTTTGAAAAATGGCCTCCTAAGATAAATGAAAGACACCAAGCCCCCTTGCCGAGCCCCAGGGAGGAGCGGGCGGGTGGCGGGGTCCTGGGAGAGACAGCTGGGGGTCGTCTTCATCAGAGACTGAATTGCCCCCCTCTTTCTGCTGCAGGTAATCAGGCCCAGTTCCCTCAGGTAAGGTGGGACGGAGCAGGGGGGAATGCAGCGGGAAAGATGAGCAGTGAGAGCATCTCTTTACTTGTTTCTCCCCTGTTGACTGAGACCCACACAGGACGACTGCCTCCACTGCACGGAGAGTCTTGGCCCCTCTCAGCTGAGCTGGTGGAAGACCCCCTTCAATTCAGGAGCCCCCACTGCAACGTCCTAACACCCCGAGTTGTTGCTCAGCTTCTTCTTGGCCGGAGACGATGGGAATTTATCACTTTTCTACTGTTGAATGGCTGAAGTTTTAGGAAAACCTTAATTTAATTGGATGACCCAAATCTTTGGTATTTACTGACTATTCATGTTACTGGGAACCTTTCAATATCGAATAGAATCAATCTCCTTGGTGTGAGAGGAGTAGGGAGTGAAGCCAAGTCAAAGCGGACGCGCGAGGACGCCACTTGCTTCACACCTCTCCTGTGTCTACGTGGCGCCTCCTCTCTGACCTCAGCACTGGAGGCTCCAAGTCTTCCTGCATTTGACATTTGTGCAGTTTCACAGACTGTTGAAATGGAGATAATAAATTCAGCTTTCCAACTGCCTAACAAGGGAAAAGGCAGTATAAAGCCATATGCCTAATGTGATGGGAAATATTCTCTGGGTCCTTGCTGAAATTTTGCCATGGAAACGATCATCAGTTTCACCCACATCACTATCTCTGACCCTTAGTGGCAAATAACTCAGGATAAAAGCTAACAATGAATCTAAGGGACCAAGGTTTCTTAGCTCTTGGTTTGCAGGGATACAGCTATTAAGTCTTCTCTTGTCCCTCCCACACTCCCAACCACAACTCTTGCTCCTTCTATATATTCCAGTATCATGAAACTCAACAGCAACACACCAAAGTGTACATTCAAAGAAAATGCGTAACTGTATGAGTTGGGGGTAGTATTCTTTTGGGAAGCTTTGCTCGTTAGCACTGCTCGTAAGACCTGCAAAAACTCTTCAGTGACTTTTGTTCAGGTTAAGGGGTAGCATCAGAGTGTGTCTCTCCATCCCTTCAAGTTAAATTTGCTCAAAGGATGTATGTGTTGCCCCTGACCTCAGGATGATGGTGCACAGAGCACCACAAGGTCGTGGTCTCAGGATGATGGTGCACAGAGCACCACAAGGTCGTGGTCTCAGGATGATGGTGCACAGAGCAACACAAGGTCATGGTCTCAGGATGATGGTGCACAGAGCACCACAAGGTCGTGGTCTCAGGATGATGGTGCACAGAGCACCACAAGGTCGTGGTCTCAGGATGATGGTGCACAGAGCAACACAAGGTCGTGGTCTCAGGATGATGGTGCACAGAGCACCACAAGGTCGTGGTCTCAGGATGATGGTGCACAGAGCACCACAAGGTCATGGAGGATCACAACCCGCTAGATGTCTCCCATCCACGGTGTCCACCTGCAAGCTCTAAGACTTGCCATTGATTAGTCAAGGAGAGCCTTAATCCTTTAGTGTCTCTTTCCCTAAATAGAGACCTGCCACTTTACTCTGATAACAATTCCTCAACTTGGGAGCTGGAAGTAAGTTGAGCCAAGATAGCCTCTGAGAACAGGGTAGGTTAGTGGCCTTGGGAAGAGAGAAAACTGATGAACTAGCTTAATGGAAAAAGAAAAAAAAAAAAAGCTTTGCTGATTTCCTTGATGTAAATACCTTCATCACGGCCAATTGCAAGCTACCAACATGCAGTGACTAAAACTGGAGTTGGGGAGAGATGAACCTACTTGGCTTGGTATAGCCAACTCCAGCACACCACTGGGAGAGTGACATTTGCAAGGTCACAGGGTCACTAAAATGTCAAGGTCACAATGTCACCACCAAGTGGTGTCTAGCACGCCACTGGGAGAGTAAACTCTGCAAGGTCACAGGGCCACTAAAAGTGACATGATGTCCCACCCTGCTTGCTCACTGATTGATCAATTTGTCATTTAAAATGGAAAGAAGGTAATTCTTTTTTTAAAAAAATTATTCATTCATTATTAAAAAAAATTTTTTTTTAAAGTAAGGCAGATGGCCATGTGCAGCATGTCACTTGGCTGTGCCTAGAGTCTTGGAAGCTTGGAGGTCCTAGTTGGGGACCACAGCCACTCATATACCCTTGACCCAAGAGCCCTCCTCCTCTTTGACCAAGCGTGCAGCTGGAGGAGGGACGCACGTGGAGCTGTGAGGGAGGGAGACCCCATCTGGACAGCCAGGCCAGATGAACCAACCCTGATGACTGATGGGGTGACAGGTGCTGCAGCCAGATTGCCCTCACATCCAAGGAAGATGATTTTTTTACATACAGTGTTCATGTGAGACTCAGCTGGTTTCTTTTCTTTTCTTTTCTTTTCTTTTAATGGAGGTACTGGGGATTGAACCCAGGGCCTTGCGCATGCTAAGCATGTGCTCTATTACTGACCTACACCCACCCTCCTCAGCTGGTTTCTGAGAACCCAAAACCAAACAGAAGGATATATTGAAGCAAGGGGCCTCATTCCTCCCATAACCTATAGAAAACTTTGTTTTATTTTCCATGTGTGCAATCTTGCTAATTTTTCCCAAACACGGAGGCCACCACCTTGCTGGGGGACCTTGGTCAAGCCATTGTCCTTTCCTGGTGGTTGTTTTCGCATCTATAAAATAAGGAAGGTGGATTACAAAATCCCCCAAGTCCCTGGTAGTTCTAACATTCCTTTAATCCAAAACTGAAAATCCCAAAGCTACGAATCCAAACTATAAAACAGAAGTAAAAATTTCCAGCCCAAGAAACACCTTTTTTGTGTGCATGCTGCTCAATGACTGGCTTCCTGCCCCCCCGCCAAATGGAGCTGTGATTCTGACAGATTTTACTCCTCTTCACGAAGGGGCTCGGCGTGCTGTGTGATTTGAAAAGATATCAGCAAGTCCCAGCCTCTGTCCTTGAACTGCCCTCCCACTGGCTCAGTACTTGGCCTGACATTCTCCCTTTGCATGGGAACTCTCATCCATTCTTCCCATCCTGAAGGGCCTGGACCTCTCTGAGGAAGCAGAAGGAACCTCAGTAGCCACGAATGCTTTTGCATCGATAAATATTTCTCTAGATACCAGCTGAGCCAATTCTCTCTTTAATGAGAGAGACAACTCCAGCTACGTGCATGTGGAGGTGGGGAAGTAGGGGACAAAGATTCAGGCTGGGTTTCTGTGGGGTGGAGGCATGTCCTGGGCAGAAGGCTGCAACTCATTACCCTGGACAGCCAGAGGACAGCTGCGGGGCAGCTTCTGGGTGGCAGGAGAGGGGAAGGCACTACAGGAAGTAAAAGGATCCTGAAGAGGAAGGTAGACAGTGACAGAGAGCTCTCCAGCTCGCAGCTTGCTGACATCCACCTTGCACGTTTCAGCTCTGTTTGCTGTAGATGGGGTGGTGGCCGAGGGGTCCTTGGCATGAGCTATATTAGTGCCTTTGTCTCTAAGATGATGGGGAATGGCTTCCCCCTCTGGTAGCACCTGGCTGGACAGAGCTGAATCTGGCCTTATCACGAACCTTTGCTGTGGCTGATCCTTGTTCCCCTCCCCCAACCTCTGCACATGCCAGGTGGGGATGGGCGGGAACGACAAACGTGGAAGGACGCCAAGAGGGAGGGAAGCAGAGGACTAAGCCCAGAAAGGACGATGTGACTGTGGTGGCCACTGAGGTCACCGTGTGCAGGGAGCCAGAGGGGCTGGGCCGAGGAAGCCGGGGTGTGGGGTTCCGCCTCCCGATATGGGATGTGGGAGACGGCTGCACCCTGCTGCCCTCCAGGGCACACTCCGCTTCATGTTGAGTCCTTTGGAAAGGAAGCACTAAACAACATAGTGCTCACTTTAACGCTGCTGGTGGCGTTTTCTGATTATAAAACTAAGTTAATTGAAGTTGGCTTCTTTTTCTTTTTTTCTTTTTTTTTTTTTTGGTGCCTTTGTTTGGCTTGGGTGTATGCACTTTGCCTGCTTATGGGATAATCTAGTCCTGTCTCCAGCCCTAAAGGGGCTACTGGGACGATTTATACGTGCTGCACATGAGAGAGCGAGCCCATGCAGGGTCCTGGAAAAGCACTGAGAAGTACGTAACAACATCACAGTAATAATAACGCCAGTAATAGCAGCTCAAGCGCACAGTGCGCATTATAAGCTGGGACAGGGAGCTGGGACTTGAACCCAGTCCCTCTGGCTCTGGAGTCATTGATGACAGCCACCAAAGGACAGAGGTCTCCTGTCTTCACCAAGAGTGTCACCAGGTGAGATGGGGAAAGAGCACTGAGGTGGGAGCTACGGGCGACCTGGGCACAACACTCAGGGTCTCTAAATAACAAGAGCAGCAAAGAGGGCCACCAAGGCCACCAGGACACGCCGCAGCTTCTGTTTTGTGTCTGCTGTCTTTAAGTTCCACGAGAGCAGGCATGCACCCAGTTTTGCACGTAAAGCAAGGAGAGCAAATGGTGACCATTTTCTAGGCGAGATCAATGAGATTACTCCAGGGGAGCCACCTCCCAAGGCCACACAGCTAGGGAAAGGCAGAACTGGAACCTGCACCTCGGACTGGTAACTCTAACTCTGCAAAGCCAGCGTGCTGGAGGAGAGCAGGGCTCTCGCATGGGAGCCCTCTGAGATAGGAAGTCCAGGAGCCCTCCGGGGCTGCCGGGGTCTGAGGGCCGGGGAAGGGGGTGGGGAGAGGAGCGGTGGGGAAAGGAGAAGCCGGCCGGGGGGGGTGGTGCGGGGAAGGGCCTCTGCAGGTCTCCTCCAACCAGAGGAGGCCCTGACTTATTCAGCTGCCCGCGGTCTCACAGGGAGAGGAGTCCCAGGCAGGAAGCAGCTTGTGATTCACTCTGTTCCAGGTCTGTCTCTCCTCACATCTGGGCTACAACTGGGCTTCCGAACACTGTCATCAAGAGGAGAGATGTGACTGGAGATGGTGTTCTGGTTCTTGTCAGGGAAAGCTCGCTAGTGAGGCCCAGTGAGTGGGTTCCTGCTCCTAAGACACAACCCATCCCCACGCCCAGAAAACCAGCTTGAGACAACACTGATTGTAAAAATGAGCAACCACGTGTTCACTGGGTGCCGAGCAGCATTCTAAACTGTGCTCTGCCTGATCTGTGCCCCTTACAAAATACCTGCAATTCTTCAATGAGACCATCGACTTCTTTCCAGAGAAAACTTCCTCTTATTGTAATCGCTGTTATAAACACATTCACTCCCACTCCATATACGTATGGATATATATACATTTGACACGCACATAACACACAGGGAACACGTACATGTCTGCCTGCGTTCCTGGGTGAATCAGTTTTTCTTATAACTTGTCTACCTGCGTCCTACCACGACCACAGAAAAGCAACGCTCCTGTGCTTTCATTCTTGCTCCCACAGGGACCGAAATGAGTAAACCAACCAGCCATTGGGAAGAGCCCTGCGTGATGAAGTTTTGAATTGTTGTAAGAATTAGCAGAGCTAAATTCCAGGCTTAGCTTCGGTTTGTCGTGTGTCTGTGCGAGTGATGCTTATTAATTACATCCTGAGTATGAGTGATGGGGGGGGCGTCCCAGAAGTAGAGGGTGTGGTCCCAGACCCCCAGGATCATCTGCCTAGAGCAGGGAGCAGACTGCGTGCTGGGAGAGGGGCCAGCCAGTGTGGGAGTGGTGGCTGGGAGACAGGGGGCCAAGGGAAGGACTGGGGAAGGCTTTAAGGAGGTACTGGTGTTTGAAATGGGTCTGGAAACTTGGGCACAAATATTTATTTCTACGTGGCCTCTTTAGGCAAGGTGAGGGGACAGAGCAGTGATGGTGGGGAGGGCCGTTCTGGGGAGGCAGTAGGGAGGGAGGCAGGGGTTTGGGGCCCCGGGAGCAGGCTGCAGTCTCTACCCTTCTGCACCTCTTTGTTCAAGGACTGGTGAGGTGACATCTCAAGTTCCCCAGGACACCCCAGGAAGTGGTCCCCGCCCAGGTAGCTCCCACCCCTGGCAGCTCCCAGGCAGCGTGGTCCCCTCCCATCAGCGCCACCTGGCAGAGGCCCAGCCTGCGGCTTTTGTCCCACTCCGCGTCACTCAGGAGCGAAGCTCTGAATGTCCCCGTCTCCCAGGTCCACAGCGCAGCCTTGTTGACATTCCGCAAACTTCCCGGGCCCTCTTCTTTTCCAATTCTGTGAGAAGACATTTCAATAAGCCTGAGCCGGGACCATTGAGCACTGAGACTCGGGGCCCTGTTCACACCCGGCTCCGTTCTCACGAGATTTGAGGCAGGATTCTAAGCTGTTTAGAGCCCTGGTGGCATTGTCTCCGCGATTCTCGGGGCCAGGCTGCCAAGTTCAGGCGAGGTGCTGATCCCCTGGCTTTCACAGACCCACTTATTAGCAGCTTGCTTTCTTTCTCTTTCTTTTTCTTTTCTTTTCCCCCTTCCAGGCCCATAGATACAATTATTAGGAATTCCTGGTTTTGTGCCATATTGAAAGAAGGCCTGAATGGGTATGCTAAGGACCCAAAAGTGAGCCACTCTCCCCAACTCCAGCTCACGCGCTTAATTAGATCTGGATGGTTTCAGAGGAGCAGCTGGAGTTTTCAGAAAATGGAAGCGATAAAAAGGGACTATTCAAGGTATTTTGCAGGGGCCGTACAAAACACCATCGCTGTGGAATGGGGTTTGGGAACTCCAGCACTCCTGATTGGAGCTGGGAGGCAGGGAGGAGCGGGGGCAGCCAGAGATTGTTTTGAGAGGCAGGAAGGTGCCAGGCCTGTGGTGGGGGGGTGCCACACAGCGAGCTCTGGTCCCCGAAGCCTCTCTGTCCCCAGGACCACTGTCCTGCATATGCCTGAGGCAGGTGAACTGGGGAAGATGCAAATGAAATCATTTTCTTGGAGTTCAAGGCCACTCTCATCTGGCTGAAATGATCGAAGTTTGTTAGGGAAAAAAAAGTTTGCAATGCTGACTTTGCACAGGGGCCTTGTGGGTGACGAGCCACCAGCTGAGTGAGGCTTCAGGAGAATCATGCTCTCCCTGCTTTAGACAGAATCCGGGTCGCTGGTCAGGGAAGGGCAGCTGGTGGCCCCCTTCCCCCAGCTGCAATCCCACTGCCCAGTGGCCCGCTGTCTGGAGCAGGTCTGGGGACAGCAGTCTGGGGCGGGGTGGGGGGGGGTCCTGGGGACAAGGTGGCGTGAGCAGCGCTTTGTGTCCCAGGGAGCAGTGACTGAGACACTTGGCTGTAACCTACTTTTTTTTTTTTTTTTTTTTTTTAATTACTGGGGGCTTTCTTTACACAAAACCCTGCATCAACTCCCAGACTATGGAACTGGGAGAAGCAGCGTGGCCCTGGATGACGGGGGTGGGGTGCCTGAGCCCTGCTGGGCTTGCCTGGTTTTTACTCCTGAGATGGCCTCTCGGGTCCAGACGCAGGCCCTGGCCCCCTCATTGCTTTAGAGTATCTTTGTACAGCAAAGCTTCTGCCAAACCCAGACGTTTGAACCTGGTCCGTCTGTTTCTTATATCAGGGTCTGAGATTCCATCGGACAGAATCGTTAGAGGTGCCCCCTCCTTCATTCCTGACTCGGAGAGAGTCAGTGTTGTGGACGTGGGAGCTGTGTGGGACCAAAACGTAGTTATTAAGATCAGCATGTCCACAGGCTGTCAAGTCCCGGAGAGAACCATGCTTTCAAATAAGAGCACACACATTTCTTCAGCAAAAACAAAAAACAAAAAACAAAACCCTCTTCTACTGAAAACTGAGCAGCACTGTGTCCTGTGGCTGCTGGACACGTTGAGTGAGACGCAATCCCTTCTCTAAAGGGGTTTGTCATGTAAAAGGGATGGAAACCACACGCACAGTGACCGCGATCCAGTGCTGCATCAAGGGGACATTAAATGCCATCAGAGGAAGGAGACAGACCTTTCCTAAGGGACCTGACAGGACTGCCGTGGGGCGCTACCCAGGTTCAGGGGACAAGGGCAGGCAGTGATGGATGTGGGTGATTGCTGTCCATTGCTCTCTGTTTTGACTTTTTTAAGGTTTAAATATTCGAAGGCAGGAAGTAAATAGAGAAAAAAAAGTGAAGAAATTAGGGATGCAGGGAGCTGGGGGGAGAGAAAGAGAGAAAGAGAGGAGATGTGCCTCTTGGGACAAGCTTTCGACGTGTAACACTGTAAAACCTCCCCTTTCTGCTCAGAACCTGATATTTTTAGACACTGTCTGCTCCCAGTTCTTGTCTTTTCAATTGTCTGGGTGCCCTTTCTCTCTGCGGTGTATTTTTAGATCGTTGGCTTCTAACAGACAAGAAGGGTGGGCATGTATTTTAATAAATCAGTTTACAATGCAAGTGTTTCCCTGCCTTGGAAACCGGATCACCAGCTGGAGAGCCTTCAGGTTCAGGGGAGCAGAACCCACAGAGCACCCACTCTCTCTGGGAGCTGGAGGGAGAAGGAGGGACGGGAGGTGCACAGGAGACATGGCCCCGTCCTCAGAATTGTGGAGACGCAAGGCGAATCCCTCAGAAGCTTTTAGCAAACAGTGATTCCTGGGTTGTCGCCTATAAACATAACTGGTATTGATGGTTTGAGGGGCTTGAGGCGACGTCGAGGGGTGAGGGGAGAGAAGCTAAGCTCTGCAGAAAGTTGAGGGTTTCGGAGAGACAGGAATCGACTTTGTGGTTGTTCCCAGCCCACACTTTCATCTGAGGCACCATGGGGGACACGAGGAAGTAGGAGACCCCTGAGCCACTTTCTGGTTTTCAGGGGGTGCTGTAATGCACCCAGGGAGTCTTCGTTGCCACAGAAGAGTCAACACGGATGCATGATCGGGTCCTGGGGTTGCAACAACGGCAGGGCAGAGAAAGGGGAGAGCTCTGCGGGGCTGGCCGGCAGGGAGGAAGTGCACTTTGAGGGAGACGGGGGGGGGGGGGGGGCCGGGGAAATGAAGCCTCTGATGGGAGCGCTGATGGAGAAGGGAGGCGGCGGAGGGCAACCTGAGCAGGGGTCCGGAGGCAGATCTGGAGGCAGGTCCGGCATATTTGGGTTAAAATGAAGGCATCTCCCGATAAATGTGTAGGGTCTGCATTGGCAAAGTGCATGAGAGGAATCTGGGCAAAGATTCTGAGTAGAGATTGCATGTGCCTTTGGAGAGAGGGGGGCCTTGGATTCCAAGATAAGAGATCTGAACTTCATCCTGCAGGTGGGGACACCCTTTTCTAGACCAGGAAGCAGGGCCCCTGTCATTTCATTATTTGGAGAGAAGCTCTCGCCCATGGTGGAGGCGGGAACCCACGCCAGGACATCTCCGCCACGTTCGCCGCACAGACAGAAGGAGCTGGAAGCCGCCCGCCTGCCGTAATTGGCTCTCTAGGCTGCTGCCTTGTGAGGAGAGGGGTTGCTGCTGCCTTGTGAGGAGAGGGGTTGCTCCCTCCTCTGCACACAGTGATTGCTGGCCCAAAATAGCCCTGCACCTGCTCTCAGATGCCTGGGAGATAATTTCAGCTTCCAAGGAAACTGCCCTGATTGGTGTTGATTTTTCATGACCTCTCTTCAGGCAAACACCTGGAAATAAGCACCTGATCACGGAGGCGCATCCCTGGAGAGCGAGGGCACGGAGGTGTGCAGCCCTGGCCCGTCTAGGGAGGCCCACTCCTTATCTCCCCCAGGGGAAGACAGCCAGGGCTCTGGGGCCTCTAACCTGCATGGACCCGCTCCAAGGGGTTGGCCATTAATGGGCTGATGCAGGCTGCGAGGATAAGAGGGGGGCGGGCACCAGGGCCCCAGCCTGAGGACCCCCTTTGGGAGCAGTGCCTGGAGGGGAGCAGGTCACCTCCCATCTCTGATTCAGTCTGACTCTGACCCCTCCTTCCTGCTTATCTTCCATCTCTGCCCACCCACCCATTTCAGCTCCAACCTGCACAGTAAAAAGGCCTTCCTTTTGCACCCGCCTGGAAGCCGAGTCCGCTCACCTGCCCCAGGGCTGCCCTTCACCTTGCCACAGATGCCACTGTGGCCACACATGCACAGAAAGATCCAGGGGACTTGAGCAAAATACAAACAACCGTGAAAGATTTGGGAGGGACCACAGAACCATCCGTGCATCATGTTTAAGACACACTTATGCTGTTACATTTAAGACACTAGAAGGTAGCTTCGTGTGTGTTACCCTATCTGACTCTCTCCAAAACCCTAGGTGGCCGGGAAAGGAGCACTTTGTGTCCATTTTTCAGATGTTGGTTAACTTGCCCAAGGCCACGTAAGCAAAAGTGTTAGAAGTTGGGTTTGGACCTGGTATTGGAAGTTCACACTCTGTTGTGCTGGCTCGGTCACACTTTATAAATCTAATTATGGGGGAAAAGCTTACTTGAACCAAGTCCACTTTTATGACTCGGTGTTTTATTATGCTTCTCTGCTGGGCCACGGGCTCTCTGAGGGTCGTCGCCAGTATTCACAGAGCTTCAGTGGAAGCCCAGCCCAGGCAGGCACTGTCTCCAAGAAGGAGCTGCCCCGACGGAGTGGCCCGTGGAAGGGGCGAGGCTTTGACCCGGGAGACAAAGTTCGTTTCTGCTGTTTCTTCCATTTGCAAAGCATATCGTTCACGGCAACTCAGTCCCTCTGGCAAAATTTGGAGAATTTAATTCGGAATCCTCACTTCGGCCCTTCCCTGGGACAGAGGATAGACAACTAACTCATCTCTTTCTCTCTCCCCCTTTCTCTCCTTCAAAGAGTTTATTTTTAATTTTTTCTTAAACTGAAGATACATACAGTCAACTGCCTTGATTGGGGAATTACACAGCCCTCACCTGTTCATCTGTGCTGATTCACGAACTTGGCTGCTTCTCATATCCAGGGAGATTTTTTTTTTTTTTTTTTTTTGCATGGTGATTACCAAAAGCTGTGTCTGAGAGCTGGGCGCTTTCTACAACTCTTGTGAGATGGGGCAGAGTCCGAGCCTTTCAGCACCATGTGAAAAACCTTCCTCCCTGGGGGTCCTGTCAGCTCCCCAGCCAGATTTTTCCTCGGGTGCTGAGGACCTAGCCTGGGAGCATCACTCTTCTTGGGGCACCTGCGGCTTTTCCTCCCACTGGAGCTGCAGAGGAGGTGGGGGTGAAGGAGGTCCCCTTCCTAACCACAGCGTTCCCTCTCCTCATGCCTGCAGACCCAGCCTCTCCAACAGCCTGAACATCTCTAGCCCCTACATTTTCTAGAATGAAGCAAATATCCAAAACCCACAGGCCAGTGAAGGCTGCCCCATCTTTCCCCGCTACTTTTCGGGGCTTGTGAGCTCTTGTGGGCCAGCTGACGGCCAGGCCCTGGGCACTCGATCCTGCAGGGCTGGTGGCTTCTGGCACCTGGTCCCAAGACCAGCCCCGGCCTCTGTTTTATAAACTTGGCCGGCTGATCATTCCAGTCACTTAGGGAACTTTAAAAAATGTTTGCCCCAGACACCAGGCAGAGTTTCTGATTCAGTAGGTCTGTAATTTTGTTAAAGTTCCCAGGCGGATTCTAATACAGCCAGCCGGGTCTGAGGCCCCAGATCCAGGCCTCTCACTGTGACGCTACAGCTTTTAATCTGTCCCTCGGCCTCTGTGCTCACTTGTGTCCTATGCTTTGTTTCCTCAGCTACGGCGTTAGGGACGGCCAGCTGTCTGGTCTCAGATTCGACCGCTTTCCACATCAGTCAGTGGTTTACTGTCTCACCCTAGAGAAATCCTGTAAACAGGATAAAGGTCTGTTGAATGGGCTTTGCTGCTTAACCAGCAACCCTATATAGGGAGTGGTGATTATTGAAAATATAAGTCACCTGTAATACGAAATAAAATTGTTCCATATCTGTTATCTCTTCTAGCCCTGGTAAAAGCTCTGAAACCCACCAGTGTCATTCCCATTGCACAGATTTATAAACAGAGACGTGGAGAAGTCCAGGCGCTCCTGCAAACACCCACACACCCTAACTTCCTGAGCTTTCTGGGCGCTGAAGGTCACAGCATGCTGCGCGCAGCTGTGGTTTGGGTGCATTATAATGTAGTCTGGCACCTGACAGGTCCACAGAGCCCTCGTCACCTGCCCCCCCCCCCCCCCCGCCCCCGTCAAAGCCATCACAGAAACCCTCGGGTGGTCACGACCATTCTGGACGGCTTCCTGTCCCAGCTGGATCTCAGCTCCACCTTCTCATCGGCTCTGGCTCCTGCAGTCAGCGCCACCCTCTCACCCTTGTTGGTGTTGCCCCTCTGGGTCGCCTTTATTCTTGCTTCCTTGGGTGGTAAGCCTGTCCTGACTGTTCCCGGCAGCCCAGCCTGGCCAGCTCACTGGTCAGCCACCCAGGGCCCAGAGACGGACTAGGAGCAGTCGGACAATTCTGCTTAGAGGTTTGGGGTCCAGGTGCTCCACCTGAAGCCGGACGGGAGCCTTGTGGGGGCCCTGACTGTGCGAGCGAGTCTCAGGGAGTTTTTTGTGCTTCCTATCCAAAAATACCTCCCCTCTCCAACCTACCCTGGGAGCCGAAAAAGACGGTCTCCTAGTCCTGTGCAAGTTTTGAGTCGTTATCGGCATCTTAAAAGCTGTTCTTCATTGAACAGCTACTAAGTTTCAGGCCCTGTGCTTTGTGAACATTGTTTCCCTGCAAGGGAAGGCGTGATCTTTTATAGACCAGAGCGCTTGGACTTGAAAAGATTAATGTAGAAATCTCCGAGCTTCTCTCTGCCCCAGGCCACAGAGCCAGGAGGGGAAGGGGCCTTGTCCCAAAGGTTTCTTCCATAATATTATCTTTCTTCAGTTCCGTCAATATACGATCCATTTAAGATAGAATACATTAAAAAAAATACCATGGGAGTCATGAGTTACTGACTTTTTTTGCTTTGAAAATGTTTAATAAATCTATAAATCCAAGAATTGTATGTGTAAGAAATAAGCCTTCTCATTATCTTTTTCTCTATGAATACTTTCAATATGTGTGTGATCATTTTTTCATTTTATATAAAATCGCTTAAATTTTTATTCATTTATAAATGCATATAGAATGCATTTATATGCATCACAGAGCAGAGAACAATGTGGAGAGAGATGCCTTCTTTTTTTTAATAGAAGCAGAGATGACTCACGGTGTCGTGTTAGTTTCAGGCGTACCACAGAGTGATTCAGTTGTACGTACACACGTCTGTTCTTTTTCAAATTCTTCTCCATTGTTGCTGGCATCCTTAAGTGAGTTTTTTTAGTTGATGCTTCCCAGTACCCTCAGCTGAAAATCCTTCAGGGTTTTGAGAGGGGTCAACCAGAGATAACTGGGAGGTTGTGACACTTTGTGGAACAGCAAACCCCGTAGAGAGCATGGAGAGTGCAAGCTTGGGTGAGCAGTGTGCCACGTGGAATTCTGAAAACTTCATCTCCCTTCTAATTTCACCTCACCTGGCCATTTCCATGGAAATTGTCTTTTACCAAAGCAGTTGCTTGACCAAGGCACTGGCAAGCTGACCCTGCCAGATGACCAAGTGCCCCCGGCAGTGGGGCAACCTCTCTAACTTTAGACAGGACTCAAGTATGGTGGCCCTCTGAGACCCAAGGGCACGCTGTTGTCCTTTGTCCGCTCCGCTGAACTGGGTCCCTGCATGCGTCAAAACCATCTTTGATGTGGTTTTTCTCTAGTGTTGGCCACATGGTGGGTATTGCCCAAGATGGTTGAGTGCTGGGTGCAGGACTCACAGCGACCTCTGTTACCAGCAACAGCTCAGAAGCCAGCCCCTCCGGACCCTGTCTATTTCCCAAGGTTCCTCAGAAATCAAGCTGCTTCTGATGCTTAGAAGCACAGTTGATTGATTCACTGGGGATTTTTGAAGCCTATTGATCAGGTAAATAGAATGCTAACATGTTGACTGGTGAGCTGGAGAACATCAATAGCTTAGATAAGCTTGAATCAGCAACTTCTACTGGCCACAGCACGGGTAATTTGTCTTTATTTTTACTTAGTATCGATGTTAAAGAGAACAATTATTCATTCACTTTATAGCTTGCCTCAATCCTCCCCCCACCTCCAAAAAAAAAAATTACCTTAATTAGTTCAATATTTGGAGATAAAGCTAAGAGTTTTGCCTCTTTTTCATAATGGAAGGAGACCAATTGTGCACAGATAATTCTTGTCATCTCTACCTGGTAGAACTTTCTTGGCAGACTCCCCATTCATCTTGTTAATTTTTTTTTTTTAATCTCACGAAGAAGAACACAATTAGCAACTCATTTAATCTCTCTGTTAACATAAAGCTTTAAGATTTCAGAATAAAGCCAGCCTCAGTGGCTATAGGTAAACTAATCCAAAAGATTGGAAAATTTAGGGATTTAAATTTTATCTTGGAAGGTGGTAAGAAGAAAACCACTGCTCACAACCATTACCCAAGCCTACCGCACTCAGACTCGCAACATACCCAACTTCTCAGTGCCCAGCCCCGGGATTCCTCCATACCTAACGTGTGCTTCTCCCATCCTGTTGAGGCTTAATATGTGGAAGAAAGGAAAACTACTCACCTATTCATAGGCCCAGGTCACTTGGGCTAATTCATCTATAGATAATTATGAGATGATTGCAATTTTAGTCTATAAATTCTGCCTGGGTTTGCAGGAGAATTAGGCTAGAATAAGTCACATGGACCCCAATCATAAACATGTTCGGTAATGAAATTGACCTATAAAATCAATGCTAATCTCATCTTCCAGAAGAACTGTGCAAAATCAGAACTGTAATATTTTCAAAAACTAGGTTCCCAATTTCATCAGTTTACCCCTGTTCCTTCCTGGTATCCCTGGTCAAAATTATAAACTGAATTTTCTGCCATCGTGGATACACACAATTGTTGGAGTTTCCTAGAGTTTTCTTTCAGTTCCTGGCATCTGTAGTCCTTCCTTTTTTTTTTTTTTTGTTTTAAGTTGTTTCCTCTTCCTGGAATAATTTATTCCCCTGCTTCTCACCTCTTGGCCGTCTTCAACACCATTCTCAGTCCCCACATTCCCTTCCTCAGCCTTGGATCTCAGTTCAACTACCCCTCTCTCAGGGAAGCTTGTCTGTCACCACTGCAGCCTAGAGCTGGGCTCTCTCTTACCTGCTGTAATCACTCCCTGTATTTTTCTTTGCTGTCAGTTATAAATGTCTATCTGAGACATTACTTGGCTCATATCCACCTCCCCTGATAGACTATAAGCTCTCTGAGGGCAGAGACCATATCTGTCTCTGAACGTCATTGTTCCTCCAGCAATTAGCCCCAGTGTCTAGGTCCTCAGTAAACTTTTGGAAGGCAGAGAATTAGGAAGACTAAAAAGACAAAAGAGAAAAGAAATAAAGGCATCGACCTTAAAATCTGATCTGCTTCTTGTGCACATTCCTTCTCTTTGGGGAAATGAGTGAACATGGCTTGAACAATATTCTCTCTCCTGAAAAGGAACATTTGTTCTTTGGACAGAGAATTTATAAGAAATAATAGGTGTGAGGGTAGGTTGAATGTATGCTGTTCCTTTTCTGGGAGTGTCTTTCCCCTGTCCTCCTGGCCAATTCAGCCTCTTGCAAAGGACCTAACTCAGTTTTTATGCTTTCCTTGAAGTCTTCCCTGGTGACGACCGCCTTCACCAGTGTGCACGCTTGCAGATTCCTAGAGCACATACTTGTCACATCACAGAACTGGGGCTTGAATGGGCCAGTCTATGCCCTGTCCAGTGCAGCAACTCCTCCACCATAGCCCGTCTGTGGGTTCCCATGCACATCACCTTCTTTTGCCAGATGACTCTATTTCCTGGACCTCACATCTGTCTCCCTGATTATCCCATGCTTTGGTCCCATTCATGGTCCTCATCCCCTACGATGTATCCACCCATCCTTTCCCATCACAGGTCTTCCAACATCTGGACACAATTGTCACATCTGCTCCCTTCTTACCTCTCCAGCCCACCCTCCTCCCTCTGTGCCCATCATGGTTCCGTGTTCTATATATGTATTATCTCCTCATGTAGATTGTAAGCTCCTGTAGGGAACAATTTCCCTTCTCCTCTTTTATAGACTTTTCAAACCATGCACTTGGCTGGAAACACAGTGCACCTTCACTGCTCAGTGAAGAGTGTGTCAGTGTAGTGGCGAAAGGTTATTGTGGGGCAAAATTGGAGACTATGTGGACTGGGGACTCAGGAAGGATAGGATTTGCCTCTTTTCCCATGGCTGGCAGCTAAATTGATCAGTATGAAGAGGTTCCACCACTCCACATTAGACCCTTTTCTTTTGATAAAGAAATGCACAGTGGCCATTTGGTCTGCGAAGAGCAGATTATTCTGCCGACAGTTAGGATCAGAATAAAAGACCAAAGAAAATTCTCCTCAGAAAGCCATAGGCACTGAGAAGACAAGGACACCGAGGAAAAGCTCCAGCAAGAAGGGATTAAAGAAGGAGATGGCATGGAATTCGGAACGCGGCCTGGCCAAGAGTACGATTTCTCTGCTATCCTCTGCCCCAGTCCCAAAGGATGCATTAGGTTTAATGCAGAAAATGACTGACGAATTACTAGGTCACTGAGTGTGAAATTTATATATTTTTCCTCCTTCCTTTCTCCCTTCTTATAATTGTATTGACCTAAACAGTAAAAAATATTGCTATTATGGTCTTCTTTATTATGGCCCCTCTGAAAAGGGAACTGCTATGTCTTGGTAGATTTTTTTCTTTCCTGGATAAATCTTTTCCTTGTGATAAATAAATCTCCTAACATGGTCTTATTTAAATAACACTGTGCTGGGAGTGAGGCAGAAATCAAAAGATGATCCATTAAGGCCAGTGGTGTGCATCAGCGGCACTGCCACGTCCCGAGAAGCCACATCTATTAGTATCAAGTCTGACCCGCCACATAAACCAGACCAGCCGCATACCCCTCTTGCGCCCACTATTGACTGTGGCCCAGATATTTGGAATTAAACTGAGCCTCCTAATTGTCAAGCACACAGAGCTCTGTTGGCCCTGCTGTTGGGAGACTGAATTGTTGCCTCTTCCTGAGGAATTCCCTGTGCCGCGATGAGCGTGCTCTCCGTGTGACCTTGAGCCTGACCGTGTTTGTTTTATAATCGACCCTCTCTGAATCACGGGGGGTGGGGGTGCTGGGCGGCAGGGGTTTTCTCAGGAATCAGCGAAATGAGAAATAGCAACTGTTCGTGAGTCTCAGTGACGCACCTGTGATCCCGGGGCTTTATCCAGCTTGGGTTTTTAAAGCAACATTTACTCTCCCTGGAGAAGATACAGTAAATCCATTCCTTATACATTTCTCTGGTTATTGCGGTCACCGCAGGTCAAAGGGCTCTCTCCCTGCCCTGAACTGTTAGCACACTGTCCGCTCGCCGGGCTCTGTCCGAGGGCGTGTGTTTTGTCTTTTTAGCTCTGCTGTTCTCTAGGGTTAGTGCTGCAACTTATTTTGCTTTTGTCTTAAATCTTCTTTGGTGCATAGGGTTGGCCACAGAGCAGATGCTCAACAAGCAGTTGGTAACACTGCTTCTTTTGACTACTTCTGATTTCTCGTACTGCTTTAGGCTCTCATTGTTTCCTACCATTGATGGATTTAGATGTTACTTTTTGCCAAACTACCTAAGCACATAAAATACCCACAGACGCCTTTAAGTCCCCTGGCATTTTCATTTCGCTAAGTTATGCCTAGTTAGGTCTCGTAATCTTCTAGGTTCCACTTCTTGCCTTTTAATTTTTTTACAATCTAGTGATGACAGCACCTTGGATAGTTCATGGGAAGCACTTGGGGAAATGCCCAGGAGAGGAGAGCGCTGTAACCAAAAGAGGGCATGTTTGTGCAGCCTCCCCCATCCTCACTGCACTCACTGCACTGCGTATCGGCACTGAAGTGCCCAGTGTAACCCCTGAACAACTTGCTGCCTGTCTCTGCTTGACCACTGCCGTGTTCTGGGTGGAATGGGTGTGCCAGTCTACCGTCGAGGGGGCCCAAAGGTGTATTTTCATCCATCCTCACGAGGAGGTTGGAATGTGACCAGCCAATCAAAACATGGAACAGGGTAAACAGAGATTGTTAGCAGCCTTTGTAAAACAGCAGAGTCGGTTTCTATCCCTGCAGCATGGCCAACGGCCCCAATATGCCACTTCTGGAGTACTGCAAAATTCTCACGTGGCTGCAAAGAATGATGGGTCTGCCTAGGACCTGATGTGTGCTCTCCCCATTACGTGGCTCCACTCCCATTTTATATCATCCTCAGGCTGAATCATGTGTTTTTGATCAAGCGAAGCTTCCCAGGGAACTGATGGTCTTTCCAAACATGATCTTTGTCCAAGTGGACAGGGAATAGGAAGCATCTTTTAAAAACAAGAAAGCACAATGAGCCCAGAGAAATCGGGCAGAACACAGTGAAACCCCCCGTTATAAATGACCTCACTCTGGCATGGGTTATATTCTAAGTCCAACCTTTGCTCTCGAGTCAACGAGAGGCCAGCAGAAGCCTGATGTAAGTCAAAATGCTAGTCTTCTGGTCAAATGCTGCTGAATTCAGATCAAGGGGTAAAGGCCCCCCATGACTGGCCATGTGAAAGGAAGGTAGAGCCACACAAAGCGGCTGAATGCAAAGAAAATGGGAGACGGGTTGATATAGAAAACACATGCCTCAGTTTGACTGTTGGAGCCTGAACCATCAGTCTTTGTGTTTTCACTTCCTACCATGTGATTCTGGGCAAGACACTCAACCTCTCTGGGCCTCAGTTCCTTTATAAATTGGAACAAATCATTACTGTCCATCCTCTCCATCTCCCAGGCTGGTTGTGAAGCACATAGAATTACAACATTTTGGAACTGAAAAATGAGTGAGTCCATAATTCTTCTGTTACAGATGAAACAATTGAGGTCCACAGCTGTCAAGAGTGAATAACAGAATCTGAGCTTTAGGAGGAGGGGTGGAGACCATGATGATAATCACAGTCATAGGGCGTTTGAGCTGGAAGTAACCTTGGGACCGATCTGGTGCAGCATCTTGATTTTATAGTGAGGAAGCCAAGCCCAGAGACAGAGAAGGATGAAGGCATTAGTGGGAGAACTGGGGGTGACACTTGGGTGTCTGGATCCCTTAACACTTAGTCCAAGTGAGATGAACAATGTGCAAGGCTTTTGAGAAAGCCAAACTTTTATTTACACATGCATTAATGTGTAAGAGGATTAAGTACTATCAATGCATATTTCAAACCTTGTAATTGACTTCCACAAACATCTCACACATCAGAATTTCTGAAGGCAGTCATTTCATCCATTCTGGGCCTCCTACAGGCTCTTGGCCAGTGCCTTCCAGACCTCATGGAAGAGCTGGACCAACTTCTGCAGGGGACACTGTCTCAGTGCCCTGGACGGTGTGGCAGTGCAGAGATCACTGCCAGCATGATGGTAAAGAGCTTCAACTCATGACATCTACCTAGTGCCCGGTATGTGCCTCCCACACAGTGTGGGGAGCCGTGGCAATGCAGAGATGAGGCTTGTTTTGTCGGGCGCTCAGAGAGGTGTGGGTATGGAGGTGGTGGGCTGCGGCAACGGGCTGAGACCTAAGGCTGGCCTTGAAAGGTGCTACTACAGAGGTAAGATGCTAAAGGGACATGGGGGTTGAATACAATAATTCTGAATGGTCTATCATAGGCAGGTGTTGTGGCTACATTTAAGTCCCTACTGAGTCATGAAAACTGAGTAGATGGTAAGTGGGGACTGGAGGTAGATAAAGGGAAAAGCTAAACTAAAGCTTCAAGAGGATTAAAAAGATCAGAATAAGGTTGGATGCACCTCCCAGTATGATGACTTACTGTAAAGTTGGAATTATTAGGATGGTGTGGAATTAGCACAAGGATAGATGGAGAACAGGATAGAGAGCCAGAAACAGGAAGCTTTTCTTCTCTGGAATCCTGATCTGTGACAGAGGTGACCCTGCTGACATACAGGGAGGGTGGATTGTTCCATGCGTGGTGTGCAGACAACTGGTTACCCATATGGAAAAAAAACAAAGTTGGGTATTAAACCCCTACTTCATATCAATGTCAGATACATGAAGCATCTAAATACAAAAAGTAAAACATATTTTTAAAGAAAGTATCACCATGAATAAAGAGTTTTCAATGTTGATAAGTGTATATTAAATATCAAAATTCCTGTTTATCAAAAGATGGCATTAAAAGAATATTCAGACTCAGAGAAGAAACCTGGAACTCATAAAGCCAAAAAAAGATGGGTATTCAGAACGTATTTTTTCTGAACTCGTAAAAGGGAATCAGAAAAAGACAACCCCATAGAAAATCTATATCAACGTAATTCACAAAAAAGGAAATACAAATCACAATACATGTGTAAGTAGAAGTTCAACTCCTATTATCAGGGAAGTGTAACGTGCACTATAGTGAGACGCAGTTTTTCAACCATGATATTGATGAACGTTTTAAAGTCTGACAATCATAAGTGCTGACAAGTACGCATATCAAAGAGAACTCTCATTTACTGATAATGAGAACGTAAATTGTTACCCGCTCCCTCCCACCATCACCCCTGTTTGGAAGCAGCTTGGCTTACCTAGTAAAATTAAAGATGCACGTTTCCCATCTTCCTTCAATTCTTCTTGTAGGAATTTTCCCTAGATTAACACTCACAGCAAAGTCAAGGAGACATATATGAATCGTTGCATAGTATAAAACTGGAATTAACCCACAGGTATCTCAAAAAGGACTGAGTAAATACACAGGAATGGTCCTACAGTGGAATGATATACAGCAGTGGAAATAAATGAACCAGATGACTCACATGGATCAGTCTTAGAAATTAAGTCCAGAAGAGATGGGGGTTCGGAGAGGTTTGCCTGAGAACTGGAAACAGCAGGGTAATAGACAAAGGGGAAAGAGATCCATGCTGTTATGGAGAAGCAGGGGCATTGTGTGCATAATGTGATGGGGTCCCAGCTTGTCTCCTGGATACCTGACCCTCAGATACCAGAAGGGTCACCATTAGAGGGCAAAGATCCTGTCTTTTTAAAATCTCCATTTCTCTGGCATATCAGAATTCCTGGCATAGAGTAAATTCTCAATAACATCTTTTAAAATGAATGAATAAAGGCAAGAATAAGTTCTACCCTTCTTTGCGGCTCAGAGAAGCACAAAGCAGACTCAGCATGTTGTTTAGAGTTACTCTTATTGCATTCACTTCCTGGCCAAACGACCTTCTCTATTTCTCAATCTCTCTGGGTTTTCCCAGAGTGACACTGCTTACTGGCCCCATTCTTTTGACATCACTTCTGGGATTTGAATCTTCCCCCTTGCATCCAAAATATCTGCTTGTCAGGGCTCTTCCAAACCTCACATTCTGTACCTCTTCATCCGGCTGTTTGTATCCTTTATAATAAACAGGTAGCTGCAAGTTGTTCTAGTGAATTATCAAAGCCTGAGAGGACTGCAGGAAGTCCAAGATTCGTAACCAGCCAGAAGTGCTTGGAGACACCCAGGACCTGTGGTTGGTATCTGAAGCAGGGGAAGTCTTGTAAGACTGAACCTTTAACCTCTGGGGTTCATGCTAACTCTGGGCAGTTAGTGTCAGAGTTGAACTGGATTGTTGGAGACCAATGAGGTGTCAGAGAGATGATGTTGGAGTGTGTGGGTTAAGTAATATCTATCTCAATGAATGATCAGCTTACATTTATTTAGTAAAGAATATATACAGGAGACTCTGCCAGGTGCTATGGGTCATCATCATCATCATCATCATCATCATAATGCAAAGATAGTAACAAATTTTGATTAAAGAATTACACAGAAGGCTTTCATATACATTGACTCTTTTCATCCTAAGAGCAACATTGGGATGTTGAAGCTTATGAAACTTACTGGGCAAGCAAATTATAGCCTTTCATGCACAGATTTCATCATGAATATATTTGCTTTCTTAGGAGAAGACACCCTTTAGGACACCCCACCCCCACCCCCGGGGCTGTAGCTTCAGGATGCCTGAGGTCTTGTAAAATCAGATGTTGCTGTCACACAAAATCTAGTCTCATCATCACCTCACAAATTGTCCCTGCCGGATCCTCCATCCAGTTTGTACAGTGACTTTAGATTTTTCTGATCTCATGGTACCTAGAATTTCTAAGAGACCCTTCGAATACCCAGAAGGAATCATAGGGTTACAGTCTGACTGGGTCAGGGACTCGGGAACCCTTTCAAAAGCCTCATAAAGACACAAGAGAATCCTTTCTGCAGAAATTAAATCATAGCATTTTATTTTTATCAGATACTTGCTATCATTTTCCCCCTCCCTCTGCTGCCATGAAAATTGAGAAACTGGGAATCCAATTACAAAGGCGAGATAAAAAGGAAAGATAGTAAAACATTTTAATTGGATGGAGGAGGCACTGAATCGTGTTCCCCTGCTCTGTGCTGCAAACGCTCCATGTGTCACAGCAGCGGGGGGGGGGGGGTCACTGAAGACAGAGAGAATAAGGTGACCCTGGAGAAATGCGGACCGCCGGGGAGTGTTCCCAGTGGGGAGGAGGCCCCCTAGCGTTGCCGGTTCCCTCTGGACCACCTGGATCAACACACCGACAGGCAGAATGTAGGTCAGATACAAAAGACCCACCTCCTCCGTGAGTCTCATTTCCAATGTGGATTCTCACTTGGAGCAGGGAGAAAGACCATGAGTAAAAACATCAGTAAAGAAAGGTAGCTTTGGGGGGGCTTCCCTTGTGGTTGGGCCAGGGCTTTGCTTGCCAGAAGAAACAAAAAGAATTAAAGATAGAAAAAGGTTTTCAGCAGCACTGAAGGAAAATACTCAAAATGACTATTCCACCTGGGAGTGGTAATGGGTCCTACCACTGGGGTGAGCACCTACACCCCCCAGATTTAGATTCCACGTCTAGTGTTCTAGGCCTCCGTGACTGGCAGACTTGGTAAAGCAGCAGGGCTTCAGAGATCAGGGACAATGATGCAGGGCTTGTGATTCAGGTCTCTAAGAAACACTGATGAAAGGATGATTAGGTGGCCTTTGGCTACACAAAAGTTTGGGAGATGGAGGTGTTCCTGCTGGAGAACTAGTTCTGTGTCTAGAAGTAGGTCTGGAAGTTCCGTACTTCTCTCAAGGACAAAGCTTGATCATCAGAGAATCACCAGTCCCTGCAGTATATTGCCATGGGAAGGTCTTTGTGATTAGGATCAGTTCTTGGTTGCCTTTCCATATTTTGTTCTCACCAAGTCCTGTCCAGTTACGTTTGCCTCCCAATACGTTATGAACGGTTGCTTCTCTCCATCCTAATCGTCAACACCGTGACACAAACAAGCACCATCTTTCTACAGGTTGTCAGCAATAATCTCTCGGGCTCCCTGCATTCAGTGTGCTCTCAGAAATGTTCTCCACATTTCAGCCAAAGTGACCTCAAAATGGAAATCTGATCATGCCCCATGGTTCTCAAGTTAAAACTCTCAAGTTAAGACTGACCTTTATTCACTCTCTGATCTTGACTTTGAACCATACTCTCCATCACCCTCCAGCCCAGACACATGACCTGCCTTCTCTTTGTCCTTTCTGACAAGTCTCCCTGGTAAGCCTGTTCACAAGAACACTTATTCTGGTTCCCTCTTTTTTATCTTTCAAATCTTAGAATTAATCTCCTTTTCCAGCAAAATCTCACCTGGTCATCCTAACTTCATAGCATCAGCAACAGTTCACCATTGCATTCTTTTTTGTTTTATTTTAGAAACTTTTTTTTTTGGTAACAGTCAGTTCTTATTATCTGCAATGGTTCTGTTCTAAAAGGTTGCTGAAACACTGAACTAGTGAAGACTGAATTATTGCTTCTAGGGAAATACAAGGTTAAGTTTCTGTGCTCTGGTCACATTTTGGACAACCAATCAATGCATAATCTTGTTTTGTTTAAAGACGTCTTATGTAATATACATTGTTGATTCATTAACATTGAACTCATGGCAAATAGCATGACAACTGTGGCCTAAATGAAACTTATCTAGCACATGTCTTTCCTCCATAAGTCACACCAAAGTCTTCTCGCGCTCAAGAAGACTAGACAGCACTTCAGCACTATGCTTGAGGCCATTTAAAAGAGAAGATTCACCAACAAAAAGCAGAAAAGTGCAAAAAAATGAGGCACCAAATAGACTGCAAAAAGGACGCTTGTTTATCATATGCGAGCTAAAACAAGAAGGCAGCCTAACCAAGCAGTTCTCCAGTGAAGACATACAAATGGCCAAGAGGCACATGAAAAAATGCTCAATATCACTAGTTATCAGAGAAATGAAAATCAAAACTACAATGAAGTATCACCTCACACCAGTCAGAATGGCCATCATTCAAAAGTCCACAAATGAGAAACGCTAGAGAGGCTGTGTAGAAAAGGAAACCCTCCTCCACTGTTGGTGGGAATGTAGTTTGGTACAGGCATTGTGGAAAACAGTATGGAGACTCCTCAAAAAACTAAAAACAGACTTACCATAAGGTCCAGCAATCCCACTACTGGACATATATCCAGAGGGAACTGTAATTTGAAAAGTTACATACACTGCAATGTTCATAGCAGCATTGTATACAATAGCCAAGACATAGAAACAACTGAAAAGTCCATCGACAGATGACTGGATGAAGAGGTTGTGGTATATTTATATAATGAAATACTACTCAGCCATAAAAAAGAATAAAATAATGCCATTTGCAGCCAAATGGATGGATCTGGAGATTTTCATTCTAAGTAAAATAAGCCAGAAAGAGAAAGAAAAATACCATATGATATCACTTCTATGTGGAATCTAAAAAAAGTAAAAAAGAAGACATTAATGAACTCAACCACAAAACAGAAACAGATTCACAGACATAGTAAACAAATTTATGGTTACCAGGTTGAAAGTGGGTGGGAAGGGATAAATTGGGATTTGGAGATTTTCAGATACTAACTACTATATACAAAATAGATATACAGCAAGTTTCTACTGTATAATGCAGGGAACTGTATTCAATAACGTGTTGTGGTAACGTATAATGAAAAAGAACATGAAAATGAATATATGTGTGTATATGTATGGCTGAAATATTGTGCTGTACACTAGAAATTGACACATTGTAACTGACTATACTTCAATAAAATTTTCTTTAAAAAAAGAACAAGAAGGTGATGTGTCTCATTCAAACTCAGCTGGGAAAGTGCATATCTGCACAAGTCTGTGACCAACTTCCAAGGCGTCACGAGTATTAATTTTGGTTTTACAAATATGTCTTAGTGAGTCGGCAAATTCACAAGTATAGAATCGACGGGCAATGTGGATCAACTGTATTTTATCCTTCACCAGATTATAAACTGTATGAAGGCTGTGGGATGCTTTTTGCTTTCGTCTGACTCACAGTACCTAACACTGTCTGCAAAGCGGTGGGGTGCAATACATGGACATCCAGAGAATGAACAAATGTGAGGGCTGACTGAGGCTGGACAGTGACAAAAATGGCAGCCTTGGCCAATTGTCTGTTCATTTAGAGAAACGATCCAGTCCTGGGGGCCTCTGTCTGAACTCTGGGCTGGATGACAGGGAGGCTGACTCAGGACAGTTATTCTGGGTTCTCCAGCATCACATCAGGGGTTCCTGTAGGACTGTCCCACTTGAGGTTTAATGATTTACTGGCTACGTGCATCCACACCATGGACCACTCCTGGGGTCAGGAGTTGTGACTGGTGTCACCACCCAGATGCATGCTATGGTTTTCTCAAAGTGACATGCACAAAGGGCCAGTGCAGACACTAGAACTCAGTTCCTGACTTCTAGACTGGGCGCTCTTCCCCAGACCCCAGAATCCCCCTTCAGGCAGACACAGTGTTGGTGGTTACTGCTTTTATCGCTCTACCCTTTATCGCAGATGGAGGGCACTTTCAATTCAGAATCTCTCCTTCCAAGAGACCAAGAAAGTTGCATCCAAATTTTTACCACCTAGTAGCTTTAGGACCCAAAGCCTGCAAATCCACCTTGGATTACGTCCCTTGGTGGGACTTTTCTCAGCTACTCTACAGTGGACCTTGAGGACTGACTTGAACCTCAGTGAAGATGTTCACCACTCATGAGGAGGGTAACCAATTCTCTGACTTTCATGGAATTTTTAACCTCGCTTTATCCTCACAAACTCTGGATGAAAGTAGGGTGCCTTCATTAGGGATGGCCAGATTCTGTTACCTGCCACAAACTTCTCAGAGCCACTAGGAGAAAGGAGATAGCATGTGGAAAAGCCCTCCACAGCACATAGTAGTTTCTCAAAAGAATGCCTGCTAATCTTAGACCCAGAGACGTCGCTGCCCAAGGCCACATAAGCAAAATAGTGTGAGAGGCGGTTTCCTTGCTACTGCGTAATTGCTTCTGGACAAGCCGAAGTTTGGGGTTACAGGACACGTTCCAGGAAGGCTGCTCTCAGAAAGCAGGGCACTGCATTGGCTGTAGGTAAACAAGTCTCAGAGAATTAATCAAAGCGCAGAGGGAGTTTCCTTCCAATTTAGCACCTCTGACCTACTAAGTCACCCAAAGGAAACACCTCTGCGTCCATGTGAGCCAAAGCAGAGATGTCCGATGGACAAGTCTTCAGAGGATGCAAGTTTCATCATGTCTTCTCCATGCGCTAATGCAATGACCAGAGCTAAGCTGACGATACGTCTTGGTTTGCCTAGGTCGGTACGAGTTTACACCTGTTGTCCTAGCGTTATAAACAGGGCCCCCTTTTACTCTTCTAAGTCACCCTGTCCATAGACTCCCCCATCAGACCCACTCAGCCTGTAACCCAGCGCATCACCAATCTGCCAAAAGCCTTCCTACACAACCCGTTCTCCTCTTTTTCTAAACATCTGTCTTTCCGCTGGTGGCCCTTTCCTGTCTGCCATCCTTCACCACCTTTTCCACCTTTTTCTATTATCTGTAATTTACTTCAAAATGCATTAATGCAGACAACATATTGGGCAAGTGGGTGTTCATTTTAATCTATACCCTAGAGGGGAGTAACATTTGTATTTCCTTAATCAGTAATTCACCCTCCAGAGGTGGTTTGTTAGCATTTGAAAGACTCTAATCAGAAACCTTAACTCCAGAGCCACCTACGGCAGATCTTTCTTTCTGGTTTTGACCACTGGCTTTGTTAATTAGGATAATGGATGTTAAAAGGAACCTTTTTTTTTCTTTTTCATTGACAGCTAGAAATGTTCCCCCCCCTCCACTGTTTTGCAGGCAGTCCTGCTCTCACATAAATAAGGTAAAATAATCTAACAAGAGCAATTTTCTCTTCACTTCAGAATGGTGTCCCTAGGGTTAGGAATCAAATGGGTCTTGTGTCTTTGCTTATTGGACGAGAAGGTTACTGGAATCCTGCCCCCAGAACATCTGTCTCCGTCCACGTCTCCATACAAGGACAGAGGGACCAGACCCGTGTCATTACAGCACAGGTCACATGACTGTTTTCCCACCTGCCAGCTGATAAACTTGTATGTGCAGGACAGAAGTGAGAACTTCATGGAAGCCTGACTGCCTGGCGAATTACATAGCCTGGAAGCAGGTGAGTAGGGAAAGAGACCCATCACCCTCTGTCACTTCTAGCTTGGGAGACTCCCAGCACTTAACCAAAAATAACTTAATAATCAGCATGGGTCAGTTTGCAATCAGTTCCGTGCCCCATGGCATGCTGTTTTTCCCAACTAGATTGCCCCTTCTTCCCATCCCCCATTCCAATTTGCTTCCACTCTTCAAAGCCCAATGTAAGTGCCCCTTATAGCCAAACTGTCTCCTGATTACCCCAGTCCTTTCGGACTCCTGTTCTGAACTCTTAAACCACTTAAAGTTGGACACACACAACCTAGTAAATGGCTTATTATTTTCTTTATTTTTGTGTGCATACTTCTTAAAAACTGGGCTATAAATATCCTGGGTAAGGCAATGTATCCGTCCCTTGGAGCCCCTTCATGCCTGACCCAGAGATAAGCACATATTATATGTTCAGCAAATACTTGCTGGCCAGTCAGGTTATTTAAACACCTAAACCAGCAAGCCTTGAGCCTCATGTGTTTGGACCACGAGGCAGGATGGAGGCCAGCCGAGGAAGGATGCTGAAGTCCGGGCTGTGGGTTTAGATTTGGTGGCAAGCAAAACTGGGAGCTGTCGTAGGTTACTGCTACATTTCCACGTGAAATATGGGGCCAGAGGAATAGTCCCAGAACATCTGTCCAGGGCCGGAGGCCAATGCACATCCTCCAGATGTTACTCAGGGATCTATGAATGCCTTTTTCCTGCTCTGTTGGCAAGGAGGGAACAGAGGGAAGGAGGCGAGGCCCAGGGGGAAAACTGACGGAATAAGAGACATTATAAGGCAGACCTTCCGAGATCAGTTGATTTATAGGTTCTGAATTTTGCACTATGAATATCCGCATCTTAGAATCTCAGAGTGAGCAAGGGCCCTGTGAGGTCCTCTGGTCCAAACGCCTGCCCGATGCAGAGTTATTAGCTACGGCAGGGCGCTGTTAATGAGGGTCCCCTGCTGCTTCCTCTGGAAAGCTCTGTTTTTCAAGGGTCTCTCTCTCTCACCTTTATATCCGGTTAGGCTACTGCCCAGAAGATACTTCCATAGTGCAAATACCTTTTCGTTTTCTCTGGGGTTCACTTCTTGTAAATCTGTTTTCCTTGTGACACAAAAGCGGGCTGTCCAGGTGGCGTGGGTTGTATCTATTTTTGCTGCACTCACTTTTCTAATTAATTGCTCCATTTTCAAAGCTGAAACTGGCAGGCACTTACTCCTTTAGGGTCTCTCCATCCCTCGCCAAAAACAGCCGTGTTAAAAAAAAACCTATTTTATGACTAGGTTTTCCAAAGTTACAGCCTCTCTCATTCCAACCAGCTTGGCAAGAAGGAGTCCAAAACACAGATTAAGCCATTTTCTCCTCATTATCGCCCCATTAAGCTTGCAGAGATGCTGGGGAAGCCCAGGGTTTCATCTACCTGTTCTGGCCAGGGAGCCAAGAGAGTTTAGCACCTTCCTCTGAAAGAAGCCATTTATTCAGTGAATCAGGGAGATGCTCCTCCTCTCCTGGCTGGCAGAGGAAGCCCCACCGTAAAACCTTGGCTGCTCGGAACCCTTGGAGGATTCTGATGAAGCAAATTTTCCAGGTAACTCAGAGTGACTTCCTTAGACTTCAAAATTCAAAACAACTCTAGTTACTTTTGGAAGAAATTTCTACAAAGTAGATTCTGCATTTTCATGTCTTCTGCAATGGAGAATTCTAACCATAACTTGATCCTTTCTTGATTGCTAAGGGTCATCTTTACTGACACCAGTTCTCCCGGTTTTAAATGAATGACATCAGCTGTGCGATGCTGATGGTTACGCCCAGAATGCAAGAGGTTTTGGATTCTTCTGTCTGAATGTGATGGTCTTGATGCCTCCTTCCTTTACTGCAATCAACAAATCCACCTTCAAAATGAAGGACATCTGCTTTGTACACAAAATAGGGATGAATCTCAAAATACCTGCTGAGTGCAAGCGGTTATACAGAGGATAAACCAAAAAAATAAAGGATCCACATTGTATAATTCCGTTTATGTAAAACTCTACTGAATGGAAAGTAATCCACTGTGTTGAAATCAAGTCAGTGGTTGCCTGGAATGGGGGAGAGGAAGGAGTGATTACAAAGGTGCATACGGTAAATTTGGGAGGGCGATCGATATATTAGCCAGCTTGATTGTGGCGATGGTGTCAAGCATGTATTTGTCAAAACTGATCACATCGTATACTTTAAATAAGCATCATTTATTTTACATCAATTATACCTTGATAAAGCTATTTAAATAAGTAAATACATAAATAAATAAATAACAGATATACACCGATTCACTCAAATTCTTGTGGGAGCACCGGCATGTGAAGGCAGGGAGAGAGAGGCTGATGGGGGAGGGCAAAATGTGGGCTCTCAGACCAGACCCCTCGACTAGCAGGGGGCTGGGGGGGAAGCACCTGGTCTGCGTGTGTAGATCTCACCATTTACCAGGTGCCTGCAGTGAGCGCTTCATTGGTATTCAGTCATTTACTCCTCACAATGACTCCATGAGGCGGAGGTGCGAAAAAATTTTTTAACCTATTTTATAGATAAAAGAAGAGAGAGATCATGGCAAAGTGGTTTCCTAACATGAGAAGTCACTGAAAATGGACGTCCAAAATGTGGGTTCCCAAGTTCTAGGAGTTTACAGAACAAGAGAGACCCACAGAATTAAGTACATTTCTGTGATATTGTGACCAAAGTGCTTAAAGACTTTTTTTTTTATTCTTCAGTAGGTATAATGAGAATTTGGTAACTGCCTCTATAGTGAAAGAAGTTTCGAGAAGTTAAAAAAAGCATAATGTATGACGAAGTCCTCAAGATCACAGGATATGTAGCTACCACGCCACTCCCAAAATACCCTCTATGTGCCCCAGTTCTACTGGCTGGTGTTTAAAATGTCTTTAATGAAGGATTAATGCTCATCCAACAGGTGAAGCAAGATGCAACCATTTTTTGGGTTCCTAATATGCAGACTTACATTTACAATAAAGGGCGATGACTGTGATTCAATTTTATATTAGGTCTTCTATTGTATCACTGATTACGTACAAATCCTGAGGCAAACGATTCAGCATCAACCAGGCCTCAGGGGACAGAAGGAAGGGAAGAGAGTGAAGAAAAACCCAGAAATATTCACTTTATCTTAAATTATTGGTTTTTGTAAGAAGAAACCTAGACTAATTGCAGAACTTACGTATCTCCATGGTGTATCATGTCACATTATGTGCAATAAACTATATACAGTTCTCAATTGAAAATTGGACTCAGTCAATCGCAACAGTTACTTTTATCAAGTTAAAGAATTTTTCACTTATTATTATGAGTAGGTGTTTGTACTGGGTGGGCTAGGCTGTAGCTCAATGCCTGGCACCCAATAAGCACTTATGAAATTAATGAATGGAGCCAATATCCGTTGCCCAGAATAAGCACAATTAGTTGAGAATTATTCCTTTTTTTTTTTTTTTAACAAGGTGTATTAAGGACTGATGGGATATGCTTGTTTAGCAGCAGAGCAGGAGTTTATACCCCTTTGAACTGCCCGTTGCCACCCCCCTACAGTGTGGCATACCTTGCCAGCCTTCAAAAAAGATTCATGGCTTAAGTGATTGCAATTTACTGGCTCCATGGTTTTTCTCAAGACCAGTAATGGGGCAGATCCTCCATTATTTTCTATCTGTACTGTAGAATATAAATTACACTGTCAATACAAAATAAATGCCATTAAACTATGCGTTGGATTTTAAGAAAACGCCCTAAAAAAGCCTTTCAGCTAGCCCATCCCTGTACTCTGCCTCCTCCCTAACTGCCTCTTTTCTGCTGCAGACTCTCTGAGACATATTCACCCTTAGAGATGTTCAGTCACCGGATCTGTAGCAGGATGTGGTCACCATTACAGAATGGTGGATTTTTTTTTTCCCCTCTCTATCTAAATATTTTCATCTCTCAGTTCCAGGCCACTTTGCTTGATCCTCTGAGAAGGCAAATAATTTCTTCTGTCAATGTGTATGATTCCCCAAAAGATACTGATACATTTGGGAGTATAATTTGGCTGGAGAAGAAGATAACCTGAAACCACAAACCGCCTCAAATACTCTATTATTAACAAAGAGAAAAAAGCTGAATTGAGTTGGAGAAAAGTGTTGCTGAATGATAAATGGCCAGACCCTGTGTAGCTCAGAGGCTTCAGCCCATTCACCCCAGCTGCATTTTTATGAATTCTTGATGAGAGAACTTTGAAATGGAAAAATCTAATAGTCAGGATCTGAATGGCTGCTTTTGCTCCCGAAGGTGGCCTGAGTCTTGAGAAGCACGGCTGGGAAATTTGCCCCATGCATCTCCCTACACCTGACTCCTCGTGTAAAGGTGCGTCATCCAAACTGCTGCCAGTACTTTTGTCCCAGTTTAAGCTGTGGATTTAGTGTAGAAGCTGCAATTCCAGAAATTTCTCTGCAGACGACCATAGCAGTAGTCAAGTTGGGTAAAGGCTTTGACTCAACCTAGCAATTTTTAATACCTTTTGGGGCTTTTTAGCCTCCTTGAGAGATAGTTACATATTTGTCTTATGTTCTCCCTTCCAGTATCTTGGAATCCTTCTGAGAGACGTTTCTCCAGCATCTGCCCAGTGGACACCTAACTTGATCGTCAGTGGACACTTAACTATATATTTGGAACATGGAAGTGACTGCCAAGGAGAAGCCTAGCAGAATAAAAACAAAGTAACTCCACCACATTGATTGGAATGTTATAGCTGCTCTCCATGTCAGAGGAGGTTTTAGAAAAGAGGAGAGAGTAGATACATATTTCAAAGGGGCAAAGATTTAGCCCCTGCAAGTAGCTAAGTTATTTAGACTCACCCAGCTGCCCTCTGTGGGCAGAGATGGTGGACATCACGATTAACCCCACCCACCGTCTGTACAGAGGAAGGTCCTAATCAGGGCTGAACTCCAACGATTAGAAGAGATCACTTCATATTTACAGATAGAGGATATGGTATCTGCTTTAAAATATTCCAGAGTAATAAAGATTTTGTTTGTTTTTGCTGGGGGTAAATAGATGAAACAAAAACTGCCAGACTGTGGACAGTTGTGGACAGTTGTTCAAGGTGATGGATGTGCAAATATATTATTCTATTTTAGTGTATGGTTGGAAGAGTAAGTAATTTTTAAAATTTTAGATAAAAAGTAAGAAAAAAAGTTACTTCATCACCACCCTTAGAAATTGGCTGAGGGAGGGAAGAGAAGCTTTCTTCTGCTTGTTAGAGTTTTTATGCCATTTTAAAATGATTTTGTGTGTGTTTAAGAGGATGTCACAGGAGACTTGAGTTTAGGTCTTACTTCATTAGGGCCTTAAGTCTGAGCTCAAGGGACTTAGGTGTCCATATATTTTAAGGAGAGCTGGATGCCTGAATCTATGTACTAGTTGCTAAGAAGGTGGCTGTAGTGGGTTGAATTGTGTCCTCAAAAAACTTTGTGGAAGCTCCAACCCCAGGTACCTATGGATGTAACTTTATTTAGAAATAAAGTCTTGGAAGATGTAAGCAAGTTAAGATGAGTCCATACTGGATTAGGGGGCTCCTAAATCCATTGACTAGTGTCCTTACCAGAAGAGGAGGGGAAACACAGAAACACACACAGAGGGAAGAAAGCTATGGGAAGACAGAAGCAGAAACTGGAATGATGCATCTACAAGCCAAGGAAGGTCAAAGATTGCTGGCCACCACCAGAAGCCAGGAGAGAGGTATCAGACACACGCTATTTCAGGGCATCCAAAAGGAACAAACTTTGCTGACATCATGATTTCAGACTTTTATTCTTCAAAACTGGTTGAGACTAGACTTCTGTTGCTTTAAGTCACCCAGTGGTAATTTATCATGGCATCTCTAGGAAACTAACGCCACAGCCAAGCACCAGATCTGCTGCCCATTGCCTGTTACTCCCCTCTGCCATGTAAGACGGGGCCTTATGAGAGAGAAGCTCACTACATAAAAATAGATTAAAAAAAACAGATTTCTTCTATATAGCACAGGGAAACATTCAATATCTTGTAGTAACTTTTAATGAATGAGAATATGAAAATGAATATATGTATATATACTCATGACTGGGACATGATGCTGTACATCAGAAACTGACACATTGTAACTGACTATAATTCAAATTAAAAAAAAAAAAAGACCAATCCAACAACAACAACAACAACAACAAAAATGAGCCAGAAGTTTGGGGAGAATGGGTTTCCGCAGAGAGAGTCTCAGGGACTTGGGACTCCTTCCTTTTAACTCTCCATCTTCAGATCAGAGGGCTTCTAGAAGACTGTCAAGGAGCTTGATTTGCATTCCCTGGATTTTGAAGGCTTCAGAGCCTCGTACATGATTCCCATCTGAAGATGTCCAAAGGCTGCAGCAGCCTGTGATGGCTGAGGAAGGAGCAGGGAATGCATTGGCCTTCAAGTATTCCCTGTGGGTTGGAGGAAAGGCCAGTGGATTCTGCAGAAGATGGCTTGCATAAGCCCTTTTTTGAAAGAACCCTGCTCAAGAACTTTGTCTGTTGGGATGAGGAAGCCATGCAGAAAGATTTGACATGAGCTTTGCCACCAGCAGCATGGACCAAAAGAGATTCCAAGTTGTTCAGATAGAGGAGGCATCAGGGTGGCCAGAAACAGCTCACGGTTGGGACTGAGAAGAGATTGACAAAGAACCCATGCAGGTGCCCCAGGGGGAAAGAGCCTGTGTTCATTCACATGCACAAAAAGAGTCCAATATGGTGGCATGAGAGAGCTTGCTAGTATGAGTTATGCTCTTTGCCTCAAATGTTCTGTCCTCATTGTAGCCAGACTTGGGGGTCTAGGAGTTCAGACAGAGTCTATCAAAAAGGTGGTGGAATGAGGAATAAAGGCAGCAGAGATTATGTCCTCCCCACCCCCAACTTCTTCCTGGTGGACCAGAGCTTTTCTCCACTTCTGACCCAACAATCTGACACCTGAAAATAAGACTATTTGTTGATATCTAAGTGACTTGGAAAACTGAGGGCTCTGAGACATTGCCAAAGATGGAGAAAAGCCAATGGCAGGAAGAAGCTAATTTGGTTCCTTCCTACATGTGCTCAGTACGGCTTGTCCAACAGACCAATTACACTTGCAAGTTTTACCATCTCTAAAGGAGTATAAACTGCCTAACAGTTAGAGCAATGCTGTATATGTCTCTAGTTATTTCATCCAAATGTCTAACCGGTTTTTGGACTCAGATATATCCAGCAATAATTTTAGCTAGTTTTCTATTTCTTATTCTCCTCAGGTTTTATGATAAATCACAATAGTTATGACTGATCTCCTTTAGGAGAATGCATGAAGCACCTCTATGTTTGTGGATGTGTGTTATTTTATCTTCTCAACAATCATGTAAGTTCAGGAAGGCAGAGATTATTCCAGACTTCTAGATCAAGAATTAAAGACTCAGCTTCCATAGATTAGTGAGTGGCAGTGAAAGACTTCAGCCTTCTTATTTCAAACCCAATGTTCTTTTTCTCCAACACATGGCTTCCTATAATTGGGGATGGTTTGAGGAGGAAGGGTCTTAGGGTTCTGAGAGTGAGTGGTAAGTGATGATACTGAGTAGGAAGGAGAAGACTTACCTGACCACCTCACATCCATGACCTGACATCTATGCACAGAGCTTGAAATGGGTATATGTGGGCTGGTTCATGAAGCCCAGAGGCATGTTCCCATGTCCTACTTGGGGTGGATGGGCACCTGCTTTACCCAGTCAATCCCCAATCACTCAAAAACAGGGACCATAGCTGACATTCCTAGCCCATCTCTCCTCAGACGTTGGCAGCCATGCACTATCATCACTCATGCACACAGACATTTTCCCAGCCTCCCATTAGAAGACCGTGTGCTCTGAAATGCAGCTTCAAGCCCAGTGATGAATTTTCCCCAAGCCACCCACACTCTTTTGCCTGTGACCAATTGCACAATTTCAAATCCAGCTGGCCCAGCTTAGGGATGCGGTTGGAAGCCAAAAGAGGGTTTGTCTTGATGGAACACAACCATGAAGAGTTGTAGTCATAGCTCTGGGCTCCCTAGTCCCTTGCTTGACCCCAGTGAGTGAGCTGGCTCTGTCAGCTCTGTTTACTTTCAAGGTCTCAGCTCGTACCCAGAGACTCAGCAACCAACCTGGATCTGACCCAGCTTCAGCCACTGCAATCCAAAGTTATTTAATTTATTGAGCCTCAGTTTCTTCATTTGTGAAATGAGATCATCGTTCCCTCTTTGCTGAGTTGTTATGAAGATTGAGAGATTTTACATATGTAAAGCATTTGTCACTGTGCCTAGCACACAGTATGATCTCAATCAATGACAGCAATGATGATAATAATGATCATTGAAAATAACTTAGAAGTATTATTTATTATATTGCAAACCTCGATGGCTTGGAATCTGAACTGGCTATCTGCCTGGTTGAATATATAAAATTTTCTTCGGCTACACGCAAATTTAATGAGCTAAAAGTGTATCAAATGTCCCATTCTATTGACTTTTTTCTCGAATTGACACCTATTACTAGTCAAGCACTGTGCTGGGCACTGTGGGAGTTACAAAGAGGGGAGAGACACACTTCCAGACTTGTAGAAACTTAGAACCTTGCAGCAGAGACAAGATAGACACATTTAAAACCATTAGGTGACAATAGAGTCTGGTGACCATCTAGCAAAGTGAAAACAACCTTTCTTTCCAATCCCATTGAAACTTATCCCTCCTTACAAATCACCCCAGCTGTCAGTCATCATCTTTGGCCCCCAATGCCTGAACGTGTGTCAAATGGAAGCTACTTTGGGACACAGTCTTTTCAATTGGTGGAGAGCGTGTCATCTGCAAATTGATGGTTATCTGAAGATCTGTTGGGGAGGAGGAAGGAGATCATTGTAGAGGTTGGGGTACCACCACATACACATATACACACACGTCATCTATGTGCATCCCTAAGTTTAATCTCTTTGAAACAGGCTTGCGCACCATCTTGCAACAAATATATAATTGTATGACCAACTTCTCCATCCTAACCTGCTGCAGAATACAGAAGAAACACTACACTGCCAAAAGAAACAAGATGTTGGCAATCAACATGTCTCCTCAGACCTTGTCAAAGAGCCATAGCTGTAACAAAATAAACAAATAGATCATCAAAACATTCCTTTGCCCTTTCCCCTCATTTGTCTTTCCTTTTTTTTCTTTTTCACTTTGAATGCTCCATTAGAGTGTAGAAGATTTCACAGTTTTCTCCAGCTCTGGAAAAATCGTTAGGCCCTTCTGCTGGTTGGCTTTGGGAACATTTGGAACAAATTATCTCGACTTTTGGAATCTGAATAAAGGAATGTGAGCTTCACTGGAGAAATGTGAACTCTAGGGTGGGATTCGCAAAATGGTTTAAGGTTTGCTTTTGCACACATACTTTTTTTTTTTCCGAATTTGTCTGGGTTTGGAACGTAGTATAAGAAGAATAACAAGACTTGCAATGTGCCTTCCATAATTCCTTTGCTTTTCGCAAACCCATTGGCCCCACCCCCAATGCTCTGTCATCACCCCTCAGTAGCTAAGGGGCATCTTTAAGGCTTCTTACATAACATGAAATCCACCAGGGTAAAGCAAGAGGAGGGAGATTTCATCTGGACCCAATCTCATTTAAACCTTTTGTTATGTCAGTGTCATGATGTCCAAATACTCCTCCAAGAAGTTGACACAGCCCCTGGGGGAGTGACTGAGACTTCATGAATCTCAGGATGGAGTTGTCTTATCTGAGCCCCAAAGCAGCTATATCTGAGCCAAACTTTAGTGAAACTCAGCCCTAAAAAGGTTCTGACAGGGCTGATTTCAATCTTGTGCTGCTTTTCAAGACTTTGCCCATCTTTTGTGTCCCTGGTCCTGTGGTTGATGCTAAGTCAAAACAGGATGGGAGGCCCACGAGGCCAGGAGATGATGACACAGATGTCTTCCTTGGGCCTCAGGTTGCCTCGAAGACATTCTTCCTGAGGTGTCCATGCCACACTCCCTTCTTGCTGTGCAGACACAAATGCCTTCCCGAAGAGAAGGAACTCACTTTCACAGAAGATGTCGTATCAGGGTGGTAGGGACCAGATTTTTCTAGAGCCTCTGCTTCTGGAGGGAGAAATCCTTAAGGAGAACGTTTTTTCCCTCACTTCGTTTTTCCAGTTGCTAAATGAGCTATGGTGACCACTCCTGCTTAGTTTTCTGGACTGTCTGTTTTCAAAATTTTCTTCTGTTATCTCTGTACAAGCATGATATTTGTCAAATCATGTCCATTTGTAGTTCAGAAAACTATGGATACCATAATGCTTCTATAGTTCACGGAGCCTCCTTCAAAGGTTCCCTAAGAACTCACCAAAGCAAGAAGTTGGGGAGTTGGAGGTGGGGGGCGTAGCACACACACATCGGTTTTGAAAGCAATTCCCCTGATGATTCAATACGCATCCCTGGTTAGCATGAACTCACCCAAATTACAGCTAACGTCACCTTCGGTTCTAATACTCCTAAGATTTCATGAAAAACACAGATGAAATACCTACTAAGACCATTAAACTTGACTGTTATAAGGATCAAATGAGAAAACAGTGCACATAGATGCTCTAGAACACAGTGCTATACGACGTAAGCGATTGTGACAGCTCCTGTAATTCTGTGCATTATCCCAGTGGTTCATTGAATATTAACCCCTTGAATCAGAAATTCTGCATTGGTAAGTCTGGGGACTATGATCCACACTTGGCACTTCTGCTTGAATTTCTCCTAGTGAGGACATTTGCCCTTGTATAATATCCTTATTTGTTTTCTGATAATGTGAATGCATATAAGTCAAGGACAACCTAGACACCCATTTCTCAGCAAAAGTGAGCCATGGAAAGGTGGATTTATCTAAAATCTACCTACTTTTCCCCATCTCAGATAATTTTCAGAATTATCCTGAATATTTCTGGTCTTACCAAAGAGGTGTGTGTGCCATCTTATTGCTACCCTCCCTGCTTGCAGAAGCTGCTACCCACCCCCAGGCTTTGGCTTCTAGAATGACCCTTGGGGTAGAGTCGGAGCATATGCTACAAAGGGAGGAAGTCTTTGCCTAGAAACCTTCACTTCCACTGAGCTAATGAGAGGGCTTTCACCTAAATTTTCATTGTTTTAAGAGCAAGTGGAAGCTGACAGTTTCCTTTCAAGCTTGAATGATGAAGAGAAAACATCGCACAGCCTCATCAGGCTGCCTGGCTGCGAGGTAATGAACCCTGGGCAGCACCTATCTCTGTGAGGCTGGGATGACCTTCTGTCTGGTAATGCATCAAAGAAGAGTGAAAAATACACCGTGGGCCCCGCCAACAATTCCCCCACGACCTGCTGAATGCGCCAAATGGTTTAGTAAATAGATCTCAAGTTACGTGTTGAAACATATTCCAACAGTATTGCAACAGCGTATCTCAATCTAAAGGTCATGCCTTACTTTGCAAAGACCCTGTATGAAGGGGTCTGTGGAGGGGGATGGCTGGAAAGGGAATGTCATGGAGGTGAGGGTCAGGAGATAAAATATTTATAACATTTCAAAAAATTTTCAAAACCTTCCTTGGCTAATTGCATTCTATTCTTGGTCCAGACAGGGGATTTTATTTCTGCCAGTCTTTGTTCCAAGACTTGCTGGAGTTTCTTGGGACAGGGTAATAGCATGGGGTGGGGAGAGGGGAAGCTGGGAGGGGAAAACTGATGGGTGAGGCCAGCATGGAGTTCAAAAGGCTCCAACTTTCCTGACTTTTTCCTTTCTTTTTCTTTTTCTTTCCTTTCCTTTCTTTTCTGTTTCTTTTTCTTTTTTAAAATATTGGCTCTTTATTTCAATTCTCCTGGCTTCTTGTTTGCTTTTAGAGTCCTGGGGGAAGGAGTAAATTCACTTAGAGATGTGAATCTTCCTGAAAATAATTGCTTGGGATTGGCTGGATGCAGAGAGGAGTGAAAAGATTGGAAAAGTGTGGTTCAGATCTCGTCTTGCGAGTATAGGGAATCAGTGGCTGCTTCCATGGTATGGTTGAAAAATGCCTGGAGAAGAAGCATCCTGCGCCACCATTACTGGCTTCACTACTGAGGATCCTAAAAAGAAGTGTTTTGCTTTGATTTGATGGATACTTTTTGAATATCTATTATGTTCCTAGTGATGTGTGGTATCAAAAGGTCAACACCTATCTCCAAAAATCTTACTCCCATTTGAGTGATGGGCATACACTCCACAACTCCTACTAAGCACATTGCTTTTTTGTGCTTTAAAATGATAATGTCTCTCACATTTTCTCTTCTTCTCTCTTGCCCACTGCCATTGAACTTGAACTCTCCAGAGTACGCATTTAAAACAGAGTGCTAACTGTAGTTAAACAGACATCATTGAGAACAACAATGAAAAGGGAAAGAAAAATTTCTTTTCCCCCAATATTTAGTGGTCCAAAAGCTCAAGAAATCATAATGTTTTGATGTGAGGAGGAGGGAGTCAGGCTACTTACTGCGGTTTGGAACCTGTCTTGGCAAACAAGTCCATTGAGGTGAGAACCTTAATTTATTTGGGTGCCTGCATTGCAAGACTACTCTGGAGAAGGCAGTACCTGTATGCTATGGGGGTGTCCTCAGGCCCCAAAACAGATGGATTCAATGACATTCAGTTGAGTCTTATTGAATTTCTGATTTTGACCTGCAAAAATGACAGTTTTCTAGAGCTCAATCCAATACCAAGCAGAATTTTGAAGAGTCATAATGGAAGTAAAAACAATCAGAAGAAGGAGAGAGAAAAATATGGACAGATTTAGAATTCGTTACTTCTTAAACCTTCATTTCCTTCTAGCTATGGCCTGGATGTTTTGTGTTTCTCCCTCCAAAGTAGTATGTTGAAACCTAATTCCCAACGTCATAGTATCAGGAGGTGGGTTTTGGGAAGGTGATTAGGTCATAAGGGTGGAGTCCTCATGCATGGGATTAGTGCCCTTATAAAAGAGCCCTCAGAGAGCTCCTTCTTCCACATGAGGACACACTGAAGATAGCCATCTGTGAACTATAAAGCAGACTCTCATCAGACACTGACCCTGCCAGTGCCTTGATCTTGAACTTCCCAGCCCCCAGCACTGTAAGAAATACATTTCTATTGTTTACAAGCCACCCAGGCTGTGATACTTTGCTGCATAATAATGTTGCAGTCTGTTACTAATCAGTTCACTGAGATTCTTGTTGCAAGTCTCAAAGTGTTTGTAGTAGCTAGAAAGCATTAAGGAACGTATATAGAATTTATGCAGCAAAATCACAGCTTGGTTCTCATCGCTCTTTGTTTACCCTATAAAAATAGTCTTGGAACATCCAGAACCTCTGAATTACACACTTCAAAACCACTACGTATTAAGGTGCAGCTAGGTGGTATTTTTATTTGTTTGTTTTGTATTTATGCTAAAGAGGACGAAAAGTAAATCCTCTCAACTTGACATGCATCTTTGTTGTCTAATTTTGTGTTTCAAAACGATTGTTAGAAAAATGCCTGTGATCTCCAATGTATCAATTCAAGCACTGGGGATAACTAATTATGTTGAAAGACTTTTAAAGGATTTCCAACTCTAGGAGCCTCAGGATTTCTGACATAGTAGAAAAAGCGCTTGGGTTGGAAGTCAGGAAGCCAAGGTTCCAGGCCAGCTCTACAAACAAATAGCTTGAAAGGTAGACTTGAGGAAGACTCTTTTGCTCATCTTTGGAATAGGAGAGGACTGGACTAGATATCTCATTACAGATCAACCCAATATTCCTGGAGAGGCTAAAAAAGAAATAGGAGGGCTTCCTAATTGCAAGTGGGAGGAGAGGAGGAGGTAGACCCACAAATGATATTTTCTGACCTGAAGTGTCATGATTCTACCTGAAAGGTCAAACAAATGCATAACATTTTTCAGGTCGATTGTGTTTACTTTGGTGTGAAATTCCATGTCTACACATGCTCCAGAAGTCCCAGTCTACCCTTCTGTGTGGAGTCGATGTCTTTAGTCAATTGTCAAAGGGCCCATCCTTGCAAACGTTTCTTTCAACCCTCAATTGATGTTCACTAATATTTCTTATTTGGAAATAAAAATTGATATTCTAAGTTGATATTCTTCCCAAAGGCCACAATCTCTAAGCTCTAGGTTTAATCAACTTAACATAACGAGCATGCATTAGCACTAAATTACATGATGTGTCCTATCTACAAATGGAAGATGTGTCAATCCTGACCAGGAGCGCAACTTCGCAGCTGGATAAAATTAATGAGATAAAAGTATTTCCTATTGATGCCTGCTTTCAGCTGCTCCAGAATAAACCCTGGAGAACAAACAGTTCTATTTTCTGGACTCAAAATCATCTACACTTTCAAATACGTGTTCTGCCATCAAAACCATCACCAATAGATCAGAATGACACGCCCCACCCCACCTTGTTTCTCCACCACCATGTCCCCCTCTCATCCTCAACCACAAAACAAAACAAAAAGCCAGACTGGCCAAGTTTTCAATGATTCAATGATAGTGTATTATAGAGTCAGCCAGAGAGGACATGCCAAATCTCTCCACTTTTCTCCTGCCTGGTGGCCTTGGGGAGTCTCTGCAAATGTCCCCCTGCTCTTTGCAGCAGCTCTAAAAATAGCAGATGACTGCTCAGTACAGGTGCTGTTTGTGAAAATGTTCTCCTTGCATTTAGCCTGCCTGCCTCAGTGATTAGTGCTCTGCAGACAGTCAGCATCCCCTGGACTCTGCTGTGTCAGCTTTTCTTGATAATAGCGCAGGAGCTGGAGGATAATTCCGAGACTGCTGTTTCTAGGGACTCTCTCTCTCCCCCTCTGAGCACAGAGCAGACTTTCTTTCCTCTCTCATGCCACATCTAGGGCTTTGTGCTCCAGAACAGCTTGGAGGGATCCTCACGATGAGTCTGCAACAACAGTGCCCCCCTGGAATGTACCAACTTTTTCAAATGCATCGACTTCCTACATAGAATTGGTGCACATGGGTGGGGAATGAAAACTCAGGAGGCTAAAAGTGTAGTTCTGTTCTTGGCAATTGCTCCTGGAGGATCTTGCAGTAAATATACTCACAACATCATGAGACGCTATCTCCAGATGGAAGCTCAGAGATCATCCGGTCCCAGGGTTGCTGAGCCTTCATACGTTTCACAGTTTCACCTGGTAAGCTTGTTTCAAGTGCCGGTTTCCATATTCACCCTTAATATTCTGATTCTGTAGGTCTTAGGAGTAGGCAACAGAGCTGGGGGGAGCTTAGGGAGCCACCTTTACAGACATGAACCCAGATGGTGTGAATGCACTCGATCATCAGACTAAATAGTGAGAACTACCTCTCTGAATAGTTCCCTTGTGTAAAGATGAGGAAAATGAGACCCAGAGCAGGGAAGTCATTCTCTCACTAGGGCTGCAGCTAAAGCTCTGATTCACCATCTTTTTGACCAGATTTCTTTGCACATGAAATTACATGGTTTCCACTCATGTCAAGCCCAAGAATACTGGTGATGTGATATTCATACAGCTGCTGTTGTAGTCAAAGTTCAGAAGGCACTTTTGGCTAAGAAGGCAGCTTTCTCTCCTGGCAGTGAGTGGGGGTGTAGTCACATGTCCTGACTGCTGGATTTTGGTGGTTCCTTGGGCCAGCCATGACACTTCTGTAAGCTTCATATTTCAAAAATAGTGTAACAAATCAGCTGTTTGTGATGATAGCAATTGGTGTAAGATGGCTGCATGGACACTTGAGCTGTGTCCTTAACTGTGTCTCAACTGGAAGTCTAGAACATCTCAGCCTTGATCTGTCCCATGATTCCTGCCAGGCTCAAGAGATCCAGGGTCAGGGCCACTGGACCCCAAGTCAAGGTCAGCCTGATGCACTGCAGGGATGAGCAGTGAAGTAGGAAGACATTCTTGCCAAAAACAAAACAAAACAAAACAAAACAAAATAAAGAAAAACCACAGAGCATCACGACTACCTTTTGGGAAATTTCTCCACCAGGGAGTCATGTCTTTGGAGAATAAGCTTCTTTGGGTTTTCATTCTTACCCCCACCCTAGAATGAGTTTGTATTCTGTGAATCATGTGATCAGGATACATGAAAATTCTTAGTCCCACCTTGGGGAATGGATACCACACAAAGGTCAAAGGGTACAAATTTTTGAACACAAACCTCTTAGAAACTGAAAGCTGTACCAAATATTAGAGACCATCCAGACCAAATGTTGAAAATACTGAGAATGATTTCCTGCCCTCCTGACTTCACAGGTCGAGGAAATACGAGGTGAAGCACATAAATTGGCTTCATTAATGATTAAAAGGCTACACCTTGGAAGTAATTTCTAATGTATTTGCAACAATTATTAAACAGACTAGAAAAATAATCTAGAAAACCTAGAATAGAGAAAAAAGGGTGGAACATAGAAATCAGTATTTGAAACCAGGAAACCAGGCCAGTTGGATGAATTTGCCTGAGGTATCATGGAAACTTAACAGTGGAGTCTGGTCTTCTAACTCTTGGGATGAAAGCTTCTTCCAAGATATCACTCACAGATTTCCCAGTCCTGCAGAGCATCAATCCTACCACAGGGTACAGTGTGTTTCTCTTCTCTTCTTGCGCCATAATAGGAAAAAGACTATTAGTTATTGATGTTCTCTTTGCACTGGAATGAAGGAGAAATCTTGGAACTTTGTGGGGCTGAGGGTGGAAAGGATATATTCTGTTGAAGCTACTCATCTACACCTACTACCACCAGGACCATGATTGGGGTAAGCACAGTTGGGTGATGCTAGGACTGTGGGTGATTGAAGATCATGTGCCTCTCCAGATCTGGACTGAGAGAACCAGATGGTCACTGGGCTCAGGTCCAACCAGGCCAAGTCTACCAACCAAGTTGGTCTCCAGAAGCCCAGATTGACCCCTTCATTCATTCAACATATATGCATTGAGGATGTTCAGGTGTCAGACGTGTGCTGGGCATCAGTGACTGGGGAGGAACAAGATGATCATGGGCTTCATTTTCCTGGTGCTACAGACAGTGCACACAGATAAACAGACCGTCCCCATCACACTTTGTGGGTGCAGAGAATGCACAGCCATCCAAGACTGAGAGGGGTAGAAGAGATCTGGAAAGGCTTCCCAAAAGAGCTGTTAAGTGCCAGACACTGTGCTAGGTACTAGGAATGTAACAGACACTGCCTTCAAGAGGCTTTCTGTCTGTAAGGGAAGATAGATATACACAACAGGGTGATAAATGCTGTCAGTGGGGCAACCCTCCCGGGCTAGGTCAACACCAAAGGGCAGATATAAGGCTACACGTCATCAAGAAGATCATCTTTGAATCCAGCAATCCCACTCCTGGGCATATATCTGGAGGGAACTCTGATTCAAAAAGATACATGCACCCCAGTGTTCATAGGAGCACTATATATAATAGCCAAGACATGGAAGCAACCTAAATATCCATTGACAGATGACTGATAAAGAAGTTGTGGTATATTTATACAATGGAATACTACTCAGCCATAAAAAAGAATAAAATAATGCCATTTGCAGTAACATGGATGAAGTTACAGATGGTCATTTTAAGTGTAGTAAGCCAGAGAGAGAAAGAAAAATACCATGTGATATCACTCATGTGTGTAATCTAAGAAAAAAAAAAGATACTAATGAACTCATCTACAAAATAGAAATCCACTTGCAGACATAGTAAACAATCTTATGGTACTGAGAGAAAGGGGGTGGGAAGGGATAAATTTGGGAGTTTGACATTTGCAAATGTTAGCCACTATATATAAAAACAGATAAAAAAACAAACTTCTTCTGTATAGCACAGGACATATTCAATATCTTGTAATAACCTTTAATGAAAAAGAATATGAAAACAAACATATGTGTGTATGTGCATGACTGGGACGTTGTGCTGTGCACCAGAAATTGACACATTGTAACTGACTATGCTTCAGTTAAAAAAAGAGATTGATACAACACACAAAAAATGAAGTAAAATAAAAATAAAATAAAATCTATGGATAAAAAGAAAAAAAAAGAAGACCATCTTCGAGCTGAACCTCAAAGCATAGGAAGGGATTTATAAAGCATAAGATGATGATGGAATCATGAAAGGTCATGAAAAGGAGCTGCCCATGGAGAGACTGGAGGTTGGAGTGCAAGATGGGTAGAATCGCTTGGATGAGAGGTCTTCTCCCACGTGCAAGCCAGTATGGGGCTCCCCTGGCAGGAGGCAGGGCTGTGCCCAGAGACAGCAATGCCATAACGCTGTCTCCTCACCCTTCAACTTGGAGGAAACTTCTCCTGTCCCTTTGAAAACTTCCTCATCCTGAAGTGCTCAGGTGTGGCTCAAAATCTGGCTGTGCACTCAGCCTTTCCTGGGACTCCTGGAGGCCTCCTTGGAAACAAGCATGCTAAGTGGTGCTAAATGATACCCACAGCCTATGTGAGGGAACACTGCAGGATCACATGTCAGGCATGGACCGCAGGCTGACCACAGCCAAATCAGGACAGTACTGCCTTCCCTTCCACCCTAGATGCCCCAGGTGCTCAGAGCAGCTCTCTCCAAGGGTCTACAGGGATAGTGTTTCCCCAGACAGTATCATTTCCAGCATCCCCTTCAGACAGAGGCAGCTGGATGAGTGGAAAGGGCACAATGGTTGCCACCAGGCAAACCTGGGTTCAAACTCTAAGGATTAATTTGGAAGTCATACATGAAGGACCCAGTACTCCCCTGGGCTCGTGATGGGCTCCACAAATGGTAGCAAATTGTTTTATGTCCTCATCTATCTCCTGGCCCTAAAGGAGAGTCATCCTTTATTCTCTAACCAAGTAAGATGTCAATGACTGAAATTAGACTAATGTGTTTTCCAGCTTAGGGATGTTTTAACAGGGGATTTCTGAAATCACTATAACTTAATTTCAAGGAATAGCTCTCAAGCGGCAGATTAGTAACTAGCAAGAAAACCCAACTTTGCACAGAGCAGCTTATTCCAGGTGCCCTAAATCTTGGTGCCCACACTCCAGACGGCCAGGTTCCCTTCCTCAGAGCAGTGAATATCAAGGGGAAGATTTGTGGGAGGGCTTGTATCTGAATTGGAATCTGACAAGTCATCTCCCCAACTCTCTATGGCCCCATCATGGGTGGTTAGGACCAGAGCTTGGCATGGCTCGCAGGTAGGGCAGGGCCATTTCAGGAGGCTAATGGTGTCTTCTGGATTAGAGAAGTGCACAGAATCCCAGAATCCCAGCTTAGACTCACACTTTAAATTTAGAGGACAATCAAGAGGAGAATGGGTCAAAGGCCAGCGGATGTACCAACATCTCCATGCCGGGCTCATATGCAGATGCTGGGCAGTGTCTAAAGGTCTTTCTTAAAAATGATATGTCTTGTGTGTGGTGAACTTCCCCGCAGACCAGCCCACCTGGGTAGCACAGTTGTTCGCTGCCCTGAGCCTGTGTCCATCCTCTCCTTGCAGCTGAAGTTTGACCCTCAGGAGGGCTGTGGGCTGGGACAGACATCCCAGTGCTGGTAACGGCAGCCCAGACCTGAGCCTTTCCTCACAGGGACAGGGAAAGGGCAAACCGCTCTCACTAAATGTTTCTGGCTGGTCGTCCCCAGGGCCCCGTGGCATCCCCAGCCTGCCTGTGATGTGTCTGTCCCTCGGGTCTTTGTTGCCACCTCCTCTGTGCTCCGAGCCAGCTGCCTCCCACTCCTGGAAGCCTGCCAGCGTCGTCCTCCAAAGAGGCGCGTCTCAATCAAGATATTTATTCACCTAATCAAAAAGGAAATAATGTATACAATTTACAGTCTTCCCAGGTCCTAGCTCCCGCGGAGGCTGGGGAGGGGCAGACACAAAGGGAACAGATCTCTCCGGAGTGGGGGGGTGCTCTCTGTTAGCCCAGTGGCCCCCTCTTTAGGGAGGTGAACCGTAAGTCCCATTGTCCATATGGTCTGGAAGCCCCTGCCACGACTGAAAAGAGAAAGCAGACCAAGCAAGAGGCCAAGCCAGGAGCGGATAATAGCATAGAAATAAAGCAAGGGTGGGGACAGACGGGGAGCCATCTGCTGAGCCCAGGGCGTCAGAGTATGGGGCCCAGGGGCTCCAGAAACCCCAAAAAGGATGGCAAAAACTGAAAGCACGTGGCTGGCTGCCTTGGTTCGGTGTGTTTCTCCATGTTTCTTTCTGCTTCGGGGCTCTGGCCAGAAGTCACGCTCCTACATCCCAGCCTTTTTACATTTCACCAGCAGTTGCTCGTTTTTCGAATCTCAGCTGAAGTGACACTTTGGAAAGAGGGCCTCCTCTGACCTTCCATCTAAAAGGTCCCCCGCTATTCTCTCTTAGAGTACACAGACCTATCTCTCCCTAACATTTTACACTGTAAATTATATAGCCACTTGCAAACTTATTTGCCTAAGGACAGACTCCCTCAGTGATCCGTAAGCTTCTCTGGGGCAGAGACGGCTCTCTCTTGAGATATTTAGCAGCTTAGTGCCACGCCAGGCAATAAACATTGGGAGATATTATGATTTAATGTGAGCATGTGGACTCTGGGTTTTAACTATTTTTTATTTTTATTTATTTTATTTAAAAAAATTTGATTGAGGTATAGTCAGTTATAATGTGTCAGTTTCTGGTGTACAGCACAGTGTCCCAGTCATGCATACATATACATATATTCATTTTCATATTCTTTTTCATTAGAGGTGGTTATAAGATATTGAATATAGTTCCCTGTGCTGCACAGAAGAAATTTGTTTTTTTTAATCTATTTTTATATATAGTGGTTAACATCTACAAATGTCAAACTCCCAAATTTATCCCTTCCCACCCCTTTTCCCCCGGTAACCGTAAGACTGTTAACTTATCTTTTTAAATGCTTTATCTATCTACCTAGATTGCAAGTTCCCCCAACAAGAGGGGAAGAGGGGACGTGTATCTCATAGTGCTTTATATTCCCACAGAGCCCAGCAAGTTCAGGTATAAGGCAGCTTTAATTATAAAACAATAGTATTTGTAGACACAGCTAGAAGAGACAAGAGAACCCAGCGGTCCAGAGCTCAGACTTGGGGACCCTGGTTCTGATTCCTTAGTATCTTTCTGTTTCAGTTTTCCCATCAGTAAATAGAAGGATGCTTCCCTTCATAGGTCTGCGGTGACCATAAATGAGGAAACTGCGATGAACGCAGGGCCGACAGAACCCTCCTCAGAGGAGAGCTTTCACTAACTGGCCCTTGGGGAGAAGAGGCGTGAATTACTGTTGGCTATTTGGAGCTAGGCACATGGAACAGAGGCCTTGAAGGATGGAAAAAGTTTGGGATTTGGAGGCTGTTCTCTCCGTAGAAGCTCAGTGTGGGAACACTTCGTTCATGTCACACGTGCCAGTTGGCGACCTCACGGGACAAAGTTATGTTCTTCCTGCCTGTTCATCTCAGAATTCTTGCATCCTTAGACGCTCAAAGGTCCAAGGAGTTTCGAGCATTATGAAGAGTCTAGAATTCAGGCTCTCTCAGCTCTAGGGACCCGCTAAGAAAAGGAACCTTTGCACTGGATCCTTGGGAGCAATCAAGCAGTGCATTTCCTCACAACCTACCCAATTCCACGGGTTAGAAGATCTGAAATGCTGGACAGGCTGGTATGTTTACTGCAGTGACCAGCTGGGCCTCTTAGGGAAGACAGCGCCCCCTCCCGGAGGGACAGTTTGAGGTCTGTGTCCCTCCTGCTGTGACCTGCCCTTCCCTCTGCAGCACTGTAGTGGCAGGTACCCTCCTGGGGGCCGCCATTCACTCTGCTTCAGAAGCTCTTTCTGGACTCACACATCGGGGAGCTCTTTCTTGGGCTTTCTCAGGAAGGAAAGCTGGAGACAGAGCCCACATCAATCTGCTAAAATTTGTGAGATCAGAGAAGACGCCTTGAGTACCCTCCTGTCCCCTGCTTCTGTGTCCTTCTCCTCTGGTTCTCATTTGCTTCACAGCCCCCAAGTCAGGGAAGAGGAAATGGTGTGGGGAGGGGAGGGGACACCTGCTCCTCCAGGGCTTCTGGATGTAGACCCCCGACTTCTTCCAGGGGAGCTTCCTTCCAGAAAACAGGCAAAAAGTCGCACAATCTGAACCACTCCTGAGAGTGGATGGCGAAGAGCAGCGGCCCCCTCCGGGGACGCTCACATTCCCCCAGGGCAGCCGCCCCTCAAAAGGATGACAAACTATGCCTTGCGGGGGTACCGTGTGCTAATTTTCCCATCCCTGCCTCTTACCTTCTCCCTCTATATGTCTGTATCTAGATGAAATTATTTGCAAATGAACTTCAAGGGAACCTTGAGGAGGGGAGGTACTCACGCCTGCTTGAAGATTGCAAAGGGTTTAGGGGTTACTATAAATTTCACCTCATTTCCTGTCCCCTTCTTACTGCCAATGCACCGGCTTTCAGGGAACCCTCAAGTCCCAGGCTAGGAATGACAGCACACCAGGGCCATGGATGGTCATAAGCTGGGAAGAGATGATTAGGGAGGGAGACTTCTCAGGTCCTGTCAAGGCAGGGAAGTTCCCAGTCACTTTTTCCATGTGACCAATAAAGCTCAAACCCTGGTTCATCGTCTAACTTCTGAGTGCTGGCCAGACAGAGGAACCCTGGAGGAAAGTCACCTGACAGTGTGTTCATTCTAAGCTCCCCTGCCCGTCTCCCTTGCTCCTTTTGCTTGCGCAAAGCACTTAAACAACCATCTTCTCCCTCTTTGTATGTCAAAGTCTGTCTATCATCAGAGCCAAATGATATTCCAGTTAGACTACAACTGGGGACGGATTAGCAGCTGCCTGACCTTTTCTGGTGCCTGTGGCCTTGACGCTTCTTCCTGTTTGGAGTCCCTTGTCCCACTCCTCCAAGGATTCAAATCCTTTCTCCCTGAGGCTCCCTCCCTAACTTCCCCTGCTTCCAGAAGCGTCCCCTGATCGCTCCTCCCCACAGCAAGATACAGTTCCTTTACTGCCAGGCAGCCAGCGATATGCTTCCCTGGGTCCTCTCTTAACTGCTTCTCTTTCTGTGTGCTAAGTCCCTCCTGGCATTAACAGACTCTCATGTCCTCCCAGATTCTAAGCTACATCCAGTCCATGCAACTCAGGTTAGAGGCACCACCTGCTAACAGGAAGTTTTCTTCTGTGGATGCTCGTCGCATCTTCTCTGGAGTCTGGGAGGCACCAGAAGGCAGGGACAGCCTCTTAACTCATCTCTGTGCCCCTCCCATAACTCCAGCCCAGGGTCTTGCACACAGTAGGTGCTCCATGACTATTGGCAACTTTACTGATTGTATTACTTTTCCTGGACTCCCAGCTCACAACCGCAACACTGCAAACTCTCTTTTGTTCTTTTATCTTCACGTTACAAGGCTCTACCTTATACCATCATAAAATGTGCTTTTCCCTCCTGCATCTCCAATAGCCAGTGGAGCAAGCAAGTTTGTCAAGACAAATACCCCTTATTTCTTGAGAGGATGGATCAGTGGAGAGAGGAGAGGACCTCAAGTGTAGGGACCTGAGGCCACATCCCAGCCGTGTGACCTTGGGCAAGCCCCTCAGTCCCTCCCAGTCCCAGTGTGGTACAGGAAGGAGCAGGCTGCTGCCTCGGTCAAGTTGCACTGGATGGTTAAGATTCCCCACTCCTGGGGATTGTGGCCTCCCTGAGGACAGGCACAACCGTGGTATTTGGTAGAGTAGCCAGTCCAAGGCAGGGGCTTAATCAGTATTTATGGAGGTTCCACTAAGAGCAGATATAGCAGGGCCCTCTTGGGCCAGGATAAGATGCTTTAATGGGTTAAAAAAAAGACTCACTTTGCTTTTTCCTGAAAAGAAATACCAGTCATCCCCATGATCAAGGAAGCCCTGAAGGGTAAGGAGATCTTTTTCCGCTTCGTTCTTTGACCTCCGTAGCCTTGAAAGCCACATCTTGCCTTTCTCCTTGGATTCCCTGGTGGTTCTGTACACATTCAAGACTTGCAGTGTATCAGGCTGTGCTGTCACTGGGGAGGCGAAGACAAGGCCAGCTCCCTGCCATTATGAGGATTTGCAGCAATGGCTTCAGTTCTCTGGCTCTTCTCTCAATTAGAAGGGGACCGCAGGCATTGCCAAATACTGGAACACCCCTCCTAGGTTTTTAATAATACAGGCAGGACAGATGAAAAAGTGAAGGCAAGGAAACAGGGCACACACACACACACAGATAATCTTACATTACAAACGGGCTGGAAATTTAGAATGTTCCAAATTATAACGCTAATAATAGCCAACATTTACTGCGCACTCGCCAGCACGATTCTAAGCACATTCACGCATGCACCACTTCGATGCTCATAGCAGCCTCATGGAGAGTGTCTTATTGTTATCCACATTTTACCGATAAGGAAACCGAGGCACTGAGAGGACTAAGTAACTTGTGCAACTGGCGAGAACCACGATGTGAACTCAAGCAGCCTGACCCCATGGTCCTTGCTCACAAGTCAGCTATTGAGGATAAAATCTGGTCCACTTTACAGATCCGAGGAGAAACGGTGTTGCAGACAGAGGACTGGAAGGGCAGTGGGGTGCCTGACTTCCAGGCCCAGTCCAGCTCCTGACTGTCTCTCTGGCCCTGAGCGAGTCCCCTCTCTTGGGCCTCAGGCCTTCAGCCGTAAGAAAAGAAGCAAGGACTGTGTAGTGTCAAGGCTCCGATCTGACTCGTCTGATTTTTGGAGTGGAGCTGGGAGGGCGGGCAGGCAGCAGGGGAGGCCATCCCAGGCTCCCTCACGTCCCCACCTAGAAGCGAGCATCTCCTCTGCTTCTTCAGAAAGCTGCCTCTGCTGCCCTCGGTAGAGAAGATGCCCCGGGCTCACCAGGTGAATCGGTTCAGGGGGCTGCCCTGCAGTTTGGTAGCTCTGTTCGCCCCTGTGAAAGCTGCCCCGCAGGAGGCCAGAGGCATCATCGAACCTGGGAGCCCAGAGCCAGCTGCCTGGTCCCAACTGATGCTCACTCGTCTCAGAAGAAAGATCCTGGCACCAGCCCTGGGCAGGGGTTGCGGGCGATGGGGAGCTCCCTGTGTGCCCTTGGTCAGCACCACTGCCCAGGTCGACCGGCTTTCCTGAGCCTTTGGTCTTAGAGCAAGAGCCTCACACCTGCAGTCAGCAAACATCCCTCCCCTCTGTGGTCGGGGGTTCCAGGATGGGAAGCTGGGGGGCGGGCTGGGGGGAGGCCTGAGAAGAGCCTGAGCGCTCTCTTTGGCGAAGTAGACTGGAAAACGTGAAATTAACACACATTGTTTATCTCACGCTCTCAGCCTTGCCTGCACAATAGCACAAATTAAATTCTGCACTAACCAGACGAGCAATTAGCCCACAGTGCAGATCGGGCTTTCAGCTGATTGCTCAGGCATTCCATTCACACTGTTTATGAAGGGAACAAACTTACTGAAAATATTTTTGTAGCAATAATTTTTTCTGATACACATTTTCCCCCAATTTGCTGCATTACCCCACACTTCCTGGTATTTGAGATGATTTGGCTAGGTTTTTCTGAAGAGCAGTATGTAGTTCATCAAAGAGAAATTCATCTTGGGTCAATACCCAGTAATTAGCATCATTTTCATTGAAAACGAAGCTGCTGTCATTTTGTAAAAAGCAGAGTTTTTTTTCCTCTAGTGTGAAGGTAGCCTGTAGCAAGATCAGAGATCTTACCACATCTAAAACGGAAATATCTAAGTCTTAGTTTACTGTCTCTCCCGTGGCTCACATATACCCATTTCCCTCCTCCACCAATAAAAATAATCAGAACCAGCATTTACTGAGAACACACTGTGAGAAAAGGCTGCTCTAAGCACTATATATGTATTAATCACCCAATGAGAGAGATGCAGTCATTACTTTCATTTTATAAATGAGCCAAGCAAAGTGCAGAAATGTTAACTATCCCGTGGTCACACAGCCTGTATGTGACAGAGCAGGGCTTGGAACAGGAGCCATGCATGAACCGCTAGGGTGCACCCAGGGCCATGAGGACTTTGTCGCTCCCTGAGCCTTCCCGACTTGAAGACTCTCACGGCTCTCGACAGAGCCCTAGCTGGTCTCCGGCATCAATGCTTCTTTCATTTCTGTTCCCTCCTTCCGGCCCAGCCCCTCACCTCCCATCACTTGGCCTCTGAATAGTCTGCCATCCTCTACCTACCTCAACTCTCTAGACTCTCTTAGTCCCTGCCAAACACAACTGCCAAATTGGTCCTGCTGACACATTGCTTTGCTTGTGACACTTCCTTGCTCAAACATTTAACCTTGGGACTTGGGCTTAATCAGAAACCCAGACAGCTCCCAATGGCTGACAGCAGTGACTATCAACCAAGTGTGTTGTGCATCAGAATTACCCAAAGAGTCGTTCAGATGCATGGACTCTGAATGTCCAGTGTGAGGCCGGCATTTGGATTTTTTTTTAAAGTGCTGAGTCTTTAACTAGCCTTTACTTAGGAATACGCAGACCTTATACTGGGAATACAGCATGGTGATTAGGAGCGCAGATCCTGTAGCCACCCTGCTGAAGTTCAGGGCCTGGCTGTGCCACTTACTAACTGGAAGATTTGGGGCAAGTCTCCTAACCTCTTTGTGTCTAGTTCCCTCATCCATAAATGGGGATAAATATATACCCACCTCACGGGGTCACTGAGATAAAGTATTTAGGCTTTGCGATGACTGTCACGTGCCAGGTAAGTATGCTGACACTGTTACTGGGTGATGTTCGAGCTCCTTTGCCTGGCATTCAAGGTTCCCCACACTGGTTATGGCTTTTCACTTCAGCTTTTGGTGCCACTTCTCACCACCACAGCCCTCCTACTGAAGGGGCAAAACCCACAAAGGGACCAGCAAGACCTCCCAGGCAGGGCCATTGCCTTCCTGCTTTTGCACTTCTGTAAAACAGCTTGCTTCCAGGAAAACGAAACTTATCCCTAAAATTCTATTGGTTTCCAAAAGCTCACTCCTGATTGGTCCATTTCTAAAACCTCATTTGCATATGGCACAAACTTAATCAAAATCTAAAACCCTACATCTGTGTAAACCTACAGATGGGGTCCAGAGCTTGCATTGTTAACTTCTCTGGGCCCACTGGCATAATAAACCTGAGTTCTCCAACCCTCCGAGCATTGCTTGGTCTCTCAACAGGATTCAGATTGCTGTAACACTACCATATGTTTACTTACACTTCTTAATACATGCATATACAACACCTAGAAAACCTTTTAACTTTCCTTGTTCTAGCTCTCTGATTAGGTAATAAATCTGACTCTAGGACTGAATCTTATATCTCTTATTCCAGTATCTCCCAAGTATCTGAAGCCAGCAGGCACACAGCAAAAATTTGTGCAGACCTCACCTGTGGGCTTGTGGGCTTTACCTTCTGGATCTAGTCAATAGCCACTGCTCAGGGCCTCCCTTGGCCAATATGCAACGCCAAGGGAAACGCCACTGCCTTTTCTGTGCCATGTGTCTGTAAGCCTCAGCTTTCAGTATCTGCCTGACCCTCCCCGACTAGTGAGTCTGCAGATCCTCGCCCGGGTCATCTTGTCACCCCCAGGGCCACAGGGAACATCTCTGCACACATCTTCAGAGCTGGGTTGACTTTCTATTTCTATGACTTGAACCCCAGCAACACACTTTACCCTACATCCGAGCTACTGCTACTGTCTTCCTGTAACAGAAAAGAACAAATCTGACTCCATATGAGACCTGCTCCTTTGGCTTTAACCACCGCACCCTGTTTCCTAGGCTGAGTCTTGCCAGCTCTGCACTCACGGAAAGGTAACAAGTTGCAGACTAGAGAATAACCTTTGTTTTGTTGGAGGTTTTGCAGGAGCTCCATGACCTGACCCACAAGGACGGCTGCAGGAACAAAGAATTCCTACAGCAACAAGTTGCAACAACCAACCACACCCCCTCCCCTGTTTTATGTGTGTGTGTGTGTGTGTGTGTGTGTGTGTATAAAAGGAGCCTGTATTCTGACTGGAGGAGGATGGTTCTCCAAGACATTAGTCTGCCATCCTCTCAGTCTGCCAGCTTTCCAAATAAAGTCACTATTCCTTGCCTTAAAACCTCATCTCCCAATTTATTGGCCTGTCGTGCGGTGAGCAGAATGAGTTTGGACTCAGTAACATTCACACGCTCTTCTATTCCATGCCAGACTCCTTGAGAGTGTGGCACGTGTCCACTTCCAGAGAACCCTGGGATCACATGTCTTGCTCTGATATGGACTGACACATGTCAATCACATCTCTAAAAGCAGCATAAGTGCAAGTCACATACCCGCTTCACCTGTCCACTGCCTCCCTCTGCACTAACACATGCAAGTCTATTCCAGCGAAGGTTTCACGGCATCAGGACTGTGTTCCTCATAAGCCGATGCCTGGGAAATAGTGACTAATGGCTGATGGTGATAGACCAAATTCTAACTCCCACCAAGGAGCTCCCATTCTAGTTCCAATCTATGTGGCTTGATCAGGTCAGTTAACTCTAATAAAATGTAATTTTCTGCACTCTAATGTAAATTAGAACCTATAATGTCCATTTTTTTTTTCAAAACCTATCAGGCTGGTGGAGTAGGATACTACTAAGTGTGGGTGAACAGCTAGCACCTGGCATCCTTCAGCTGCTGCTGGTGGATGTAAAATGCCGATTTGGAGAGCAGTAGGGCAATGTCTAGTAAGGCTGCACATACATACTTTAGATGCACGTAGTCTGTGACCTAATATTTACATTTCTAGACAAACCTTAGAGAAACTTGGGCTCAAGGAAACAAGTATCATACGTGTTGAAGGTTTGTTGCAATGGCAAAAATGCAAATGAATCTAAAATGCTTATCACCAGTAGGATGGTTAATCAACTATCTATTTAAGGGACAATTACAGGGCATAGAAATACGTGAATGATGGTCTCATGCATCAACAGGGATGAGTCTAAAAACCCAACTGCTAAGTAAAAGAAAAAAAAATCAGGATACCTACATGATGAACAGCGTTTAAGTGAAATTTAATCAAATGCACAGTGATACCATGTGTTGTGTAGGGATAGATATAAAGTGGAGAATGATGCACATCCAATTTAGAATAATGGTGATTTCTGGGGTCAAAGGAGGATCACGGGAGAGGGGTCATTATGGAAGGGTATGCAAGCTATCATCCATCATGTTCTATTTCTCAAGTTGGGTAGTGGCTACAAGAGCGTTCATTAAGTTACTAGTGATACCCTTTTAGTATGTATGTCCAATGCATTTCATTTAAAATGAGGAAAAAATGAAAATAAAAGGAAAACCAATGTCCTGAGCACCTCCATCACCAGGTAGCCATGACTGGGCTGCAGAGAGAAGAGCACTGGACAAGGAGTGGCTCCTCGCTGGGCTGTAGAAATGTTAGCAATTGGCGTTGAGCACCTCGTTTCATCCACCTTGGCACCAGTTTCCTCATCTGCACAACGGGAACCATAATATCCTCCTTGTTCACAGGGTGATTGTAAAAATCCAATGAGATAATAGTTCTTAAAGTGCTTCTGAGAATGGTGGTCACTCATGTTAGGAATAGCCTGGAGGCCAATGGGAAAAGAAAGATTAGGAAAGTGAGTCTGACCAACGTCAGATCATATGAGGGGCATTTGAAGGAATAAAGGATGCTCACGATGGACTAAGGAAGCCTCCAAAATTACATGATCACAGTTTTAAATTTTGGGAACATCTGCTCATGTCAAACACTTTATTCTCTGAAGGTCCAGAAGGTATACCCTGGGTACATGGGCGGATGTTTCTGGGAGGAGAAATTCATTGGCAAATAGAGGGCGGAAGAGCTTCTTAAAGAACAAATTTTGCAGCCACTGGATCAGGTATCTCCAAAACTTAGACTGAACTCTACCAGTCAGAAAAAAAATACTCTGAGAACGGGCAAGGGAGAAGCAGGTGACCTCTGGGTGCCTCACAAGTCAGTCCCTTGTTCAGCGCTCCTAACGCTCTCTGAAATGCCTCCTTGTGCGAATATAGTTATAGAAACCCTAAAATAACCAAACCACTCAAATGACGTCAAGAACCGATAGGAAACAACAGATGGCCTCGGTGGCATTTTAAAGTGTTACGGTTTTGCTATGTTCGGAACAGGGGAAAAGAAAATTCTGAGTGTAAATCATAAATATTAGCTTTAGTTACCCAATTATTTTTATAATGAAGTTATTATTTGGCCATCTGGATGGAATCATACTGCAAGGGGTGGCAAGGGGTCACCTGAGAGAAAGGGAGGGAGGCAGAACCAACCAGCTTAAAGGAAAATCACCTCCCAGACTCCGGTACACAAGTAGCCACCCTCTTGGCAAACTGTGAATGAGGGAAGGAAGGCGTGTGACTGGAGAGGCAGCCTCACCGGAGACCAGATGAGCGGCAGCTACACTGTGGGTATGATACGACCATTCAGGCAGGCTCTTCCAAAAACTTTTCTTTTTCCACTTACTGATTCACCAAATTGTACCATTTCAGAGACAGTATCATGGAAGACTGGCAGTTTTAGGGTCAGGCTCCTTGGGTTCAAATCCCAGCTCTGCCATTTCATAGGTGATGCCCTTGGGCAAGTTTCTAAGACTCTTTTAGCCTTTACTTCTCCATCTGCAAAATGGAATTTTAGGTGGGAAAATACACACACATTCGCACACACATGTACGCGTGTACACACAGAGCTCAGCAGACAGGAAGGCCTCATTAAATGGTGTCCTTACATGTTCAAAGCCTAACTCCTCCAGCTTTTTCCAGTGTGACAGGTTTTCAACAGTTGCTCTTTTCTCCACGTGAATGACCAAATTATGTCCTTATCCTGAGGGTGGGTTTTCACAGGAAGGAGACTATAGCCGGGCAGACCTGCCTGTGGGAGACTGGAGGGAGCTGGGCCTCCTTTGAGGGCTTGAAAATAGCTGAGGGTCAGCTCTTGGAAGGAGGCTCCCACCCTCTACTTCACAGCTGGGTTGCTTTCTTACGAGTTCAATGGGCATCTTCTTGGGGGAGGGGGTTGGCCCTCTCTGGATGGGTTTCCTGGATGAAGATTCTGAAGCTTTCAGGAGAATGATGGCAAAGAGAGCAGAGGGGGAAATCTTTCCTGTTGCATACAAGGCCTGGAGGAAGCTCCTGGCTCCCAGAGTGCAGACCCTGAGGCTGGGGCATTCCTGAGCTGGCCGGGTTATCTTTGCTCCCCTGCCAGTTAGCCTTCGGTGGGTAGGGGAGAGGGGATGCTTTAAGAAGCGAGAGGGAAAAGAGAACAGGTACCTCTTAGGGCTTCTAGAAAGAGTACTAAGCAAGTTCCTGCTGTGGGGTGCAGTCACTCATCCTTAGAACAAGATTTTAGCTGCCTTCTGGGCCAAACTTCTATTTCATAAATGAAAAAAAATGGTTCCCAAGAGAGTGCCAGTGGCTTTCCTGAAAGGCCCCCGATGGCCTAGTGGCAGAGATGGAATGAGACCCTAGGCCCCCTGACCTCAGTTCTGGACTCTTTCCACTCAAGCAAGGGTTGCAAGCAATGGCCATCGGCCAAATCACAAGGTAAGAATTGGTTTTACACTTTTAAATGGTTGAAAAAATGAATAGTATGAAATGTCGTGACACGTACAAGTTCTATGGAGGTCAAATTTCAGTGTCCATCAGTAAGTTTTATTGGAACACAGCCACCCGTCCGTCTAGGTACTGCTCACAGGTACTACCTGTGAGCTCTAAGGGCAGAACTGAGTGGCTGAGACAGGAGCTGCATGGTGTGCAACGCTTGAATGTTCACCACTTGGCCCTTTACAGAAAACGTCTGTAGAAACCTGCACTAACTCCTGTCACTCCTGTGCGCTGGGAAACAGATTAGCGATGAAAAGAGGAAAGAAGGTGTTTATAAGGCACATAGTGTTAAACAATCCTGCATGAGCTTTGGTCTGGCTTGCTCAGAAAATCCACTCTGTGCCTCTTGCGTACCTATAATAGAGGAGAACAAATGACTCCATATTGGATCTGTTTCTTTAGTTTTGACCACTGTACCCTGTTTTCTAGGCTGTCTTGCCAGCTCTGCACCTTTTGGGAAACAATGTTGCCTTTAGCCTGAAATAGACAGGAGAGCCTGTTCTTGGGGCTCTGTCCTTTAAGGATGTTAGCACTTCTGCACTTGTGTAGAGATGGCAAGTTGCAAAATAGAGAATAACCTTTGTTTTGTTGAATTACAGGGACACCATGGCCTGAGCCACGTGGACGGCTGCAGGAGCAAAGAATTCCTGCAGCAAGAAGTTTGCAACAACTAATCACACCCCCTCCCCTGTTTTTTTGACCGGAGGAGGATGGTTCCCCAAGACATTGGTCTGCCATTCTCTCGGTCTGCCGGCTTTCCAAATAAAGTCGCTATTCCTTGCCCCGACACCTCGTCTCCCTATTTATTGGCCTGTTGTGTGGTGAGCAGAATGAGTCTGGACTCAGTAACATACCTGGTGGCCGGAAGCCTGCCCACTCACTCCAGTGGGGAAGCTAATGTAATAATGAGAGTGTTAATTGTGTTCCTGACCAGTGCCTCATGATGGCCTCCATTCTCCTGCACAAGGAAAGACTGAAAGGAAGATGTGGCCACCCTACTGGTCCTTGAGAACCAAGGAGCCTGAAAGCCCCAGTCCTTCTCTCTCTGAAAGAATCCTGATCAAATGTTATTGGATATTAAATATGCATTACGGAAAGCATTAATTGAGGATTTAATATGCTCCCTAATTAAAATTTGGTGGAGAGAAGTTCATCATATTTAGAAACACAGTATTAAAAATCCTCAGAAACTTAATAAAATTATAAATTGGAATATCTTCTCTGAAATTAATGAGCCAAAATATTATCGCCAAGCAGGACTCAGCCGTGTCTGGAATTCTGAAGGTCATATGGAGTCATAAAAATGCAGTTTTCAGTTTTATGGTTTCCGAACAATAATAAGGCTGAGGAGAAAGCTGGAAGGGAAAAAAAAATCATCTTGGCTACACAAGGCAATTAATATAATAAGAAGCCCTAAGCTGGTGACTTAGGCAGAGAAACAGGTCTAATTTAGAGTTCTAAACTTCAAGTAGTGGGTGGATGTGTGATAGATAGTGAGGTCAGGTGGGTCTGGAGCAACGCATGATGGGTTGGAGGGAGACGGTCATGCGGGGAGGTGGCGGGGGAGAGAGGGACAGGAGAGGGCATCTGAAAATCAGAGGGGAAATGTCCTGATAATGAAATCCACCTGGAAAGGAACAAAAGCCCAGAGAACAGTGAGCTCTCAGTCACTGGAAGAATTCAGGTAGCGGCTGTTTAGAATCCTGGAGTAGAGATGCCTACCCTGGGTGGAGTTCAGACTAGATGACATCCAAGTGCACCTCTAGGTTAAGAGTTTGAAATTCTGAACACTCTGGTTACTGGGGGGAAAGGTGGGGAGGGATAGACTAGGAGTGTGGGATTAATATATACACATTACTATATATAAAAGAGGTAAACAACAAGGACCTACAGTATAGTACAGAGAGCTCTATTCAATTTCTTGTAATGAACTATAATAGAAAAGAATCCAATATATATATAAAGAGTTTGAAAGTCTGTGAGCTTTGAAGATCAATTCAGCTGGGAAGTGGCAATGACATTAAACAGTCTGCTGACCTGACTCACCCTTGAGTGCCCCAAAAGAGGGGTCAGGGACCTCAGACCCCTTCCTTAATGCACGTTCACTGACACTGTATCCTGTCTTCCCACCTCCATGCTCTTTCCCACCCTAGACCTTGTTGCTGCTCCTGAAATGCTTTGGCCGCCTCCACCCACTCCCCATTAGTTCTCTGGATCTGGAACAAGGCTCACCTCTCCCTGGGACCACTTCCATCTCCAGCCATCAGCCCCTTTCCCAAACCCCTGCCACAGGTCAAGTTGGAAGCACTCATGTCACATTTAACCATAAGCGCTATTTGTGGAATGATTCTCAGGGGCGGTTTCTGCCTCTCAATCTCTTACTGACTCCCCAAAGGCAAGGAGACACACATGTATTCTCTAACAAGCCGTCATTTGATTTACGTTAGACCCGACACATGTGTTAATAAGGAGTTAAGCCATATTCCTAAATGAAACGGGGAGCAGGAGCCTTTACCCAGGGGTGTTTCCTGAACTTTGTGAGCCTCTGTGTCCTCAGCAGGTGAATCCAGACTGAGGGCACATCCTGAGTGTTCTCTATAGCTCAGTGGGTCCACGGTAGCATGCGTAGGGAGGCCGCTCTCGCCTCTCCCATCCACTGCTTGGAGAGTGATCACCCGTCCCCAGCACCCAGACCACCTATCACCTAGGCTTTGCACTTTAACAAAAGTTCCCACACCTTATGCTAAATGCTGGGGAAGTGGCAGAGCCACTGAAAGACCCCAGATGAAAATATCTGTACTTTCCTTATGTGCTTGTGAAGAAAATATTTATGTATGTGTGCAATTGAAATCTCCTGGCAATAACTCTTCAGTCTTCCCAGGGGTCAGTGGCCCACAGGTTGGAAAGTCATTCCACATCATTAAATTTTCATTTGGAGAGAAAAATAAAACCCTGAATAATATGATCACTGGGTCATCCTTTCCACAGGTCAGGATGTCAAGTAATTAGAAAAACACTCCTGTTATTAATAAATCATCACTGCTTAAAGTTTTGGCAGTTGGCAAGAAACTGTGCTAGGTGCTGGAGAAGCAGGGAGATTACAAATATAAGGCACAGGTCCTGCCCACAGTGGGCTTAGAGTCTCATTGGGAGCCCAGCCAGACACACCTGCAGCATAAACCCGTGGAGAACGCCAAGAGACCAGTGCCAGACGTAGTCTAACAGACTTCAGAGGAGACCATGCTTGTTGCTGAAGGAGCAGAGAGTGAAGATTCTCTGCAGAGAACAGTATCAAGATATTTTATACATACTGAAAATGGGAAAGGAAAAACATCCCGGGTCCTGAAGAGCTGGGTTTCTTCAACACAGTTTTTTCAAATTGTTTAAAGAGCTACCATTTTCAATTATAGTCACCATGGTCCAACTGGTATGTCATCAGTATCTTTTACCAGACAGGCCCAATGATCTGTTGCTACAAGCACATGGAAGGCTTTCAAGGACAATCCCTATTTAACGTGTCTGGGTCACATGCCTGGGGACGGATGCATCGTGGACTGGTTGGGGCAGCCAAACCTCACTCCAACATTAGTGTGCAAGACAACTTTTGTGTATAAAATTTGAATCTTGATCATTTGATCAAATGAAAGAAAGAAGAAGTGATAATTATGAACTGAGAACAGGCACAGATTTTGAAGCAGCACTGTGTGTTTACTCAACTGGCTTATAAACGGATTTGCCGCAGCAGTTCCGCAGTGAATGTTACTGTGATGTTCCACACCCATCAGTGCAAGGAGCACAAGGAATTATGGGAGTAGACAGAGACATCCCCTCATTTGGTGCATCTTGGACACAAGTCAAGGCTGGACACACATCTTGGTGGCTGTCTCCAGAAATGTCCCCTGTCTCTCCCAAGATCTCCATTCCTGGACACTTTTATGAAAGTTTCTTGATCCATATGATGATCTTGGATGTTGGCTTTGTCACCTGAGACCCAAGGTAGGCTTTTATCCACAGTTACTCAATGCTGACTTCTACAGGAAGGTTCTTTCTAAGGGACTGTGTTTGTAATTTGTTTGGCCAGTTAGTGCAGCTAGGACACTGACTGCTTTGTATTTCTGTAAACAGTTTTCATACACGTGTCTTATCTCCTCACTTATACCACGAGTATTTTATAAGTAGAGACTGCATCTAAAATAGCTTAGGCTTCCCACAGTGGCTAGCCATCCAGCAGATGATTTGCTTATGTAAGAAGTCACGTCTCCCACCTGTCATTGACCCCCAACTCCTACCCATCCTTCAAGGCCCAGATAATAATCCTCCTGCATCAGCACAACCTCCCCTTCTTGTTGGTCACGCAGTGCTTCGTCTGTTACAGCAGAGATGTTCAGGCACACACCTGCTTCCTTTATCAGGCCACCAGCCTGGGAGGAGACAAGCCTGTGGACGAGCACGCAGGCGAAGTCAGACAGCATTCAGATCTGGTCTGCCTTGCGCCAGCTGTGTGATCTTAGGGGAAGGGACTTACTCATCTGTGCCTCCATCTTTTCATCTGTAAAATGGGGATAATAATAGCACTTACTACAGAGATGCTCTGAGGATTCACCACATTCATGTACGTAAAATGCTTTTATAACAGTGCCTGGTCCATAAGGCAGAAGTAATCAATGGAAGCTATTATCTATTCTTATTTATTAAAGGGAGAAAGGATTTTGTTGTTTCAATCTTCATCTCTCCTGTGCCATCTAACCCAGTAACTGCACATAATAGGTAATTGCTATGGTCTGAATATGTGTGTCCCCCTTCAAATTCGTGTGTTGAAATCCTAATACACAATTCGATGTTATTAGGAGGTGGCATCTTTGGGAGGTGATTAGGTCATGAGGGTGGAACCCTCATGAATGGGATCAGTGTCCTTATAAAAGTGCCTCCAGAGAGCTCTCTAGCCCTTCCTACCAGGTGAGGACACTGCGGGGAGGTGCTGGCTGTGGAGAGGTAGCAGAACACTTCACCCCCAAATATACCACTTTGGAATATTGATTATTTTAAGCTGTAGACACTTGAAAAATAGGAAATGCAGGGAGATGCTTTCTCAGAATTCCTCTTCTCTGCCTCAACACAGATCCTCCAAAAGGAATTCGGTTTTCATAGATCTGTCCCTGGGAATTCCATCAACCAGGGAGGATTCATCTTGTCACAGGGGAGGAAATGAAGTCAAAGCCACACCCAGACACGCTTCGTCACAAACTATCACACCCCACCTATTCTTCTGAGAGCCCATCCATCATTCCTAAAAACCTCTCCCCTAAGACACTTACGTTCCTCCTTCTCTTTCCCTATGAAGATGCATTTAAACTGAATTCCAAGTCACCTTGGAAGTGACTCATTTTTCCTTAGGCATCTCCCACGTATACATGGAGTATACATGTGAATAACTTCTGTTTCTCTTCCCCTTGATAATCTTTTATTCCAAGGCTCCAGCCAAGAGCTCAGAAGGGTAGAGGGAATTACTTTCCTTCCCCTACACTATGAGCTCAGAAGAGGTCCCTCACTCAGCCATGCTGGCACCTTGATCTTGGACTTCTCAGCCTCCAGAACTGTGAGTAATAAATTTCTATTTATAAGCTACCAGGTCTGTATTTTACTACAGCAGCCTGAATGGACGAAAACAGTATCGAATGAACTTCTCCTGATTAAGTGGCTGAATGACTATACAGCACAGTATTATCATTAGTTTCAGATTAAAGGGAAAAGAAATTATACAGCTTCTGATGACGTGAATTTGGGGGCTTCAGCAGAACAGCATATTGGTTAGTTACAGAGATCTGGAGACAGACATAACAGTCTGCGCCATTTAACTAGCTGTGCAAACTTGAGCAAAGGACTTAACCTCTCTGGGCCTCCATGAAATGAATATACAGCAGTCCCTAGCTCACGAGTTATGTTGAAAATGAAAGGACAAAGTAAACCTACAACACCCAGAAGGCTGCAGGTCCTCAGAAAGGGCCCTGACGACAAGGACAACAGTGAGAGGAACAGAGCAAGACCAGACCAGCCAGGACCGTCTTCTTTTCTTTCACCCCACAGCTCTTGCTTCTGAAATGTGCTCAGGTCAAACCTAGGCCTGACCTCAGAGCCTGGCCTCCCAGGGAGCAGTATGCAGGACTCAGGGGCTACCTTCCTTCCTGCTGAAAACTCATAATAAGGCAGAAACCCCAAACCTAATTACCAGGCAAATAACTAAAAAAAGCTACAAACCAGAAAGCCATTCCCTGCCCAGCTTTCTGCCAGCCTGCAGCGTTAGCACCCACTGGGAGCGTCTCAGAAGACAGGCCAAGGACACAAATATTGCATAAAACTCTCCTAGGTCAGGTCTTGAGACAAGAAAAAAGGAGCACTTCTGTGCGGCTTTTTACAGTGGGAGGTGTGCGCATGCGCGAGCGCTTGTGCGTGAGTGCGTGCGCCCACGTGCGCCTGCGTGTGTGTGTGTGTGCGTGTGTGTGTGTGTGTGTGTGTGTGTGTGTGTGTGCGCGCGCGCATGCGTGCACCGTGGGCTTTCCTGCAATTTAACACGCATCGCAACAGCAAAGACCCCAAGAAGACCACAGTCGACCTGGTGCGCCAAGAGTTGCCCGCTAACTCTCTGTTTTTATGAAGAATATTAGACATTTGCACAGAGTGCTGGAAACCCTCTAAAGAGAATGGGCTTCTTGTTTACTGGTGGCAGCTTGATGTCATCAGCAATGCCAGGAGCACTCCAGTGTACCCACTGGTTTGTGTATTAGGAGCTGCGCTATCTCCCGGTGATCGTTGTCTGTTCAGAACCCAGGCAGAATGCCTTATCTCTTTTACCGAATTTCTAATGTCTCAAGGAATCCAATTTGCAAAACGAAACTACCATGTAGTCAGAAGGCTTGTGATAGGCTTTATCAGTTACTCTGTGGTTTTTTTCCACAGCTAAACAACGGCTCTTCAGCCAATGGGTCGAGTAACTCATCTCCAGATTGTCTTTAAAGACTCAAAAATTTGAAGGATTGTTTTTTCAGTTGAGATTGAGAAAGATGTCATTGTCATATTAAAAAGCAAGGAAACCTGGTCTTTGGGGTATAAGATTTCCCACTCCTCCCTGTGAATTAGGTCAGAGAATCCTCTTTCCTTCTCTCCCAGAGAACCACACAGGAGACCAACTTTGGGAGAGATTTAAATTGGGTATTTTCATTTAAATTTTAGTTTTCATAATTAAAATGCTGTTAATATACAATCAAACATTAATCACATTCTGACACGTGCTAACCTCCCTTGAAAGCCAGCAGACAGATGGTCTTTGATCAGGTTTACTATCTAAACAAGAGGAAGAAAAATGGAGCTACAAGGGGCAAGGGCTGGGGAATAGAAGGTGGCTAGTGGGACCTCAGGAAAAGGAAATTCTATTTTAAAATCACTTGATCAGTGGAGAACACACAACTTGTTCTTGATACTGCCCTTGGATAGGTACGGCGCGGGCTCTGGGGTGGATTTTTGCACGCTACGCTGTCGTATTTCTATCAAGGGGGAAACAAAGCAAACAGATCACTTTGAATAAATGGGTATTTCATCAGCCTTTCCTCTGAGTAACAGTAACGAGCCTTGCTCTGGGTGACCCGCTTTCTGAAGGCTGCTCCAACAATTACAGGGACGTCTCCTCTGACAAACGGTTCCAGAACACATCTTCCTAAATCTTAAATTCTCTCTCTTGCTCCTTTATAGAGAATGATGTGAGAAATAAAAGAAATGATGCGTATGTCCGGTTAGAGTAATAAATATGCAGAAGATATTGTAGTATGATTATAGGTTTTTCATGGCTCTAAGTGTGGCTTAAGTAAATTCATCTTGGAAGGAGTTTCCCGTTTTTAAAATGGAGACACAGGCATAGACTAGAAAATGCCTCTTTGTCTTTAAAGTGAACTTACTTTGACCTTTTGAATGAGTGGCTTGTCACATTTTATCTGTATCCTAAAGGGACTGTAAACTCTTTTCTTCAGGGTGATGCTCAGGCCGGGCAGTCAGGCCATCTGGTCAGTCCCTTGGGCTGAGCACCTGTGATACACAGGAACCCCTCACCTGGGCTTGCAGGAGACGTGCTCAGGTGGAGCTCTTTGCCCATCGGGGAGCAGTGTCTCTGGGCTTTCAGGAGCCGACACTAACACTTATCTAGCAGTTTCAAGTTTACAAAATGTACCTTCATGTATATTGGAGCCTCCACATCATCCTGTTGGGTCAACAGAGTGGCAAATTTTACTCCCATTTTGTAGGTTAAACCACGGAGACTCGGAGAAGCTCAGTGACCTGTCCCAAACCCACAGCTGGCAGGTAATGGAGCAGGAATGGGAGCTAAGCCTTCCTGGAACCCCGCTGTCTCTCCCACTATAGATGACTTCCATCCGGAACATCCTGGGCTAACGGGCTACCTGGCTCACGATTACCAACAAAGCGCTCTCGTCTCTGTTCATCTGCGGAGGATGCAAAATTCAAAATGCCATCCCAGCTAGGAATCCTGTTAAAGAATGCTAATCAAATCTGGCCTGATTTGATGTCAGCTCTTCTGTTGATCCCAATTGTGAAGCTAGGCTGTAATTAATACATAAAGGATGATGATTACACCGAATTAGACAACATATCAAGAGAAACCACTATTTTAGACCATCTTTCAGTGGTTCCTACACCTTCAAGAAGTATAATTTTCTAACGAGGCAATTCTTATTGGGTTAAAAGACTACCCAAATGATACTCATGGTCTCTGGCATTGACTGTTAATGTCCCATGTCATTCTTCTTTTGTTTTCCAATGAAACAAGTTCCTCTTCATTTTCCCACATTCTTTTCTCCTTCCGGTGCGGTGTTTGTCTTTTCCTTCCATATGGGAGCGTGTAACTTTAAATCAAAATAAGAGGCAGAATAACAGAGGGTCTCACATCTGCCTTCCTGAGTATCAAAATATCTTATGAGGCCTGAAAAAGAAGCTATCAAAGAGGCATAAAGGAAACAATAAACATGAAAAGAACAGTAGGATATTTGAAAAGGAGAAAAATATCTCAGCCAACAGAGACGGACACTTTTATGGTGACTACCTTGGGAAAAATATCATCAGAAAAGAAGTTGTCTTGCGTTTCTCCCCCCACTGGGGAGGTGGAGACCTCCGCTCTTCAGAAACACCACTCCCCTACAGCCCCTGAAAACAGAGCCTGGGGACTATCTCCTCTTATCGATGGGCCCAGAGAGCGGGTTGGAGGAGCTTGGCAGGAGACACAGTTACTGGTGATTGATGGACCCAAAAGCAAGATTCCAGAGAGAAAGTTGATGTCTCTATCCAGGGTGCAGGTTGGAGTGGTGTCTGGAAGGGTAAAAGGACCAGGATGCTGGCTGAACTGGTCCTGAGACACCAACTGAAGCCCTGCCAGGTGAGCTGCTTCTGTCAACTGGGTGTCGCATTTTATCCCAACTTAACTCACTATCTGCATAAAAACTAACATCTCTGTACAACAGCAAAGTGATAGGATCCTTGTGAGACAGGAAGGAAGGGGGCAAGACACAGCCATTCAAGAAATAACAGCAATTAACACCAAGGTGGCAGGAAATTCAACTCCCAGCAGGTCTTGAGGCCCAAGATGGCAGGAGATCTGACTTCTAGTGGACCTTGAGCTTCATTATACACTCATTGTAATATTAACATGGTCAATGGCACTCCCACGGGTGCCATGGCAGTTCCAAGGCTGACCCTAAAAGGTCAAAAGCTGGGCTGTGGCCCCGTTCCTGGAATCCGAGCCACTTCCCCAAAGTAGTTGAAATAATCCTCCACTTGTTAGCATATAAAACAACCAACTGAGCCCATTAAAACTAACCCCCACACCTCGTGGCCACTCTCCTGAGTAAGATGGCCTGCACTCTGTCTATGGAGTGTGTACCTACTGTTACTTTAAACTAAGTACCCAGCCCCACACCTTGTAGCCTTCTCCGGCCTTCTGAGATGGCCTGCTCTCTGTCTGTGGAGTATGTATCTCGGAATAAATCTACCTTCACTCAACTGTGGCTCACTCTTGAATTCTTTCCTGCGTGAAGCCAAGGACCCACAACTTGGTGAGGCATGTCCCAGGGACTCAACCGAGACCTGGGACGGGGGCAACCTCACCCCCCACATTTATTTTCCTGTTGTCACTTGAATGATACAAGGCTGGTTCTTCCTACATTTATCCCTACCCGACCCCACCCCAGGACCTAGCACAGGATGGAACACTCAGTGGACTCTGAGGTCTTCACTGCACAGCGCTGCCCTCTGGGGAAAGGATTCCTTCCTAATTACCTTTATTTCCCCCGAGCGCTCCTCAAAGCCTTGCACTTAATGGCCAGCTAATAAATATTTGCTGAATGACATGTCTAGTGCTCACTAAAGGCTTGTTCAATTCGAATAGAAGGTAAGACTTCAAAAATTAATTCCAAAGTTGCCTCTGAGGAGTAGTGCTAAGAAATACTGTGAGTAAAACAATGGTTTACATTCTTTGAGTACTTACTTCGTGCTAGACTTCCCTCTGTTACCTTACTTATGCTCACAACAGCCCCTTGAAGTCAGTACTGGTTGTTACTCATATCCTATAGACGGGCAAACATAGAGATGAACTCAGTAGCTCATGGTTGAATAGCTAAAGTCAGGACCCAACAAAGTGTTTCTATAATAAAAGACACCACCTGTAATAGCCTTTAATGAGAGAGGATATGAAAACGAATACATGTATGTATACGCAGGACTGGGACATTGTGCTGTACACCAGAAATTGACACATTGTAACTGACTGTATTCAATTAAAGAAAAACATAATAAAAATAAATAAATAAAAGGCACCAGAGAGGAAAAGTATAAATCTGGTGTTTTGCCCTCTTCAGCGGTCCTTCAGATAGTTCCCATGGCCAGCGCAATTGATGGTGCAGAAATCAGTTATCAAGGCGGAAAGGCAGGCTGCAGATAGATAAGGCCTGTGCAAATGGACAAAAAACGACATGCCTCAGTGGGAGGACTGATGGAAAGGATTAGGATTGCGTCCGAGAAATGTGCTGATTCTTATCCCGCAGTGACGGTGTCCTGACCTTTGCTAAAGAAACAAATCTAGGAAAATGTTTGTAATGGGATCTAGCCTAGTTCTTTTTAGATGTAGGAAGCTGTGGGCTGTGGAGAGGATGGACAGCTTCTTGACAGTGATCTTGGACAGCTGTATAAAAACCTGCGAGAATGCCCATCCTGGCCACTGTCACTGCCACTGTTGTAGGCAGAGCACTGAGGGATCTCAATGGCTGCAAGCAGCTGGGCCATCCATGGGTGTCCTGTCACCCTCAAAAATACGCTGTAAAAAATCTATATTAAGGAACATTGGAAAGGGATGCTAGGTGAATGGACAATGTGAAACCAAGTTGAACAATGGCCCATCGTTGGCACGTAGCACAAGCTATCATTGGTCCAAAGCAGAGCGGGAGGGGCTTGCACCTCTGCCAGGACTGGCCTTTGGACAAGCTCCATCTCCACTTACCATGTTGTTCTGCAAGAGTGAGATTTCTTATTAACTACTTCCCTTGAACCGTGGGTTCCGGCACGCTATTAGCCCACTGGAGGTGATCATTGTATGTTTGACCAATGAATAATGAAACGAAAGAATAAGTTTTATGGCCCATTAAGGATTCACTTTAACTAAAGAATGTTGTGCATGCCTTCAGAACTAAAAGGAACCCCAGAATACATATAGTCAAATGTTTTGAAAAGACCTTAAAGTGAACTGGGAACTGCGTTTTACAGATGCTGGGATGTTTGGCCAAAAATGGAGAGGGGAGTGGAGGGAAGTCCATGATCGATGGGGCTCGGGAACTTAAAGTTCAACAGAGTTAACTATGACCCTTAAAGCAAGATTCCAGTTTTCTAAGATGCCAATACGGACTATGTGTCTTCAGTGGGTGTTATATACATAGTCGAATATATTTGATCGTGAAAATTATTTTTAATTAACATTTGAAAATTTCTGCAGAAAACTATAGCTTAGTAGATACTGAAGAATGTTATAAGGCTGAGGCATGCCATGCTGTATGTTAGTTAGCTTTCAGACATTCTTTCCAGAAACTTCTACAATATGTATATAGTTCTAAATGATAATGAAGAGGATGAAGAACAAATGACAGCTTGTTCCTGTCCCTGAACATCTTACAGTTGGATAAGAACCGTGACAATTACACTAATATTAATAGTATTAATATAAATTCCCAGCTTGCATTGGCAAAAGAAGTACATGGTGAGTTCATGAGAAGGAAACTGTATTTAGAAGTTAAGGGAAGAAAATAAGTTAGACCATACCCGGTGGCATAGCATCGAAGTTACTTCCCTGAGTAAATTTTTAGTACCTGTTTGATGACTCACTTATGTGCAAGGAAAAAGCAGGAATAAAAATGTCTGGTTTTTGAGGTTTTGACATATAAGTAAATTTCTAAGAAGTCGAAGGACTCTCATCCTGAGCGGTGGCATTCTTTAATAAATCACCACTCACCTGGAGATGGTAAACAAAATAAACCTTTCAGATGCATCTGTATTTCCTGCCAAAGATGAGGCCGAGGGTGAACTTGTCTCTGGTTCAGACCCACTTTCTTTAAAATTCTTGCTCCCAGAAAACTCCTGTGGCCCCAGCCCCTCACATGGGCTTCCCCTTCCCTGTGGGGTGCTCTTCCTCTCATCCTCCCCTAGCCTGCCCCTCCTCCCTCCAGTCTCGGCTTGAATGGCCCCTCTCCCGGGCTTGGTTTGATCCCTCCAATCTAAATCAAGCCCCTCCCTTGAGTCTCTCCCAACATTTCTGGATACTATGATTGTATATGTATATTTTAAAATGTGTCTTTCCAGTTAGATTAAGCTTCAAGAAGATAGGGGCCATGTCTATTATGTTAACCACCTTATCCCCACCCCTGAGAACACTTGCTGGCATACTCAGTAAATATTTGATGAATGAACACAAGAATGAATGGATGGATGGATGGATGGATGGATGGTTGGAAGGATGGATAAAAATTTCGAATATCAAATTAAAAATTGACACCTAAATTCACTCTCCTGAGTGCTTTGTCCGTCAAAAAAGCTCACTGTGGGAAGTTGTCTGTTTACTCTAATAATATAATCACTGCTTAAAATATGTTTAGAATGCTCCTTGTCAAAGAGTACTTAGTACCTGATTCAGGGTGTTCTGATTTTATGAAACAGCCAAAAATCATTCAGAACTGACTCTGGAGAGCTTGTAGGAAGTTGAGTCATATTTGGTGGGAATCAGGCAACAAAGCTCATCATTTGACTTGAAGGAACAGTTTCCAAACTGGAAATTCTCTGATACCACACGTCGTATCGTCATTAGGATCCGTGAGGAGCCACTGGGGACGTACATGAAAGGGATGACGCTCACTTGGATATTGGTTTGAAAATGAATCCAACGGCTTCAAAGTTTTATTTCCTAATTCGTAGGGTTAGTGAAACATCAGAACAAAAATAATCGAGTCATCTGAGGAGAAACCACCCATCATCCTCAATGGTGTCCAACGGCACTGGCAACAAGAAGGCTAGCCCCGCCTGTCCCATCACCAACAGGGTTTCTCGGAGTCATTGTTCCAAGGGACTTATCAATTTCCCATAAGACTGTTGGGGGGACCCTATTTCAGGATAAAGAATAATAACTGAATGGTATAATGGAGATTCATCTGGTCTGGTACAATTGCCGTCACAACCCACTCTTTTCTTGCACCATAATGAGATCATGTGTGAAAGCCTAAATTATGTAAATGAAAAGGCTCCACTAAGACTGCGGAAATATTCCTGGAGTGTTACACTTGACAACCTCAAAGTGCATTTCACACGGCTAATGACTTCATCACTAACACAACTGCCATGAGTCAAGCAGTTTCCATGGCAACGCCCTAGTACAGCTGTTTACCCATATAAAGTATTGCACCTACTTAGTTACATATACAGACAGATCACTAGATTCCTAGGTACTGAAATTGAAATAATTCAATTTTCAATGTCTCTCTTTATGAAGTGATTCTGCCAGCTATAGGGATTAGCATATCAATGTGACTTTGACAGGGGTTGCTGCAAAAGACATATTTTGCAGGCACTTCATGTCAATTAGAGCCCTAACTGTTTCATGGAATAATCATTCCTGCCAGATTAAGGTCGGGCTGCAAGGTAATTTAATTGGTGCCATTATATGTAGAAAAAAAAATTCTCTAATAGAGTGCATACACTGTCTCTGCCAGGAAAGGGGAGGGCTGCACAAAGCAAACGACTGAAAAGAATTGCCTTCTTAGCCATTTAGAAAGGATTTAAAAGCACCACACACACCAAGATGGGAAATTTTGGGATGTTATTTCCTGAATTAGCTGGGAGGAGAACTTTGAAGGAGAGAGGGGACGTTGGCCAGTTTGTGGTTTTTCTCCAAAGGTTTTGTTTATTTGTTTGTTTGTTTTTCCCTAGAGGAACCCAGAATAGCAGGACAGTTTGACTGATTCATCACCTATGTGACCTTCGTGAATGCTATGGTCACATCTGCTGAGGGTGTCCGCGCAGGGTGAGGGAAAGGAAGGTCACAAAGCAGACAGGGAGCCAGCCCATGTGCCAAGGGGTGGTGTTGAGCCGCGACTCTCCCTTTCCTTGAAGGGTGAAAGGTGCTCATACTTGACTGTCTTCTGCTGCCAGAATTCTCTAATACAGCCCCCCATGGCCTCAGAGAGGCTCTCATTGCCCCAGCTCATATTTGGAGGTCTGGAGAAATGGCTGAGGTTCTGAGTATCCAGGCACAGTGGGTACCACCATTCAAATTTCCCAGTCTCGGTGGGAAAAAGTAGGGAAAATATTCTTAGAAGGAAAGACAATGGCTCAGAAGACATTTTCTGTTTACTGATAACACCTTTAACTCACCTATGTTCACTCATCATTCCCCACTATTACCACGCAACGATTTAGGGGAGAATGAAAAATACTAGACTCATTTTGTTTTGTTCTCATGGGTACCCCCACCAGAAATCATCTCCCAGTTTGAAATGCTCTGAACCAACCACAGCTTTACACATCCTGTATCATGAGAAGAACGAATTTGGCCATTGATCACATCTGATTTTGTATCATTAGTGATTGTCTTGTGTTTTCAGGTCTTCTGTCTTCATCTCCAGCATCTGCTGCAGGATTTGCATTTTTTCTATCTTTGTAGGACCTGGATGATCTTTGTAGGAACTGGATGCCAACACGTAACCCATATGGCATATTTTTTTGTTCAATCATTTTTTTAACATTCATGGATGATGCCGGTAAAGCATTTTTGAAATATTAAACAAAGGAGGCAGTAAGCTTTGGAAGGTGTAGTGCATGCAGGGAAATTACTGCTTGTTAGAGATGCTCTCCAGTGCATCCAGTACTCCCACTTAGGGAAGCTGCACAGGCTTGTCGAGGGCAGCACTGTCCTGCAGAAATATAACGTGGGCCACGTGTGAAATTTTACATTTTCTAGTAGTTAATTTAAAAAGTAGAAATATATAGATAAAATTAATAATGTATTTTGTTTAACCCAAGTATATCCAAAATCGTACCGTGTCAAGGCGGGAACAATATAACATTTATTGAGATGTTTTAGAGTCTTTTCATTTCTTTTTTTCATGCCTCGTCTTTGAAACCCAGTGCATATTTTATACTTAGAGTAGATCTCAGTTCAGACTGGCCGCATCGCCAGTGTTCAGTGGCTGCCAGGGGCTGGTGGCTGTTTTGATTGAAAGACTAGTTCTAAGGCCTCACTGTCACTTAGTAACAGAGCAGCAATAGACCTCCTATCTCCTGACCCTCTGGCCAGTGTTCTTTCCACTACATGAAGCAGAAGCAAGAGAATTCCAGAATGCTGATTTCCTTCCTCCCAGGCCCCTGCAGAACAGCCTGGACTCAGCCATGAGCCAAAACACCTCTGAACAGCTCATAGCCACACAAAGCAGAGAAGTCTCAGGAGAAGTTGATTTGGCCTTGCTTTGAACAATGTAAGCTTAGAATAGTTTGGTGAAAGCTTTTTAAAGGTTGGTGGGAGGAGGGAAGACCAGCCATGGATGGGATCTTGGCAGTTGAAGGCCTGTCAAAGTTATTATCAAGAATCCATTGAATCTGTCCATTTTGTCAGCAGGGAAGACCCTGCCCTCTGTGTTCTATTCTTCTTTTTCAGTGTGAACAGGTCATCAATCAGGCCATGAAGGGATCCCCTCAGCTTCTTCAGGTCTTGCCTCGAACTTGACAGTGAACGTCTAAATCACATTAAACGAAAACACAGCCCCGACCTCGCGTGGCACCTGGCCTCTCTTAGCAGAGAGAAGCTCTCTGTGAGTTAGTGTGCCATCCCAGAGAGCAGGGCCCATCTCTCCTCTGCCCAGCCTGGGGGAAGGATGCTTTTTAGGGGAAATAGGCACACCCGGGCTGAACAGGGAGCACAGATGATGCGGGGGAATTTTTTGTTTGAGGATATAGATTATATTCCAGAAATTTTGCCACGTTGCCCCTGCAGCAAGACTCCTGGGTGTGCTGGCTATGGGATGGGGAGAAACTTAAGAGCACTAGTCTGTGATTCTTTTCAGCTTAAAGAGCAGAACTGTCACCCTTTTATACCGATGGGTAGATTTTTGTGTCACAGAAATCCCCAAGGTATTTAATTAGGGTATTTTCATTAAATTCTAGCTTTCAGCGGGGACTGAAGGGCCGCTATGGGGGTGCCTGGACGTGGAGGGGGTAGGTTCTCCTTTGCTTAAGTCTCCCAGTAGCATCCTTACTACCCACCTCTGGGGCTGGTGGGGCTTGTCTACCAAGTTAAAAGAAAAAGGTGAAAAAATATTTAATGTGATAAGAAATTAAGCAATAAAATGGAATGAAAGAGAAATGGGCATAATAATTGAAGCACATGGTGAGCAGTGCACCAGGTCCCTGCCGGCACTTCCCCATGGAAGGAAGGTAGGTGTTCCCGGCAGGTGGCTGAGAATGACCGGCAGGTGTCCTGGACACCTGCTCATGCAGGGCGTGGGTCCACCGTGAAGGTGCCCAGGCCTGCACGGGCCAGGGAGCCCAGGACTCTTCCATTTACGTTTTGCATGAGTTGGTGGAACGTGCTTTTACGGCAGGTAGGTGGGTTCATCCCCACAGGAACCACAGCAGGACTAGGGACAGCTCCCATCCTCAGTCTCCACCTATTTTGATCAGTGACCTGATCAGGTTGTGTCAGTTACTTAAGAACAGTCTCAGCTGGTGTTCAAAATTGTTATGAGGCGAGAACTATTATTCCCCCAACTTCTGCAGCTCCCTAATAGACAGGGATTTTAGTTCCCTCAAACTTTTGGTCTCTTTTGGCCGTTGGCAATAGACTGTGTGTCTGGCAACTCATGCCACAGAGAGAAGCTAGAAACTGCGGGTGAGGGTACCCTGCCTGCACCACCTGGCTCCGGAAGCTGGCTGGGCTTAGAACAGAGGTGTCTGGAGGGGCAGGGATCTGGCCCAGGGACCCTCCTCTCAGGGCTGGTAATTACATTACACCTCCAAGCATGTGCAGTGGTTCTCTCCATCTTCCTCCTGTCCCACAGGGCGTGGAGCAGGGAGCCTGGCATGACAGCTCTCTGCTCCTGGGGCTGGGGTGGGGTGACTCACATGTTCCCATGTAGGATTGATCCCAATGCACAAGGTTGATACTGGGATGATCACAGGGTTGGGGTTGGTTTTTTGGCAACTGACCCTATTCCTAAATCCACCAGAGACCCAAGAAAACATGCCCAAGAGAAGGCGGGTCAGAACCAACAAACACTGTCACCCTTTGTCTTCTCAGGGGTCATTCACTGTCTTCTCAGTTTTTGTTTCACATCATCCCTGAGAGCTAAATATTTCTATAACGAAGGGTGGCTGTGCCCCAGTGTCCCTGTTTACAGAGGAGAAATGGGAACACATGGACTGAAAGAAACTTGCTCAAAGCCACTGGCCAAGAGCCCGCAGGAGGCGGGGCTGGAGGGCCGTTGTCCTGCGTGGAGCAGATTGGGGAGCAGGGAGGACACACGTGGGACTGTCGTGCCCCCCCTCCCGCCCCCGGGTCACAGGATGGGACAGCAAGGCCTACAGAGTCTGAGTTTATCTGCTGTTCCTGCCCTAGGACCAGAGGGAGAGAACTTTGCGTGTCTGAGAGGAGGTCAAAGCAGGGGGTGATGCCCAAAGGGCATCAGAGCAAGGAGGGCCCCAGCAGGAAGAGGTCAGAGAGCAGGCAAAGTGCGGGTCTGGAACAGCGGGTGATGTGGAGGTCAGGAGGACAAGTGTGGCAGATGAAGCATGATCATTGCACCTTCATGGCTTCCCTTCCTGAAACCCCAGAGCTGGAATCTGAGACACTAAACCTGCCGGCTGTGAAGCCCCTGAGAGACCCTTTCCTTCCCTGCCTCTGATCTCCCCCAGCCTCACGGCAATGAGCTCCCTTCCGTGGCCATGATCGTGAGGTGTTGTTCCGCAGCATCTTTAGTGGCTCCTCTGCAAGGCCTTGACCCCATGTTACCAGTCCCTTTGTTCCGCTGAGGTGACATTGGTGCTTGTCAGCATACTGTTCCTGCATTTCTCCCCCAAATCCTTACCAGCTTCCACCTCTAATTAATGCTGACAGGTAATCCCTCCTCCCACAAGGAACCAATTCCCTCTCCTGAGCAGGTGCACAGCCATCCTTCATCCCCGACGGCTTAGACACAGGCAAACAGGAGGAACATACACAGCATTCCGGAGGCTAGAAAGGAAAAGGTCTTTCTGTTTTCTTTTAAATCTCTGCGGGGTTGGTCAGTTTGTTTTAAATGAGACAGCGTGTAAATGGCTCTCCTTAGGAGAAGGGAGTTCTAATGAACAAGCCTGGCCCATTTTCCACTGGGTAATGAGCGCACCCAGGTAACTGCTGGGAACAGTGATGTATTCAGTTGTCACCCTGATTTTACATGGGGGTTGGGTGGCCTGTTTAATACAAGAACATAAATCTAGCCGCTGTTTTTACAGGTTCCCATTTGGAAAGCCACAGTCTTAGAATAATGCCTGCTCTGTGTTTGCGAGATCAGCACAGCCCTTCCATCACTTCTGTAACATCTCTGAGCATTTTCAGGTACTGTATATTGTAGACGCTAACACTCACACGCGCACATGCACGCACACACACAGAGCCATGAAGACATTTGACCTGTGGATGCCAATGAAAAGAGAGAGAGATTTGTGCATCCTGGAAACCTTCTCATCCCTCAGCTTCTGAGAGGGAGAGAGAGGATGTGAAATGCGTGGAGGCAGCACTCAACCTAAGGTTAGAGCACCCTCCCTGAGCCAGCTGTAAATTGAGTCCATTGTAGTCCCTTTGTTTTCTTCATCACCCGAATCTTGCATTCTAAGGTTTGGACCTAAGTGTAAATGAGAAATTACAAATCAAAATTTTAATAAAGGAGAAATGAGAGACCACAAGACGATGGGAGATTGGACATGTGTGTCTGTGGCATGTGCTAAATGGCACTGAAGGAAAAGGCTGGAGGTGGCCAAAACAGCATCAAAATCCTGACATATTTCTGAATCCAAAGAATTCAGAGCATCCAATCAAGGATGTGCAATCATATGAACAAAGATGCAGGTGATGGACCATAGCAGAAAGGAGACGCTCAGTTGTAGGCTAACACTGATGAAGCCAAATGGGTAGTGCTAAAGGAGAATGGATTTCTGAGAATGTTTGGAAGACCAGTCTTAGAAAGGCTCCTGGCCAAACATGGCATAAGTGGAAAGTTACACCCGGATCTGCTGTCAGCAACGCAGAACAGGGGAATTGTTAAGCCACATGGGCCAACCTGTAGAGCTACTGTACAGTGCAGTCCAGGTCTGGTTCTCACCCTTGGCCAGATGTTGGAAATACCTCGGAGCTTTTTAAAAATGTCAGTGTCCAGGCTCCAAACCAGACCACTCGGATGACAAGCTGGGGCCTGGGCACTGGCAGATTTCAAGCTCTCCAGGTGATTCTGATGGGCAACCAAGGCTGAGAATGGCTGCTCTGAAGAAAGGTGTGGCAGCTGTTGATTCCCCAACCTGGTGGCCCAAAATGTGCCCCAAAGAAGGGCTTGCACAGCTTTGGCCCTGAGAGAGACGCCTTACAAGAAACTGACCATGGTTCCCCATTCTCAGGAGGTAAATCCATCAGCCCCAAGAACAACATGGTGGCCGACAGAATGATCCCTGGGTCACAAGGAAGGAATATTCATCCCTACTCTCAATTCTCCCACTAATGAGCTACATGGCCCTTTCTCACCACTGTAGTCCAGTGTCTTGATTGTAATTCATATCTAGCGAGTGAACAAAAATCACTGAGCTCCCCCAGACATTGTGTTTCTTATTTCGTACAATGAAAAGATTACATCACAGATCTCCAAGACTAATCCAAATTCTAAAATTCGGAAACCAATATAGATCCTCTGTAATCTGCCTCCATTCTACGTATAGAACTTATCACCCTTCACATTTAAGCTGGGTGAGGGGAATACGAGAAATCTGTGTAATATCTTTGCAACTTTTCTGTAAACCTTGGACGTCCCAAATTATTCTTGAATTAAGAGTTTATTCCATAAGAGATCTTCCCAACCCATCAAGTGATTTATCCCCTATCTTCTGAACAGATCCTGCAAATTCCGATGTGTCAGCCATTTCCTGGGCTAATCTCCACTGAAACTTTCTTTCCTTTTCCCTTTCTCCTTCCCCTACCATTCCCATTGAAGTCCCACACTCGTAGGTGAAAAGATGCACTTGATCACTTTTGAGGTCCTTCCAGCCCTCACACTCTCGTTTTACACTTTTTTATCTCCTCCAGCTCTCCTGATCGCTCCTTTCAGGACATTTGTGACACTAGTGATACAAACAATAAAAAGCCAAATGAGAAAGAATTAGACTGTGATTAAAACAGCAGGAAGCCACTCCCTCCAGGCTGGGAGAATGAAGGGAGAAGGAAATGTTACTAGAGCCTGGGGTCCAGATAACCCTCTACCTGGTGGGAGTTGTAGCCACGGGGGTGGGGGTTCTCTAGTAGGGACCTGGGCATGGAGGTGACATGGCACCTTCTAAAACACCATCCAAAGCACAAAAGGAAGAAACATACTCGTTTGTCTTTTATTCTCACCCTCCAACCTCCTAATGGAGCCTCCCCTTAACCAAATCCAGGCAAAAGCCAGATATCACAGATACTTGGAAAACAGAACCTTAAAGGATGCAGCCCCGCTGTGATACACAGCAAAGTGGAAACAGTACGAGGAATTGGATTGAGGGCAAAAGGCCAAGAAGCTTCACTGTACCAATAGCTTTTATAACACAATCTAATGCTCAATTGTATCATGTCTTATCTGATACTCTAAGACAGGGTGTTCAACAGAAATATAATGCAAGCCATGAAATGTGGATTGCATATGCTATTTTATATGTTCTAGGAACCATATCAAAAAGACAAATATGTGCAATTAATTTTAATAATATATTTTATTTCACCCAATATATCCAAACTATTATCATTTCAACATGTATCAATATTATCAGATTTAATGAGCTATTTTACATTTTTTTCATACTAAGTCTTTGAGATCCAGTGTGCATTTTACACTTACAGCACATTTCAGTTTGGGCATTTGAAGTGCTCAGTAGTCACATGTGGCTAGTGTCTCCCTACTGGAGTTTTGAGTGATTTCATATGGATTCCAAGTTTTGAGAGAGTGTAAGGCAAGAATTTACCGTGGAGGACATCTCTATACCTAAAGAGACTGCACAGGCGTGAAAGTTCCAACAAATTCTCATTGAACCCAGAATTGTAAGAGGAAGCAAAAAACAAATCAGACACCTATTGAACACAGATCTTAGAAATCTGAGAAAGACAGTGCTGTGTGTACTGGATTAATAACATTTCATACATCATAGGAAGTAGCTTCAGAGTCATGGGCTATGTTACTAATTTGTGTGTTGTTCTTTTGTGATGATGTTGAATGGTGATATATTTGTTTTTACTAGCTTCCATTTTTATTAATAAGAAGTCTGAAAGTGCTCAAAAACTTCCCTCCTGTGATCGTCTCAAAGTTGGAGAGAAATTTTCCTTACAGAGGTAATGACTCAGTGTCTGGGGAACTCTGAGCTGGTAAGAGTTTCAGTGTGTCATGCAAACTGCAAGTCAGATGCACACAGTGTGACACAGTGATTGGTTCTGATTGGGGAAGAAGAGAATGAGATGGGGGTTTCAATGTGACTGTGTCCTGTTTCTTTTAGTCAGTGTTGATTTTATTGCTAGTCTTCACAGCCTACGTGTATTTTGTAAATGTTTTTATACTCTTTTGACTCTTAATAAAATCACAAATGGTATTCACACAAGATATAAGGAAGGAAGGAAGGAAGGAAGGATGGAAGGAAGACAGGAAGGGAATAATGAGGGAGACCTGAAAGAAAGCAGAATATACAAATGGTGTGAACTGACCCACCCAGAGCACTCTGTCCTGGGAGATGACTTCTTGTACTTGGAAATCCCATCTTTACAGTTTGCCCCACTGTCTAGCTTCACACACCCAGAGCAGGTGTCTCCTAGATGTGGAGACCTGCTCTGGGGTGGACAGGCCTGGGCTCTGGCATTTCACTCTGGCAGAAGCCCACTATCTTTTGACAATCCTGTATCCTCCATGAGATGATTCTTCAAGGGCAAACCCTTTGGTTGGCTTTTATGAGAGGGAAGGAAAGACATGTGATTTGCAAAGCTTGGGAAGGTGTTGGTGTGGTGGAAGGGGGCAACTTGGGTCCTGATGCCAGCTGAGCTCATGACAGATCAGGGAGCCAAGTCTTGGCTCCTGGAATAACTCCAGATTTGAAAAAAACACACTACAGGGTTAAGCTGGGGATCTCAGTAACTCTTGAGCATCTCATGACTCCTGCCAGAAGCACCCCCACTGCTGGGTGTTCTATCCCTCCCAGTGGACCCCCACGTGCCATCCAAGCCAGGCCAGAGTGCACTTCTCGGAAGTCGGCACCAGCTCTCAAACCTCATCTTTGTCTTCTTTGGCCCAGTGGTGCTAACTCCTGGACCCAAAGGCTCTCACTGCCACAGGGGCGTGACCTGCATCATCATGGAGCCACCTGGGACTCAGCACTCCACAGATCCAAGGGGACGAAGACTTGGCTTTAGCAAGAGAGCAGCTACATGGGTGAGGAGCCGGCAGCAAGCAGAGACCAGACCAGGGATGCTGAGAGAGCCAGGCAGGTATCTGGGCTCAAGCAGGTCAGAGGTGGAGCCGCTCACTGGAGCTCTGGTGAGCAAGGTTGACTTTGGCTTCTAGAGCCAAGGCTGTCTATCCCTTCTCTGTTTTACACCCTCAGTTGCATGTCAGCATCATTGGCCCTAGAAGTCTTTAACACTGACAGAAGAGGTGTCAGATTAGGGGAGGGAGCCCTACGCCTGAAAGAGGCAGGATTACTTCACCCTCCCTGCTGTCAAGTAATCTTGTTTCTACTAATAAGTAGAGAAGTGATGGACATGCTTTATTTCCCAAGAAATACTTCTAAATTCCCCCCAGCATCTAAGAGAGGCAAGAGAGAGTGATGACAAGCATCCTCGACATATTTCAACTCACAGAATCACATAATTAAATTTGGATTGGAAGGGGCCTGAAGATACAAACAAAAAATATCTAAACTATTCCATTTCACCCCCCAATAATTCATGGTCTTTGAAAGCTGGACTGATGGACATTTTGGTGTTCCTGTAACACAGACCAGTGACAACCGGTCTGATGCTTATGGCAGTGATGGCGTGGTCTTCTGTTTTGTGTATGGATGCACATTGGTGTGCATGCAAATGTGTATATATGTGATTCCAGGAGCATACAAATAAGGTGGCTGGGTTGGAGACATAGTGAGTAAACTCCAAGAATAGCAGGGACACTGTTAACCCCAAGAAAAATGATTTGGAATTTAAATAGCAAGTGTTTGGAAGTGATAGGCAAAATAAACCTGGGAGACTGTTTGCAGTACAGATGGGATCTGATGCTCTCTGAGCAGGGAGAAGGGCTGTCAGTGTTTTGACAGACACAGACTGATGTTCAGGACAGAGCCAAGGAGGTGCTGGGTGGTAGGGCGTCGGGGGCTGGGTGGGAGACCTCCGTGACAGACTGACAAGCCTGAGCAGGAATTCTTCTCCAAGCAGAGGGAGGGGAGAGAGGGGATAGAAGATAAAGGCACAGAAAGACTGCTGGTGGCGGGGTGAGGTGAGGAGGGCAGAACGGCCTTTACCGTGTCTGCCTCTTTGGGGATTATTAAGGAGGTAAAAGAGGGGGCCAAAAGCCAGACCACTGGGGGGTAAGCATCACTTCCCAGCGCTTTATTTCTCTTTGCAGTTTGTGGAGCTGGCAGGCCTGCTTAGTGCTCCAGGCAGGGAAACCCTGATGACAAATGCCTCCCACGAGGGCTGAGGGTCAGAGAGCAGAACTCAACCAGCAGCAACCACACAGAGAGCGTTTCTCTTCCATCAGCCGTGGCAACATTACCCAGAAGGGAAACTAGAACCTGGAGGGGTATAAAAGCATCATTAACGGTGGCCTGAGAGGCAGGAGATGCCCCAGATAGACTCCAATGCTTCGATGGTGGAAATACTACTCTCTGACTGCATACCCTTAACCCACTTGGACCAAATCGTCCCCTGGCCCTCCCAGCCTGCCCAAGACCACTCAGAACCCTTGCACACCATGGAACCCAGCTGTCCCGTGCTCTTCTGTAATCCCACCTGTCTACACTGAGGCCCCTTCTCCCATGTGCCCAACCTCCTCGGGTGGGTGCAGTATCCTCGTTCTGATTCCCCTAGGGAGCTCCTGGGACCACAGCAGCCAGCAGGCAGCGTGGTTGTGTGGCCACAACACCACCTGAAGTCTGGAAGTCTCCACTCAGCTCCTGCCTCTGTCCCTCACTGGCCATGTGCTCCTGAGCAAGCCAGTTACTCTCTTGGAGTGCCAGTTTCCTGGGTTGTGGAGTGAAAATCATGCAGCATGACTAGTAGGCTTGTTGCATCTAGATCAATGATTCTCCACCAGGTTCTTAAACTTTGTCCCTTAGGGGACTTCGGGCAATGTCTGCAGACATATTTGCTTGTTGCAATTGCAGTGGGGAGGGGGGAAAGAGAATGGGGGCGGGGAGTGGGGAAGGTTACTTCTGGCTCCAGTAAGTAGACACCAGACCTGGTCTCTACTCAATATGCTCAATGCACAGGACAGGCCCCACAACACAAAATTATGCTGTCCTCTTTCCCCCAAAACCCATCTAAAATATTAGAAGATCATGCAAAAACTACATTTGGATCATTGAAAACAGTTCAAAAGAGGAAAATATAGTCAAGTCACTGCTTTCCAACAGGTTGACAACAAAAGAAAGGCTGTTAGACTAAATTCATCCCCAAGGAAGGGTGGAGGGTGTGTGCAAGACTAAGCTGCACTTACTGGGACAAACCTATAATGTCTGACTGTTCATGTACATGTTAGGTATGGTCAGGAAGCAGGGAAAATGAAGGCTTCTTAAAAAAGAGAATAAGGAAGAATGGGGACTCTAACTCAGGCATGCTTGATGACAATTTAGTTATTCAGATGGCATCAATCTGTGCTTAAAAATAGAATTTATTTTAAACTTGTTACCAATAGTGTTCTAACTCAATGTTAACATAGGTAGGTAGTACGTAATAGATACTTGTTGAAAACTTGTTGAATCCAACAATGTTCGGAAAAAAATCATGGACTGGATCGTGGACCTTTCTCCCTTAGACACCATTTGTGTTCCTGGACTTGTGATGCTCCCTAATGTTGTACTGCTGTTACCTGATGGATTTGTGCTCCCCCACTTACTCCCTAGTGTCTTTGTCTGCCTAGAAAACTTCCATTCATCCTTCACTTCTCAAAGCTGACCTCCTGAAAGCTGGTCTTGATTTCCTCAGACTTCAGAGCCTCTTGTCCACTCCCTCTGCACTTTGTGCATACTTCTATTATACAAAACCATGTAATTGTGGGAAATTTTTGCAGTTCATTTCTGTCTGGTCCACATGAATTGTCTGATCTTTTAGGATTCATCAGCATAGTTCCTGATCTACCCATGGTAGTGAATTTGCTAATAGGGTGAGTAAATGAAGTATGCACACTGTGAAGTATCTCCTTCCCATGGCCCAGAAGGCTCTCAATGAGCTGCACCAACTACCTCCCAGACCCTGTTTCCCGGCACTCTCCACCTCACACACTTTAATCCAGACCCACCTGGTGTTTGGTCTCCTCGTCGTCACCAAACACCAGGCCCCAGGGCTTCACACCCCTGTTGCAATCATCTGTTGGGCACATTTCCCCCAGATACATGTCATAACTCGTTCCCTCTCATGATTTAGGTCTCTGTTTAAATTTCATCATCACCAAGAGGCTTTCTCTGAACACATTGTCAAAACAGTGCTTTCTTTTTCATTCTCTGTGTTCTCATCTGATTTAGTTTTCTTCTTAGCACTTATCAATAGCCCACATATTTTGTACTTATTTATTTTTTAAAAGTTTTTTCTCCCCCATTGAAATTTGAGCTCAGTGAGGATGGGGATTTTTATCTGCAAATAATAAACAACTAACCACTCATTAATACATGAATGAATGAGTCTGTTACTGTCTTTAATGAGACTACTTTCACCTGATGGTAAAAAGCAGAACTGTAGTCATGAGGCTTCTAGAGGAAATCACTTTTTTTGGATCATCTAATACAGCCATGCACCATTTTAGTTTCTTTAAATATATTAGCTCATTTATTGCTCACAAAAGCTCTAGCACATAGATATCATCACACTCAATTTGAAAGAGGAAGTAGTTGTGATTCTTCCAAATCTCATGCACTTTCTTATACCCTGCTATCTTTACACTATTGCATTATCACAAACCTACCTAGTCCATTGCCTTTATTCAACAATTCATTCAGTACTTGTTGAGTTTATCCCATATGTTTGCATTATGAGAAATGCCTAAAAGCTTTTCTCACAGGAGTTTAGAAAATGCACGTCTTCTTGACTAGTTCCAAGGTAGTAGAGATATATTACAAACAAACGAACAAAAACTAAGAGAGAATTAAGAAGTATTTGTTTATTTTTCCTATTATTTTCGCATATTCTTTCATTGTTATTCACTTTCATCCAACAATAGTCACTAAAGATGTGGAACAACTACCATATACTCTGTGAAACATGAAAAATAGTGCTTTACTGGTCCCCATCCACTGCCACCATTTTTCGAGCCTAAAATCTGTAAAGTTTTGGTTTAAACAAAGTATTTCAGAGAAGCATAATTTTAACATAAGAACAGGAAAGATCATAATTAAGGAAGGAGTTTAAAAAAGAGAGTTCAGTTAATGCACCTCTACAGCTTTTCCCTAGAAGAGACCTTCAAATGCATATGGCAGGCAGAGAATCAAGTCTGGAAAAACTGTTCTTGGAAGAACTGTGCTTGAGAACTCATACCAAGAATAACATTCTCAAGGGAACTTGGGTGTCTTCAACAAGGAGTAAATGATGTTGAAGAGGACAAGTGATTTGAGTTACCAAGGAAGCTACAGAGAATTGTGACTCAGACTCCTTGGGCAAGCCCTGAAATACTGCTATAGACGTAAACGTAAATTTGGATCTGAGGACATTGTCTTAACTCTTTTGGGCTGTGGTGGTCCCACTTTAGACATCTATTGACTGGCCATATCCTGTCCAGAAAAAAATACAAATTTGTGAAAGCATAGATTTCTTACTCTGTGGATGACTTTAAGAGCAAAGCCAGCTTAAGAAAATGTTGCCTTCACAGCTGTGGAGGAATCCGACATTTTGAAAAACCTAGATCTTATGAAAGCTTGGATTACAACTCTGAACAAAAGTAATAAAAGATCTGCAGCTGGGATTTAGCCCTGGAAAACAATGGCTAAAGCGTCATTTAACCACAAAGCTTCCAATAATACAAAAGAAAAAAGACTTTGGTTTATTAAAATGTTTAAGTTCTGCTTTGTAAACAAGTAGTGGACTAAAATGTTCTCTTTAAGCCAGACGTTTAATCTCACTAATGAGTACAGCACACATCTTGACTGAATTGACCCAGGAAAGGTCAACATGGGTCAAAGTCTCCAGCCAAATCACGGCTGATCAGTTCGCTCTGGCCTCTGCCCCATGTGCTGTACAGAAGGTCTACGAGTTGTTGGTGCCACCATTGGGCAGGTAGGTTGTGTTATCACTGATACAAGCCTACATAAATGGAATCCAAAAATATAAGAAAGTAGTGGTAAATGATATTACATTAAAGGAGGTATTTCTTGTATTAGTTAATTTTCATTAGTCCTATCTTGGAATTACCATTTGAATTCATTAAAATGTATTAAAAATCAAATATAACATAAATTTGCAGCATAACAGAATCTCCGTGTTCAATTGATATAAATTCTACACCGTGTCCAGAGAAGAAAAGTGCCTCTCAGAAGTCACATTTAATTTCCAGAAGAGAAGAAGATTTTGCTTCTTTCAAAGGACAATCTGTGCCAACACAGGGAATCTGCCTTGTTCCCCTACTTGGCCTACATCTTGCCTCCCAGCTCCTTGCATTTTTTTTTTATTTTAACCATTTAAAAAAGGAGAAGTATAGTTAATTTACAATGTTATGTTAGTTTCAAGTGGATAGCAAAGTGATTCAATTATATATGTATTCATATATATATATTCTTTTTCAGATTCTTTTCCATTATAGGTTATTACAAGGTACTGAATATAGTTCCCTGTGCTATATAATAGGACCTTGTTGTTTATCTATTTTATATACAGTAGTGTGTATATATTAATCCCAAACTCCTAATTTATCTCCTCCCCCACCACCACTATACCCTTTGGTCACCATAAGTTTGTTTTCTATGTCCGTGGGTCTATTTCTGTTTTGTAAATATGTTCATTTGTATCATTCTTTTTCAGATTCCACATATAAGTGATATCATACAATATTTATCTCTCCAGCTCCTTGTTAATGCCTTTTTTTGTAGACTATCAGATATTTCTTTGGAGACCTCATTATTTTGCTCACCTGTTTGTGCCTCCCCCTCTTCTTCTTTCCCATCCCATGCTGCAAATGCACACACACTATCAGAGAGAAATATGAATCTAGAATGTAGTGGTGTTTGATGGTTTTATTGCACACCACCCATTCCCTCTTGATCTCTTTTCCTCTTGACAAATACTCTCCCCACCCATTTCAGTCTCCATAGTTTGGCCGGTGTCTTGGTTTTCCCCCCACATTCAGGAAGAGAAGTGCTACTCAAAACCTGACCAATCGTGGTGTCCCAGTTGCCCAAGCACCAGAGATTGGTTCAGGGATAAGAATGTGACCCAATCAGACCCAACGAGGCCGACTTCTGCTGGGACTACTGCAAGAGAGGCACTCTCTCTTTCCTGCTGAAATTACTGCTACCAGGATATGAGCCTGAAATGGCTGGATGATCATTTTACTCCTGAAATGGATGGAGCCTCAGAAAATGAGACCAATACATAGCAGAGCAGAGTGGAGAGATGGAGAAAAGCCTATTCTGACAATATTGTTAGAAGTCCTTGATCCATCTGAGCTTGAAACACTTAGACATTTCAGTTATACGAACCAAAAAATCACCCTTTTATTTAAGCCAGTTGGGTCCATTATTCTGACACTTACAATTGCAAGAGTCTTGACGATTCTTCAGTGTGAAGTCTAGGCTCACCTAGATGGGATCCAGTTGCTTGTTTTTCTGATACTTTTAAAGTCACTTTTCAGTTGCTGCATGCTTTTTCATAATGTCATGAATTACAGTTAACCATCAGCCTGTATGTTCATTCAAGTTGTGAATTTTCCCATTTTTCTAGGATCTAGGCTAAGATGGTCTTTCAGATCCTAGAATCACCTCTCAAGGGAAAAGGGTAAAACCATCATTGCTGAGGAGGCAATGGACCAGCCCAACCGCTAAGACGTCAGAAGAGCAGAGGGCATTTTCCCTGGGGAAGTGCTGGCTTGATCTGACAAGAACTACTTTACCCTTTGCTGTTATGACTTGGTTAAGTCCTGAAAATGCAGCTTGATTTTAAAGCTAAGGCATCACAAAGTTTCTTTACCTGGAAGTGAGGTCTCCGCTGTGTAGGGGAGTCTAGTGAGGCTGGGGGGGGATGTGGGCAGTGACACCGTTAGGCTACACTCCACCATCTATCAATGGCAGCCCTTTATTATGGGCTCTGCATGGACAGATTTGAAGAGCACCCTCCCTGATGTACAAAAGACAGCTAATTGCTCACTGTGTTCTCCTATACGGCATACCTCTGTTTTAAAATAGTCTTATACCAAAGGAAAGACCCGTAGTCTTCAGCCACAAACTAATGAGAAGAACTTTCCCAGTCCTTCTGAAATCCTACGCTTTCCATTCTGGTTTGGGGTAAGGAGGACTCTAGGAATGGAAATGGAAGGGCAGACCCTTGAGATCAGGTTCAGGTCATTCTCAAAGTGTCATCTTGATTTGGTGCTGTAAAGCTTGACTCATTTAGGTCTTTTTCTAGAAGCAGGACTCACCCTCAGGGCTTTCCCTCCTTCTGACAATGACCATTCTTAGTGACTTGTGCCTCCTCTCAACCCATTTGTACACACACACACACACACACACAGTATTAAGTGAGGCAAAGTGGTAATGATGAATGAGTTCCTCCCAGAACTCCCATTGTTGCCTCCACTTTGGTCCTGTTACTGCTATTGCTTTAATCTGCCAAACTCTGGACTTTTCCAGTTACTCTCATTGTCCACAATTGACTGTCTGGCCTCACATGCCATGTGGAGCTGGCATTTAGCCAGCCTGATCCATGGTGGTTACCAGCTCCCTACCCATCCATGTTCACCCAATCAGATGAAGTGCCTGGAGTCTGGACTTGTTACCGCCTGCTTGTTATACCCCTGAGGCTGGACATACTGCTCACAATTGTATATATGTGCTGCCAAATCCATCACAAGCCATGGTTTAGACTTCACACAATTATGTTGCTATCCCAAGGAGACAACAGAACAAAGGTGGAAAAAATAAATGACAGCATTGCTTTTTCACTTTAGATTAAGAAAAAATCTGTCATTTTGAACCCAATTCTTTATGAAACAATGAATTCACATTGCTGTATATATCATAATGTATCATTTCTTTTGCATTTATCAGAGATTGCCCTTTATATCTTTTATACTATGTCTGATTATGTGTCAGTGCTCAGCGTTTCTCTTTAACTTTTATATGGACATGTAACTACCCGTGATGTTTTTCCAGTCCAATCATACTTGGAGGAAAAGACATATTTACATAGTTTAAACACATATTTGTATTAAATAAACCCATAGTTTATCAATACATATTTATTGAGCGCTTGGTATTTGCTTCAACTTTGTTCCAATTACTGTGGGGTTTACAAAAAAAAAACTATGATACTCTCCCTACCCTGGAGATTATGGGGTTTGGGAGAGGAGTAAGTGAATGAACATGAAACAAACAAAGATAAATGCAAGCAATTTTATGGTCAAGTGGTGCATTGTGGGCATTGGGCTATGTTGGCTATAAGATTTTAAAGAAGAAACAAATATTTCTGAGAAAGTAAAATTTTTACAGTCATAGACTTTGAGATGGAAGAATACAAAACAGGCCCACCCTTCAGTCCATGCCAAACTGCTCCCTACAATTTATCTCTTTAGAGTTCTGTTTAGTCTAGTCTTGAATGCTTCTAGGGATCCAGTTTCCATCAGTCACTGGGAAAACACCTTTGCAAACTAAGTGTTCTCTGTCTCAGCAAGTTTTTTTCCAGCACTCAACTTTGAATGCTCCACCTATTACCACCTTTCAGTTTCATGTCACTGTTTCTTCAGCCGTGTCTCCTAGTACCTTTGTTTTCCATCTCCTTTATGTTGCTTGGCCAGTGTTCCACATACCTCATCTCCCCTGTCCTTCATCCTTTGGTTTCTGTCCTTCAGATTCCTTCTAACAGTGACAATCATATTCCCACCCAAGAATGCTCTCCTTACTAAATAAATGGTTAGATTGTGACTCACAGGACGCAAGTACTTTGGAAAGAACAGCTCTGATGTTCTTTGACGTCAAAATATTTCCAGTTCTTGGTTGTATCTCAGGGCTTAGCACTGGCACATAGTAGGTGTTTGATGATGGTTGCTGGGTGCACAGATTAGCTCAGCTCCCTAAAATTACCTGGTTCTCCCAATAATGGCTGCTGTGAGTCTCAAAGGGATGATAGCACAGTGGACTGGCACACAATATTTTCATGCTCTTGGGGCAGGAAGATTATAATAAGCATAATAGGAAAAGGGGGATAGCTCACACAATGTTGTAATGTTATGAAATAAGGTGGTGTAGTGTAAAGACAGAGAGGTCAGGAGGCAGAAGTAGGTTCTCAGCTCTGTCTACTACCGCTGAATAAGGAAGATCAAAATCTCAGCACCTCCTATAACATCTCCACCTCATCTCATGTTTGAGAAAGTGACCCTACAGGGCTATGTCTGTGTCTGTTTGAACATGCTGTTAGAATTTTTTAGACAGAATTGAATAGTTGGATTTGGGGCAGAACAGTAAATACTAAATGTTTCTAAACAAGTTGTCCATGAGGGCAAGACAATCACCAGTATGTTTGGAGAATCTCCCAGTGCCCATAAAGGCATCCACATAAATCTGCACACTGTTTGCTTGCTTGGTTACCCTTCAAACCTGTGTTAGGTTTGAGGAGACCTGGTCACTCTCCAGACTACCCTTTCATTAACTCATAAGGCAGTGTTCTCACATGTCATGGAAAACACAGGATGTCCATCTAGTATTTGCTTAATCATACATCACATTCCTTATCCCTGACTTGTAAAAGAATTACTCAAATCACTCAACTCAGTGTTCAACCTGACAGTTCATAGCTATAAAATTATGGATCCTCAGTTGTAATAAAGCTAGTGTATACATACCCTGTATGTAGAGTTTGACAGTGTGTCTGTGGAGGGTGTTTGGTACCCAGGAAATAACCACGTACCTGATAACCTCCACTTTGCTTTACATAGTGTCATGGTGATAGAGGTCGTGGGAAAAGTATAAACAACTTGATCTTAAATTGATCTGCATTCTTCTGCTTAACTATGTTTGATGTGTAATATAATTTTCAAGAAAGAAGTTTTGCTTTAACTCCCCATAAAAATAAAGGCCTAGTGAATATTTATAAAGAGGTCCCACACAGTGAATTTTAGATAACTCAGTCTGGACAGGAGTTTAGAGAATGCAAATGAGAAGAGGGAGAATATACGAATAAAGCCAATGAATAAAAAGAACCCTACAATTACTATGGCACAGTCAAGGCCTGCTGCCCTCCTCAGGCTCTAGTGATGTGATTGGGAAATGAGCTTGTCAAAAGTTACACTCAAGTTCAATGCCATTGCATGCTTCAGCCCAGATGGAATGTCATCACTTCCTCTCTCAACTCATTGGCCAGGACAGGTCACATGACCTCACTGAAACAGAAGTGGGCCAGGAGCCCACAATAATTAATTCCACTCTTCCTGCAAGTTTCTGGTCTAAGTCACACTCTCAAGCAGACCCACACTGACCTCTTCATTTTATATCACAGTCTCCTACCCTGGTCCCTGGTGTACCTGACTCTCCTTGACTTTTTTTTTTTAAGTTATTTTATGTATTTCCTTTTAACTTACTATATACTTTAATTAGCTACTGTACTGATTGCCTACCTCTGCCTGGTAGAATGTATACTTCACAATGACAAGGATTTTTGTCTCTTTTGGTAACCTCTGTATCCCTGGTGCCTAGAACAATATCCAACACAAATTAAGTTCTCAATAATATTTGTTGACCAGACATGAATTTCAGGAATAGTGAAAACAGTGTAACTCACTGCTAAATGCTTATAAATTACTCTTATCTACAGTATTTCCCCCAATAAAGGGCTTGCCCTCTCCTTAGACTGATCTCTGAAGCACCTTTTACTTAACCAGAAAATATTTTGTTTTACATTTTTTATTGAGGTTTAGTCAGTTTACAATGTGTCAATTTCTGGGGTACAACACAAGGCTTCAGTCACACATGAATATACATATATTCATTTTCATATTCTTTTTCACCATGAGCTACTTACTACAAAATATTGAATATATTTCCCTGTGCTATACAGTATAAACTTGTTTATCTATTTTATATATACCAGTCAGTATCTGCAAATCTTGAGCTCCCAGTTTATCCCTTCCCACTCCCCTTCCCCCTGGCAACCACAAGTCTGTATTCTATGTCTGTGAGTCTGTTTCTGTTTTATATATAAATTCATTTGTCTTTTTTTTTTAGATTCCACATATGAGTGATATCATATGGTATTTTTCTTTCTCTTTCTGTTAGCCAGAAAATATTAAATTATTGCTAAATGATTCATTTTAAAATGTTCAAACTACAATTTTGTATCTCTCTTAATATGACAGAACCTCTGTCATTCATGGACAGGATTTTTTTTTTGTCTCTGATGTTGTTCTGCAAGTCAGGTTCCTTTCACAAGGGTCCAAATGAAAGAAAAGCAGAGTTCAAGCAAATAGGTACCTGGTTGTTAAAGGGTGCTTTATAGAACTTCAGAGAATCAGATTTCAAAAGGACCTTAGAGGAACTCCTGTCCAACTTTCTAGTCTCTGACCGAAGTTTTCTGCATTGAGGATTCATAACTCTGTAAGTTGGCCCCTTCAATTGTTGGGCCATTCTAAGAACTTAAAAAATTCTTCCCTACATTCGATGAAAATTTGCTTCACTTTAAATTCTGCTCACTGGTCTTGGTTTGGCTCTGCAGAGCTGGTCAGAAAATGTGTAATTCTTATTCCACATGAAATAATCTTCACAAGCTTAAAGAAGATTTCTGTGGCCTCCCCTCAACTTGTAATCTAGTCTCAATAATTCCAGCACTTTGTTGTGCCTAGGTCATATGTTATATACCCCCCAGATAAATATGTTTAATAGCTGGATGGGCCAGTGATGGTTGAATGAATACATGAATGTGTGCAAGAAGATGGCCCACTCATTGGTTAATGAACGCCTTGCTTTTAGACTCCTCACCACCTTGGCTATCTCATTCTGTTTTCTCTCTACTTTGCTGGTGCCATGCTTAAAGTGAAGCTTCTAGAACATAACCCTTCAGGAGAAATGTGGCCTATACAGTTGAGAGCTAAATGTGAATCTCTGCTTTTCAAAACCCCAAAACCACACTGTAGGCAAAAGACAAAAAGAATTGTATACAAATATTGTGATATAGTTAGTAATTTTGTTTCTCAAAAGGCTATGGGTTAGTAATTCTGGAACTATTTTATGTGTATTCTGGTTTAGAATGAATAATTAAACATATTGTGGGTAGCAAGGGTAACAAGAGTCAGGTTGGAGAAATCTAAACATTTGTTTAAAAAAATTAGTTGTTTTTCACTATCTGAAAACAAAATTACAAATAAGGAGAGAGGACAGAGCAGAATAGACCATGTGGAGTTCGATTAGAATCAGAGGTATTGAGTTTGAACTCACTGCTTTTTAATATAGATACAAATATAAAGATATGAAAGTGAGTATAGAAGTGTGTGTGTGCAGGGGTTAATATCCCTTCACACGTCTGTAAGCTCTGTCTGCTCAGAGGACTTAGGAGCAATGACACTGCAGTGGCAGTGAGCACCCCTGGTGCTCAGGTCTTGGTTTCTAAATCCCATTCCCCAATAAAAGGACTCAGGACTCCTTGGAGAAGCCTTTTTGATGCCAAAGATAGGTCAAAGGAAATCAGTTTACAATGTTGTGTCAATTTCAGGGGTGCAGCACAATGCTTCAGTCACACATGAATATACATATGTTCATTTTCATATTCTTTTTCACTATGAGCTACTACAAGATATTGAATATATTTTCCTGTGCTATACAGTATACAGTAAAAGATAATCCTGGAACATAGTGTGATGCCAAAAAGTAACGAAATGCTTTAAAAAGAATGTGGATATGACCAGTGCTCTGGTGGCTCCCACAATGCACTGCACCATGGCCTGAGTAGGCCTGGCAGGAGCCTGAATGGTGGCCTGGCCAGATTAAAAAACAAAAAAGAATATGGATATATCTGAATGGTACAGGAACCAACCTAAAACCAATGACCAAATCTAGAACAATAGGATAAAATTAATATCCATAAGTCCATGCTACTGTACAGAGCATTTAAATAAATAAATATGGGCAAAGGGACAGCTTTTCCTTCTAGAATAATTTTACTTTAAAAAATGAAGAAAAATTTAGGGAAATGAAGTATCATCCTTAAAACACTACATTAGAATTGTTCCCAGCAAGTTTCCCCAAGTTTATTAAAATTAGTGAGGGCAAATTTAGAAGAAACAAAATATTTGCGTAATCTCAATCAATTTCCCTAAGACAAAGCTGTAAATTTCAAAGGGAAAAATAGAAATTCACAGTGGAACAACCTATCAAATAACAGCTTAACCAAGTGATAAAGGTTAATATCACCAGTAAAGAGATGGATCAACCTTATGTAACACCTGACTGAGGTAATGAGAAGAACACATCACTTCCTTGGTGAACTTCTTCCTAAAAATGCATAATCACAATCTATTCATGAGGAAACATAAGACAACCTGAAACTGAGGGACCATTTACAAAACTGATGACCAGTTTCAAGGCCATGAAAGATAAGGAAAGGCAGGGGAATTGTCACAGATTGGAGGAGATTCAGGAGTAATGAATGCTAGATGTGGTGTAGTTGCTGGATGAGATCCTGGGAACAGAAAAAGGACATTAATAGAAAAACAGGGAAAATTAAAGTCAAGTGTCTAGTTAGTTAGCAGTGTTATATCAATGTTAACCTCTTAGCTTTGGTATTTTGTGCTACAGCTGTGCAGGATGTTAACACTGGGGGAAGAGGGGTGAAGGGTATATGAAAATTCTCTGTACTAGTTTTGCAACTTTTCTATAATTTCTAAAATTATTTCAAAATTTAAAAGTTTAAAACAGAAATGTTTCAGGGGTTGATTATTCATTTTGGCTCACGCTGCTATTGTCTTTGTTCCATCTTCTCCTCGATGTCTAGCGTGTAGCAACGTGCTCAGTCAGTGTCATCGGATGATGACAAGGCAGCGAGTGGTCAGGACTGGACCACGTGCCTAGACTGCCCCCAGAGTTGGCATCTCTGACTAGCAGTAAGGAGACCTTGATTCTTGCTCTGGCTTCATCAAATTGATGTTTTTTTGCTCATATGATCTTGAGAAACCACAGAAATGAGCACGAGGCTGTTGTTAGGCTCAAAGGCCACATTAAAGTCTGGACCAAAGCAGTGACAAAGCATCCCCTTACTTACAATTCTCACTGCATCGATTGCCTGTCTAATTCATGTACCTTTCACGATACGCAGTGGCATTTTATGAGGGGCAGCCCATGCGTGGTTAAGACCCCAGGCTCTGGGTTTAGATGGCCTGGTTCCCACCCTAACGCCACTGCCAAGCAGCCCTGTCACAGTTTCCTCAGCTGCAAAGTGAGGGTAGTGACAGAACGTACCTGGTAGGATTGTTGCAAAGATTCAAGGAAGTGATATTCACAAAGCTATGTCAGATGTCTTGCAACACGGTAAACGCTACATAGTGTTCGCTCTTAGCGTTGCTTGAAGATGTTTTTTCCCCGAAGTTTTATGACATCATTCAGAATACTCCTTAACTCCTGCAGGTGTAGCGATCGGTGCTCTTCTAACTAACAGTAGGTGTTTTTTTTTTTTTTCTAATCATAGAGTAATTTTATTTTTTTTCAACATTTTTTATTGATTTATAATCATTTTACAATGTTGTGTCAAATTCCAGTGTTCAGCACAATTTTTCAGTCATTCATGGACATATACACACTCATTGTCACATTTTTTTCTCTGTGAGTTATCATAACATTTTGTGTATATTTCCCTGTGCTATACAGTGTAATCTTGTTTATCTATTCTACAATTTTGAAATCCCAGTCTATCCCTTCCCACCCTCCATCCCCCGGTAACCACAAGTCTGTATTCTCTGTCTGTGAGTCTATTTCTGTCCTGTATTTATGCTTCATTTTTGTTTGTTTATTTTTGTTTTTGTTTTTTAGATTCCACATATAAGCGATCTCATATGGTATTTTTCTTTCTCTTTCTGGCTTACTTCACTTAGAATGACATTCTCCAGGAGCATCCATGTTGCTGCAAATGGCATTATGTTGTCGGTTTTTATGGCTGAGTAGTATTCCATTGTATAAATATACCACATCTTCTTTATCCAGTCACCTGTTGATGGACATTTAGGCTGTTTCCATGTTTTGGCTATTGTAAATAGTGCTGCTATGAACATTGGGGTGCAGGTGTCATCCTGAAGTAGATTTCCTTCTGGATAGAAACCCAGGAGTGGGATTCCTGGGTCATATGGTAAGTCTATTCCTAGTCTTTTGAGGAATCTCCACACTGTTTTCCATAGTGGCTGCACCAAACTGCATTCCCACCAGCAGTGTAGGAGGGTTCCCCTTTCTCCACAGCCTCTCCAGCATTTGTCATTTGTAGATTTTTGTATGATGGCCATTCTGACTGGTGTGAGGTGATACCTCACTGTAGTTTTGATTTAACAGTAGGTGGTTTGAGGGCAGGGACATGTGTGCCTGGTGCTTCAGCCTGCCCCCACGCAATGTCTCATACGGAGGAGGCACTCAGGAAATAGCTGGTGAATGACAGATTCCAAAGTCCCCGAAGCCCCTGTTCTCTACTTCACAATTTTGTTTCAGGCCAACCTGTCATCTGTGTATATCTTAACAAATTTGGAAAACAGAAAATTCTCCATTGCTAGAAATGGGCTTTCCAGAACTCTGTAGAGGGTGCTATGGAAGTCGTTAGCTCTGTGACATCTCTTCCTCCCATCCCCCCCACCAAAATCATCCTGTCAGCACCACATCTGACAAGGCGAACCCCGAAATAGCACACCCGACACTCAATATTTGATAGTACTCTGCCCTTCTCTTTCCTCTTCTCTAGAAGCAAAAAAATAAAAAACCCTGTCATCTATTTCCCCCCATCATCTCTTTATGTTCTTTTGTTCCTCTTTCCAAGAATACATCTTCAGAGTCAACTTGAACTTCAATGCTTGGCAATTACTAAAGAAATAAAATATTACCCTCCTCATTATGCATTTTGGCCACATTCTCCTCGGTGCTTCGATTTTCAGTATCTGAAGTGCAGCCCTCCTTCAGTGCCCTTGAAGATGCACTCGTTTCCTTACTGAACGCATTATTCCACAGAAGGGAAAAAAAATATCATCTTTCCATTTATGAATCACTCTTATCTTTGCTCTTCACCTTTCCTTCTCTTTATGTTTCCTCCACTTACATACTTCTAAATTATTTCTGGCCATGCACGAGGCAGCCAAGTTGGAACCCTGGGTCTGCTACTGTATCCTTACGATCGTGCCTTTTGGTACATTTGTATGAAATGAAGTCACACGGATTCAGGGCACACCGCAAACCCTTTTCTTTTTTTGTAGACGGCAGCAATTGTATTCAAGAATTATCCAAACGCTGCCCCCCTTTCCTGCCCCTGGTTTTCATTTGTCTCCAATGTATTCTTTTCTCCTGTTTTGACTCTTTGACTCAATAGTGGAAGTATTTCATGATTCTAAGAAGCTTTATAGCTCTCCTGATCCTAAAATTCTGGGACAGCAGAGCCTGACACCTTCGTATGATCTTCCAAATGCCTAGAGAGCTCCCCATCGGTGTGTCCTGCTGGGGTCAAGAATGGTTTTCTGCATCCTGCCCCTCCTTCTCTGTGACCCTGACAAGTCCATTGTCTCGTTCCCTCTTAACTTGTCTCTGCTAAGGGACTGATGACCTGTATTGAGTGAAGGTGTCTTAACTTACCACACATGTCCCAGAATGGTAGGAGTCCTTCCCCATCCTCTGGGAGGGAGAGACGAGAGGATAAAACAGAAGCCCTGAAGTCTGCCATACCTCCCTTCCTTTCTTTCATTGTCTGACTCCTGCCAGGTCAAAGCCACTGGATTTTTTTTTCTTTTGAGAAGAACAAAGTGTGGGAGTTTAGAAGTAACACAGTATGAGATGTACCCACGAGTATGCCAGTGTGCCCGTGCGGAGGCAGATACTCCAAGAGAGCAGCCCCTTCTAAAGGAGACCCTCCACTATGTGTGGTGACATGGAGCCCAGGCAGCTGAGGGAAGCCCAGGTCTGGATTTGAAAACCCTACACTGAGTCTCAGTTCTGTCTCCTTCAAACTCTATGCTATGACCTTGATCAAATTCCACATCTGAGCATCTTCGGGAAGAGGACAGACGACTCACAACCCCCTCACTGGCACTTGTCAGAGCATCTTCAACAAGCAGGATGCCAAAGGGCGCTGTTATTCAGAAATATATTGTATAGCAATGACTAAAAGGATTGTTGTTAATATGGCCATTCAAATCAATTGATCAATGGCTTGCCCTTCTTGCATTGGCAAGAAGGGTTAGAAAAGGTCCTTGTCCACAGAAGCTTAAAGAGAAAACAAAACTTACACAGCGTGTCCAGACTTATGTAGCTGAATTCATGAGAAAGCACATAAAATCTGGTGCTGAATTGTGCACTGTGGGGTATCCTGCAATGGCGCTGCAATTTCAGAGGTTTAAGTCTCTCTGGACGTGATCATCTTGACTAGGCACTCCTACCTCTAAGTCCTGGAGATGCTACCATTAGACTGCAGCAAGGGCTGATACCCGAGGCCCCGGCTCCTCCCGGGCACCCAACCTCCTAGCTCAGTGGGACTCAGGCTCTCGGCCACGGTGTTCCTCTATCATTGGCAACCTCCTGTCACAGAAAAGAGTGGTGGAAACACAGCGTCAGGGTGCAGAGTGCAAACTGAAGGGTCAGGCAGCCTTGCTCAGGTCACATCTCCCCAGTGTAACCGGCGGTGACCTTGGGTTAGTTACCGCTGCTCTTCAGAACTCAGGTGATGCACTTGCCCTTATCATTGGAGGCTGTGAAAATGCTGGGCTGACACACGTCAAGGGCTAAGAGCAGTGTTTGGCGTACGGTATGCGCTTAGACAATGCTGGTCATCGTTGTGGCCACTGTCACTGCTATTATTATAATTACTATTATTATTAAGTGGCATTTCCCAAAGTGTGTTCAGAGGACAGTACCCTTGCAAGATATTCCTCTCAGAGCAGGGTCAGTGGTTCAGATATGTGGGGATTGCTGTGTGTAAACGTGTAAAAATTCACAAGCACTGAAATATAGAAGAATTCCTTAAAGAAAGACCTTTAACTTTAATCAACCCAGGTTACCTAAACATACTTGGCCAAGGCGGGGTCCCTTTCTACATAATGCCCATGATCTTAGACTTCCTTCACAAAGCACACTTCAAGGAATTTACTCCAAGGGGGTGAACAAATCAGGCAAGTCTTCAATTTATAAATATTTTAAGCTCATTCAAGGGCTACACAGTCATTGGAAATCAATTTCTAAGGAAATCAATTGGAAGTATGAACTGAATTATGAGTGTTTTTTAAAATTTTTTCAAATAAATACTTTGCATATTTTTATGCAATTATTAGTTCTTTATCTGATAGATTAAAATCAGTTGAAATATTGACTTTTCTCTCTGGCCAGTATTTGGCTTAAAATTTTATTAAAAAGAGAGAAAGTTTAACATTGTGTTATTCTTAGTCTCACTAATGACAAAAGGGCCACAAGGAATGTGTTGAAGATACATGTGCCTGATCCACAGGCAAACACAAGAGTCTGAAATAATTCCTAGACAACTTAACCTATTATGTGTGAATTTATCTAAAACCCTTCTGCTTCTATCATCCCTGGAACAATTAATTTTGTAAGTCAAGCTGTCATTTTTAGGATAATTTTAATGATCATCTTAATGTTCACCTTCCATCTCTTTGAAAAAAACGTCATCATTGCCAATCTCTGCACAGACCCACCTTGACTACACGTCACCTTTTCAGAAGATGTGTCCTTCAGCAGAGGATCAGTGGAGGTATCAGGAAAGAAGGTAAGGGTGGCAGGAGCTGACAAAATTTAACTTCTGATACTGTCTTTAGATGTGTAAGCAAATACAATTTTTGCACTTTTGAGCATGTAATCTAAAGGCAACAGCAACACTGGTTCACATAAAGGATGCATGGCCATTTCCATGGGCTTGACAAACCAACAGCTCCAGGCTTTGAGGGACCCGACAGTGTATATGTGATGTTTGGGTGGACTTTCCTTCAAGGTCTTTCCAGTGCTGCCATCCCAAAGCCCTAATTCATGTTATATCTGTGATTTATCCTTTCCCCTTTCTTTCCCTAGGTAGTCAAGAAAAGGAATTTTGAGAAGTCAAAGTGCCTAACCATTAGGCTCTTATTTAAGTCATCAACTGGTGCTTGAAATTTTCTTGTTGAATTGGAACTTTCCACTATCTGTCTTAATGATAGTTCAACAATTGGTAACTTGGTCTTTGTTAAAATGAAATTGTCACTGCAGAGGAGCAACACAGAAGCATGATGAGTTGACACCTTCATTCAGTGGAGGTCATCTAGCAGAGACAGGTTAAGAGGGAACAAGACAACGGACTTGTAAGGGTCACAGAGAAGGAGGAGCAGGGTGCAGAAAACCATTCTCAACCTCAGCAGGACACACCTATGGGGCACGCTCTAGGCATTTGGAAGATCATAAGAAGGTGCCGAGTTCCCCCAGAATTCAAAGAGCTCAAAGGGCCTGTTGACTTGGAGGTGACGTAAAGCAGTCTTATTTTTCCCCCAGGATTTGCCTCTGGGCTCGCCCTGTCTTTGACACCTCATTCCTGTTTAGCAGCCATCATTTAATTATGTCCGTTCCTTTATTTCACCCAGGGAAGGATTAACAATCCAAATCCTTCAAAAAGAATTTATTCCATGGTCCTTTACTGTCAGAAATCAAACTCAGAAATTTTAGATAGAAGGTATCATCAGTCTCTCCACCAAGAAAAATCAAAGGCACTGGGGGGTGTGGTGGGGGAATGGGTGTCTGTTCAGGTGCATCGAGCTCAGTGAGTCCCAGATAGAACCATCTCCTAGCCCTTCAAATGGCTGAGACCAAACCAGGTGTCAGGAATAGAAAGTCCAATGAATGCCCAAGTGTGAAAGGCTGGAGCCAGTTCAAAGGGCTTTGTCTTGTAAGACCTCTGAAAAGCAGGCTTTTGGGCCTCCCTCCCTCACTGTGATGGCAGCCATCTGAGACCTGAAGGGCAGAGCAGTGCCCTTGAGACTCTGCCAGGGACACCACTGAATGGGATCTGGGGCTGGTGGCATCTGTGTTTCTCTTTTAAATATATATATATATATATATATATTTAAATATATAATAGCCTATATTGGAAAAGGATATGAAAAAGAATATATATATAAATATATATATATATTTTCATCTTGGTTAAAACCACAAGTATCTGCAATACTCCCAAAGGAATGAAATCTCAGACCTGTGGAATGTCAGTCATGGAAATTAAATGGCCACCACGTGACCGAGCAAATGCCACTGTGGAAAATAAACACACGACGCTGCGCGGGCCCACTGTTTACTCAAACGTTTTGAGATGACAGGCAATCACTTTCCAAAACCATGGCCAGAGGTAGAGCTCTCAGAAGGCTTAAATCAAGAGTCTTTTAAAGCAAATTGACTATTCGGCTGTGATTCTCTAGCAAATTAAGATCTGCTCTTGAATGCTGGACAATGAAAGCCCCACAAAGCTGCTAAACCCACACGTGCACACTCTTCGTTTCTTGGCCACGAAAGACCCTGCTGCTAAGTACCCGTCTTGCTCAATCCTGCCTGCAGCTGTGCAAAACCAAGACCTCTTTATTTTCAAGGAGCAAGGACTGTAGCTTAGCTCTGGTGTGAATGTGGGAACACATCAGTGAGAGCAGGGCGCCGATGGGGAGGGGAGAGAGAGAATGCTGATGGTGTTGGGAATGAGTGAGAGGTCTAAGAAAGATGCAGAGGACAAGTGGAGAGTGTTTGTCAGAGGGTTGGAGTGGGATACGGAGTAGATGGGTGGAAAGGAAACAGATGGATGGAGTGGAGGGACAAAGATGAGAAGAGGAGGGGGACGAGGGGAAGAGGGAGAGCAGGAAAGAAGTGAGAAATGAGAATCAGGAAAAAGGCGAAGATGGAGGCAAGGGGCCGAGGCAGAGGTGAGAGGCATGTTTTCAGCCCTTTCTCCCACAACCCTTTCCCTTCAGAGAGCGTTAGGAATGCAGGAGTCTTGGCCGGCCTGGCACCGCACAGCTGGAATCAATCAGAGTGAACTGTGGGCGGATCCTGGCCAGTCGGGAAGCAGTGGGAAGCTCCTCCCTCTGGTTTGGCTGGGTCTGGCCCTTGCCTGCCAGAATCATTGGCCTCTTTGGGGTGAAAGAAGTGGGCCCACCCCCCCAGCCTTCAGAACTGAAACCCAGGCCCAGGCAGAAAGCTCCGGCCCCGACCACATCTTCACCTGGATTGCCAGCATAGACTCCCAGAGGATGCTTGTCTCCTCAAAGGGAGAGCTAAACCTCTGTAGATTCTTCCCCGAGAAAAAAGCAAAATCCAATCAGCTGCCTTCAGGTCTTCAAAGCCTTAAAACTGAGGTCCAGTGTTTCACCGACTATGGAAACAAAATCTTGGCCAAATTGCACAGTTGGATGGTTTATATTTGCACCACTCCCCTCCTCCCCTCAGGGCCCCTTTCCAAATTTTAAGCATCTCAGCTCATTGGATAAAAATATGTGTGTGGCCTACAATGTGCTTGGTCCCTGGCTCCTAGCAGGAAATGCTACATGAGTGACACCCCCCAGGGCTTGCCTTCGGGTTGCTTATAAGCTCTTCCACATTCCTGTGTCTTTCCCAGAGTCTCTGGATGTGGAATCAAAACCAGAAGAGCGGATAAGTAAGCAAGGTCCTACTGCAGAGCACAGGGAACTGTATTCAGTACCTTATAATAGCCTATATTGGAAAAGGATATGAAAAAGAATATATATATATATATAATATATATATATATATATATATATATATATATATATATATATATATATATATATACACACACACACACACACACATATACATATAGCTGAGTCACTATGTGTATGCCAGAAATTAATGTAACATTCTAAATCAACTGTACCTCAATTATAAAACAAAAACAAAACAAAACAAAAACCAGAAGAACAACTGACAAGGCAATTTGCCCAGCTAACAACACCGGTTCTGAAAGAGACAACCTAGTTTACAGTCTCAGGAAATGCACTGCCTGGCTGTGACCTTGGGCACAAGGATTCCGCACGTGCAGAATGAATCTGTGGGATGGGGTGACCTGCAGGGTTCCTTCTAAGTGTTCCAGCTTTGTGATTCTGCTATAAAACATCTTCACTTTCCCTTAGTACTCACATGCACCACTGTCCAATAATAAGTCTTAGAATGAAATAAGATATGATTTGCCCCCATTTCTTTTTAGGCATGGAATAAAATTTCCTCACCCATTCAGGCGCATGAGTACTCTGATTTAAAAAGAAAGAAAGAAAGGAAGAAAAGAAAGAAAGGAAGAAAAGAAAGGAAGAAAAGAAAGGAAGAGAGAAAGAAAGAAAGAAAGAAAGAAAGAAAGAAAGAAAGAAAGAAAGAAAGAAAGAAAGAAAGAAAGAAAGAAAGAAAGAAAGAAAGAAAGAAAAGAAAGGAAAGAAAAGAAAGAAAGAAAGAAAGAAAGAAAGAAAGAAAGAAAGAAAGAAAGAAAGAAAGAAAGAAAGAAAGAAAGAAAGAAACTATTCACTATGAAAATTTAATTCAGGAAGTAGGAATTAAATCAAATATTTCTTAAGTCACTTTAATGAGTTTACAAAATTGAAGTAAATCTATTTGTTCTCTAAAGATAAGACCTGGAGCTAAAGGTTCAATTCCATCTTTCAAATGGCTTGGGGTGGGGGAGAGGAAAAGTACTATATTCATATCTGAAAATGATTAAGTGAAAATTTAATCCTTAATTATCCTCCTAACAGCTGTTGATGGAAAAATCATGTGTGTGCACAAAATTTTAAAGTGCCTGGGTTCTGTGTGCTTTCAAATTAAGATTTTTTTTATGAAGTCATTTGATTTTTAAAGTTAAAATGAATGTCTGTTTTCAAAGCATCCAGCGTAATGGAGATAGCAAATCCTTTAAGAAGTATTGTGTTAAAGTCATTGGTTCATTTTTCCAAATCCAGGGATCTGTCAGAACTTGCCTTGAGTGGCTTCCTGGTCTGCGTTCTGCCTTCCCTCCACTGAGCTGCCCACAATGCATCACACTCGCACTATCCTGCCTCTCAAGGCTGGGCCATGGGGATGCGCTCCTGAACAAGCTGTGTTGGAACTGATGTTCTCAGACGGTGGCCCTCCAGCCAGCATCACCTGGGAACTCATTAGCAATGCAAATGATTGGGCCCCCTGACCTGTGAAATCAGAACATCTGGATTTCTGGTTTGAACAGTCTTCCAGGTGATTCTGTTGCTCAAGTCTGAGAATTTGAGGTTAAAGGAAGAGATCTTATGTAGGAAACATGCACCCAGTCATAATGAGTGCTTTGACCCCCCTCCACTGAGCTCTCTTGTCTGTAAAGAGAATTCCATGTCAAAAGTGCTGTAAGTATGTTGGCAACAAGATAACACCCAAAGTGTCAATATTTAACATTGATTTTAATGTTTCTCAGTTTGGATTTGTGGAAAGTCTAAACATTTTCAAGTTTGAACTTTGATCTAGAATCGTGATCGTCTCAAACAGTCATTATAGACTGCCCCTGATTCATGACTGAATTCTTGTCCCAGTGAAGCAAGATGTTTCGGTGAAGAGTTGTTCTGGGTTTAGTTTTTGTTTTTGTTTTTGTTTTTGTCTTTTCTGCTTTTGTTTGCTTGCTTGTTAATAAAGCTGGATATAAATGACTATAACTCTTTTGGGTGTGAGATTATGCCCTTCAAATTTTGTTAATATGTCCTTTTTTTTTAAAAAAAAAAGTGTGAAATATATTTGTCCTTTATGGCTTTGACTCTGAAGTTGAAAAAGCTGGCAGACACGCTCCAAGGCCGACAGGACAACAATGTCACAGGCACTCAGAATGGAGCAAGCCCCACAATGCACACAGACGGTCAGTCTGTCCCCGTGAGTTCGGAAATGGATCCAGTGAACACGTTCGAGACTCACTGACTCCGTATCGGGTCTGTCCCTCTAGCTCTAACCCTTGTGCTCTGTTGCCTGTGCTAACTTCATGCTGGTTCTGCACCTTTTGTAATATGTCCTTTAATTTTGTTTAATCCTTATATTTGGCACAACAAAAACTGGAAACCCTAAGAGATACCCAGCTTAAAACAATTATGGGTAGAAAAATGCGAAAAGTCTAGGAAACAATTATAGATCATTTCCCAGGTTTCTGTCTGCTTTCAAACTTCTGGGGTCTTAACCTCATCTTGCTACTAACCCAATCTTAGGTGAAAACAGATTTCAAACCTTCTAAAAATTTCTCTTATGATGGAATTGATTCTTGGGTTTTTTCCATGAATGAAATAGAAGTCTATAAGTCTGATATAACTGTCCAGAGGGCAGAGTCTGTCCGATCCAGAGTGTGGAATATGGCTCAAGGCACTCCTGGTATAATTCTCATTGCTGGTAACAGTGGGGACCAAGGGCTTTCTACTGCAGAAAGAGATTTCATCAGTTACAGAGCCTTCTGAGGCAAGTTGTTGCATTAAAGAAAAGGATGCAAAAGATATATGTTTTAACATCATCATGCTTTTAATATTCTATAAGCCAATGCTTCTCTGTTCCTTCAAGCTCCAGACCAAGAGAGATTCTGCCATCATAGTTAGGTGAACTCTGCCATTTGCACAGATGCTCTAGTCATTAGCTATTAGAGGTTGAATTGTGTCCTCCTCAAATTCATATGTTGAAGCTTTAAGCCCCAGAATGTGACTGTATTTGAAGACAATTAATAATTAAGATAAAATAAGGTCATTAGAGTAGGCTCTTATCCAATAGGATTGGTGTCCATAGAAGAAAATTAGGACACAAGCATACAGAGGAGGGACCAAGTGAAGACACGGGAGAAGGGGGCCAATGATAAGCCAAGGAGAGAGGCTCAAAAGAAACCAACGCTTCTTACACCTTGTACTTCTAGCCTCCAGAGCCTTGAGACAATACATTTCTGTTCTTCAATCCACCTGTGGTCCTTTGTTGTGGCAGCCCGAGCAGACTAGCACGTTACCCACTCTGTGCTCAGAAGGCGTCTGAAAGGTAACAGCCCTTTGCTGACAGGAGGGATGGTTTGAGTTCCTTAAATACAGTGGAAACTGTCTGAGCAAGATCCTTCCCTAATGTCTGTGGCTGAATTATGAGGTTTTCTCAACCCGATTTCACAGCATATGATCTTGTAATCTCTTCTGAATCACAAACACTCCTCCCTAGAGTGATGGAGCCGAAGAGATTTAAGAGATCGTCTGGTCTACCTGTCTCCCCTACCATTTGTTTATAGAAAGAAAACTGAAGTTCTAAGAGGTTTAGCAGTTGTATTTGGGTCATTGGCTAGTTATTGTCAGAGATAAAACTTGATCCAAAGTTCTGGCCCCAGTCCTACTGTCCTTCACCATACCAAGCTGCCTTTGGTTCTTTCTCTGTGTGTGTTTAATTGAACTATGATGTGCAAGGTGCTGTGGTACAGGGTACAGGTTAAGGGCAGTGTCTCTTAAACAGGAGTGCACAACAGAGCACAAGGTGAAATTTTTCAAAATGTGGATGCCAGGCGTCTAACCCAAACCTACTGACTCTCAATCTGTTGGAGTGTTTGACAAATGGAGTGTCAAAATCATATGGTGGATGAATGGTTATCTTTTAAATGAACTGCAGAACCATGGGTGCATTATTTTCCCTTCCTACCAGCTGTGTATGAAAGTTCTGGTTCCTCTACATTGTCGGCAACACTTGGGATGGTCAGTCTTTTTCATTTCAGCCACTTGCACTGTTCTATCACAATGTTTTCAATATCTGAATTTTATTTCATAGTGCATTTGATTTCATGATTTAATTAACCACTTTCCTATTGATGGACCTTTAGGTGACTTCAATCTTTCGCTTTGACAAAGATGTTGTCCAATCCTGTGCATTCACTTTACATACTGAAACACTCCATGGCAAATCTCCAGGAACCATTATTTCCTATGTAGTTTAGGTAAATGACACCTCAGACTTCCATTCCAGCAGCCCAATTTTTAATAAGTAGGAAAAAATTCCAAAAAAAGCATTCAACAACTGTGCCAAAGAGTATGCACATTTAACTGTGTCTGTATGTGAGTTTTTAGGAGAAATACTATAGAAAGAGCAAAGGAAGTGGATACGATCAACCAGAGAGAACTTGAGAATGTGAAGGAGAAGATGTAAAGACATAAAGACAAAAGTGTGTGAGATGTCAATGTTCAAGGCAGAGACCAGGGAAAAAGGAAAAGCCAGCAAAGTCTAGAGGCAAGAGGAGAAGGGGAAGTGGGTATGTTTGGTGTCTAAGCCCCTCACCCAGCACTGCCCAGCTGGAGGCCAGCAAAGCAGTGACAACACCTGATGATGTCCTGTCAGGGAGGGCAGCTTGCCTTGTCTCTGTCTGTCTGTCTGTCTCTCTTCATATTTTTCTTCCTATTCTGGAGAAAATTCAACGTCTTCAGTATCTCTAGCTCTAACAGGCATAAGCCATGGAACCTCGTGATTGTCACCCACCTCTCTGGTACCTCATCGGTGATGAGATGTGCTTCGAGCATCAGGCGGAGGGCTAGGTGGTCTCAGACACACAGCTGCTCATAGCCAGGGTGGAGAAAATGCAGAGATGCAGGCACCCTAGCATCACTGAAACCCCGAACAATAGACCTCATGGTGCCCTGAATTGCCTAAGCTTGACAATGTTTTGCAGAAGATGGTGATGCTGGTGACAATGAGATCCCTTTTGGAAAAGAAGCCTAGTTTTTGCAGGATTACTCACTCATAGTTATGTCCCTCTCCTGTGAATCCCTGGTGCTCTACAAATACTTGTTCCTTGCAGGGATATTAAAATGTTTTCCGTAATGTAAGCAAAGCACCTAAAGCTGTAAACTGTGTGGCTGGCACACAGCAAGTGCTCTCCATAAGGTAGCTAGTATGACCACTGCTGAGTACCAGGCTATGACCTGGTTGCAGGAAAGGCTTCTGAGTAGCACCCAGTAAGAGAACAAGGTCCACCCACGATGTAGAAGAGCACGCATCTGGGGAGGAATATGGAAAGAACAGGAAGTTGTCTTTAATTACTCTAACTTCGATGTGTGGAAGACCGCACAGCTTTGGTTTGCATGCACGTTTGGTTTGACAACCCGGGGCAAGAAAAGCTTATTCCTTAACCTCGTCTCCCTCATGGGCCTGACCTGAAGACATCACAAAGTCCAGAGGTGGAATTCAAGCCGAGGGTCATGTAGCTTGTCTGGGTTTTAGGGAAGAGAGGTGGTTGTACCACCGAGACTCAGAAGCCAGCTCACAGCTGTATAAATGGGGAGAGTGTGTGTGCACGAGAGAGAGAGAGAGACAGAGAGACAGAGAGAGAGACAGAGAGACACACCAAGAGAGGAATGGAGGTCTCAGCTCCAAAAGAGCGGCAGCTTGCTTGTCTCAGTCTCCTGGGGCTTCCCCATGAAACCTCTCCGCAGCCTTCGACTAACTCTTTCAGAGGATCTGTGAGCGTTGTTTCTGGTGGGATCTACACATTTTCCCAGTTAATTTGCCTCGGGCAGCTCATCTTCAAAGTTTCTAGTAGTGTTCACAGCTGGCTTTCAATTCAGCGAAATAGACCTATAAAGATAACACTTCGTTTTCCTTACTTTAAGATGTCTCAGAGCCGAAAAGCAAGTAGGCAGAGGATTCGGTTGCTGGACAAGATTCTGTGATAAATGCAGGAGCAGCCAGCCCTGGGGCCCTCCTGGACCACTTCTGACCCTGGGCTAGCACCACACAGCGGGTTTCCGGGGGGCAGTCCTGACTGAACCCTGTGCATCTCAGTTAGTGCTCTGGAGACAAGGGAAGCGGGCAGGGCATTGAGGGCAGAAGGGGAAATAGGTACAGAAAGAAGGATGGAGAAGAGCTCAAGGTGGGAGATGAGACAAGCATAATAGAAAAATCTGTATTCTGTATATATGTATTTACACGCAATATAATGTGTGTGTGCAGACAAACTGTAATAATTCTACATAATAAAACTGAAAAAGGAGAAAAAAGAATAATAGAAAAATCAGGGTAAAGAAAGGACAGGAAAAAAGAAAAGGGCGAGTAGAAAAGAGGGAAAAAGGACTAAAAAGGGAAAAGAATTAGGCTTTTTGTAGAATTATTACCCTTGGTAATAAAACATTTTTAAGTGGTCGTGGAATAAAAACAAGATTAAAAATGAAACGAGGGCTAATTAAAATGTACCGTCATGCGGGAGTGCATGTGCGGGTGTCGGCCGGTGGTGTCCTCCATCTAAAACCCGAGATCAAACCGGAGCTGATGCTCTGAACAGAAGAGCACAAAGGTGCTCCTTAGCACCTACCTAAATGCCGTGGCTGATTCTAGTCTTCAGAGGGACCACGCCTTCAGCAGGATTATCAGGGCTTGTTAGTAAATCGTATTGTCTGAATTTCTGCAGATGCATCTACATTCCATATTCTTCTGTTTCAAAAATAGAATCTGGCCTTAGTGAGAATCCTTCTTTTCTGGTGGCTACTAGGCCTGTTAGATATTTAGTCAATGTCTCTGAGTCACAGAAGGAACTTGACATTTTCTAAACCAGTATTAAAAATCATTACGGGATGTTGTAGCTGGAAGGAAGGAGGGAGACGGCTCATTGGATCCAAGAGGAGACAGAGCCCAGGGAAGTCGGCTCGTTTACAGGAGGCCACACTCTCTGGCTCTGCCTCTTGCTGAAACTCAAGCAAGTCACTCAACCTCTCTGAGCTCGGTTGCATCTTCCCTCAAATGAGCATTAAAATATTTGCTTCAACTATTTTTGAGATAATTAAAAGAAAGAAAGCTTGAAAGGTAAAATAGGACAAACTCAAAGTAGGTCTCAGTAACTGTGAAGCACACATGGACACACACACAGTCAACAGCCCTGCACCCTTACCCACGCCCATGTGCATGCAGGGCAGATGAGAAGGGAGCCCAGGGTGTTGGCTATAGCCTCGGTGTCCTTGTCAGGGCATCACAGGATGTAGCCAAGTCCAAATATAAGATAACAGAAAAAGAGTGAATGAGTGAGCACATTAATTAGTTAACTAATTAATTAGTTAAAGTTACTCCCCCCACTAGTTTAAAAAAGGTAAAAATATTTTTCTGAAAGTCCTTAAAGAAGGAAACAATTATTTCAAAATTTTGTTACGTAGAAATCCCCTTGTCTATTGATACTGAGGCAAAAACACATAATCAGGGTCATCCCTTGTTCCCAAGTGAAGGTTGCTTGTGTTCCACGTGCATATGTATATGGTCTTGTGTTCACGATCTTGGAGGCAAACCCTCCCCCCCTACAAAGGATGCTGAATCCCTTTTTCTATTCTCTTAAAAAGACACCAAAGGGAATTTAAAAGAGAAAAAATTATGGAAAGTGGACAGCAACGATAATATCATTTCACTCAGGTTCATAAATCATTAAAAAAATTCTTCTTTCATTTCCCACCAGCCAGCAGATTTATTGAAAATTTATCACCAGTCCTTTCAGGGAAGCTTTTCCTTGTTCAGAAGAGAGAGGATTTTGACCTAAATTACCTAACAGCTAAGCCAGAATGCCATTGTAGTTCTGCGGCTCCATTTCAATACTAGCCTGTATTTTACAGAATTTCAAACATCCAAGTCACTTCCAGTCATAGGAGCTAAAATTGGCCAGGGTGGACCTTGTGGCTGTCAGAACTGATAAACATTTCCTGAATGCCAGTTGGTTGGAGAACCATGTCTCTGAATGACATTAAAAGAGTCTGAAGTCTACCTCAACATGTAACCCCAACTTTCAATTGCTTGCTGGGAAATTGAGACTTTGTTTGAACAAGCCCAGCCAATGTTTTGGTCCCTTATTCTGTGGTGAAAGGGTCTGATGAGTGCTGAAATCTCTGGATGGAACAGGCCAAGAATTTCTGTTCTGCACTGGGATGAGTAATAAGTTCAAGTCCCTCGATTCTGGGGATCAGGGTCTTTCTGCATGGACCAGTGCCTTCCAGGGGGCTCGGAAGGTCTCAAGGAGAGGAAATAAAAATCAAATCAAAGAATCCGACATTCGCTGCAGCGGGACAAAGTGGGATGGACAATGGCGAAGACCTCTTCCTGTGCTGGAGGAATTTCTACTCTCAGGCAAAGCTTTTCCTTGGCTAAGCATGTGCCCTACCCCTTGAGCTATATACTCTCCCCCTAGAGTATAAACTCTTGAATAAAATATACCAGGCCTGAGAGCTTGAAAATGTCACCAGCTTGTAGCTGGGTAGGAAAGCTGCTCAACAGAACCTAGTAAATGGGTAAAGGGATGAAGAGATAATTAGAAATGGAGGGTGATGGATGGATGAATGGATGGATAAGAAGCTTCCGAAGAAATGATGAATTAGATTCTGTAGAAATCTTCCCCATCCTGAATGCACAGAGCTAACTGCAATATTTACCAAAAACACCCCCACCCCTCACCTGCACTCTGCCTACCCATTTCGCATCCAATGTGGCAACCAAGTAAAGACCAAGTCCGAGTGCACGCAAAATCCAGAAGCCTGAAGACTAGACACTCTTACAGCTTTCGAAGTCCCCAAATGTCCAACAACTTTGGCTTCTCTGAGATCATACTCAGTGAATTATCCTGTGCAAAACTCCGGTAAATTCGAGAGATGAGATAATTATGGGCACTGAAGAAGAAAAGATAAGGCAAGGGCCACGGAGATGGTGACAAGGGAAAGAATGCAATTACTGCCGCACAGAGGACAAGGGGGAGGCCTCAGACTCCAGCTGTCATGGGGGCCTGGGGAAAATCTCCAGCCCCATTCTGCACAGGCAGTCTGGGCTATGAAATATTTTGAGGATCTCAAGAACCCCTAGATCCTGAACGTCAAACACTTTTCCCACCAACCTGGGAACTTCACTTACAAGTTTACTCCCTTGCCTGTTACAACTCTTAAATAAGAGCTTAAGAGAGGCACTGAATAGAGGTGTGTAGGTGCCTAATATACCCTTCATATGACTGTGTGATGAGCACATCTAACTATGACAATGGCATGAAGCATTTAGCAAGAAGATGGTTGAATTGTCTCCTTAATAGCATTGCTGACTGCTGCCTGAGTCCCCAGGATCAATGGAGTGTTTGGCACACAACTGACTCTTAGTAAGTATTGGTTGGCTTGAACGAATGGGTGGATGCGTAGATGGATGGATGAATGAACAGATGCAGATCAGGTGGGTCTTCCTCTGGACAAGTTTTAGCAGGAGCATTTGGCACTGTCTCTCCTATGTTTTCCTGGTTCTTTCCACCTTAACTTCTCTGCACCTTATTCCTTCAGGACCTGGATCACAGCAGGTGGAAACTCTCCCTCTCCTCCACCAAGAGGCTTGCTGGTTTGGGCATTTCTCATATAAGCATATCTGTATATTCATGTTTATTTCAAATCTACTTGCCTTTAAATCAAAAAGGATCTGAAGTAACTATGTATAAAGAACCTCTAAATCCAAACCCATAAATAGTGACTGGAAGACTCAGTCATTACAAAAGAAAGCAGAACAAATGATTGGTAAGAACTTGAATAAAGGTGAACCCAGGTGTTGAGGAAGGGCCGCGCAGGCTTGCCTTCCTAATCTTAGTTAATTTTGTGGTCCACAATCATCCTTGCAGCCTCGCAGACTCAGAAACCGAGTTTGATCAGCACCCAGGAATGAATGGCCTGATTGGGAATGGTCTCCAGTTAGCCTCAGAGATATTGTCAGTCAGACTGCCTGTTAATTAATTTCCCCCAAATACGATAACTCCTGTGCCCATCAGATTGGGTACAGCCCGCACATTCCCGCCTGTGGACATGGCATGCCAAAACCAAACAGAAGGTCGTCTGGTGAGCATGGTATCAGAACAAGGGAATTTTGCCAGTGGCTTTAGATTCGGGTGTCAATGGGTCTGTGACGTGCAAAGCCCATGCTCTGCGGCCCCATCTCTTGGACACCGCTGGATGGGCACCACCCACACCAGCCTCCTTGATTCTCCTTTGGCCTGTGCTCCTGTTCCTTAATAACACTCCTTTTGCCCGACCCGTTTTCCCCAAAGACGTCTTGAAACTCTCAATCCACTTACAGTCAAGAGCTACTCATTGAAAATTTTCTTCTCTGTAGGGAGACACCTACTCTCTGTTGTTTTCAAGGTAACCGTCAGGGCAATGCTAGTTCCTTTCATTTCAAGTCCTGTGAGCGCCCGACGTTTGTTTCCTTGTGTGGTCATTCCTTCGGGTAGCAGCTGGGAGTGCTGGTTCTAAAGTTAGAGAAAACTGGGTGAATGTGGGCCAGTCACCTAACCTCTGTGAGCCCGCTCATCTGCAAAATGGTCATGAACGTCGCTGAGAAGATTACCGTTAAGACTAATTTACCATAATGTTCGGCAGCACTTAGCATACCTCCAAACTCTCACTCACAGTAAACAGTAATAAACGTGACTATCGGCATTATCTCTCATCCCCCCATTCAGCCATCCTTCGCTGAGCACCCACTAAGTGTGCCCAGCCACACGCCAGCCTGGGAATCCAGCACAAGGCAATTACTACAGCTGAATATTAAATTTAGCTCTTAGCTTCCTGGCTGCCAAGACCCAAAGGGCCATATTAATTATTGCAAAGGTTTTTTTTTTTTTTTTCCTGAGCTTAAGTTTATTCAATTCTACCACACTTATAGAAGAAGCTTAGCACCAAAAGGTTTAAGCTCTAAAGGAATGACTTTCTAATTACAAACTTTTAGATACTGAGAGAATTAGATGAGGACAACATAGCACTCAATAGAACCTAAGGTTTAGCACAAATCAACCTATGTTGACAATACCCTATGTTTCCCTGCGCTTCCAGAATAGCCTCAAAAATATAAACTAAACACGCAGGTGACTGTTGCAACATCCCACTCTTTGAAAATAGGACTGGTCCTCCTGGCTGATAAGAACATGCCGGTTTAGTCTAACAAAGATGTAACCCTAGTCATAAGTTACTTTTTATGTAATTTTAAATACTGTGCTTAGGAAATGAACTCACATGGCTAAGATACCCATATGCATTAATTTAAGCTGATCTTGAGTAATTCACACTAATAAGAAAGACACAGGGCCCCACCTCGCCATATGTCAGCAGTCACTTTACTGGACTCGAGATAGAATCAAAGTAATTGCTCCATAAAGTAAAGCAGTTAGTAATAACCTCAACTCCAAGAGCCCTTTAATTTTCTGATTCATATCTTCAATCAATTTGCAACACAGAGCAATTGAGTTTTCCTTCTAGTTTCCCAATTGTTTGCTCAAAAGAGCTGCTCCCCTTCCTTTGACTGACGTGACATTATTGCATTTATATTGACTTTTATGGCAGTTTTTACAACATTTAGGGTGCATAAGTGACATGGCAATGTAGCACAGGAACATTTCAGGATGCAAGTAAGCCATAAAGAGAGTGCCCGGCTACAGGGTCTGCAATTTACAGTGTGAGGACGTTACAAATGGAGCAGAGCAAACTGGGTCTGGGATGGGCATCCGTTACCTGCTTCCAAAGCCCCCAGGAAATTGTCCAAGCTGCCTCCCCCCAGACCCCAGACCAGGAAAAGCCAGAGCCCCGCCAGTTGCTTTTGGCTTTGCAGTGCCATGAGATGCTCTGAAATAACCATCTTAGACACAAAGAGCATCTTCTAGCTTCCAAGTTGGAGGAAAGGAGGGTGCTGATGAGGCAGAGTTGTTTTGAAAATCAAATAAGTCAACTGAGGCCTAAAGGAAGCCAGAGGATGGCCTGAGGATGATACTGCTACCAGTGGGTTGTCACCTGCTCTTGGGCTGCATGCCGGTCTTCACCATTCACCTCCCACCAGGGACCCCGCCGGGAAGAAGAAACACATGGAAGGCTGTTCTCACCTACCAAAGTCCCTGACTTCCATTGTCTCCTCTAGCTAGACTCTAATTCAAGCCCTCAGCATCTCCTACCCAATGGACTCCAACTTTTTCGTCCCTCATCTCTCCTGTCCTCGCTAGAGGTAGTTTTTGAAGATACCGTGTCTTACAGCATGTCAGAGCATGAATTTTCTTCTAAAAACGTGTCCAGAGGCTTCTCACTCTCTCAGAGGAAGTTCCCAGCCCTTCCTCCAGAATCCAAGGACAGCAGCCCCATCTCACCTTCCACAGTTACTACCTCCATTGCAGCTGCACTCGGAGCAGGTGTTCTGTGCACCAACTTTTTCCACGTCTGGTTTCCCCACCATTCACTTACCTGCGCTGCATTATTTCTCTGCTTACTAAAAGGTTCTCAGAGGTCAAGAGCGAGCCAAGTTCCCTCGGTCTGAATCTCAGTTGTACCACTTACTTCCTCTGGGACCCAAGGAAAAGTACTTAACTTTTCTGTGTCTCAGGTTTCCTCAAAACGGATCTAACAGAAGTACCAGTCTCACTGGATTGTTGTGAGAATTGATTCATTCAAGATATGTGAAGGGCTTAGAACGTTACCTGGCAGAGGAAGGGCTATTTACAAGTCAGCTGTTACTTGAATGTTGGATTCTTCTGCAATTCTTCTTCTAGAATATCCTCCCTACTTTCCCCACTAATCAAAATATAGCCCCTTAATACTTAGTGTGTTTCCTCCCCAGTGAAGCCATACTAGGTTTTCCTGTCAGAATGAGGTACCCACGATCCCTCTACATGTGTTTTTTACTCAGAACTTTCACATGTGTCTCTGCCCAGAAGGGCGTGGTTTCCATCAGCAGCAGGAGACACTGCACAAGAGGATCCGAGCAGCCAGCCCGCACCGAGCAACAGCGATGGGTTTGCTGCCATCAGGGTCCCTTCAGAGGTGCTCACACACAGAGCACAAAGTTAATTTCTGTCCCATTATCTACCTGTGACTGGGTTGTGTCTCATGCCAGGAAAAGCCCAAAGTTCCTGGGAAAATTTAAATCAGCAAAGCTACCAAAGTCTTCCCTTGGATCAGCCCTCGCCACCTACAGACCCCCTTCTAGACAGAGGCGCAGGCAGGGGTCCAACACTTTCCTTCCCAGGGAGGATCCATGCTTGGTTTGTGTTCCCTCCGAGGGGGACGGAGCTGAATGCAGCCCCCCCAGAACCCAAAAGGCAATTCACCAGCAGCTGCTGCTCTAGTGATGAAAGAATCAGGTCCTCGGCCAGGATTCCCTGTGGGGAACGTTCTTTCAACATGTGGCCTTTTTATCTTACACACACCTTTTCAAATAAGCACTTCTCATGCACTAGCAGTGTCCTTCTTTTATTCTCTCCGATAATGTAGTTAATGCTTCTTTGTCTGCTCGTCTGGGATGTAAGGGCCTTGAGGTTGGGGACTATACCTTTTAGGTCTTTACTTTTGAATATTTTATTTTTAAAGTACTGAAACACAAACAAACCAAAATCATTCCCAACCTGACTTTTAAAATATTACATGAAATAAAAAAACAAGAATGTGACCCTTTTCACGCCTCCCCTGACTTTGTCGTTAGTTGCGCAAAAATTCTTCCTAAGTTCCACTGGTTGCCTCTCCCTTGTTCTTGCTTTTTCTCTCCCTGACTTATCCCTTATCTATCTCTTATCTGCCTACCTCCCTCTCTTCATCCACGTGCATAATGTATGCAGAAATTCCCATAAACATATACAGTTAATAAACATGAAATCATTGGCCATTTTCCCATAGAATGCCCTACCGTGGGCATCTTTTCCAAGTTATCTGTATCTAAGGCATTTTTATCAATGGCTGCATCCCGGATGTGCTGTTATCAGCTCAAGAAGCCTGGGCGGTTGGGGTGGCAGCCCCTCTAATTCTGCAGCCGTATGATGCCAGCCTACCTTTCCAGACGTCGCTTTCTCTCCTCTATCCTCTCGTGCAGGTTTGCCCGGAACTCGGCTATTCCTGAACACAGTAAATCCTTCCACATGCCTCTTGTGCATTATTAGGTTTGTATTTACCTTGCTCCCTACTCGGTGCCCCACTCGGCGCTCTATGCATAGCAAGTGCTCAATAAAAGCCTGTTGTAACGATGGATGGGCATGCAGGAGGCCCGGCATAATGCTGCCCAGTCAAGCCCACAACCACCTGCTACACAGACCGCACAGGAGGTCCAGGCGTTTTCTGTGTTGCTTTCAGGGCATCACTGAGCTGTTTTGTTTCCTCAGTTTCCCATGCATCTGGTAAGTCTAGAGATATTGGCTTGTCTCCCTGGAGACCCTGGGTGGAATCTGGCATTTCAAAGTGCTTAATGGTGCTGCTCAGTAAATAAAGGAGGTCATTAATATGCATGAAGCTATTTCGTCAAGAGGCCAACAGAGCAAATTTAAAAGCTATCTTCAAGGGAAAAGAACGAAGCTACCGTTATCGTGCATACTAATAACCACAAGGGAAGCCTTCAGGAGCCAGGACAAAGCCCTCCCCAAGCCCCTCAGACTCGGCTGAAACCTTAAGGTGCCCCAGGTCTTGCTGTCAGTCTCTCAGGGAACAGAGAATCAACTTTTGTGCCCAGACTCCCGCGGGCAGGACTGGCGCTCTCAGCACCCCGGGGCTGGCCTGACGGGCCCTCAGATGATGCATCCAATGGTTTCTGGGAACCGTCCTAACGTGAAAAATTAGATGGGGAACAGCCAACGCATGGCAGGGAAAAGGCCGGGGAGGATTTATGATTGGCCACCACTCCAAGGTCACATTTCCACTCAAAGGCATGAGAAATGGGGAGCGTGGTTGAGGCAGCGTTCGGAGTGAACTGAGCACTGTACCAACAAGAGAGGAGCCAGCAGCTGCTGGGAAAGCAGGTGAGGAGCCCTGGGCTGCCAGTGACCTTGAGCACATTCCTAAAGCTCTCTGCCCCTGGAACCTACCCCTTCATCTCATCCACACCTCACCTACAGGTCATCCGAGATGCCCTCCTGGGGGCCCGGAGTTAGCAGGGAGTCTAGTATCTTCCCCTTAAGCCTTCTCCTGCTTTAATTATCCAGGAACTTCTGCTGGGGGGTGGCCAGTCTTCATGCCAAACATCAGCAGAGAGAACTTGGAAGCCTGAGCTTCCACTCATGGGTCCCCGGTGGACCTGCCTTTAGTTCTACCGATACCACAGGTGTTGCCATTCAAAGGGATTCCATACCGCACAGTCCGCGGTGAGTTCTCTGTGGCTGAGATGACGCCTTGTCTGGTCCAGGTCCAGTTGTAGGTTTCAGTGGGTCTCCTTGCACGTGACTCCCTAGTTACAGCTGTCAGTGGTTTACACACTCACGCCCAGGGACTCCGGCCCAGGGGTTGAGACCAGACAAATAGTTTCTGATGTTTAAAGTTCTTTCTCACCAACAGGTATCAGCTGACCCATCCCAAGCTACCAAAGACAATCTGAAAGAGATGTTTAGAATCTGACCTCTTGCCTCCCAGAGGACCCTTTGGCAGATTTATGCAGACCTATGCAGACTTGTTCACATGTTCTCCAGCTAAGGTATGGACAACAGGGCATGGAAAGGGTGCAAAGGCTTATTCCCTTCACATCTTATATTTGCCTGAGTAGGAGGGGAAAGAGGCAGATTGAAAGGGTTCCAAAGTGACATTCTGTGCCCACCTATAAAATGAAATAGCAGATAAAAATCTCCTGTTTAAAAAAAGTAAGTTCTACTTTTACAGATATTTTGCTAATACATGTATAACGTGCTTTACTGACACCTGCCTCATCTGTTTCACTGAGACGTTGTGAGGGGCAAGTAAGGCATTTGATAAAAACATGCACTTTGAAAAGCAAAAAAAAAAAAAAAAAAAAAAAAAAAAAAAAAAAAAAAAAAAAGCTAAGTAACAAAGGTAAGGAATTGCTATGTAGGTGATTCATTCCATTAGAAATAAAGTTTGGTTCTAGAAACTCTTGGTCCACTTCTAGGCAGGTAGAGAATAAAAACTGGGTCCCCAAGGAAGGTCAGGGACTGAGCATGCTTGATTTGTGGCGCGAGCACAGAGAGGAAACCAAAAGAATGGAATGACAGATGAAAATTGTCAGAGGGAGAGCATTGCTGACTTAGAATATCCACCCCCACTTAAATAATTGCTGTTTCTTTAGCTTTTCCTCCAAAATTCTGTGTGTTTTAGAAGCCACTTAACCACTCCAGGATCCAGTTTCCTAAATGTGAAATGAACGAATTAGACTAAAATTTTATAATTTTTTTCAGTCATAGAATGCCTTTTATGAGCAAGACTTAGAAGATGACTTAAAGATGCCCAGTGAGTAAATCCACTGAAGCAGAGCATCTGAAAACGCTAAGATTATCTATAGTCCTAGATAAACGGTGATCTTCCAAAAGTTGTTCACACCTTAGAGAGTCGGAAATGCTGCTCTGCTAGCAAGTCCAACATGAGCCCTGTGGAGATGTTTCCATGCAATGATCTTAAGTGACCACGGCCCAGACCCTCAGCCCTGGCTGCATGCACAATTCCATTGATCTTCTTGAGTAATCTGCCAACGTGGGGCAGATGAAGGCATTTAATGACCAGCATTTGATTTTTTCCTAATTTTTCAAACAGGGAGAACTACTGACTCTGGCTGGAGGCTTAATATGAAGGAATTATCCCTGATAATGCCTGAAAGACCATAAGAAGTCCAGACAATGAGTAGTTCCAGTCACTTCTCTTTACCCAATGTTAAGACCGCATTCTCCTGATGTGTTAACTTCACACTTTCCTGAGCAGTAGCTCTAAAGTCACCCCTTCCTCCAAAAAGGTGGCGACCAATACGTAGAGATAAGACACAATTTCAATTTTCCACGTAAAGTGACTGTGACCATCGGCAAGTGCTTTGAGGTGGAGGCAGTGGGTGGAGCGGAAAGCGAAAAGCCCTTGGGAATGAACCCAGAAACACAGAGACGACCTTGGGTGGCAATAAGGCTGAGGCACTTACAAAATCAGCCCAGCACGCCAGGGGCAGACACGACCTTGAGTCACACCAAACACATGGCCCGGCCGCAGCTCAACTTTGTTTCTCTTCAGAGTCACATAGACTGTCCTTTCTTCATAAGCAATTTCACGATACGTGGGAGGGACCCTAGGCAAGGCCGTGAAATGGGGGAAATCTTGTGTCTGGCTTCTTCCAACGTTCCTCGGTGCATAGTACTCCCATGCTGCACTTTAACCAATATGAAGAGAAAAAGACACGTGTGGTGGGGCCCAGTTCTCCATGAACAAGGCAGCATCTTGACGGCGCGGTTTTTTTTTTTTTTTTAGCTTGTGAGTTTAGATTTGGAGAAAGCTGATCTTACGGGATCAGCTTGTGGGATCTCCTAAGCAGGTCAGGACCCCCTTCTGTGACATGGCAGGAAGGTGGTCACCCAGGGTCTGTGTGAGCCTCTTCAGGAACGGACATGCACTGCCACTCCAAGTGCAGACTCCGTGGTCTGAGCACTCTCAGTGTTAGACAGTTGTCAGAAAGGAGAGGGAAACAGAGGAAATTCAATATTCCTTGCAATTTCAAAGACACGTGCAAGAAGAAGAAAATATTTGACCAAAAACAATGCATTTGGGGTGATAAAACTCTCTTCTAGGCATTTAATTGGAGAAAAATGGGGGAGTAAGATGATCGCCTGTAACCTGTCCCCTCCCCAATCTCCCTCTCAGCTGACGCAGCCCTGCTAGCCTGTCCCACGTGGCTTGGCGTTTGCTTATATTTTGAATCATATTGCCCTTCTGCGGTTTCCTGGGTATGTCTCAGAAGGGCGCACACGGCTGCTTACTAGCATCTCCCGTGATACCCAGTCTGGAGATGGCTGGCTGCTCTTTCAAAGCCCTTGGTGATGAAGCCAACTAAGCTGAATATATAACAGATTTTTAAAAGTGACAACCCGCGATGTATTTAAATATAGTCTCTTGAGTTGGGTCATGAAGAGACTGTCAGCCTGGTGTACCTTCATTTGCTAAACAGACCCTTCAAAGCTGGAATCCAGCTTGGTTGGCTCTTTCCCGTTTCTAAACAGCCGCCGGAAAGCCAAAGGCTTAGAGCAGTGGGTTGAGACGGGTTAGCTTATGCCCGCGGGGGTCCTCCCTTCGCTGCTCCTGTGGCCTGGTTCAAGCTCGCACCTTTTTGTGTTTTCACCATGACACTGGGCTCTTAGTTGAAACCCTTTAGCCTGGTTCTCAAGGCGTTGTAATGAGAAAGGCTTCCAGCTTCGCCTGCTGCTTCCTCCCAGAGCCGTCTGCAGGTTCCTCCTTTGCTAACACTCTCGACACATGTGCCTACTTATTTGAAAGCCTGTTCTCGCTGCCCCACTACAAAGACTCCGCAAGGGTAGAGGCTGTGTTGGGGACAGTCCCTGGGGAGCCCACAAGGCTCGCAGGTGCTCAATAACTACAGACTGAATGACGGACCTAGTTCCTCATGTGCACCCTGCAGCGTTGTGTAACTGAGGTACGAACCTCTCTCCAAACAGGCCCCCCACTCTCCTGCACGGTTATCGCCCAGGATTTGGCTTATGCCACTTGCCTTCTGGCCACAGGAAAAGAAAACACCAGAGACAGTGCGAAGACAATGATTCGGACATATTTTGAGCAACGAGAAGGCAAAGATCAGAGTATCCTGGCTGGAGATAAGAAGAGTTTGAGGGTCACCACCTGAGAAAGCCCTGGTCTGACCATCAGGAGGCCAAGGTTTTGTTGTTTGGTTATCCTGTGACAGTGGCAGCTCGGACGCTGGTCTGTGAAGCTTGGAGGGCAAGGCCACCCTGTCCCTGGTGTTCCCACAGCCCAGGGAGGGGACAGTAAGGCACTGGGCTTTAGCACTCCTGCTAATACACTTACTTTGTTGTTATTAAACATTTCACGTAATTGCAAACTGAGCTCAAAAAAAGTTTTCTTTCTGCCGGAGATATTAACACACAACAAGTCATTCCATTAATTTGCACAAATAATATTAGGAACGTATTTTTCTGGAAAGCAAGAACAGAAGCCTCAAAACTCTCTTCGAGTCGTCCATCCCTGACCCTTTGTGAGGACTGGATTCAGCTCAGCAGCATTTCTTAAAAGCCTTTCATATGCCAGGCCCCATGAGGAATAGTCGGGGGAAAAGAGAAGATGTGTCTTCAAGGGTCATGTGGTAGCAGAATAAAGGCCCCCAAAGTTGTCCCCGTCCTAATCCTCGCTACCTGGGAATGTGGTACCTCCCGGGGGTGAAGGCCAATGTGGTGAAGCTAAGGGCCCTCAGGTAGGGACACCTTCTGGATTAGCTGACTGGATGGCACATGATCTCATCACACGGCTCCTTAAAACCGGAGCCCCTTTCCTGGCTGTGGTCAGAAGTGTGGCCACAGAAGGCTGGTTGGGAGACTGCTGGTGTGGTTGGCTTTGAAGCTGGAAGAAGGAAGAAAACCAATTCTCCCCAGAGGCTCCAGAAAGAAGCACAGCTCTGCCAGCGCCTTGACGTTGGCCCGTGTTGGACCTCTGACCTGCGGAACTATACGAGAATGAACTCAGGTTGTTTAAGACACTAAGTCTGCGGTAATCTTTTATGGCAGCAATAAAAAACGAACACAGACCATATCAGATAACAAAGGAGGAACAAGGGGAGAAATCACAACGATCTAAAGACATCCAGGATAGTTCTTCGAGAGTGAGATAAATCAATTATATTAATGATGATGATGATAATTTTCATGATAACCCTTAAATAGCATTTGATGGCATTCATTTGATGCTTGAAATATGTTTTATTATTCATCCTATTTTTTAAATTGATGTGCAGTCAGTTACAATGTGTCAGTTTCTGGTGCACAGCACGATGTCCCAGCCATGCACGTACATACCTGTATTCGTTTTCATATTCTTTTTCATTAAAGGCTATTACACGATATTGAATATAGCTCTCTGTGCTCTACAGAAGAAAATTGTTAACATTTGCCAATCTCAAACTCCCAAATTTATCCCTTCTCACCCCCTTTCTCTGGTAACCATAAGATTGTTTACTAAGTCTGCAAGTCTGTTTCTTTTGTAGATGAGTTTATTAGTGTCCTCTTTTTTGCCTTTCTTTTCCTTTTTTTTTTTTTTTTTTTAGATTCCACATATGAGTGATTATCATAGGGTATTTTCCTTTCTCTTTCTGGCTGACTTCACTTAAAATCATCCTATTTTACAGATGAGGAGACTGAGGCACAGGGATAGTCACTAACTTGTCCAAGTTCATGTAGCACATCCGAGTTCAGTCTATTGAGTGGAGAGGTGAGTCCATCCAGGGAGCAGACAGCATCTTCCTGGGTCAGCCTGGGTCGTGCTTGACCTTGAACTAAGGAGTAGGATTTTGAATGAAGAGACTAGAGGGACCACCACGTGGAGGAAGGGATGGGGACAGTGATGTGGGAACACCTCTCTGCCCGGACGAAGGAGCAGAGTTTGAGTTAACACGGTGTTGCATGCCGGAGGGTGTATTCAGACATAGGTTGGAAAGTGGGTTTGGATAAATCGTGCAGATCTGGCCGTGACAGCAGTCAGGTTCTAATCTGTAGGTAGATGAAAGCTATAGAAAGTTTCCCCATGGAGGAGGGACATGACAGAGCTCATTTAGTTTCACCTCATCCATCAGGAGAGCAAGAATTGGAAGGTGGGAGTGGACAGGGTGTGGAGGGTGGTACTTATTTTTTAAGAAACCTAGTCTATGGGAAAAAATTGCTGGCTTGACTCTAAAGAGGTTGTATCCATTAATCACATCTCAAATTCTGAATTTTTTTTTCCCCAGCATTTAACTCCTTGGTTATTCACTCCTGACTTGTAAGCCTCTGGCACGTAGGAAGTGGCTCCTACCTGTGTGTGCCCTGCACCTACCACAGCCTAACTCAGTACAGGGGCTTCCTAGAGAAGAAACTGATAAACAAATGCATATTTGGGTCAAGTCATGCCTTCTTGAACTTCTTTTGTTAAAGATTATGCTTTGTCTGCTTTCTGAAAGGGCCATGGGCCGATAATGCACAGAACAGAAGTGCAGGAAACCTGTGCGTGCCAAGCCAAACAGTCCTGCTAAGAATTGGAGAAGGTCTCCAGACACCAGATTTCAGCAGTTTCTCTGATTTCCGCCCTGGGAGATGTGGTGATGGTGTGAGGGGAAGTGTGTGCTGGCCAAGGCCAGCTGGCCCACCAGGTCTGCACTCAGCCACAGAAACCACCGGAGAGGTGGATGGGGCCCCATGCTCAGCGGCTGCAGGACCACGGACAGTCTCATGACAAGCAGGCTGGACGGGGAAGATGTGACACCTGAGCTAGGCTGGGTGCCCTGGGTGTCTCCCTGGAGCCTCCCAGAGCATCTGTCAAGGTCTTGAGCCTACAAAGTGCTGAACACCATTAGCTCTCTTATGGAAAGTGAGGAAGGGTAGGGCTCTACATTAGGGCAGCAAAAGCCAAAGGCAGCCAGATGCCAGGGGAGAATTCAACAGGGGACCCTGTGCAAGACACTGGACTCGTGATTACCCTGTGTGCTGGAGAAGGAGAGGACTGGGGACCCACAGACCCTCAAGAAGAAATCCTCTTCCAAGAGGGACACTGAGGGCCTGAGTTTGTGGCAGTGCCCCGAGCATGACCTCTAAATCACCAAGAGTCTAGAACCATCTTAGAGAGGCTGAAAGAACCCAAGTGCCACAGAAGGCCTCCTCTGTGGCAGGATGGGGAGGGAGGGTGTCCACATAAGGGCACAGCCAGAGTGAGCCCCCAGGCCTGCTGGGAACAGCGCCACCTCCAGAAAAGTTCCTGACAATTACATCTTTCTCCTAGAGCCACTGTCATGGTCACTCAACGATCTATTCTTTGCCAATGACCCTAAATGTTTTTCCTTGTCTTTTTGCTAAAATACAATTCAACTTTAAAGAAAAATGGTGTAGGAAAAATAATCAATCATCCCACCTAACACAAACTCAGTTGTCATTGTCTCTTATTCTTAATCCCTCTGATCGGTGACAGACCCTCTCTGGTCTTATAGGAGGGACATTCTCAATTTAAAGTGACACAATCGACTTTAAATGAAGCACAAATGATCTCCTCATGTAGGAACTTAAACTTTTTTTTTTCCCTGCAGTGGAATCCATGCCCTTGGACTTGGGGCACGTCTGAAATTTACCAAATTAAAGTAATTAACCCATGTGTCTTGTTAAAGCAAGAAGATGTGATTGACAGGGGCATAGAAATAGCAGTGCGTTCCCGCCCAGGGGAGGCGGCTTCCAGGACCGGTACTTAAATTCTGCTGTGCTTCAAGCCCCAGCTGGCCTTCCAACCCCTGCTTCCACCAGCTCCCCCCACAAACTGGAATCCAGACGTGGCCCGGCCTTGCCGTCTGTACACCTGTGCCTTTCCTCTCTGCCATCTCCTCCTTTCTCTGACTGCCCAACGCCCGGGTCACATTTTAGCAGCGGAGCAGCTGCATAAAGTCATTCCCTCCTTCCAATGTGGAAAGCAGGAAGGCAAGTTCTTCCTTTCCTCAACCTTCCTTCCAGGCAGGAGGGGCCACGTGAGCCTCTCCTTCTCATCAGTGAGACCCAAGAAGTCTGCTTTTGTTGGGAGGAGATTGGTCCTGAAGAGCATTTTCTTCCCTGCTGGACAGAGACAGACAGTACTGGCACAGCATGCCTCCTTTCCACCTTCCTGCCTTGAACACAGATGTGATGTCTGGAGGTGTGCGGCCTTCTTGTGACAAGGAGGTGACGGGCATGCAGAAAGGGCGCGGGAACAGCGCCCTCCCACTGAACTGCTGACTGAGCACCAGCAGCCACCTGCCTTCAGACTCTCATTAGGAGAGAAAAATCAAGTCCTGTTTAAGTCACCATAACTCAGGTTTTTTATTACTTGTAATTGAAAGTAATCTCAACAGGTGTAACCACCCTCATCCGCCTTCCCTAAGCAATTCAACCTGAGAGGCAATGAATACAGTGGTTACAAACTGGGGCTCCGGAGCCAGCTTTAACTTTGAGCCCCAGCCTATCACTGACTTAGCCTGTGACCTTGGGCAAGTCATCTAACTGCTATAAGCTTCATCTTGCTGACCCATACTATGGTAGTTACAGCTGTATGTGCTTCACATAAATTCTCAGTGAGATAGTGCATGGAAACTACTTAAAACCCGGGCTGACAGTTTCACATCAAATAACACTGATTTTCCCAGGGGAGAAGCTACTGTCATCCCCCAGGGCGCACTGGGGACCGAGGTCCCTAGACTCGTCCCGCATGCCACGGCGGAGCCCACTCCTCCGGCTCTTGGAGCCCCACGGCGGACTCTGTACTGGGAGGAGAATCCAGAGCGGTCACCCCGCCACCTGCCCTGGCCTGCTCCTCAGGGGTCCCCACTCTGGAGCTTGAGCTGGACTTGGCTGTGATAAGTTCTCATGGTTCCTATTCGGCTCCCTAAGCTCATCAGGGACCTCATCCTACTTTACCCCCCAGCTTCCTTGAAGGAGGAACTTGCAACAGAGAGAGGGGAAGAAGAGAGTGATGAGATGGTTTTCCACGTCCCACCTTCCCGGGGACCCGAGACGCTCTGCTTGTTGCCATGGCACTGGGTTCCCGGACATCACTGCTCCGCACGGCAGCTGCTTGGTCTCCCTGGAACTTCGAAGCTGGGAAAAATAAATCATTCAAAGAGTCTTCTTCCCTCTTGGGAACTAGGAATTACGCTGAAACTTTATTATTACTTGAAATAAACAAATTACTCCCTTGAGGCCAGATGAAAACATGCTCTTATTTAACTGCTTAAAGGAGGAAAGCAATCGGGGAGTAAAATCAAAGGTGCCCAAATGCATTGAAGTGACTCCTCAGAAGCTGACATAATGGCAATTTGTGTTTACATTCTGCTTCTCATCAAAGGAGAATTACACAAAGGCCCCGTTTCCCCAGAGTTGCCCTGTGGAGCATGACTCCAAAGCAGAAGAGCCCAGAGCCTTGGGGGGTCTGCCAGGCTCCAAAGCCCAGCCTCCGGCTCTGACCAGGTGACCTCCTGTCTCTGGGTCTCAAGGCTGGCTTAGTTTCAGAGCCCTTCTGGGAGCTGTGAAGGGGCATCTCTGTCCCCACTGGTCAGTGGAAAGAGAGTGGCTGCCTCCCGTGTAAGGACTCCTAGTGGAGACGGGTCATGGAAGCCTAATAGGGAGCTGATCACACACACACACACACACACACACACACACACACACACACACACACACACACACACACACTATGGAAGCTATTGGCAGTGAGAGCCCATCTCTGGTGGGGTTTCCTCCCTGACTATCCATCAGCAAAGACATGGATTTCTGACTGTATGTGCTTTTCCACAAGTGTTCACGCATGCGGGACAGTGATAAAAAAAACTTCTTTCTGGTAGTCTAGATAGGAGACAAGACATATGCATATATATTGAAAAAGTAAAACACCTATCGAAGGACCCTCTTAGATTTGTTTTTGCATCCACAGTGCTTGTAGGGGTTAAGGTCAATGAAATAACTGTACAGGTGAACTGATGAAAGACGAGGGCAGGTCAGTCAGATGGTGAATGGAAGCTTCCAGGTAGGAGTGATCGCTCGTTGTCTGGGGAGCTGGATGGGATTTCGCTCCTCAATCACAAAAACAGTTTAAAAATAGAGCTACCATTCATTGAAAGTTCACTCTTTGCCTGGTACTGTTGCAGAATTTAATATGTTTTTGAAAGAATAGTCTTCACCATGACACCTCTCATAGCATCATTTTACAGATGAGGAAACTGAGGTTCAGAGAAGTTGTGACTTGTCCGTGGACTTGGTAAGGCCAAGGTTGGAGCCCAGCTCTAACTGGCTGCAAATCCATGCTCCTCCTCGGTTCTTCTTATGTCCCTCCACCCATGGTCCTGCCTCCTCTTTCTACCATAATGTCCACATCCAAACTTGTTCCCTGAAAATTGCACACTTGAAATACTTTCTTCCTCATTTATTTAGCAAAAATTCCATCTTTTCTTCAAAACCCAATCCCACCCCCAAATCTTCCAGTATCCAGAAAAGGTCCCAGCATGGCCATCAGCTAAACACTCCATCAAGGAAGACAGGGCAGGGATCCCACACTGATCGATGAAGGTTTGGACAGTCTGTGTAATGGCAAATGCCACTGGTTGCAGGGCTGTTTCTCATCCTGAAATTTGCTCCTTTGTGACCTCACACGCCCAGCAATTGTGAGCTCCCTGCAGTCAGAGGCCAGGGTCTAAGTCCCTAAGTCTAAACTCCATCACCTGCCACATCTGTGACCTTGGGCGGGTCACTGAGCATCACTAAGCATTGTTTTCCTCATTTGGAAAAATGAGGATAATAATATAGAGCCCACCTGACAGTGGTGCTGGAAGGGCGTGGCTGAAGGGCACTGTAAAAGCTGTAGTACTGCTGGGCATGATCGTCAGCCAGGAGGAGGGGAGATGGCAGCCTCCAGATGCTCCGCATGCAGTGCTGGCTTTGGTGGGGTGGCTGAGGCCCTGTATGAGACTGAGAGGGAGGTCAAGGGTTTGGGGAGCATCACTGGGGAATGCCGGGGTAGACAAATGGGGAAACCATCTTGCACCGTTTAAGCCCCATAAGTGTCTGCTTCCCATGAGCAGGACCAAATCCTGGGAAGGCTGATCTCCAGAAGGTAACATACAAAGTGTCAAGCAGTAAGATAAAAATGGTTGGGTGTATTTAAAGGGATAGTGTGCAATGATATTCAGAAGGGCAGGTGATGACCTCTGCAGGCCTGAGTGTCTCTGTCTGGGATAAGCATTCCCCTTTCCCATCTCTCTTGCTCACAGGCCCCCTCCAGCTGCCCAACCCCCATTCTCCATGACCTCACCCCACCTCCGTCTTTGTCTATGTTAATCACAATCAGCCTCACAAGCCCAGTTGAAATCCCCCCATTTTGGGGAGCCTTTCTCCCCACTGCAGTCCAAATGTGCCCTCCCCTCCTGGGTCCCCAAAGCAGAGCTCTCTGTGTCTCTGACATGTCAGTTTCAGTCATGGTGACCTGGCACTAATACGCCATTGTTCACGTTAAGCCTTGATGACTAGCCTGCGGCTTTTCATGGACAGGACCCGGGCCAAACACGGACTTTTGCATTCCCAAACTGAGGTCAGCCCTAAGGCCAGATGGAGCTAACAGCCAGTTTTCAAGATACATACTTGTTGGACAGAAAGATACGTAGCACCCAGCTGACCTGGCAAGGCCTTCATCGTTCACAGAGGAGAAATCCTTTCATTTGCAATAAGTGAGTAAACTGAGAACCAAAGAGGGGAGGTTCCTAGTCCAGGCTCACAGTTCACGTCCGAGCCCTGACTAGCGTCTCTCTACTCAGGCTGTGGGAAGTGCTAAGCTTTGTAAGAGAAATCGAACCTAATTATTCTATCTTCTCCCCTGTCCCTGTCATACCTTTATCTTAATGGAAGTTCGGAGCTTTACTGTTTCACTGGGAAAACAGGAGGAGACACAGGATCACGTCTGACCCACTGTGGGCCTTTCGAACCGCTTATTCTGAAGACACGGACTGTCCAGCCTCCACTTTCACATTTCGCTGCACCGCGCTGAAATATGTACCCGGCGCGTCCCCAAGCCGCCGCCTCAAGCCTTGCATTCCTTCCCTGCGTCTCGCTTCCCTTGACTAGGCTTCTCCGCCCAGGACTTATCTTTAAGGTCACTGCGTGTGTGAAGTCTGACCCCCCCCCCCCAGAACTCTGTCAGGTGTCCCCAAGAGCTGCCTCAGCGCCCTGCAGTTTCCCTGATCAGAGTTAGATGAAATCCCCGTTCAGAGTCCTGTTGACGTGGCACTGGAATTTCCCTGCTTCTTTGGCTGTGTTTGACTCCCCCAAAGATGCACTGGAGCGCCTGTTTGGGTCTCACTTCCCCTCGCGGGAGGTTCTTTTGGGACAACTCCTCCCTTCCCCATCGCAGTTCCTCCTGAAGTATGCTCCAGGTGAGGGCTGCCATCGCGGTGAAATCTCACCTCCCTGGCTGCGGTGACTGACCGGCAACGGGCGCTTCCTGAGTGTGAGCCAATCAAAGCGCCTCACTGCCACGACCGCTCTGATTGGTTCACGGAAAACCGCCTGCTGCAGGGAGGCCAATGAGTGGCTTCCTCCAGGATGCTGCGAGCTCAGGCTGGGAACAGGGAACCACTTTTCCTCTCCAGCAATGCACTAAAGATGAGAGGCCTGCAGTGCAGGAGGCCATGGCCCCCTCCTACGGAGAAGCCATTCTGGAATGATGAGGCCGGCTGAGAGAGAGGAGCCAAGACAGCATTTACAGGAACAGACTCCGGGCCGTGTTTAAGCCCTCATTTTTCCAGTCCAGCTCTCACCCCACCAGTTAGAAGATTTGATCCCATGACCGTGCTTTGGGGCTGAATTGTGCCGCTTCCCAAATTCACGTGTTGAATCTCTAACACCCAGGACCTCAAAATGTGACTGTATTTAATGACAGGGCCTTTACAGAGGCAATTACGTTAACATAAGTGTGCTACAAAGAGCCCTAATTCAATGTGACTGACGTCTTTATAAGAAAAGGAACTCCAGACACACTAAGAGACACCACCAGGGATCCCCAAGGACAGACGGAAGACCATGTGAGGACACAGAGGGAAGGCAGCCACCTGCCAGCCAAGGATGAAGGCCTCAGAAAGGAAACACACCTACTGATGCCTTGATCGTGGACTCCTAGCCTCCAGGACTGTGAGAAAATAGGTTTCTGCCATTTAAGCCACCTAGTCTGTGGCATTTGCTATGGCGGCCCTAGCAAATGTATCCAGGTCCCAACGTCCCTTTTTGTTCCGATGGGTTGATGATCAGTTTCTAAGTCTTGTCATTCAAAGGGAACCAATGCGAGCCTTCAGATGTCTTCAGCAGATGTAATAGTGATTGTCCTCCAAATACCTTCATGACCAAGGCCCAAGGTCTGTGACATCAGGGAGTCAGATCAGGTTACCCAGGTAACTCATTTATGGACCCAGGTCAAGCCTAAATCAGATCAATTTAAAACTCTGTCGCAGTTTAATGAATTAATAGCTGCCTGAAACATTTTGTTTGATAAACAACTTTTCCCCTTAACAGAATTCCGGAAACTAGGACGGGGCATGGACAAAACTGACCTTCAGTCTGTGAGTAATAACTATCTGGACACCTCTGGTTGCCCCGAAGACTTGGCATTTCTTTCCAAAACCTCAGGGAAACTCCCCTGCAAGATAAACCTAGTGTACGTGGTGACTTTAAATACAACTGGGTGACACTTCCTTCTTGGGGCACTTTTCCGACTTCCAAATGAGCTACTTGCTTACCACCAGGAGTGAGTTTTCCCCCAGCTCGGTTAAGAATGGCTTTACCCGGTAAAGACTAGCATCACTCATTTCTTTTCTTTCTTTTTTTTTTTTTTTTTTTACCACCATTCACACACCAAATGTCCACTGCATGCCTACAAAGTAACCTGACCACATTAACTTAGCCTCCTGCAGAACAGCTATCACTGAGCTAAGATTCAGAGGCTCACCCTTAGATGCGTGTCAGCCCTGGGGACTTCTTGAAAGCTATTTATACTTGACTGTGTGTTGGTGGTTTTTGCCCCTGCGCCCCGTCCATATATATTGCTGCCCAATCCATTTCATTGTAGGGATGCTTTCCCTCCAAAAACAGAGTCTCTGAATGTATTTTCCTGCCTCCCCATCCCTTGTTTAAAAGTAAACTAAACATGTTTACTCAGGAAAATTCAGAAAACAGAGGTTCAAAACAATGAGAAAATTTGTCAGGTTGTGAAAAGTCTTCAGTAGCTGGCATCTGAGGATCTCAGAGTCATGAGAACAGAGAACTGATTATTTTTAAGTTCTCTTTGCTCTTTTTCATATGTGTCTTTTCCCATGAGTCTCACAGTGCTCCCTTAATATTTCATCCAAAGCTTTGATAATTCCCTTCCACCTTTCACCTCCTTTCCTTCCAAACTAGATTCTACCACTTGGGGAAACCTCAGCTAAAACTCAGTTCTTTATGGTGAAACTGTTTCTAACAAAAAACTTTACTGCCTTCACTTACTTCTTGCTTCACAGATCAGAAGACTATAAGAAAACATTGATTTAAACAACCTTTTGCTTAAATAAATTTGTATATATTAACTTAAAGAAATAAATTTATTTAAGTAGCATTGCCATGTCTTCCAGGAAAATGCAGACACAAAATATTAAAATTGTTTACTATGTCTGTCTCTCAATGTGCTTTATGTGGACACAAGATGAATTCTTGAGTTTAGCTAAAGGATTTTTTTAAACAAGTGACAAATGAATTAGCTGACTATGAATCTAAGTGCTTTTGTCCTAATTATGGGGAAATAGAGGACAATTTATTTGCCCATGTGTCACAGTACATTCAACTCAAGGCTCTGAGAGAACCTGCTTTTTCACTTTTTTAGATGCTTACTTTTGTTACCTTCTTAAAGATTTTACCTTGTTTTAATCAAGAACATTTGAAGCATTACCGAAATAATGACTAAAAACATGATCCCGGGTTCAGATGTGCTTGGAAAATGCTCAATAAAATAAGTTAAGCATGGGATTTTTTGCCTGTTTATTTTGTTTGTTTAGCAGCAAGACTTCTCAGGGGTTTGAATGTGCTTGCGTACCCGGACATCCTACCAGGGTGCCCCCGGAAGCAGTGCTCACAAATTTGAACCCCACCCCCACCCCATTTTTGTGCAAAGGATCTTTCAGAATTATTGGTCTGGGGAATGTCAGTTTGATGTCTCTAGCCACTTCAATGACTCAGAAAAGAAAGAAACCTTAAAGGCATAAGATACAAACATTTAAAATTTTTCTTTTGAAAATCTAAGCTCCTACTCTACTTGACCTTAAAAATACTATTAACTGTCTTGGAAGAAGTGCTATTTCTGGTGATATCTCAAGGTATAGTCTTCTTAGAAAGGACTGTATTTAAGCCCTTGGATCAAAAAGTCAAATATTTCATAATATAAAGAGAATCAAGTCACCAAAAAAATACCCAGAGATGTATATAAACACCCATTGGGTGGTACTGAGCATTTCATCTTCACAGAGATTGGGGTAATGAGTACACAAAATGTGGTCTATATGTGCAATGGAATAGTACTCAGCCTTAAAAAAGAAGGAAATTCTGACACACACTACAGCATGGATGAACCTTGGTTGCATTACGCAAAGTGAAAGAATGCAGTCAAAGAAAGACAAATACTATATGATTCCACTTATATGAGGTACCCAATATAGTCAAATTCAGAGACAGAAAATAGAATGGTGGTTGCCAGGAGCTTGAGGGGAGGAGGGAATGAGGAGTCACAGTCTAATGAACACAGAGTTTTAATTTAGGCAGATGAACAAGTTTGGAGATGGATTGTGGTAATGGTTGCACAACAATGTGAATACACTCAAAGCCAATAACCTGTTCACTTAAAAGGGGTCAAAATGGTAAATTTCATGCTATGTATATTTTAGCACAATAAAAAAATAACAAGTTGATGTGACCACCAGGGGGAAATCCCATAGACAAGAAAGGTGGGACATCGAGAAGGGAAAAGAGTAGCTGATATTAAAGAATATTGCAAGTAAATCTCTTCAGATTTTTAAAAACATTTTTCTTTAATACAGGAGGTAAAGCTGCACAGCCGTTAAGAAAGAGAGAGCTAAGGGAAGAAGAATTTTAAAATCTTAAGTTTCTAACACATCACCTTTTAAATGTCTACGTGGTCCCAGTGTGTTCCAGCATATTATAGATACAAATTTTAGATACAATATTATATTTTATTATATTATAGATACAAATACATATTATAGATTATAGATACAATATTATTGTATCTATATTGTATATTATAGATACAAATACAGAGGGTTTTTAACCCCTGTCCTCAAGTAATTTACAATCTTATGGTAAGATACACCCATGAGTCACTTGGAGGCAATGAAACCTGTGCTAGGAGGTATCAATGCAGAGCTCCAGAAGCACGTGGGAAGAGGATGCTAAGTGTGATTGAAAAGCCATCCCCTGTTTTCCACACCTACCCTACTTCTTTCATCCTTAGGATCCAAACCAAGCTCCACTGCCTCTGGGGAGCCGTCCTCACCATCCTAACCCACTGTGGTCCAACTTCTTACGCTTTCTACAGTCATGCTGTAGTAACTATCCAGAGCCTTGCCCTTTTCCCTCAATGGGTTTAGGTAGACATTGTAACATGGCTAATACATATTTTTATGTATTTTCACATATGCCCCCTGTTTGGTTAGAGGCATTCGTTACCAAGGTGGCTGGGAGAAGTCTTATAAGGACAAGTCTGAGAGAGAGAGAGCTCTGATTCTGTGCTATGTGTGCATTGCCCAAGAGGCCCCCGAGCTCCCAGATGCCCTGTTGGGGGTGGATGCAGGGGTGGGAGTGGACACAGAGGCACTGAGACCTACAACACTGGTTCAGGAGTGAAGAATAAACAATGCAGGGACCTCTCCAACGTGGAAGTATCTGGTAACTTTGTATTTTGATGGTGTGAGCAATAGCACAAGACCCACAGACGCCAGATGAGAGTAGTCATAGTGGGCAGATGCCAACACAAAGTGCTCAGGAACCAGACCAGACCAGCCTCCCTCTGGTGTCCTGCAGGGACCACCACATGCAGAGCAGCACTGCCAACCCTCAAAGGACATGTACGCTTTCCCTGGATACATCCAACCATCTTAGGAAGGGACAGAGAGATGCTTCCTGTGAAAGGGAGCCTCCCTGACTGAGCATTTATACCTGGATATTTGTCCAAATTACACCTAAGAAGCTGCTCTAGAATGAGAAAGTTTGGACTGTCTTTCATTAGGAAATGTAAATCCAGTCTGCCACTATTGATAGGATGAAGGTGAAGAGGCACAGAAAAGAACTTGATTCTTTCACTTTTTGACCCATTTAACTTCCTGAGTACGTAAATTTTCATCCCTTCCCCCGTTAAACACAGCAAGGAGACCTGCGGAACGTTCTAGCTGGTGTGTGCAACAGGGAGCCCTCAGTAAACGCTGTGTGAAGAAACAAAAGCAAGGAAATATGGATTTCATCTTTTCCTTGCCTCTCATTCCACCAACGTCAAGATAAATTCTAAAACAGATTTTTTAAAAATAACGTAAATCACAGCGAGCACTCTGGAAAGAGAAAGGTATTAAGGAAGTCACAGGGCTTAGCCCTTAGAATATTAGGACTGCTGGCCACAGACAGTCTTCCTGCCAAGCTTTCTGTCAATAAGCTGAAGTAAATATCTATCTGGACCAGTGAAGTCCCACAAAAGTAATAAGCAAAGTTTTCAATCTTCAGCAATGTTTGAACGTCTCTCTGTTATACAGGAAAGACCCTGGAGCTGCTCATAAATGGATATTTCCCTTCGGAATTAACAACCTCTCCAAGGTCAAACTTGAGTTTTTCTGAAGATTCCAGAGGCTACAGAAAGCCACTCTTTTTTTTTCCCCCCAGTCTATTACCTTCAAAGTCACTTTGCTTTAAGAGTTCTTTGAATATGCCTTTTTCTGAATGGAGCTTTTAGCAGGGAAGAAACTAGGACAAATTCTGGACAAAGCAAAAGACAATCTTAAAAGTTGGCAGCCAGGCCAGGTAAGTCTTAATGAGAACGTTAACAGACTGGCTGGCTTCTCCTTGCTGTATATGGCGAGGTGTACAAGGCTGTTAACAATAGAACTCTGCAAAAAGCATCGTGGAAAGCAGGTGCATATTGATTCTCATCTTAAGCTCATCAATAATTAATAAGGCAAATGTTATTTAAAGATACAGGCAGGGGGAGGGTATAGCTCAAGTGATAGAGTGCATGCTTAGCATGCATGAGGTCCCAGGTTCAATCCCAAATACCTTCATTAAAAAAATAATTAAGTAAACCTAATTACCCCTCTAAAAATGAAGCAAAGTAAAATAAAAATACATGAAAACAGTCTTTAAAAGAAATGTTATTTCTGAAAAAAAAAGATAGAGGCATTACTGTTTTGTTTTTTTTTAAACCTGGCACAATTGTATTCAGAAACTCACTATATTCAGTATCCTATAAAAATATCCTTCTCTTCTTTATGAGACCAGTCAGATTTCATCTCATTCATGAAAACTTTCCAGGCTAGTCCAGTCCACCCCAATCACTCCCTTCTCTGAACTCCAAGAGCATTTATTGCCTGTAGCACTCACTGGGCATAAGCCATTAGGTATCTTTTTTTATTATTGTTATTTTTAAACAAGCATGGTCTAATAGATAATAAAATCCTCCAGGGTAGGGATCACAGTAAATGCATCTTATCCCTGGTACCTAGCCTGGAGCCTTACCCACAGCCCATAAAGGTTCAATAAATTTTTGTCGTTAATGGATACATTGTAGATGCATCTGGATAAACACAATACAGGAAAAGTGCGGATCATCATCTAATGAACATGCAGCCAAGAAATCAATACGAGAGCGCTGTCTGAGCACCAAGTGAGAGACAAAGCAGTGCCCTTCTCCCTGCCCCAACATCCAGCCGCGTGATGGATTACGTTACATGAAATTATCGATAAAGACCGATGTAGACACAACGACTTCAAAACAGTACTAAGAAATATTAGATACACAATGTAACATTACAACAAAGGCAGCAGAACCGAGAGGCAGCACCTGGAGAAACAGATTCAGATGATGAAGACCTCTTTGCAGATAAGTAACTTCAAGCATGATGAAAAACATGGTGCTTTCCTTTCCTCCTTCTCTATCTCCTCAGCCCAGAGACTGAGATGCTGATCATCTCACAAGATATGTCAAATGAGCATCATTTGCCCTTAAACAAAGGAACAGGAAGGCAACCTTGGGCATTCAACCTTCACCAAAACAAAGTCAACCATCTCAAATGGATTATGTTCTCACAATGTGCGTCAGGGCAAATAAATTCATACAATTCTCATTTATATACATGAAGAGAGTAGGAAAATCTACTTATCTCTGGTCCAAATTTCTGTCTTCTTCCATGGGATCTGACTCATTCGCTGAGAGTAGAAAGTTGGGCCAAATCTCATCCAGCAGTGAACCTCATCTTGCCTTTCTATTTCACCCTTGTTGCCGCTTTCCCCACTAACAACCTTTCTTTTATCCTAGAGGTGGGGGACCCTTAGGCAGAAGGCCACCATTTTTATCGAACCTATAGGTAACATTCTCAGCAACAGCATTGGTCTAACTGATGTGAAGAAGTGAAAAAAATCCACCAGACCAATCCGAATGTGCTTGGTCCCGAAGCCAAGATCTGGGGCAAAGGAGGAGCAAGGGGGGACCACGAGCTGATACCCCTCCCCTGGCCCAACTTGTATGCGCTTTGTTGTTCTTTGAACGCCCAAAATAGGATAATAATTTAACTGATCACTTCAAGGGAACATCGATAGTGGTGTGACTAATTTATAATAGTGTTTCCTAGTTCTTCGGCTTAAATAACCAACAAGATTTGAGCTACTGCATTCGCTCCTCATTTCATCCATCACCATGTTTCTCAGTCGCTTTTAAACTTTTGAATGGACTAAAGAACTTGCCAAATGAATTGGCTACACAGATACAGCTCTAATGATCTGGTTTGTCTCCACTATTATTAATTTTTTGATGCATTAAATCCACTAGCTAAAGGAAATGAGGATTGAATTCCTTAGGTTAAATGGTATATAGCAGTAAGAATTTCTATAAATAACCTGGCTTCCATCATAATCAAATGAAGACTTAAATCATCTCATCTCTTTGAAACAATTGGTCTGTGGTATCTTTTTGTGGGCCAAAGTTTTCATTGAAATAAAAAATTAAAGATATATACATATTTACAAAGTAACACTGAATTTAGTAATGGAGGAGCCCTTCATTACAGGATATAGACTTTTCCTTCTAGATCCTGAAGACATGGACTTAGAAATGGTTCATGTACTCACGGTCATTAATGTCCTGTTGGCGCAGTGGGTTGAGGTGCTCCAAGCCTTTTCCTTGTCTATTGGTAGAGATGGGGATATTTCAATGAGAGGCACTCACGTCCAGAAATGCCCAGGAAGAGAGCTGGAAAGGACCTAGACAGAAGCACAGAGGAACTCCTGTAAGCACAGCTGTTTCTTAGGATGATGAAGGCAGCCTGCAAAATGGTGAGTCGGGGCAGTGGTCAGCGCCTGGAGACACTAGGGGGCGGAAGGTGGGATTCTCCACTAGACGGAGCTAGGACACATCTGTGGCACCCGTGGGTACCATTACCAGGGCAGAGCAGGGAGATGGAATCGGCTCTTACTCCTCCGTAGGCAAGAGTATATGGATTAAAGCGGGTATATGTGAGTATTTCCTGCCTCCCTATGTTTGAGCCTACACTGAAGATATTCCTGAGGTGGCACATACGTGTGTTCTTAAGAGTATGATTGCATATTGGGTATGGATGTGTGTGTGTGAACATACACACACATATATGTTAGATTAGATATAGGTATAGCTACAGTTTGTGGGCCATTATTCCAATAAATGGAAGTCATGTTGGTGGAAGGAAGCTCGCTTCTGTTGAATGTGTACAGTGTTCCGGGCCTTTTCATATGCCTTCTCATCTAACTTCCACAATAGCTGTGAAAGGTGGCTGTATTACAGCCATGTTTACCAAAGAGGAAATCTGATGACCCTCACACAGGTTAAGGAACGCACCCAAGATCGCACAGCTGGGAAGTTACCCGGATTAGAAACCGGTTCTGCTGAGCTTCAAAAATCCTAATTCAGTCTTCAAAACCATAGCACACTCACACTTCACATCACAAAGCCTTGCAACAGCTTCTCACAATGTGCAAACTGACTCCAGGGAATACGGTTTGTGGTATGTTTGCACAAACAGTACTGACATGTGCATTATACAAAATTAAAATAACATATATGCAAAAGTTGGATTTCTTTTTGAATGCAAATATATATAAAAAGTTAAATAAATGCCACATTTCACTTTCCCCTTTTTCACCCCAAGATAATTATTGAAGAACCCCATCATAGGAAAATGCACAAGAATGAATTCCATTCTATGATTCAATTAAAATAAGTAATTTAAAAGAATATTAAACTTTTTTTTTTCAAGTGGATATATCAAATCCATATGCATACGTAATTGAATGCATTCACTATTTGCCACAAAATACATTAGCATTGGGGTAGCAATCCAAATTCCATTCACGTTGCCTCTTTCTGCTGCAGGAAAAGCCATTTCCACTGAGATGCTCGGAGCCCTCCTAAATTTGACCCACTCCGCTATGGTCCGTTGTCATTGAAGACTTTGTAGCCTTTGGGCACTAGCCTTTTGATTTTGTTTCTTGTTCAGAAAGTGTGTTGTTCTGTAAGTTGTGTTTTTGTGAGACAGATTCAAGAATGTAAGTACCTATTAAGCGTGTAACGCAGCGTCTGGCAAGTAGTCAGCCTGGAATAAAAGTCAGTGGTGGTGGTGACAATACCTGTAAGGGGAAGAAAGAAGAGGAAGTGGAGGAGGGAGACCTGAAGGAAGAGAAGGAGGCCAAGGAGGAGGGGACAAAATGTCAGAAAAAGTAGAGAAAGAGGAAACGACGAAGGTGGAGTTACAGAGAGCATTAAGGGACCAGAGTGGCAATGCCCTGCACCCTGCAAATTATTCTGTCCTTCACCTTAGACTTCATGCAGTTGTCCTTTTTCTTTCTTTCTTTTTTGGTTTAAGATTGGCTGCTGATCTGTAGGAAGAACACGCTGGGCACTGAGCCCCTGGCTGGGATTGTGGGACTGAGAAGGGGAGAAAGGCAGCATTTTCACCTTGTGCTCCAGACCCTTGGGAAATATGTTTGTTGTGTTGTGTGGTGACATAATAAAGGTTAACTTTAGCAATCTGGACCCAAATGGAAGATACAAAAGCTCCTTCCAGACAAGTCAAAGTGAAATAGATTTTCTTTGGTGTTTCCATTCCCTATAATAATACTTGAAAGAAGTCATATTTCAGGCAGAGCGGGGATAAAGAAAAATTTTCTCATTTACTTTTGAAAGGAAAATTCCATTTAGGAAATTTCCTGTGTAGATTTTTGTCATATCAAGCCTCAGTCTTTGTTTCTTTCCTTTGTTTTTGGGGAACCTTGGAAATTGAATTGATAATAAAATAATAGTAATAATAAAGATTAACATTTATTGAGCACTTATGATATGCAGAGCATGCTTTCCATGCTTTATATCACTTTATACTCAGTACAGTCAAATAAAGTAGGTACCGTGTTGCAGATGAGAAATATGAGGCTCAGAGAATTTAAATAATTTGGCTAAAGCCACATAGGTAGTAGGTGGTAGAACTAAAACTCAAACTATGGGCTAGCTGAAAATGAAGCCCTCTGTGGTCCACCAGGCTCTACTTACATAACCTGAGAGCTGCCTGCTTCACTGCCCAACACACAGTCTGTGTAAGACAATGCTCCTCTTGGCTTTTTTTAAGAAGTTCCTCCCCTTGGACTGTTACCACTTTAAATAAAGCTCTATTTTCATCAGTACACAGGTTGGGAGAATGTCCTATGTGGGGAGTGATACTAACTTTGATCTGGGCATCTGAAATATTCATTCTTTCCTGGATGTTTCTGCCTTGCAGCTCCTAGATCTTAGCGTAAAAGCTAAGCATCCTTCCCTGGGTTCAAGAAGCCATGAGACTCAGGGCAACAGTTGGAGTTTACCTACATGGATTATTTGGGGAGGTGAGATGTGCAGTGGTGAGGAGGAAGACGTCTGGGCTTTTCATCCACCCCATACTGGGCACATTTATACTTACATGATCATGTGCTATATACAGATTTTATTTTTTAATTAAGGGAGAACCCCAATGCTTGACTTGCTCCCAGAAGATAATTTCCTGAGCTATCAGAAGACTATAGCAAATTGTATCAGGAGCACTGGGCATGTTACTAATTAGTTATTGCCTTAATAAGAGGACATGCCCTTCAACAAGAGCAGCTGAATGAACAACTCTCTCAACTTTTCCCCTACAGTCAGTCTCCTTGTATCTTCTTGACCCCCAAACTAGCATAGCAAGATGAGCGAGGAAATCAAGGCTCATTGATGTCCAAGGTCACATCTCTAGCCTACAAGTGAATTAGAACCTAGGTTTCTTATCTCCCAGTCAAAAACAATCTTTGATTCAAGGTGTTTCCACAAATAGTAAAAGATGCCTTGCTGGAATGAAGGAAGATCCCAATTAGTCAAAGGTGCTTAGGAAATTCAGCATTCTCTACCATCCTACAGAAATTTCAAATGTACATTTTGCATATGAGAGTTTCTCCTAAACCCTGCTGTACATTTTTAAGAGTTGGTTTTACCCACAAATTCTGTACGTGTTGATCACAGGTTTTCTTAAACATCTGTTAATATCCAGAGGCACTAGGATTTCTTAGACCCTCACAGCAATTCAGAGGGCGTTCTGGAAATGCTACTTACTAATAATAAAGGTATAAATAATCATGATAATAATTGCTTTATTGGCATTTCACGTTCATACTATCGAAATACTGCCATATCTTCCTAACGTACCTCTCCCACCCCCATCTCTTCCTGTCTGATTTATCTTCCATGTATCTGCTTTCCCTAAATACACTCTCACCCTTTCATTCTACCATCTCCACAATGCACTACTCTGTATAAAATCCAACTTCTCAGCCTGAGATTTTATCCCCCCCTCTTTTTTTTTTGGCTATTATGAATAATGCTGCTATAGACATTCATGTACAAGTTTTTACATGGATTTATTTTTATTTGGAGGGGATTCATTTGTTATTTTTAGAGGAGTTACCAGTATTGAACCCGGGACTTTGTGCATGCTATGCATGTACTCTACCTCTTGAGCTAAACCCTTCCCCACACTTTCTCCTTCTCTCCAAGTACTTTCTCCGCTGCTCTCCAAGGCAAGCCCTCTGGTTTACATGACTGGCTTGCTCTCTGATCCCTAAGTAGGGCACACATTTCCTCTCTTCCCGCACCTTTGTGCTCTCCCCTCTTCCCATTTGTCCAGGTGTGTTTCTTAACAGATTGTGGGTGCCTTTGAGAGCAGAGGCGGTTACCTGCTCATCACTGTTTCCCTCGCAGAACCTGGCCCCATGCCTTGTACCAGGGATCTTAGAGCATCTTCAGCTCCTGCACTGCCTCCTCCCAGCTCCCGTCTCTCAAACATGAATATCCACAACCAGGGTCACACTTGATGATCTGACACTCAGCAGCTCATGTGGTTTTATTTTTAAACTTCAACTATGGTGATAAAGTTTCCTTATTATAGAAGTTTAAAAAAAACATAAAAATCATTGCATTTGAAGGGAAAAGAGCAATGCCTATTTTAACTCTGTCTTTTCAAAAAAGATTGAAATTCTGGACCTACAAGCTCAAAGTTGGTGTGTTGGTTGAAAGAGTAGCTTCAGGTGCCCGTGAGCTTGTGTCAAGGATGTACGTGGCCTTCCTGGTAGTTACAGCTCTACCTTATGATGGACATAACTGTTTGCAGAGGGATCTGTGGATGTGAAGGCAGAGAGGCTGAAATGGGACCGACGGTCTACAGGCAAAAGATCTGGCCTTGGCTTCTGGTTTTATGGCTGACTTCTGAGTGACCTTGGGAAAAGTCACTTACCTTCCCTGGGCAGCATTTCCCATGACTGTAAAATAGGAAATCTAATATTTAAACTCATGGGTTACTGTGGGAATTAACTGCAGTAATTGCTATAAAAGGCCTTGTAAATCACAAGGGGTTCTGCAAATGTTAGCTATTATTAAGGAAGCATTTTGGGCATCTCCAGGTTTTTTTGTTGTTGTTGTTTGTCTTGGGTGACACCAGACATATTTCCAGCTGCCCTAGAATACTTTCTATTAGGAAACATTGAATTCTCTTAGCTCTGCTGTTCCAGTCCTAACTCTGTTCATGTTTACATGCAGCAGAGTCAGCTTCTTAACCAAAAATCCTTTTATTTATTGTTTGAAAACTGCTGTTCAAACTTTCATTAGGGACCCAAGGAAGTGTTATGGCTGAACTTGCCATCTTAGTTGCTTATTCCAATCTTGGGCTATCAACTATACACACACACACACACACACACACACACACACACACACACACAAACACACACCCCATCAGGTTTATTTTCCTTTCTTTCTTCCTTTCTTGTTTTCTTTGATTCCTCCTACCTTTCTCTTTTCCCCTCTTCCTTTTTTTTCTTTGCTCCAGTGGGAATCTAGAAATAGTGACATCAGCAAATGGCACGTGAATCTTTGGCCAGAGCAACCTGATTTTATTTCTCCCCTGCCGAGACTGCTTGAAACACTTGCAAAGCCTCAACATTTTCTCCAGAGCACTCGCATAGGCTCTGGTAGGGGAAATGGACCTAACTGTGTGTTATTTACCAGCTAGGTCCCGGAGCAGACTATAATCTGCTTCATTACTGAGGAATATCCCTCAGGCATCTCATGGCCCATCGGGGAGATACGTTTTCTATGAGTTGATGGGATTTATTGACTCACTGGACCAGCGTGCTCTTGGAGTCCAAGTAAAGACCCTTAATTCCACAGTGGATTGAAAAGCCAACAGACTCTGCTTTCCTGCATATTCACAGTTTGTAGATTATTGATCTGATCATGAATCAACTCAGCCTCCTCTGGGTGTCCTTAGCTCTACGTACTTGCAAAGTACCTTCACGAGGCCTGAGTCACAGAACAGCCCAAATCAGCACCTTCACAGCAGCTGCTTATGGTGTGCAACTGCTCAACATTATTTTTGCCTTGAAAGTGTAATGTTTCAGCCTTCCTTAAAACAGACCAAGTCAGGGAAAGTAATACCCCCTAGGAAATATGTGAATTGCCATAGACACACAATTAGAAATAAAAAAGGTCTATAAAAAGACAGTCATAGAATTTCCAAGCTGGAATAAAATGTAATAGAATTGTTTACAATTTATTGCACATTAAGGCTAGACTTGGAGGATTATGGACAAGAGTCCTTTTAAACTGAGAGATAGAGAATGTGTGTGTGTGTGTGTCTATGTGTCTGTACTGAGTTTTTTTTTTTTTTTTTCCTGGAGGATCTTTGTTGAAGCTTGTTCAATCAAAGGCCCTCATATCACAGCCTCTCAGGAAAGCATGTTCTCTAGTGACTAACACGAGCCACACAAGAGCTACATTGACTAATTTTCAGGGAAGGTCAGAACTTGATCTCATCACCATCTGGTCTATTAGAAAAATTATCTTCTAGATTTCAATATAAAGATCAATTCTGTTTCAAAGGACCACTCTCTCGTGTATGCAGATGGAAAAACAGACTTTGCTCCTCATGGTCTTCCTGTCCCAAACCATCTTTCTACCTCCCACTCTTATTTTTTTCCTTTCTTAAAAATTTCATTTACTTTACTTTTTAATGCCATTCTCATGATATGATTCTTGTAGAGTAAACTACACATATTTCAGATGTACAATTTGATGAATTTTGATAGATGTATACACCCATGAAACCACCACCACAACCAAGATACCTAACATTTCCATCAATCCCCAAAAGGTGCAATTTTCCAATTCCCAATTTAACCCTTCCCACCTGCTTTAACACCTGGTAACCATAAGTTTGTTCTCTGTGTCTGTGAGTTTGTTTCTGTTATGTAGATAAGTTCATTTGTGTCCCTTTTTTTAGATTCCACATATGGCACCATTTTATTCTTTTTTATGGTTGAGTAGTATTCCATTATATATATGCCACTATGAAAGACAGTATAGAGATTCCTCAAAAAACTAAAAATAGTCTTACTATATGATCTAGCAATTCTACTCCTGGGCATGTATCCAGAGGAAAATATAATTTGAAAAGATACATGCACCCCAATGTTCACAGCAGCATTGTTTACAATAACCAAGTCATAGAAACAATCCAAATGTCCATTAACAGATGACTGGATAAAGAAGGTGTGGTACGTTTATACAATGGAATACTACTTGGCTATAAAAAATAAATTAATGTTATTTGAAGCAACATAGGTGGGCCTAGAGATGGTCATTCTAAGTGAAGTAAGACATAAAGAGAAAGAAAAATATCATGTGATACCCCTCATATGTGGAATCTAAAAAAAGGGACACAAATGAACTTATCTACAAAACAGAAACAGACTCATAGACATAGAGAACAAATTTATGGTTACCAGGGGTTAAAATGGGTGGGAAGGGATAAATCAGGAATTAGAAAATTGCACCTCTTGGGGATTGATGGAAATGTTAGCTATCTCAACTGTGGTAGTAGTTTCATGGGTGTACAGATCTGTCAAAATTCATCAAATTGTACATCTGAAACATACACAGTTTACTGTACAGGAACCAGACCACAATAAAGATGTTTAAAAAAAAAAAGAACACTTCAGTCTACTCTTCACATCCACTGACTTCAAGTTTATGCAGCCTAAACTTGTGCTCATCATATCTAAGCCACTTCTGACTTGTCGATCTGAGGCTGTCACCCATCAGGAGATGGATAATACTGCTGATCTCTGACCTTCCAAGCTGCCTGACAGCTGGCGCTGTCTGGGGAAGTTCCAGCCCCCCTCCCCCCATCACCATTAAAATGCTGGTGTGCTGGGGGAAAGGATCTTGAGATGAGGTGGTCTCCATGCCCAGCACCCAGGTGGCAGCCCCCAGTTCTCACCTAGTTTCGTATCACGGTCAGGGCCATAACTGTGCCTCAGTGCCTCCACCTCCTGTCTTGGTACTCTGAGCACAGCTGAGGGAGTGCTACCCAAGACAAGTGCCTCTGCTCTCAGCAAACCAACCCCTGCTTGCCACTGCCCCTCATCTCAGAACACTTCCTCCTCATGCAAAATTAGTGTAGACAGATTGCAAGGCTGTGTGTGTGTGGGAGGGGGGTTAGAGCAAATAATTGGGTAGAGATGCTTTACTGGTAAAGTAGAGGTTGAAAAATTGGAAATAGCTTCTAATTCATGAAAATGTGTTGATTGAATTTGACTCACTGATATAAAATCACAGCTTACATATTCAGTAAAATTTCCCTTGGTATCAGCCATTTAATCTGCATGTAAGGCAATGCTATGTTGACTTTCTTTCTTGCAAAGGACAGTTAGCATTTGGAGTTTTAGTCATAATAAGTGCATAATATTCATCTTACTCTAGAGAGTGTTATTGATAAGACAAAATAAGAATACACACTTGCCATCATTGCTTTTAAACCCACCCTTACACAAAATCTAAACCCACCATCATAGAATGCCCTCAGAGGTCAGGAAACCCCAACCTTCCATCAGACCAGTCAAAAGGTTCCACCTTCAGCAGGGAGCGGTGCACGACTGCTCCGCAATCACAGCGCGGTGCCTGCGGAACAAACCGCCAGGTAGACCAGAAGGCTCCCACTCAACAGCCATCCAGGGAGCCCAGACAGTTAGAACAGGTTTGGGAACTTCTTCCCACGTGCAGACAGAGCTGTAAATACGCCCTGTTGTTCCACAGACGAGAGCCTCAGGAGGCTGATATTCATTTGTCCCAAATAACTCATTTGAACGCTTGAGGAATTCCCTTTAGCTTTTTCATTAATACTCTAGAATAATATGCAGACAATTAGGTGACAGCATGCCATTTGTTTAAATATTATTAAATATACAACAAAGATCACACATTCTTTATGCATACAAGCCCTTTCAGGATAACGTATGTTCTCAACCCCAACCAAAAAAAAAATGAAGAAAAAAAAGAATTATTAACATTCACTCTTCAAGCACTGTAAAACCAACTCTCAGATCATGGCACTAAACCCTTGTGGCTCTGGCATCTACACAGGCTGGCTGGAGAATTCATGCACTATGGTGTTTGACACACTCATTCTCCCAGGTGAAATATGGCAGGAAAAGCTGCGTAATTTATTAGGCTCATATGGGAAGGCTGAATAATTAGATCGTCTCCTTGTACAAGGCTACATTTTATGATGATCTTTTTAACACTGTAATCTAAATTGAGGTTGGAGTTGAGGCGTGGAGGGGGAATGAAAGCAAACGAATTGGGAGATGCTCTGTATGAAATGGAAGCTGTGTAATTCTATGTGGTCAAAAGTAGGATTCCATCCTCAAAAAGTTTTCAGATCATCTGTATTATTGGTTAACAAGCACCTCAAATATTTTAATAGCAAGAAAGTGAGTATATATGTGTGTGTGTGTATATATACACATGTACACACACACATATACAATGTTGCATTTTTATTTTGGTGGGTGGGAAAGAAAATAAAAAGAAACCTAGAGGCTAATAATTTCCCCCATGAACAGGTAGAAAGAATTTCCAAATGTTAGCAAGAGGAGACAGTCAGAAAAAGAGATGTGCCTTACCCTGCAGTTCCTCCTGAGCCTTGAAATGATGGTTTTGAGAAAAATAGCCAACGTCACCAAAGAGACGACTCCGAATAAGAACTTAGGGTCCTTCTCAGGGGGTCCAGGTGAAGAAGGCCACCAGTATGGAGGACACAGGGAGTCCCGGTGTTTGCTCACTTGACTCGCTCGGTGCTTCCTCTTTATCAGCACCGGAGCACTACAGTGGGTCGGTCATTCTAGGAGCACTTGCTTTTGAAGTGCCTCCCCTTGGACCGCTCTCATTAGCATCCCGTTCTCCTTCAATGGTCAAGTGATGCATGAGGATAGGGTGGTTTTCCCATCGGAGAATTTGCTTCTTATTAAGTAGCCAGGCAACCCATCTCAGGGGCCCCAGAGAGAACCATGGGGAGGTTATTCTTCCTGTGGCCACCATGGTTCTGCTTGGCCTCCCCTCTGCCACATTGTTTCCTCCTTTTTTTTCTTTACACATTACTGAGAGGTTAAATTTTTACAAATCTTATATTCATAAGACATTTTTGTCTTTGGGCTGATGGAAGATAAGGAAGGCTCGTGCACCTGGCCTCCTTAGACCAGGATGGAAAACTCCATTTGAGAAAATAATTTGCTGTCTTGAAGGTTGGTACAAGAGCCTACTTGACCATAAAATTCAGGCTGAAGAAGCAGGTTCAAAGAGAAAGGTTGAGAGAGAGATCTTTCCCGGAGGATCTGGTCACTTTGAGAAAGGACCAGACCAAAGTCAAATTCCATCACTGTGGTTATTTCTGAACTGAAGCAACTTAAAACTCAGGTGCCTAGAACTCAGCTTTCATCACCCTTATTTCAATCTCCTCCTCTTCATTATCATAATCTCAAAAAGAAACAAAAATAATTTTTATTCCCCAAGATGGAGTAGAATCATTTGCACATATCTGCCTTAAGCATAGGGTAAAAACGAAGGCTCACTCGTATCCACTGTTTCCTTTGAACATCACATAATTGGTCCCTAGATTTCCGTGAAATCTTAGATTTTATTCTGAAAACCTTATATTAGCTATGACTTTATCCTACGGATCAACTCCCTTTAAGCCTCAATATATATCCGTTGCTTTTAGAAATGGAACTGTTTTTCCAAAGGCTCAGCATGCTGTCCTTTGGGCTTTTTCTAAATCTATAGCAACCGTTCTGTTGGGGAACCTTACAAATAAAACTAGGCTTTGGAGTCTGAGCACATATAAAAAGATACATTGCAATAATAAACATTTTTAGGTTCTTTGTTTAAACCAGCAACAATAGCTTTTAATAACTGCCAGGGCATCGCCTTTGGTCCTGATGAAAGAAAAGAGATTCTAGTTCTTGAAATTTAGTGTTTTTCCAGGTTAATTTCCTCTTGCATTTAAGAAATTTCCATTTGATAGTTCAATATTAGACCCATGTTTAGAAGAGATGTGTAGTCTCAGTTGGCAATTATAGGTGAAGTTCTCTGTTTGTGGAATTTCCTAATTTTCTGCAGGAGTTTATACATCCCCATTTTGAAAGTCATCCTCTTCAAAGAAATCTCATGGTTTTGTGAAGCCATTCACTGTAACCTCAGCATTCCTGTGAGACTGGCAAGGGGGAAAATGCCAATTATTTTATAAATGTGGTAAATAAAGTAATGTCTAATCATGTTGGATTCAATGCGACATTTTCTTTTAGTCAATAATCTCCTTACTAAAAGGAACCAAGGCTCCTTGGAGAAATGGCTGATTCTAGGACTGGGTCAGGAAATACACAAGATAAGCCTAGAGAATCTTGCAACACCAAAAACGTAAGCAAGTCTTTAAATACATACATACATACACACACACATACATTCACACACGCATGTCCACACACACACATGCACAGATGGTAAGCATGTCAAAAGACCAGAGCTCCCAATGGCCAAAGCTGGAACAATTTAGACAACAAAATGAATAAAGTAGTAAAATGTAATAAATATCCATAAGTCTGCAGGGGAGGAAAGCTTCCTTCTGTTCTCTTAGGTTCTGTTGCTCAGGCTAAGAATTAAATTGACAGAAGACATATCAACAGGAGAAAGACCTACACATTTTATTAAATATTTTTATTTGTACATAGACGTCTCCAGAAGGAAAATGAAGACCCGAGGAAGTTGTCAGGCACAAAAACTCACACATCTTTTTGAACAAAGATGATAAATTGTGGGGATGTGACAAGACAAAGGAGTTTGGAACAGAGGCAGCAAATCATGGGATGGTGAGCAGGAAATAGACGGAGAAAACTGATGGAAAGTAAAGGTCGTTTGGAAAGGTTTGTTTGTACAGTTTCATTTCAGAGTCGATTCCCAGTCTCTGGTGATAAGAATGTTCTTCCCGCCCTGAGACAGAGAAGGCCCCCTTCTCATGGGACATTTTAGGACCTGGTTTTAGGTAGAGAAAGAGAGGTCAAAAAGGTCTTCCTATATCTGCTGTTTCTCTAAAGTGCCTTTAGCTCAAAATGATCAATATGCCAAAGTGGTGTACTCTGAATGATGTGTTCTGAACCCCTTCAGGTACAGACTGATATGAGTAAGGAAGGAAGGAAGAAATAAATTGTTGCCAGAGATGCTCCAGGTCTTTGCTTAAAGCCAGCCAACCCCCACCTTTAGCAGAAATTAACATAAATCTTCAAAGAGTCCAGAGATAAGAAAGGAAGCTACAAACAAGCAAAACAACCAGACGGAACCAGCAGGGACCAAGGTAGGGACAAATCTGACTTCCTACAGACCCGAGACTCATTATACGCTGATTTTACTTACATTAATATAGGAAATGACATCTACTGGTGGCCATGACAGGACACTAAGGACCAAAAAAGATAAAAGGAGCTGGCACCCCATTCCCTTGAGAAGCCCTGCCCCTTGCCAAGCAGACCAACGAATAAGCTCTCCGTCATTAGCCTCACTCCTCCTCCCTCTGTTTTCACGCTTTTGAAGTTCAATCTCTCTCGCCACGAAGACGGTGAGAAGTCGCTCTGTGAACTCCGTTCGTGCTTCTTTGCTCTTTGGCCACTGAATAAAAATCAGCATCGGTTTTGTTATTTGGCTGCTTGAACCCAAAGAGAAGAAGGGGCACAGGGGTGGAGAGCCTTGGCTGGCAAGGGCGTGAGCAGGGTCCGTGCAATTTAATTTGTGACAAGATGGACAGACAAATCTCCCATGCGGGACAATGCCACACAGCTTATGCCGGTAGTCAGCCCTTGGAAAGTGGAATATAACTCCCTGCTCTCTAAGTGTGGGCGCTGCTCATCGTGACTTCCTTCCAAAGACGGCGAACGTATAAACAAGGGGCAAAGAGCAATTTTCCAGCTGATAAATCTTACAATTGCTACCCCAGACATCAAAAATCATGTCATCTTGATCGCGTGTGCCCTTGATATGAAGCGATGAGGATGGCACTTCACCTCTGTGGTCTTTCTTCTAAAAGCCACAGTCCCGCTCTAATCATGAGAGAAACATCAGACAAATCCCAGCTGAGGGGCATTCTACAAAGTGCCTGACCAGTAGCCCTCAAAACTGTAAAGGTCACCAAAAATGTAAAGTCTGACTTTCTGTCACAGGGAAGAGGCGCCTAAGGGGACATGACAATTAAATGGAATGTGGTGTCCTGGAATGTATCCTAGAAAAGAAAAAGGTAAAAACCAAGGAAATTTGAAAAAAAAAAAAAAAAGGCATAGTAATGGATCAATGTTGGTTCATTAATGGCGATAAATGTCCATACTGATATAAGGTGTTAATAATAGGGGGAAATGGATGTAGGGTATATGGGAACTCTACTTTCGCAATTTTTCTCTAAATCTGAAACTGTTCTAAAAATTAAAAGTTTATTTATTTATTTTTTTAAAATAATCTACTTACTACTTCCCAGGCAAAACCTAAGTGCACAGATGTGCTGATATTCAAAAAAACGTTTGTTGAATATATGAAAATAAAATTTATTCCTTAGTCTTTGTAAGTTTACCCTAGTGCACCACCTTCCATCCAAGAGTTTTTCTTTTATTTAGTAACAAAAAAAAATGACTTTGAGGATGGGGATGGTATATAAAAAAAGCAAATTCTACAGTGGAGAACTCAGAAGTAATTTCTTAGCAATGAAGGTATCACTTACAATCTTTATCAAAATAGAACTTTAAAAATGAAAACGTTGATGAGACTAAACTTCTTATTTTCAAAATATTTTCACATTTATTTGCAATGTCAGTTGCTGCAATAATGAACTGAGAAAGTCAAAGTAGGCATTCGTCTCTGCATTTTGAACATCAAAAATCTTGAGGCAAAGAGACAAGGTACAATGTGTTTAAGCTGGAGAAGAGCTTTATAGTCTCTATATTGGCAATAATTAGGTTGTGAACTGGGCGAGCTGGCTCACTTCCCTGGGGTTCATGTTCCCTGTCTGATACGTCCACAATAGAGGAAAGTTGATGCATAATACATGCCCCCTCCAGCTCCAAACACACAGAATATAATAATTTTTAATTTATTTTAAAATAAATACAGAACTGAATTAAATATTAAGAAGAAGAAAAAAGCCAAGGACCAAAAAGGAAAGGAAGTTGGCCCAGGCAGAGGCTAGAGGCTCATGGTCACTGAGGGAACAGGGCCAGCTGTGTGCAATGGTCCTGCCAGGGAAGTATGGGCTCCAAACTGAGCTCAAACCGTGTTTCATAGAAATTAGAACATCCCCTCTTCTCTGCCCAAGTGGTTCTTAGAAACACGATCCTTTCCCAAAGCCTACTGCCAAAATCAAGGTTCTCACATGAGCCTGGTTTCCAGGCTGTTATAAGTTCAGCATTGAGAGTGGAGCCTAGCTGCTTTCATAAGGCCTCCTGTGGATCCAGACACCAAGAGGCACGGGCTGGGGAATGTGAAATGACCTCCAGGAAAGGGGTGCAGGAGAGAATTCCCCAAGAGATGAATGAAATCGGAGAAATGGGAGAATTCTCATTCCAGGAAATAGAAATAATGGACAAATCTAAAAAAAAAAAAAAAATTTGAAAATCAGTATCTTTGACATTCTCCAAGAAATAAGGGAGGAGAATGGGAAACTTAAGAGTGGGTTAAAAATTAGGCTAGCATAACCAAAGAAATTGCAAAATGAAAGATAGAACTGAGGGCACTTCCTAGGATGAAAGCAAAGAGATAAAGTGATAAGAAAATAAAAAAGAGAAATTGACACGGAGACTGAGAAGTATCAACATATACTGAACAAGAATGTCAGGGGGAAAAAAAAATAAAGAATGAGAGAGAGGATCTAGAAGCGTTAATTAAAGGCTGAAATTTTCCAAAATTAGAGACATGAGTCTTCAGATTCGGGGAACTCATGGTGTACACAGCAGGAGAAATACAAATACATCCCCACATAGACCCTGTAATGAAAAAAAGACTGTAAAACCCACAAGAGGAGACAAATTACCTAAAAACAACAGCATCTGGTTGACAGCTCATTTTTTCACTAATAAAAGAACTCATTCAAAGTGCAGTGGAAAATAATGGTAAATGTAGAATGTTATGCCTTCAAGAGTAAATGTAAAGTGAAGGCATCTTTAGACATTTAAGGGCTAAGTTTATTACTATCAGATCCTCACTGCCAGAATTATTAAGGGATGTAATTCGTCAAAGAGAATAATAAATTCAGAACTAAGGAATAGGATTCAAGAAAGTTGGGTGAGCAAAAAAAATTGATTATAGTGATGATAAAATATATATATATATGTTTATTGTAAATAGTAAAGAAGATACATTTCTTTTGTGTTTAAAACATGTTGGAATTAAAATTTTAAACAGCATAGCATGAAAACTGGGCGTCAGGAGATCTAAGGGGTATGAAGTACACTAAGATCCTTCCTTGTGCACTTTGTTAGAAAATTAGTAATGAAACATGTATATTAAAAATTGGAAGACAATCACGAAAAGAATAGAAATAAAATGTGTAACTTACCAACTAGTACAAGAGGAGAAGGAGCAAAAGAAATAAAACTCCATCAATCCAATAAAGGTTGCTAATGAAGAATGTTTTAAACAGACTGACAGAATCAAACTCCTCAAACTTATGATAGTGGTTGCATTTTGGGTGGGTGGGTGGGGTCCAAGAAGACTTCCTTTATCTATAATATGTTAATTATTTGTATATTACAAAAGAGACAACACAAATGTAGGACATTTTCAGGCTTACTAATTAGAGGTGATCGAAACCCAGGTATTATTAAAGTTTTCCTTGAATGCCTTATGTTTTTCTATTATTTTACAAAAAGTGTTTAGACTAGGTAATTCCTTCTAAGTCCAATAATGCATATGTCTCCATATGATCTCAAAGCACCCAGGTAGCTACAGGCAGAATCAAGGCTAGCACCAAAGTTTCCAAATTTCAAGTCCATGCTTTTTTCCTTTGCACCAAATTCTAGGTGTTCTAGTTAGAATCAATTTTAGCTGCTCCTTGGGTCCTTAGAGATGACTTTTGAAAGTTCATACAAGCTTTGGGTTTTTATTACTTTTTCCTCTAGTCTGAGTGCCTAGATTGGCACCAATTTACACTGGAGAGGTTCTTGTGAGCCTTAATTGAGGACCACAAAAGATAGCAAGATCTTTAAGTGAGTAGCTCTGAATAATTTCCCCAAGCAGATCACTCTGTGGAATTTCATTTTCAACATGAATGGTCACACTTCAAGCAATGAATGAGATGCATTGTTCAGGGGGAAATGACGCACTCCATTCTGCAGCGCTGCTCAGCAGTCCCAGTGCAACTTAGCCGTGCGTCAGCATTTTCATTATAAACCCATCAGCAGGCTGTAAGTGCCCAGAGGCTGCCTCTAAAATCAATTTGCTGAGTCATTGCTGAGAAGGACACACAAGACTGCTCCAAACACAAACATCAACCTCTTCCAGAGGTTGGTCCTCACCCTGACCTCTTTATGACCCTGAACTCATTCCTTGTGCGTGGAGCCTGCTAGCTTGATTATTATTGTTTCATATTGTTGCTGGATGCAGGTTTGTGTGCCCGAGGCACCAGAGTTTGGGGCAGAGAAAACTTTATTGTGGGGCCAAGCAAGGAGGACGGAGTGGCTCATGCCCGAGAAAACCCTTAATTCCCTGAAGGGTTTCAGCAAAGCATATTTAAAGGCCAGGTAAGGGGTCGGGGGCACAGAGCATGTGATCAGCTTGTGCACAATTCTCTGATTGGTTGATGTTGAGGTAACAGGGTGGTTAATACTATCAACCCCCAGGTGCCAGAAGATCCGGGGGCTACATGTTCTTGATCATCGAGCAATTAATTTCTTCCCTTTGGTGGTGGTTTTCAGCATCTGAAAAACTCAGAAAATATACAGGAGATACTATTATCTGGGTACTTCAGGGCAGAGCCACAGCAGAGGGTATTGGTGAGGGGTCTGTCCCTGGAAGATTCCATGGAGCCCTGCTCAGTTACAATATCTATAGTCTCTTATTTCTTTTACTGGGTCACACTTTTTCTCTACAATTAGAATTTGAGGGTCTGTGTAAGGTCCTTTTTAAATCATGTTTATCATCCTTACAGAACCAAGTTATGTTTGCCAAGGAAATAAGAGAGCCTCCTGAGGGCAGCCCCTTGCTTCCAGGGTTGAAACACAGTTTGAGAACAGTGCTGAGAACTTACAAGGAAATTAACTTCGTGTTTCTCTTTTGCCAGGTGGCAGGTCACATGGCATGGTCTCCTCATCTGTTGGGAGAAGATACCAGCTCCACTCCTCTGGATCAGTCACAGACTTGGCAGAGAAAGTTGGGGCACAGAGCACCCTCAGACTGTAGTCATGCTTCTCCACTGTATTCCACAGGTGGCAGTCTGTTTTAAGAGATATTGCTCAAAGTTACCTTCAGGCAAGCAAACTCAAAGCAGATTTTGACCAAAGGACTACCAGCAACCACTGTAAACCTTACCTTGCTGAGTAATGTCTCCTGCACTTCAGAGAATCACAGCTTTGCAGAGTGAAAGTCCTTTAGGTCAGGAGATTCAAAGTTCTTTAATTGCTACAAAATCTTCAAGAAGACCTCCATTTTACATTGCAACCTAGTGCATATGTGTGATCGAATGAGAGAGCAAGAGAATGAGAATGAAACAAAAGTCGTTTCTGGAAACTCTGTTAGAGCAGGCAGATAGCTAGGTATGAGCAGAGAAAGGGGGACACAGCCCAAATGGCAGGAATTGGGCAGAAAGGAGGGGCACAAGCCAAATGCAGGAAACCATACATCATGTAAGCACCAAGGGTCCCGGGACAGAGAAGGAAAAGCAAGAACCTCTGGGCTGATAAGTAGTCACATATTTTGGGGTGACAAGTGGCCTGGTAGCTGACCAAAAAAGGTAGGAAAAGGCAGGAATCTCCAGTGTCCAAATGTAACCTGTTGCTCATTATGCCCTCATTTCAACATAATTAGCCTTGCAGATCAGAAGTACCCATCATGCACTGACGCCATGACACTTCCGATACAGACTAAATAAGGACAAAAATCTCTCCACTTTTTTGAGAAGGTGAAGTTGGGATGAAAATCTGGGAGTATGACCCCAAACCCTTCCCTCCCCAATGAATATTCTGCCCATTAATTTTTACACTCTATATAACCAACTTGCCAAACAAACTCAGGGTAGCTGCTCATTTGAACCTACCTGCTCTTCCCTTAAGAGTGTACCATCTATCCCTTAATAAATCCTCACTTTACTTTCTTAACCTCTGCATCCTGTCTCTGAATTCTTTCTTGGGACAGGACAAGAACCTGGACACTGGCTCCATCTATCAGCAACATAACTACTATGTCTGCTTCAACTGATATTATACATCTTATCCTATGTTATTCTGTTCTACTCTATGCTATTCCATTCCATTCTCAGTCATGTTTCAAATGTTGGATATAACTATATTGAATTTATGACTCTGATACAGAAATTACTTTTTCCACATTCCAGACAAGAATTTCTTATTCCCATGTCATTCAGTATCTGCTCCAGCCTTTTCAGTGACCTTCTGATCAGTAAGAAGTCCTTTGGAATATTTGATAAGAACGTCTTTCTCTGTGACTCCTGTACCCAGAAGGCTTTTGGAGCTTTTCCTCTTGTCCTGGTTCATGATGAAAGCCAAAGTCCTTACTCACTGTGAACAGTTGCAGCTGGACATCTCCCTTCAAGGCTTTCTGAGAGGCCACTATGTTCCCCTCCTCAATAAACCACCACCTCCTTTTCCCATCCCCAGTGTCAACAGGAAGGAGAGTGCAGTAGCAAATTAAAACTTGAAAAGCACCATTTAAAATAGTATCAAAAAGATGAAACCTTGAGGGGAAGTTTGACAAAATGTGTACAGAATCTACAGATTGAAAACTACAAAATATTACTGAAAGAAATTAAAGAAGGCCTAAATAAATGTCTTCATGGAACAGAAGACTCAGTATTGTATTCATCTCTAGATTCAATACAATTGTCATCAAAATCTCAGTGGCATTTCTGTAGAAACTGACAAATCGATTCTAAAATTCCTATGGAAATACAGAGCAACTACAAGAACCATGACAACTTGGAAAAAGAACAAAGTTGGATAGCTAACACTGTCTGATGTTAAGACTTATTATAAAGCTACAGTAATTAAAACTGTGTGCTCTTGGCATTAAGATAAATATACCAATGAATAGAAAAGAGTCTAGAAGTAGATTGCCACATATACAGACAACTTATTGTTCACAAAGGTATAAAATTCAGTGTAGAAAGACAATCTCTCATACAAAAGGTGCTGGAACAATTGGATATACATATACATAAATGTGAACTTGGATACATACTCATATAATATTTGCATATCATATGCAAATACTAACTCAAAATGGATCATAGACTAAATGTAAATCTTAAAAGAATAGAACTCCTAGAAGAAAACTGGAGAAAACCTTTATGTTCCTGGGTTAGGCAACCATTTCTTAGATACAACATCAAAAACATGATCCATAAAAAGAAGAAATTAATGAATTGGACTTTCTCAAAATTAACAGCTTGCAAAAGACACTGTTAAGAGAATGTTGAGAATTTTTTAACTGAAAAGGTGTCAACAGAACATTACCATTTAAGCTGCACTACTTTTTCACTTGCTTTGACCCAGTAGATTGATTTCATGGCCCGACCCAGTAGATTGATTTCATGGCCCACAAATGGGTCACTACCCATTTGAAAGCACAAGTCCCAGACATGGACTAAATATTGACAAATTATATATCTGATAAAGGACTTGTATCCAGAATACATAAAGAACTGTAAATGTAATAATAACAAAATAAGAAACTCAATAAAAATATGAGTAAAACATCTCAACAGACATTTGACCAAACAAGATGAAAAAATTTTAAATAAGTGCATGAAGAGAGGCTCATTAGGGAAAGAAAAATAAAAACCACATTCAGATATCACTATAGACCTCTTAGAAATGCTGAAATTTAAAAGCCTATCCATATCCAGTGTTGACAGAGAAGTAAAGGAACTAGAAGTTGTGATTATTTCTGTGGGGATACAAAATGATACAAGAATTTTGAAGAATGCAGTGCTTCTTAGAAAGTTAAACAAAACCTACTATATGATCCAACCATTCCAATCCCAAGTATTTACCCAAGGGAAATAAAAATGTATATTTATAGCGAAGATTTGTACATGGATGCTCATAGAAGCGTTATTTACAATAGACAAGGACTGGAAACAAACCATGTGTCTATCAGAAGGAAAATGGATAAACAAATTGTGGCATATCCATACAATGGAATACTACACAGACATTAAAAAGAATGAGATTTTGATACACACAATATTGATGAACCCCTATGTTGAGAATGTTAAAGGAGCTAGACAAAAACAGAGTACATACACTTAATTCCATTTACAAAAAATAATAGGAAATGCAAATATATAGTGTCAGAAAGTAGATCATTCATTGCACAAGGACAAGGCGAGAGAAGAAATGATCATGGAAGAGACAGACTGCAAAAGAGCACAAGAATACTTTTGAGGGGTGATGGATGTGCTCACTATCTTGATCTTGGTGATAGTTTAACAAATATATATATATATTTATATGTATGTGTGTGTATGTTTCAAAATATATGTTAAATATATATATGTCAATATATCGAATTATATTCTTTAAACATGGGCACTTCAATTAAATTGAAAAAAATATTTTCAATATATGCCTGATACCAGCTCTTCAAGTACACTTAAAAAAAGAGAGAGAGAAGAAAAATAAAGAGAGAAAAAAACTATGCTAGTGCAAATTGCACTAACTGAAAGTGAAAAAAAATAATTGTAGAACTAGGACAAGGTGTCCACTGCTATCCTGCAGGAGGGAGGGGTTCAATGATGCACAGTTGAAAGCTGAGGCTGGAAACATACAAAGCCACAGCCTATGGATGCCTGCAACGAATGGAGACTCTCAATAGGCAAGTTTTATTTATACATGCAAATCATAAATCCTCCTTTGATGCTCTTTCTTCTTTTTTCATGACAGTCCATCAACTGCACCAAGGCAGCTGCCCTAACACTTCCTAGGTCTTCTTTTATCCAGAATAAACACCCCCAGTTTCCCCAGAAACAAGACGTGGTTTCCAGATCTGCTCATGGGTTTTTCACCTTGTTTCTCCCCATCACTACCTAAATTACCCAGTGGATGGGTAGCTTCTACTTGCATCCTTGAAATTCCCAGGTCTCATACCACTAATATGGACAAGTTCCTAGAGTTTCACTGTTGAGAAGGAAGGTATGACGTGTTTGGACAAAGCCCTGGAGTTGTACCCTAAAGATCTGGTTCATGAAGACAAAGGAAAGTCCTGACTGAGGTCCCCAAGAAATACTCAGACTTGGGCATGAGGACCAGGATATGTCATCTCATCCACTATTTAAAATATATACAATTTCTTTTGGGATGCAGTTTAGGGATTGTCCCACTATTCAAGGTAGTCTAAAACAAATGTGAAAATGAATGTGTGGATTTGTATGATTTCCTCCTTAAGCATTCTTATTCTTCCAGGGTCCCTGGAAAGGAGGACAGGTCAAGAGATACTTTATACTGCATCAGGATGTTCTGATTCAGATCTACCTGAGTTTCCTTAATTTGTATTCTTCCACTTTATTTATCCTCTGACATAACACATCTTTACTTCATGCAAAGGATGATTGAGACCAAGGGTCAAGGGATAGGGTAACAGAAGGCAACTGTGCTGAACATCACTCCAAACAGGTCACAGCCTCTACCTTGGAGGAGTTTAGTCTGTTGGGGGAAAGGACTGGGATGAGATGGTAATCCAGTTAGAATGTCTCTTAGAGAGACACAAACCAAGTGGAGGGAGGCTCAGAGGAGAGGAAGCTGGCTGCCAGTGGGAGATGGTTTCCTGTTTCCTCATTGAGCTGTAAGCCCCTCAATGTAGGAAGGACATTCTGTTTCTTTGTAACATGTCAGTGAAAGACAAAATACCCTACCTAGAGCAAGGGAAACAGGATGCATTTCCCTTCTTAAAGAGGCCACATGGAGTTGCAGTAAATACACCTGGTTTGTAATCCTGGTTTGTAATCTTAGCTATGAGACCTTGGGCAAAGTATTTACCACTTTTGATTTAGTTTTCTCATCCTTAAAACTTAAATAAGAACTTCATTTTTGGTTGATAAAGAAATGATATCCTGAGAGTTGTGTGAAAGTGTCTCTTAGTAGATGTAACACACAAGCTAGGCTGGAAGGGTGGACTTCCTTTGTGCCGTGGGATTGGTAGGAAGATGTCCTAGTCTTGCTGAGTTGGAGACAATGGGATGGCACTGGCCCTGGGGGAGCAAAGGTGTGATTTCTGGTGAACTCTGTGACACCACCACAGCTCATCTCTGTCTTAAATCAGGAGTTAAACCCGTTGACCAAGTTGGTGATTGATTCAGTGGCAGAAATTTCAAAGGGAGTGACCTAAAATGTTGGTTCCCAAACCCAAATGCTTACACGATGAACCTGGGGCAGCAGGTGAAAATGCAGAGGTTCTGTTCCGTTCAGGCTGGGAACAGGGGCAGGGAAACCATATTTTTAATTACCTACCCCAGGAATTCAAAGTGGCATTTGGAAACGGGTGCCCCTTGAGGTCTGTCAGTTTCAGCATGCAGTGCCAATGCTCATCTATCTGTCCGTCTCCCTAAAAGGGGTTTGCAAACTTTTCTAGTTTGACTTCCCACTCCCCCAAGCAAGATCTAAAGAGCTTGTAGAGAAAATTATTTTATAAACAGGGAAAACATTTTGCCTGCTGAAGAAAGGTCAACAAATGATTGCCAGGCAATTATAAACGTCACTTTGCGTGCAAATAATTCTGCTAAACAGGGAATGTGCTAACTACAGATTATTCATATCTTACCTGCAAAGCTTTTCCTAATGTTCAAATGAATGTTACAAACCTGTGCCCTGTCCTGCTCAGGACCCAGGCATCAGCTGTATCTTGGGGACAAGCAGGGCCATCACCTCAGCTTTTATGCTTTTGGGTTTTTTTCTGGGGCCAGGAGGTGACACTCCCCAGAGAACTCCTGCAAGATGGGGGCTCATCTAAATGTGAACTGAAGGGTGTCACTGCCCACCTGCACACACACACCCTTGCTGAGGGTCTTCAGAGCTCATTGTGGGGACTTCAGGGAGAAAGCTGCCTACCTTGGGGGTTTTATCAGCTTTCTTGAACCTGATAAGGTTTCCAAAAGGATGAACCAATGAATGAGGATCAGCAACAAGCTAAAGAATGTGCCTGTTTTAAACACTGAAAGACCATCTCTCAATCCAATTTGGTGGCACTGTGTTGGGGGAAGCCATCTTAAACGTGACCCTCATAATCACTTTGGGCTTATCAACAGACTAACCTATGAGCTGTATTTCTAAATCTAACTTTTCTTAATTTTAATCTATACCAGTCTCTGCCTTTGGCTTTTATACCATTCTAGTCACCAGTCTGTCAAAGTTGAGCACAAATAATGTACTGTTTTAATTATTCTCTCATAATTTGTATTTTTTTAAAAAATCTTGGCAATCTATGGGCTTTATTCTTCCAAGTAAATTCTAGAATCATTTCAGACTGAATTAACCTATTATTGATCCCTCTGTATACAAGGGAAGAGATCTAGCATGGTTTCATTCCCTTGCCTGACACGCCTCTTCTTCTTTAAAATATAAACTGGGAATTTTATATAATTTGTTAATAAATCACTATTCTTTTTGAAATACATAGATCATCTTTCAAATTCTTTAACATTTACATAATTTTGAAGCAACCACACTTACAAAAATTACTTAGTTTTTGTTCTATGTTTAAGTGAATGATTTCAATGCTTATTTCTCAATTTTCTATGCCTCCACTTCCACATTCCTTATCACAATGAGCAGCAACTGCATAGAGATCCCTAGGTACCAAGAAGTCTAAGCACATTAGAATCATGGCTCATTTTATCCTCATAACAATCTTATGAGAAGTGTATATCCCCATTTTATAGGTGAATAAACAGAGGCTCACAGATAGCAATTTGCCCACACTCACAAGAGCAGTTTTCAACAGAACCAGGAATTTGAAACCCAGGCAGTGAGGGGCCATGCCCCTGTTTTCAGTTATTTGCTTTCCGGCCTTTCATTTGTAAGCTCTTAATTTTAATGAATCTTTCTATGACTTAGTGTCATTAAGAAAATGCTTGAGTAGTGTATTTTCTGAGTCCTTACACACCTGAGAATTATTGTTTATTCCTTTCATTGATAAAATACAACTTTATTTGTTTAAATTAACAGGAGCATAATTCTTCAAACAAGAAAATGTTTATTCTTATCAACAAGGTGGAAAAGACATTCATAGAATAATTTTCAGAAAGAATCTTGTGTTGATTTTTTTTGTTTGTTTTTCAGTTTTAAAAGAGATTATCAATAAACTATTAGGGCTGGGAGGTGAGACCCCAGGAGTATGTTTCCATGGCAAAGGAAGCTGGTCAGACTGGTGTGTGTGAGGCAAAGGTGCGGAAAGGATAGAGAAGGGATGGCGTGGGGCAAAGAAAAAGGGAAGTGAGAGCCAGCAAGATGGGCTACAACCCTACTTCATCTCTTAGGACCTTTCCCAAGTCTCTCAACTCACAGACGCGAATGGATGGTTTGGTGTCATTGTAACACATGGCTTTGTGGATGGAAACTGATGCAGGGGCTGGGTTTGGCATACAGATCAATAAAAGTGGAAGAGCCGGTGCCTGGGAAGGCAGAGGAATAAGCAAGGAGGCTAAAGAGAAAGTAAGTTCTCTGGGAATTTTCAGAGATCACTTGGGAAGGTTTCAAATGGGTTGTCCGAGGCAAGGCAAGTGGAGATTAACGACAATTTACTTAGATCTGTCAGAGGCCGGGGGAGGGGCGGTCCCCAGGCGGCATCTGCAGCAACCATCTATTTTACAAAGTTCTCTGGATATAAACTTGCCGCGTCATTCTAATTATGAATTTCACTGAGCAAGTTATTGCTCGTTTCTACTTAAGTGATCAGACATTTTATTTAAACTCAGAAATTTTTCATTAATTATACTAATTAGGAACACAGGTGCTGGACTCAAATAGCCAGAGTACAACCAAAGCTCCCTCGCGTGTGAGCTGTAGAACTCTGTGCAAATTACTTCACCTCCCGGTGCCTGGGTTTCTTCACCTATAAAACAGAGATAAACATTGCACGTCTGTACTGTTTACTGCAGCAGTAATGATGTGCCGCTGATGTAAAGCTGCCTTAGCACGTACCTGGCACACAGAAAAGGGCTTGATAAAAGTTAGCTGTTACTATGGTTATGTATTTGACTATCAATTCTGTTCCAATTATTCTAGCTCCTTCTTCAGGAATGTCTATAATTCTATTATTTATTTATTCAGAGGCATTTGTACTTCTCTGCTTTCATAATTTACTTTGCTTTTTGTTTCATCTTATAGTAAAACATCTTAGGTTTGTTCTCTAAATCACTGGTTTAATTTTCCATTATGTCTTCTTTGTTCTTTAATGCCAAGAGTGTAGACTTTAATTCTTCTACTGTGTTTTTGGTATTCTTACAATTGTTTTTTCACCTTGCCCATTTCTTTCATCTCATCCACTAATGTTTTCATCTCATTACTTTCTTTTCTAGTATGATTTTCAATTATTCTTTTGTGGATACAAAATTTTCATTTTTTTTTCTGCTTTCCATATTAAGTGATTTTTCACAGCAGTTCCCTTTTACATTTTGATAGAAAACTTTGCAGTTATTTTCAATGTTTTGTTTTTTACAGATCTCAGTAACAAATGAGTTGTTTCTTCTCCCTGGAAGAGAAGAGGGGGCTCCGTCCTCTGTTGCTGTGCTGTTTGTCTGGGATGCCTCTCTCTGCCCTCTCGGTTATGGGTCAGACCTCTCTCTTAGCTGAACATTGGCTGCAACTCTTAGTGTCTAGAAGGCTTTATTTTCTCATATGGTGCTTCTTCATCTTTTTCAGCTTTCTCTTTGATAGTAAGAACAGATGGAATGATGGAAAACCAGAGAATATCTATTTTCATCTGTAATTCTTACTTTGGGTCATCCTCCTTCATTCATTCATTTATTTATTCATTCAGACAGACGTTTAATAACTATGAATTGCATGTCCACTCAATGCTAAGCACTAGGGATAAAACAAAGCATACTTGGTATCCCCCCTCAAGAAGTAGACACAAATAACACCAACAATATAGAATGGTGAACTTGTGACTACTGTGAAGAGAGAGAGTAGTGAGATGAACACATAATTCAGATCAGAAACAAATTCAGTCTGGGTAGCAATCAAGGAAGACTCCTCTGTGGAAGTGACATCTAAGGTAGTCACTGAAGGGTGAATTGGAACCATTCAAAGGAATGGGAGGAAGGGCATTCCAGATGGGGGAAACAGTATATGTAAATACACCATGGACCTGAAAGGAAAGCCTGTGTCTTATTAAGGACATTGCCCTTTGTTCTGAAGGCAGTGGAGTACCACTAATCAGGTTTTAAACAGTGCAACAAAGTGCTGGGATTGGTCTCTAGAAGAGCTCCCTGATTGGAGAGTAAAAAGTTAAATTAGAGGACCAATCATGGACACAGTAAAAAGGCTAGGGGCTATTTTAGTGGCCTGAGTAAGAGAGGATAGTAGCATCTACCATCCTTGTTTAGAGATGGAAGCATGTAGGTTGGAGAGACATATGGGAAGTGAAAATGACAGACCTGGGGGAAGAATGGGGAGGAAGGAGAAACAAGGGTCAAGGATGCCCCTTAGGTCCTAGAGTTTTTCACTGAGATAAGTTAGAAAATAGATTTGGAAAGGAAAGAAAGGAGATTATTCTTGATAATATCTATTTTTGAGAAGCTGTTGAGACATCCAAACAACATCAGGAAGGCAGTTCAAATCCGATCTGGAGTTCAAAATAAAAGCTCAGGCTTAGTTTGTAAAATTTGAGAGTCTTTGGTGAATAAACAGTAACCAATGCAATGGAGGTCCAAGAGATCTCCAAGGAAGAGGAATTAATGTGTTTATAGAAGTGGGTTAGAAATGGAGACTCCTCAAAAGACTAAAAGTAGATTTACCATATGATCCTGCAGTCCCACTCCTGGGCATATATCCAGAGAGAACCTTAATTTGAAAAGACACCTACACCCCAATGTTCATAGCAGCACTGTTTACAATAGCCGAGACATGGAAACAACCTAAATGTCCATCAACAGATGACTGGATAAAGAAGCTGTGGTATATTTATACAATGGAATATTACTCAGCCATAAAAAAGAATAAAATAATGCCATTTCAGCAACATGGATGGACCTGGAGAATGTCATTCTAAGTGAAATAAGCCAGAGAGAGAAATAAAATACCATGTGACATCACTTTTATGTGGAATTAAAAAAAGGACAAATGAATTTATTTACAAAACAGAACAGACTCACAGATATAGAAAACAAACTTATGGTTACCAGGGTGGGAAGGGATAAATTGGGTGTTTGAGATTTGCAGATACTGACTACTATATATAAAATAGATAAACAACAAATTTCTTCTATATAGCACAGACAACTATAGTCAATATCTTATAGTAACCTATAATGAAAAAGAGTATGAAAACAAATATACATATGCATATGTATGACTGAACTATTATGCTGTACACCAGAAACTGACACAACATTGTAAACTGAGTATACTTCAATTAAAACAACAAAACAAAACAAACAAACAAAAAGGATAGAGAAGAAAAGAAAAAAGAAGTGGGTTAGGACTGAGCCTTGTGGAACTCCACATTTATTAGCTGGGGGAGGAGAATGAACCAGCAACTCAGACCAGGTGGGCGTGGTCCACAACACAGAATGAAAATCAGGCAAGTGGGTGTGAAAGTAACATCAAGAAGGGAGAGTTTCCAGAAGCAGCGATGGTCAGCGTAGTCACATAAGAAATGTGTCACTCTTAGCCTTCTTTTCCTAGTTTTCTAGCTAGGATTGTAAAAGTGTTATTCTTGGGGTTTTCCAGCTATAAGCAGATACAGAAATGGAAATACTAATTGGGAAGGGGTAGAAGGGAAGGGGAAAAAAATCCAGTCTGGACAATCAGCACCTACTGTGTGGAAGTGTTCTGTATGGTGCAAATCCTGTGTTCCAGAACAAGAAAAACAGGAACTGGAGGGAGTGGGGGGCGAATAGGAAGTGGTGATGGTGAGGCCAAAGGACCATGTGGGCTCGACAGCCACAGTTCACATCCCAGCCCTGCTTCTTCACTAGCTTTTATTTTTAATTCTGATAAGACCATGTTTTAATTGCCTATGACAGATATATTGCATAATGGCTCAAAATTAATAGTCTAGCAATGATAAAAGGAAAACAGATGAAAATGAGTTTGTGAATCCTTAATTTTAAGTAAGCTTCTGGCAAAAAAAGAAAAATCAGGGGTTAGAATTGTTTCAAAATTGTGTCTTTGAAACTAGTACCCTTGACCATCTGAACAAGTTTTCTGTGCCCTATTTCTCCATCTGCAAAATGGGAATAAAATATCACTTACCACACGTTGTGGTTGTGAGCACTGAATGAATCAGTATTTGCAAAGTGCTGCAGACAGTGCTTAGCACTAGGAACACTCAGTGAGGATTAGCTAGGATTTTTGCTTCGAGTGGACGAACCCATTCTCCTTCCAAGGAGAGACCAGCAGAGGTGGACAATCAGTGTGGACATTAGTCCAGCCTCCCTGGCAGTCTGTTCACTGTCACCAGAATTTCACTCGGTTGCTAAGATGTTGTCTGTTCTGTTTCTTCCTATGAATTTTACACAGAGGTAATAGAAGGTATTTAATCAGACTTTATGCTATAGTTTTAAATTTTTATTTCTTTGAGCAGGTACCTGAGGATGGTATCAGCCCTCATAATAGAATTACTTGTCACATAGATTGACAATAAATGGCTCAGAAAACTAAGACCCTTATGTGTTACTCCCCTGAATAAACAGTGTTCAAGCAGTGTGACCCCTTGCAGAAGCATGGCTGTCAGCACCCCTCACAGAAGGGTCATCAAGGTTGCTAAGCCCATGATCCAGTTGTGAGTCAACACCACAGAGTATTCACCAACGTTGTAACCCCTCACAATGGACAGCCTGCAGTCTGACTTACTGAACCCAAATCTTCCTTCCTACCTGTCACCTTAGAAATCAGCTTATCCAAGAACTTAGGTCTGTGGTCCTGTGTTCCCTGGAACTTGATCCATTCGTAAGTCACGGAAGTCAAACTGTGTGGAGTGAGGGGGTTCCTCCCTCCTTCCCACCTGCCCAGTGATCACACAAAGCTCTCGGCAGTGCCACAGGCAGCCAAAGCCGTCATTCTCTCAGGAACCTTCCAGAGTTGTTATTGTGGTTGTGTTGTGTATCAGAGTTTATTCACTCCCGTTTATTGAGTCGTCCAGTGTGTTATATAACGACACTATTCTTCTCCTTCCTTTTTTTCAACTTAACATATCCTGGGGAACTTTCCACATCAGTATAGAGAGAGCTCCCTTCTTGTTTAAAGCTGAGCATTATGTCACTGTATAGATATGCAGTGATTTATTTTTAAAGGTGCTTATTGACAGCCTACTGGTTTGTTTCCAGTCTTTGGCTACTCCAAACAAGGCTGCAATTAATAACCTTGTAGGGGGTATCATTTTGCACCTGTGCAAGATTGTCTGTGGGATAGATTCCCAGAAGCAGTATTACCGGGTCAAAGCATATTTGCATTTGTAATTTTGACAGATATGGCCGAACTGCCCTCCACAGGGGTTGTACTAATATAAATTCCCACCAGTACTGTACAAAAAAGACCTCTTTTCCCGTAGCCTTGCAAACAGGGTATGTTTTTGATCGTTGGGAATTTTGCCAATCTGATAAGTAAAAAACGAGATTACAGTATAATTTGAATTTCCATTTCTCTATTATGTATCAGTTGGGCATCTTTTCGTATAAAAGCTTTTTGCATTTGCATTTCCGTTATTGTCTCTTCATACACATGATCCATCCATCTACTGCGCTGTTCAAATTTCAGATATTTTAAAAGTATATAGCCCACTCTCTGTAATTTTTAACATACAGCCCAGGGTCTCAATCTTTATGGGTTTTGGTTTTTTTTTTTTTTTTTTTTGGTCAGGGCCCTCTCTTGCCTTAATTTTCTATTACTAACACGTAAATGTGTGTATGTGAAGGGGCACACAAGACTATAGTAGAAGTGAAAAGAAATGAGGAGGAGTGGCAATTTATGACTGACATGCAAACTCTGATTTGTTTTTTAATGGTGATTCTGGCAGATTCTCTTCACTTACAGCAGGATTTCATTTCTTCTCAGTTCCGAAAGCAATGTGCAAATTAGAGAAACTGTGTAACCTCCCTAGGGTGGTCCTCCCAGAACAATTACTCTCAAGATGGTAGTTAGGAGAATGGTGGAGCAAAGAATAAGATATGGAGAAACTGTCCAGGAGGAATTATCCTTACAACCACCTGTCAGTCACCTGGAAATCCTTTGGCAAAAAAGAAAAATGGCCAGGACTCTGTCATCACTGGGGGAAGGAAGAGTGTCATTCTTAATAGAGACGCTGACATGGTGGGGGAGATGTGCTGAGACATGCCCACTGCCGGGAAGGAAACTCACTCCCTAGGTGCATGTATCTGAGCTACCCTGTGCTCTAAAAACAGGATGTGAGCCCCGGTCAGGAGCTGCTTGGGGTGGGCGTAAGCATAATCAAACGCAGAACCGACCTGGTAATGCACACGCGTGTGAAATAACGGTTTACGCCATAATATTCTGAAAAGTGAAACTCAAGAGACTGATTCGAAATATGACCACTAACTCAATCCAAGTAAAACCAGGAGACTAAGCTTTGTCACTTATTAGCCGAGGCAAGCTGTTGAACAACTCCAGGGCTCAGTTTCCTCCTCCGTAAAATGGGGGTGGGTGGGGTGGGAGGGCGTCTCAGTACCCTTTTCAGCTTTATCACACTGCGATCCCCTGAAGGACCACAGAGCCAGGGTGCTATCAAACAGGGCCATAAATGTAGTTTCCAAGCATTTAAAGGAGGTTTATACTTAATTGTCAATTACTTGTGGTCTCCCCTCATGCTTCAAGTTGCATGTCAGGTTGTAACCTTCCCAGCTGCCGCCACTCAAAGGCACTGGCCTCTTCTCCAATCCTCCAGCTCCAAACACCTCACTCACAGCAGACTTGTCAGTGTTAAGTATCAGGATGTTTGCTGAGTCATTTTTCGATGATGGAGAAGAAGAAATCTGACTCCATATTTGACCTACTCCTTTAGCTCTAACCCCTGTGCTCTGTTTTCTGTGCTTAGTCATGCTGGTCCTGAACCTTTTGTAAAAGAATGTTGCCCATAGCCTGAAATATGCAGGACGGCCCATTCTCAAGGCTCTGACCTTTAAGGGTATAACACTTCTCCACTCATATAGAGATAAAAAGTTGTAGAACGGAGACTAACATTTGTCTTGTTGGAGGTTTACAGGATCATTGAAACCTGATGTAGATGGACAGCTGCAAGAAGAAAAGATTCCCGACACCAAGAAGTTTGCAACAACCAACCACACCCAATTCCCTTTTTCGTATTAAAGGAGCCTGAATTCTGACTTGGGTGGGATGGTTCTCTAAGACACTACTCTGCTATCTTCTCTATCTGATGGCTTTCTGAATAAGAAGTCATTATTCCTCGCTCCAACACCTTGTCTCCCAATTTATTGGCCTATCACGTGGCGAGCAGAACGAGTTTGGACTCGGTAACATTTCCACTCCCGGTTTGCCTTGGTTTCTCTTTTCTTCTTTGCAAATGCTTTCTCAGGTGATCTCTACTTTTGACACTTCAGCTCTTAACTGCATGATAACAAAAGGGAAACCTGAAACTGACATTGGCCATCCACACTGGAGCAGGTGCTATTTCTTATGCAGCATCCCTGCCAAAGAGCAGTTGAGCTGCTTAACACACTGCCGAGAGAGAACTCACCACTTGACTGGCCACTCTGTGCATTATTGTCTTAACAATGGCAATAGGTGGCTTTCATTCTGCCCTTTGAGAAGCAGTGTGGCATTAATTCGTCGCTCCTCATGCCTTTATTCATCCCAAATTTGGAGAGAGCATTTGGCAGTTTGATGGTACCAGTTAAATGTTTATTTAATAGTAAAAGTTTCAAAACACCAGCTGTAATCTTTAGTAGCTGTTTTGTGTTGGTGATACGATTTCAGCAATTATATTTTACGAAGTCATTTCCACCGCAGTTGAGGCAATCTATGGATGGTGAGTCAGGATCAGAAGACAGGAGAACTGGGATTTAGTCACTGCTTTGCTCACAGGTGGTGACGTTAGGGAAAGTCACTTCTCTTTCTGGTTCTCAGTTGCCTGATATGTAAAATAAGGGGAAGAGAAAAGACTATTTGTAAGTACCTCCCTCCCCAGCTCTAACTTCTAACGAAGCCACAACAGTGCCTTGCAAATGGAAACCAAAAATGGTAAACAAATGAATAAATGTATGAATGTTAATGACTAACTGAACATGCAGGCAAGGTAGGTAATAATCCAGAAGATATAGCTCAGGGTTGCCAGAAAAGCTCTAGTTACCATCAAATGTATAAACATTCAGCTAAAATAGGACTTCTGCAAGCTTGGGGACTTTTGAGACGACATTTCCACTTAGACTCTTCATTATTCTACTACATTAATGTCGCTGGCTCCTAAGAGGGGAGCACTGAATTAGCTTTATGAATTACTGGGTTCTTTTCCAGAAATTACATTAATGATGGCCGAACATATTGATTGGCTTAGAGCAAGGAGCAGGCACACTGGGGAGGTCACCTGAGCCAAATCTCCAGCGCCAGCCTAGTGAGAGGGTCCCTCAGGAACAAAGGTTAGGGAGGGAGTGAAGTAGTCAAGGGACTAATTCTTTGAGTGAAGTCAAGACTTATTTACATGCGCAACCCAAGCCAATCCCTGCTTACGACATTGGTACCGACATGGAAGATTATTTTCTGGCACAAGTCTGTGTGTGGAGAATTTAGTTGTCTGTGGAAAATAACAAATACCAGAACTCTGAAGGGAAGTGCCTCTCTCAACTTTTTAGGACGTCAGGAGCAATGTGCCCCACTGAAAGTTAATAAAAGAAGTTGGGCCCCAGGGAAATCTGAACACCCAAGGAAGATTTCCAAAGTTGCTTGAGGTGATTTGAGAGATTCACGGTAGAACTTAGAAAAGAATTTCATTATTTAGTTTTCCCCTGTGTGTCCCAATAGAGTGTTGGTCTGGGATCATTGTTGGTTTGAAACTACTACTTTGTTCAAGAAATAAGAAAAATGTAACCAGTGCAGTGAGATGGAAAGAACACTAGCCTGAGAATGAGGAGACTGGGGTTCTGATCCCAGCTCTGAGAATTCGGGCTGTGCTTTCTTCATCTGTAAATGAAGGGAGAGATGACTGTTAAGATTTTTTTTTCCAGTATTAATTATCCATGACCTTTTACTTATAAAACATAAAGATTGTATCTACCTAACTTTTATATCTTCAACTCCGAGGTCATTGGACCTGTCAGCTTTAAACTTCCGTGTAGTCAGAGTGGTGAACTCTTGCTAGGCCACCTCTCTTCCTCGTAAGCTCTCCGCTCTTGACCACCTGTTTTAGTCACTATCATTTTGCAAATGGTGTCCTATTTTTAAAATTATATACTTTGCCTTTCCTCTAAAGATCACATTCTTTCCAAAGATTTTCACATCCATCAAACCATAGGAAAAGGTGCACTTTTTTTTTCCATAAAGGTGCCTGATAAAATGAACTATACCCACTTAAATTGAATTTTGGATAAACAATAAATTTTTTTTAGTATAAGTATTTTCCACACAATATTTGGGATATACTTATGCTAAAAAATTATTTGTTGTTTGTCTGCAATTCAAATTTAATTTTTTATTTTTATTTGCTAACTTTAGAAACCCTATCTTTGACCAGAGTTCTCCTTCCCACTCCCAAAGTCCTACAGAACTTCGTTCAACCTTTTGAGTGTCTGTGTCCATCCGATTTCCCTACTGGATTGTGAGTCCCATGAGAGACACAACTGGATGCTACACATTTGTATCTCCTCCCACCCTCAATGGTGCTTTTTATCATTTCATGTTTGGCTGGTTCTTTTGAGACTCCTTCACAACTCATGTACTTTAAATCACAGTCTGATTCTTCCTCAAGCTAAGATAACATAATCATGCCACATTAGCCCAGACCCACAAGAAAATAGGATGATGACTCAATAAAAATTAACATCAGGGTCCACAGCAGTTGGTCAGTGTTACAAGTAACAATGAACAATACAAATTAATCTAATTATTTCTAGTGAATTAAAAATACTGCAGGTTCACTTGCAAAGCTGGAATTCTTAGCTTGCCAGTTTTGTCCCAGGTGCTCTTAACTGACAAGATCTATTTTGTAGGGCACTGGACCTCCCAATGTCTTTGAAAAGTGTCATAAGGCAGTAGGTTCCTTTTGTGTCCATGTGAAAACATTCAGCACTATATATCCCTACTCCCAGAAAACCAACCCACTACTGCTCTCATTATAAAGCTCTTTACTTTTATTTTATTCCCATGCTGAGTCTGCTCTCTCCCTTTCAAGTCTTACCTCCTTCCATAGATTACCCATCATTTCCCAAACACACCTTGAACCTAAGCTCACTCTTCTGCCTCTGTCTCCAGTGCTCACCATCTCTGCCTTTCTAAATCCTACCCATTCATAGAGTCACTGGTTTGGGAAGTTGTGGAGTGAAGAGGCCCGAAGAATCTGGTGTGACACTATCACTTAATGTCAATGTCAATGAGTCCATTGACAGATGACTGGATAAAGAAGTTGTGATATATTTATACAATGGAATACTACTCAGCCATAAAAATGATAAAATAATGCCATTTGCAGCAACATGGATGGACCTGGAGATCATCATTCCAGGTGAAGTAAGGCAGAAAGAGAAAGAAAAATACCATATGGTATCACTCATATGTGGAATCTAAAAAAAAGAAAGAAAGAAAAAAGTGACACTAATGAACTCATCTACAAAACAGAAACAGACTTGCAGACATAGTTAACAATTTTACGGTTACCGTGGGAAAGGAGGTGGGAAGGAATATATTTGGGAGTTTGAGATTTGCAAATGCTAAACACTGTACATAAAAATAAATGAAAAACAAATATCTTCTGTATAGCACAAGGAACTATATTCAATATCTTATAATAACCTTTAATGAAAAGGAATATGAAAATAAATATAAAAATATATATATAAAGCAATGATAGACCTAAGATCTAGCCAACAATGCTCTGTAGCACAGTGACAGAGCCATGACTCAACCATTTCCCCAGAGTCTTGTATTTCTGCCTTTCCCAGGTTCCTTCTTCAAGAAGCACCTTCAGCTATCGCCTCTTTTTTAAAGACTTGCTTCATCATCCAGCCAGAAATGTTCCCTTTCTCTCCTTTAACCCAGGCTGCATTTAATTTGTAGCTCTCTTGAGATCCTTAGTCCTTTTTGGGTTGTGCTTTTGCTGTTGGCAAGGTTCCAAGATGAAGCTGTTCCCAGTGCTAAGAGCAAAGAAACTGGGTGTGGTTCTGGAGCACTGTTTTCCTAACAGCCTCAGGGTTCTCTGGGGGATGGAAAATGGATGGATGGTGTGGCCCAACTGCTGGACCCCAGGACTGAGGCTTTAGTTTACAAGGAATTATAACTGCTCCTCACTGTCTGGGCAGAGCTCAGCGTGGGGAAGCAGCTGGGAGGAAAGGGGGCAGGGCTGCCCTGGATTAGTCCAGGGGCACAAGCTAAGTGTGGAAGGGAGGAAATGATTTTGAGTAGAACTTCACTGTGTCCCGTATTCAACCCACCTTGGAGTAACTTGTCATAAATTCATTAAAAGCAGTGAATGCAGAGAGTGTTATTATTCTATGGGCACTGTAAAAAACTAGTACGACCGTGACTCTGTACTTAAGCCTTATTAAAGAGCTCTGGAGGTGACACCAGGGGGAGCAACCACAGAGGGAGGAATCAACAAAGGGAGGGTGAGAACTGGGTGAGAACCAGGCGTGTCAATGCTGGCTGTTACATCAAAGATGAAGTCAGATGTGCAAGGTGACAAGGAGCAGTCACAGGTCTCAGAGCCAGAATGAATTGGGTCACTAAATTATTTCAACAAAAATTTCATACTATCCACCTTGTGGCAAATAATTGACTTTAAATCACATAATCACATGGCTTTTTATGTCAGTGCCATTTTATTTCAAAACTTTTTTTTTTTTTTTTTGGAGAATGTTGAAATCAGAGAAAGGCATATAGAGACAACAACCACATATGGTTAATTTCTTAGTGACTCAAACCCTCAAACCGTCACCGGTTGCGTATCTAGTCAACAAACATTTGTGGGGCTACTACTGTGTGTCCAGCACTGACCTGTCACCTACAAAAGGCAGTCAATAAAACAGGCGTGACCTCTGTCCTCACTGAACTTGATCCGGCACTCCAAGGCCACAGAAGTAACTATTATACACCATTTGACACAAGAATTAACAATATCTAACGATTTTTAATAAATTTGGAGCAGGAGGTTTATGGCGAAAACTCATCTTTTCATTTTTAGAGCTGTTCGAGCATGAGATGTGACACCTCATTGAAAGATAGTTCTGTTTTCCACCAAAACGATACCCTGATTGGAATGCTTCATTAAAAGAAGCATGTTTCTCACGATCATATCCCAAGCACTTGGTTCACAATATGGTAAATTTTCAAAAGGAATTCACTTTTACCAAGATGTAGGGGCTCATGTGTTTAAGTTCCATGCTTTGAATAAAAGTACATCTCACAAATATTATTAAAAGCTGTCATTTACTGGATGCTTCTTGTGTGCCCAGTACGGCTCTAATCTTTTGTGTTTGTGGTTGAATTTAATCTACACAAAACCATAAGAGGTAGACATGACTCATTATTTCCATCTTACAGATGAGGAAACTGAGACACTGAGAAATTAACAACTTGTTCAAAAACACAAAGCTAGCGTGTGGTTCAGCCAGAATTCAAATCCAAATGTCTGGCTCCAGGCTCCACATGCTATTAGCTATACAAACTGGTAAGTAGTCTGCCCTCACCCTAAATATGGATTTCCCACCAAAAATCATACTCATTTTTTACCCCTGAAGAAATTTTGGAAATAAACGAAAAACTTCCAAGTTGAAACATCTCACCTTTTTTTTTGCCTTAAAATGAAGTTGCAAGAGATGAAAGAGATAAAGCTTGACAAAGATGAGACTGTCATGAACCGTATGATTTTACAAGGAAGTTGCATTAGTGTGACGTTGCAGATCCTGGGAATATCAGAATGATTGAACTCCCCACCACACTAGTCAGAAAACTGCCTGGTTACAGAACTAGCCCTGCTCAGTAGAGGTGGGTCTGCGACAAGGCCCCATCACACCTCCTTAAGCAAATGAAAACAGTACGTAGAGGAGGTCCACACAGAAAACGTGAGCTCAAGTCAGGCTCCAACAGAACACAGCGGAGCTTAACTGGGAAATGAAAAATGCGCGTGTCTCGACTTGTGTTTGAGCACCGTCTCAATCTGTTTCCCATGCACAGAGCTCACGTGATATCCCCTCTGGTACAAAACCAGACGACAACAGGAAACCCTGAGAAAGAGCCGAAGTCACCAGAAGGGGTACAGGGTGGCTGTCAGGCAGGAAGGTGGGTTGCCTGCAGCCCAGAATGGAAGGTGAGACTTGGGGTCAGACAGCCTAAGGTCTCCAGGTTTCACTGGGGAGTTCCCAAGCCTGAATCCATCCCTTGATTATTCACTTAGACTGGGATGTTCTAGAAAATAGACATTGCCGGTTTATTGATAAATATGCCTCACCACCTGTATCAAAGTGGTGATGAGAAAGACAACACCCGAAGGCAGCTTGCGGCCCCGGTGCTTGGCACAGTCTGAGTTCAGTGAGTGACTGTCAGGTCTCGTCTGTCTGTGCTTTGCTGTGTGAGTTTCCAGGAGGAAAGCATCAGCCCCCAAATGCTTGGTTCGCCTTTTCCGTGGTCGTGATCAGTGCGCGAGCTGTTGAGAGGCGTGGTGCAGGGGAAGCTGACATCCAGGGCGGTAGTGAGGCTTGACATTGACCCAGCTGCACATGAGAATTAACAAGGGTGCTGATCTCATTCAGTAGTATCTGGCGTGAAGTTAACAAGAAACTGTCAACATGTTTGAAAGTCATTGTGTCCCTCGCTGTCCACATAAAATATATCAAGTGGCCGATGGAAGCAATAAGGTCCCCTGTGGAGCAGGAGAAGGAGCAGTTGAGGGTGTCACAAGCAGGGCCAGCACTGTGGCTGTGGCTCGCTGAGTCTTCCCTCACTGACCATACATCCCCTGGGAAAATTGGTGGGCAACACAAAGGTGCTGACGCCTGCCCAATCCACCACATCGAAAGGGGTATGAGGCCAGACCAGAAAGTAATGGCACCTCGCAGAGTCAGACTGGCTGCTGCCACCCTCTTTGGGCCTGTAGCCAAATCAGCCTAGGGACAGGGCCAAGGCCGGAGGCCCCAGGGCAGAGGACTGAGTAACCACATCTCATCCAGGGACAGTGGGCCATGTGTCAAGACTGTCTCCATCCTGGGTGCCCAGGCCCATTAGCTCATTTATTCTTCCCAGTTGTTATGGGACGTTGGCCTTGTCCTCAGGGCATCTGTGGAGCAAAGGGGGCTCGAGGAGCTTATGTGAACAGCCGGATGCACAAGCCAGGTGCATTGTGAGACAGGAATCTGAACTCAGTCTGCGGTTATCAGAGAAAATCAGCTCTAGGTCCAGCCAATTAAACTCCAGAATGGAATCTGAGTCAGGGCCAGAAAGATCCTGAAGACCATGTGCTTATGCAGAGCAACGTCTGTGTCACAGCTACCACACTTTAAATGCAGTTTACAGGAAGAAAGAAAGCAGTTGTGGAGTACCTGATCAGATACACTGCGAATCAGATCATCAATTCTGTCACTTTCACACTTCATATCGTCTGGCAGACATAACGTCATAACGTTATAACGTGGGCTTGACGTTCTTCAGAGGGTGTTCCAACTCTGGTAATAGCAGGGTTCCTAAGCCAGAGCGGTCACATCAAATTGCTTTTAGACTGCTTTGCACCATGTTTTGAACTTCTAAGGCAAGCCAGCTAGAGACATTCCAACACCTGCATGCTCGCCTGCTTGAAGAAACAGGTGGAGTCAGTGCGATGGTTCGTTTACCTGGACTCCCAGCATCGTGTTTAGACACGTTCTGGACATATGTATCATCGACTACTTTGTGTTCCAGAAGAACTTTTTCCAGTTGACCCAGATCATGACCTTGACAGTATCTGTTCAACACGCTTTATGGTTCCAGGAATTTGAAGGACCCTGTTCTCAGGAGCAAATGCCATTGACTGCTTATTTCACTTCCATGCAACTCAATGAAGGAATCCAGTTTCCCACTCAAATTCCCAGCTGTGGCTTAGTTCTGCTTTATCTCTGGAATCTTCCTAAAAAGACAGCAAAGACAAGATGAGACATAGCTAGACTCCAAAAAGAATGATTAGATGATAGAGAAGCAACCTTTTCCCCTTTAATATAAAATTGGATTCCCACTGGTTTGGCGTTAAGTAGGAATTCTTGAGACGTGCACCATCCTGTCACATCTTCCACGTGCTTTGTTTCTACTTGGCGTCTGCTTGAACCTTCTGGCTCTGGGAACTACTCCCGTGTACCTGTGAGGAGGGATAGAAAGAGAGAGGGGTGAAACCGCTCTGGTCAGGAGTTTTCACTTTCTCCCAGAAATGACCAGGTGAGGCTGTGGGTCAGGAGGAAGGCTGACCAGACCCAAAGAAGCCTCTATTCAGACACCAGGTCCTAAGGATGCTGGTCCTTGCTTATATCCACTGGAGCAGCAATTGCTCACCTCAAAGAGTTAGGCAGGACATCCCGTATATAACAGAACTCAGAGATTTTTTTTCTTTTTTTAATTGAAATATAGTTAATTTTCATATTGAAGTAGTTGGTTTATAATATTGTGTTAGTTTCAGGTGCACAGCAAAGATTCAGTTATATATATATATTTCAAGATTCTTTTCCATTGTAGGTTATTACAAGATATTGAATATAGTTCCCTGTGCTGTACAGCAAATCCTTGTTATTTATCTATTTTATGTATAATGATGTATATCTGTTAATTCTATACTCCTGATTTATTTATCCCTCCCCTGTCCCCTCCCCTTTGATTACCATAAGTTTGTTTTCTTCATCTGTGAGTCTGTTTCTGTTTTACAAATAAGTCCATCTGTATTATTTTTTAGATTCCACATATTAGCAATATCATATAATTTTTGTCTTTCTCTGTTTGACTTACTTCGTTTCATATAATGATCTCCAGGTCCATCCATGTTGATGCAAATGGCAGTATTTCATTCTTTTTTTATGATCGAGTAATATTTCATTGTATATATACTTGTGTATTTATATACCACACTTTCTTTATCCAGAGAGGTTATTTGTAAGTTTTTATTACTTAGGCAAAAAGAAGTGTCAAAAGTTAACTGCTAATGAGAGGTACATATTTTGTTACAGACTATCCTAAGCTTATAAATAATCAGCTGTAAATACTGTTCAACAGGATTCTAATTTTACCTCTTAGTTCAGCCTCATAAAAGAAACATTAGTAACTTTCACTAAAGCATCCTTATTGCCACATCCCCTTCTGCTGATTCATCACAGGCTTTCTTCGCTAGGCTGACTTTTGTTTTCCATTCAAGGGCCCTTATTATTGAGTGTTTAGAAATGTCCACACTTCAGTGCAAACGTGCGCTTCTGGAGCCCTGACTCGCCTCCCCGTGTTTTACGAAATGTTAGCTGCCTCCTTTGCTTGTCGACTCTAGAAACAACTTGATGTGTCTGCGGTTCCCGCTCCACCTTCAGCCTTCTGCCCTGCCTGGGTTCTCTCTGCTGAGTGCCTCCCGGCTCTTCTGCTGTGGGACAGGCAGGCGTTTACTCCCTGGTTTGGAGCAGTGCACGAACCATTAAGCATCCTCCCTGAACCATTGGTCAAGCAAGGTCTCCGTCTTGTATCCAATATCATGAGCTAAATGTCAATGGGGCAAATCAAAACCACAAAGAGGTGTCACCTCACACCAGTCAGAATGGCCATCATTCAAAGGTCCACGAATGATAAATGCTGGAGAGGCTGAGGAGAAAAGGGAACCCTCCTACACTGTTGGTGGGAATGGAGTTTGGTGCAGCCACTATGGAAAACAGTATAGAGATTCCTCAAAAGTCTAAAAATAGACTTACCAAATGATCTAGCAATCCCACTCCTGGGCATATATCCAGAGGTAACCTTCATTCAAAAAGATACATGCACCCCAATGTTCATAGCAGCACTATTTACAACAGCCAAGACATGGAAACAACCTAAATGTCCAATGACAGTTGACTGAATAAAGAAGTTGTGGTATGTTTATACAATGAAATACTACTCAGCCATAAAAAAGAATAAAATAATGTCACTTGCAGCAACATGAATGGGCCTGGAGATCATCATTCTAAATGAAGTAAGCCAGAAAGAGAAAGAAAAATACCACTTGATACCACTTATATGTGGAATCTAAAGTAAAAGACAAATGAACTTATTTATAAAACAGAAACAGACTCATAGACACAGAAAACAAACTTATAGTTACCAGCGGGGGAAGGGGGTGGGAAGGGATAAATTGGGAATTTGAGATTTTCAGATACTAAGTAATATATGTAAAATAGATAAACAACAAATATATACTGTACAGCACAGGGAACCATATTCATTTTCTTGTAGTAACTTATGGTGAAAAAGAACATGAAAATGAATATATGTATGTTCATGTATGACTGAAGCACCGTGCTGTGCACCAGAAATTGACACAACACTGTAAACTGACTATACATCAATAAAAATATGTATAAATGCCAATGGGATCATGAAATTTCCTCAAGCCACTTTTTACTGTTATCAATGACTTCCTTAAGTATTATATTATGTTAAAACATTTAGCATTTTCTAATTGCTTTCACACAAACTGTCTCATTAGTTTAAAATACTGAATTCATCAGGACTGGTACGATTCTCATTTTGTAAATGAGTAAACTAAGTCCCAGAGAGAGAAATTACGTGTTCAAGTTCAAAGCTGGTAAGTGTCAGAAAAATAAAAAATGCTGTCTCCTGAAACTTGGTTCCCGATCCAGACACGCTTTCGGAAAGCTATTGTGTGAAATGACTTCCAGCAAATGAAATCGGCTGGCCCAGGGGAAACTCACTATTTAAAAGAGTCCCAGTGTGAGTCATATTTTGAAGTAAATATTCTCTAATGCATCCATTTTATAAATCTGGATTTTCTAACAATGAGTATTGCTGAAAGCGGGGTAAGCCTGCAAGTTTCGGCTACCAAATCTTACTCCAAGCTTCTCCTGACCAGAGATAGTTACAGGCTGGCTGCGTCTGTAATGTAAGAATCAGCAGCAGGGAGGGCGGACGGCATCTCCGACAGACACTGGAGCAAACCCAGCCCCTGAATTTGGCCACCGCTCAGCTACATCCCATTTTCTGCTCAGGAGATCGCTCCTACTAGGACGGGATGACCGAACAACTGGACCCAAGCCTGCACCCTGCCTCTGTCCCTTAGCTCTTTGCCTGCCCCTACCTCACCCTCCTTATCCTCCGAACCTTCTGTGCCACCTGCCCTGTCTGTGTTGCAGACTTTGCTATTGACATGGCCCCTTGACCAGGCCTTTCTTCTGCGTGTGTCTTACCTTTTCCCCCAACTTTCTTCCTCCTGACCTTGCTACATGTAGGGTCCTCACTGGTTCTCAGCCCCGGCCGTATATTAGAGTAACCTGTGGAGGTTTAAAAACCGTTCCAATGCCTCGGCCCATCATGAAAATTCTTATTTAATTGGCCTGATGTGAGGTCTGAAGGCACTGTTTTTGCTATTCATTTGCTTTTGTTCTTTAAATTTTTAAGCCACTTAGGTGACTCTAACATGCAGTGAAGTGGAGGACCCCTGATCTGCTCTGTGGCCTGACTTTGCCCTTGCCCTTGACCTGTAGCTTCTACGTGGTCTTTGTTATGGGCTGAATTGTAACCCCCTAGAATTCAAATGCTGGCGTTTTTAACCCCAAGTACCTCAGAATGTGACCTTATTTGGAGATAAGGTCTTTACAGAGATAATCAAGTTAAAAGGAGGCTGTGAGGGTGGACCCTAACCCACCCTGACTGAGGTCCTTATAAAAAGGGTAAACGGGAGACAGACACGTGAACAGGGAGATGGCCACCGATAAGCCAAGGAGAACGACCTGGAACAGGTCCTTCCCCAGCACCTTCAGAGGGAGCGTGGCCCTGCCTACACTGTGATTTCAGACTTCTGACCCCCACGACTATGAGATAAAAATTTCTGCTGTTCAAGCCCCCCACTTGGTGATGTGATGCTTCGTTATGGAAGCCCTGGGATGCTAACACTAGCCCTCGAGACCCCATTGCACCTGTCCTGATGCTGGAGCCTAGCTCAGGCGACCAACTTGACCCAGTTTGCACAGGACTTTCTCAGCATTAGCACCAAAGGTCTGCATAATGGTTCGTGCAGATAAAGCGGATTTAATACCCATATCTGCTCATTCTTGGCTACATTTCTTTAAGCCTGAGCATCTTCGGCTGTAAAAAAGACCTGCCTCGTAGTGATGTTGTGTGGATAACATGGCCCAAGACATGGAAAACACAGAGGTCTTTCCCTTGCGTGGTGAGCACTCAATAAATATATTAAATCAACGTTGTCATACATGATGTCAGAAAACAGCCACATAAAGATACTTACTTTCATGGTGATAAGATAGTGAAGGGGCTTCCCTTTGAGAGCTGACTGTGGTCAAGTCCTTCGTCTGCTGTTTCGGTCACCCCAGTGCTGGTTGTCCTCCATCACACACTATGAAACAGCCTTGACATCTCTCAGCAGTTCTCCTATCCCTGTGCAGTGCACATTTACCACGCAAATCGGGCTGCATAAACCATACAAGAAGGTACGGTTTTAGCCAGTCTGTATATTTATCACCCATCTTCTCGCAAAACCATGGAGGCGGCCACCCCTAGGCAACAGGTGAAGGTCATGACCTGATTCAGTGGTGAAACTTCTAACCAGTCACACCAAGAGTTCATTCAAGAAAGAAGAGAGACTTGCCAATGAGGAGACGGCAGTTACCCGGAGACAGGTGGAGGTGGAGAGCAGATTTAAAGACGGGCAGATGCTGAAGTTCAGTCTTAAATGAAGCAGAGGCCTTGCCAGGGGGCTGTGGAGGGCTGGGGATAGTTCAGACAGAAGGAGCAGCATTCGTCAAGGCAAGAAGACGAGAGGCTGTCAGGCATGTTAGACAACCAGAAGTTACAGAAGGCATCTCTGGAGTGTGGGAGCGCTCACAGGCTCATTAGGAGAAGGATTCAGCCCACACGGGTAACGTAATCAGTATGTGAATTTTGCCTCCAAAACCAGATGCTAAATTCACTGAGGGCAGTGACCTGACTTCTTTGTATTCCCCAGTAAAATTTCATCATGTTATTTACTAATAAAAGCACTTAATTGTGTCAATACAACTTTGCAGGATAAATGCATGTTATATGTTCATGTACATGAATTCAATAATTCTTAAATGTATTTTATTTGGAATCTGTGCATCACCCTGTAGAATTTATTGTGACAAATCCTATCCCATCACCCTCCCACCCTTGGTCTTCCTTAGAATCAGACTCTCTTCAAATCTGCCATCCTACGCTTTAGCAACAACTCCAGACTGACTTCTGGGAGCCCTGGCTCGGCCATGATGTGGAATATAACACTAGGGCTGAAGGGAACACAGGCTTTATCAAGAAGAAAGTCCATACCCCTGCTCTCATCCCAAGCCATTACCACCTTCCTTACCCCAGCTGCCCTTCACTGCTTGACTTTTATTTCTTTACTGGTGACTTTTGGTTTCTCTCTTCTGAACCCATTCACTCCCCTCCATCCTAATTGGTTCCTTGATTTGAACTTATGGCTTCCCTGGATGTGTAGTCTCTGCCAAATTTTTCCTATGCAAAAGATATGAGGGGTTCTCAGTCCCGGCTGTGCACAAGAATCACATGTAAACCACAGGTGAAGTCAATTGCATAGCAGAAGCAGGAGGAGAACATGTGTTCCTATCTATCTATCCATCTTTCTTTCTTTCTCTTTCTTTCTTTCTTCCTTCTCTTTCTTTCTTCCTTCTCTTTCTTTCTTCCTTCTCTTCTTTCTTTCTTTCTTTCTTTCTTTCTTTCTTTCTTTCTTTCTTTCTTTCTTTCTTTCTTTCTTTCCTTCTTTCTTTCTTTTTTTTCTGTCTTTCTTTCTTTCTTCCTTCCTTCCTTTCTTTTCTTCCTTTCTTCCTTTCTTCTACCTCTCTCTTTCTCTCTCTACCTGCCCTTTCTTATGCCCTATTTCTTATTTCTTATGCCTTATTGCTGCATAAGTTCACAATTGTATTTGCCCATCACAGTGTAGCAAAGACAATAACAGAGGAGACCACATGTCCCCAGGTGTGATTTAATGCGGCCGCTACAATAACCGTATTCCTTGCAAATTTTAGTTCAGAGGCAACAATCCTCAGGGAGAAAGGATACAGATATCTTATACTTCCGTCTAGCCCTACTGGTCACACGCCTGATAATTGTTAGATCTGGAGTAGAGGCCAAAGCATTACCCTAAGAGTAACCAGAAATTTGTATGAAAAGTCAGCCGTCACTTTTAGTTTTGAAACGGCTGTGAAGCTCATCCAACATGAACTTTCTTGGAAATCAGGTGCTTTCAATGAAACCTTGACATTCAAAGATCTTGGCTTTAGAAAAGAAACCCCAGAGGGTGGTCCTGGTTATCACGGCGGCTGTAGTGGGGAGCGTGGCCCAGTGGGGGGCCCCGGTGACCTCCAGCTTCAGCTGACGTCCCCAGCAAGCACAGCTAATCTCTCCTGCTGCCTCTTCCCTCTGGTGTGGCCCTTTCATCTCGGAGGTGTGCTGACACTGTGCATTATCCCAGACGCCAAAGAGATTCAATTAGTTTCTACAGGGATGTCCATGGGATGAAGCTGAATGTGAATAAAAGACCTTGGTCTAAGTGGTGCGCTTATCAAGCCAAGACTTTACCATGTTATTCATTAGGCAAATGAATTAACGTCAGGCCTCCTTATCTCCTGGGCCATCAAGGGACAGGCCAGCTCCTTGACAGGATTTTTTTAGGAACAGCCATTTGCATGCGAAAGAAAATCTTAGTAAAAGCCTTAACGGAAGCGCAAGCCACTAAGAGTATTTTCTGCAGAGCAGACGCAGGACACACAGGGACGCGGAGCTGTTGAGACCTAAATTCATGTGTTAAGACCTAAGTTCTTGAGTATTTGAGCCCACAGGGCCACAAAGACCTAACTGTGAGGTCCTCTGCTGTCCCAGACCTGTCCCCACCCCGTCAAGCAGAGACACTCCCCACCTGGCCAGTTCCCATATCAACTGGATCAGCTACATCACTTTAACGTAATAGTTTCACCTCCCTGACAGCCTGCAGAATTATTCACACAAGTCAATCATACCCTTCTGCAGGAATCGGGGGGGCACCTCAGCCTCTTGTTACTGCAAACCCTGCCTTCAGCCTCTGCTCTTCATTTTATCATAAGTGCAGCCCCCACGTGCGTGGCATCCTCTCCCCAGATTGTGAGTGTCTGTTACTAATAATCTGCTGTCGGTCTCATCAGTCCAGGGTCCAAGTGTCACGTGTCCAACCATCTTGTACTATTTAGGGCAGAGGACCTCTCGCTCACCAGAGCAATGATGAGGACGTGCTGAGGACAGGTGCTCAGCCCTCTCCATTTGTGGCAGAACTTCGGCCTTGGTGACCACAAAATGGACAGTCGGGGAGCTGGCTTCCAATCCCAACCTTTCCAATTGGGCGTGTAACTTAATCGCTCTTAGCCTCAGTGTCCCTAGCTGGCAAAGAGCTATAATAACCTTGTCTCCACCTGCTTCACAGGTTTTTCAGACACTTCATAATGATGCTTTAGGACATTACAGATGCTATGAATCTTTAGGGTTATGCTGTATTGACTGATACCGGTGTTTAAGTAGTTTTCTTCACTTAGTGTAGGCTGGATGAAGTGACTAGAGACAAGGGAACCATTCCTTCTGTGTGACCTGCAGCGTTCTTCCTCATCCCTCCCACATCTTCTCCCGAGATGCCACCTGTTAGAAGAAGAGAAGGAGGAAGAGAGAAGGGGAGAGAGGACAGTAGCGTTGTTTGAATGCAGCAGGGGTGACGGGGTAGCAATTTCTCTTTGTAATATTCTAAGGCAGACATACTTTGTTGTCCCACCACTTTTCTGCATCTAAGGTCCTGTTTGAGCATGAGGTGCGGGGACAGGGAGAGAAAAAGAGGCAAGGGTTAGAAGAGGAATATATGTATGTATATGCAAGACTGGGACATTATGCTGTACACCAGAAATGGACTCATTGTAACTATACTATAAAATTTTTTCTAAAAGAGTCAGGGGTTAGAAAGGTGTGAGCCACGCCTATAGGGGGCATTATGTCACAATTTGGATGACAGACCACTCTAAGTGTCTTATAAAACACACATGGACCAGTGAAAATTGATATATCTTTTTCCCTCTTCTTTTTTCAAACTCTTTAATCTTTCAAATCCTTACTCCTACATAAAGTCTTCCTTGAAACTCCATTCCTCTGTGATTGTGTAGAAAGATGGAAGCTTGGGGTTGGCACAGGTCAGTTTTGCCCGCCCCGAGTTGGCTCTTACAGTTCACACTGTGTGGAGATGTTATAACAAAGTGTGTCTGGAGTGAAAACCAAGCAGCTGTGACAAGGGCATGACGGGGCGGAAAGCTACATGCTGGGTGATTAGGAGGGATCTGTCATGCAAAGAAGTGGGGAAACCAGGCTTCAGGTGGAGAGATGATCACTCTGTAAGTAAAAGGCAGAAGAGAGAGCACAGGTCACTTGCCAAATGGCAAGCAGGTCAGGGGCTCTGGAGGGCAAAGTCCCAGTGGAAGGAGGCCTGGAGGTGAGGTGGCTCCTGGCTGATCCTGGAATACTTTATTCCCTGTTTCAAGAAATGTTAATTTTATATTGGTGGCTGATGGAGAAACACTAAAGGACTTAAATAGTGAGTGTGTGTGTGTGTGTGTGTGTGTGTGTTTATGATCAGATCTGTACTTGAAAATGCTCCCAGTGGCAGAATGAGATTGCATGGGCAAGTTGAAAGCTAGAGAGAACTACTATGAGATTTCAGATGAGAAACGAGGGGGGATCAGGCTGCAGCTGGGGTGGTGATGAAGGGGAGAAGTGGTTTGTGCTCTCTCTGTATAAAAGTAGAATCCAGTGTAGAGTGTGTGTGGCCCCAGTGGACTCCAGGACCAGCTCTTCCACTGGGTAGCTGGATGACCAGAGACAAGTCTTTTTCTTCATCTGTAAAATGGGAGGGTTGGACTAGAAGTATCAAGGTCCCTTCCAGCTCTAATGCTCTCTAATACTATGATTCTGGTCCAATTTGAATGGCATCCAAGGAATTTTGATTACTGGAATTCCCAAAGGACCTTATTATAAACCAGTCCCACAGATTAGAGCCCCAGGACAATTATGGCAAGACTTCAGAAGACTATTATTAAAGATAATAATAGAGTTTTGTTTTTATATAAGACTTACATCCTTTTAATCACCTGTGATCTGCATTAATCTCTGTCATATCATTGTGAGGCAAAGAGGCATAAGGATAATTATCCACAACTTAAAGATGAGGAATCAAGTCCTTGAAAGCTCAAAAGACATGCCTGAGGTTCCAAACAAGTCATGATGGAGTCTGGACGAGCATCCATGTCTCTGATCTGGCCACGCAGAGCTCCTCACGTTGCCTCGGGCTGTTTCTGGGCTGACCTGAGCCTGCCTGGTGCATGCGCAGTCGGGAGCGCTCCCCGTCCACTCCAGTGAGTCCTGAAACCAGCGGTCACCAGGATCAGCTCCAGCTTGGCTTACCTGATTGGCAGGCGTGACCCTGAGTATTTATAACCCACCCACACTGGAGAAGTATTACAGTGAAGAGGTTCCAAGTAGATTCACTTTGAGAATAAGAGAGCCCTCAGTCTGGCTACAGGAAAGCAAAATCTGAAATCCTCTCGTTTGCTGTGTAAATTGCAAGTCAAAAATGTAACTTTGGGGCACTTCCCTCAAGTAGCTCAGAGAGCTAATGCGTTTATCTTCAGCCTGGTGTCCTGGCCTGAGAAAGGAGTTATGGCAAGAGAGCAATGGTAGAGACTTTCAAGATCAAGGACCTTTCCTTGAACTTTCTTCTGCTCCACCTCCATATTGCAGGGAGCCCCCATCAGCAGTCTAGGTTGAAAGGAGAGAATCAATTCCTCGCAGAATTCTTATCCCGTCACAGATGGGCTGGATCGTGGCAGACTGTTCTCCTGCCCTGCTGACTCTCTGGATCCAGTCAAACTGCCCCTCACGCTACCTCCGCCATCCCCTCTCATATGTTCTATATTGGCTGCTCAGAGACGGTGTCATCTGTAATGGAATGAATAAAGGAGAGGAGGGAGGAGGGGTGGGAGGAAGCAGAGGTGTGTATGTTTTCATATTTGCTGCTAGGTACCAGACATGGTGTAGTTACTTTATATACATTCTCTGTTTTATTCTGACAATAATCCTTTGAAACAAATTGCATTTCTGCCATTTCAGAGATTAAATCAAGGAAGTGAAATAATTTACTTAAAATTATGTGGGGAAATAAAGCTAGAATTTGAACCCAGGGATGTATGACTCCAAGTCTTTGCCACATCACAATGCTACTTCCTGATCCCATTGGTCAGTTTGCAGCTGACCCTGAACGTTTATCAGAGAGAATGACCTCAGTTTTGCACAGTGTGGCTAAGACCTGGGCGTTACACAGGGCAGTCAGACAAGAAGCAAGTGGGGGTTAAATAAAAATTTGACTAATATTTATATAACTGTCTCCATGTTCCTCACATAACCTTACCTATATTTCCCATTTGTTATTTCTGATGAGAAAAAAATGAAGCCAATGGAAGTTACGTGTAATATAGCCAGCTTATTCTGGGGGCTAAGATTTGAGCCCAGATTTCCTGACCCATATTTGGGGGCTGGTTCTACTCAACCATACTCTCATCTCACATAACTCTTTGTCCTTCTATGGTAAGAAGGCAATGGTGGTAAATACAAGCCTTTTCAGCATTTGAATGATTCCAGTGATACTGACATCCTTGTTTTGTTAAGATCTCTGTAAACATTGTCCTTGAAATTCCCCATCATAAAGGTAATGACTCCACAAACTTTAAAGCTGCAGATGTATGTTGGTTGGCATTTTTGCCAGTTTACTTCTTGTTCTGGAACTGTTCAAATATTATAGGTTTTAAAAAAGGTGTTTTTAGGACGATTTCATCCAGAAAGTTCCAAAAGGAAGTGACAAGAAATGGTTTCCACACTCTAAAATTAAAAATACTCATCTTACTCACTTTAAAAGGAAGTGAGGAGGTGGCAGGAGAAGCTGTAACAGAGTCTCCATGAAAAAGACTCAAACCCTTGTAATTAATGGGAGCCTCTAAAATCAGAAGCCAAGGCCATTCATCACTCAGCCAACTCTCCATGAGGTTGGCATCACCCACTCACCCACACACCTTTGATGACTCAATTCACAATGAGCACACTTGAACTGCAGGAAAGGCCCTCAGAGCAGCATTTTAAAACTGCTGCCGGTGCAACGTGAATGCTGTCATTAAATCAATGAGTTTGTTCTCATTCTGGTCCATAAACAAGGCTTAAAGAATTTTTTAAGACTGGGTTGATAGGTGCTGCAATTGCCTCCAGGATTAGAAGTGATAGGCAGGAAAGCTTTTTCCCCCGGTATATGGTAGGAATTCTTAACAATTAGGCACTAGGAGAGAAAGATGTGTCTTGTCAGACAGTAAACTTGGATACGGAGGAGTGCCCGAGGGAAGCTGACGATGTGGGAGAAAGGAAACCTCCGCTGGGTGCAAAACTGGATTACCTTTCCTTCCAGTTCAAAGGTGTCTGTGTTCTATTCTCAGTTATTTCTTGGAGTGATGTAATTAATCAAGAAGACACATAATGGAGCAGACTCCTCCAGGGAGCTCCCAAGTGGACCAGGAGGACACAGGGACTCCCTCAAATGAAGACTTTCAGGGAGTAGCTGTTTCAAACTAGGTGATTTCCTAAGTCCTTACTGAGCCAGCCCAAGAATTTTGTGTGGGGATCATCACCAGTCTTTTGGTGAAGAGAAACATGTCTTCTAAATACATTTCATCCTAATCTCCTGAGTTTTCATTAAACTTCAGTAAGCTAAAGCTCATCTAACTGAAATATTTAACTACATGAATCTTTCTACCTTAACTGAACATTTTAATTTTATTAGGAAAGGGAAGGAAAATATTCTAAATACTTTTTTTTTTTTAATATAAGCTGTCTGGAAACACAGACTCGGTCTCCTCTCTTTCGAACAGAATCTAAGGCACATGGACTGTGAGGAAGGATTTGTGTTAGGTAGTTTCACAGCCATTAACTTTGAAAACAGCATTGTAAGACCGTTGTGATTATATTCATTTGATAGTGGAGGACACTGAGATTCAAAAAAGCTGAATAACAATCCCAAAATGACTCTCTAACCTTCTCCATGATCTTGGAAGGAATATTTACTCCCCAGCCCTGAAGCCCCCTCATCAGTGGGGAAAAGCCAGAACTGATACACAACAGACTTCAATTACAAGGACATAACGTGGTGAAACCACTGGCCTTTCTACTTGTCGCACTCTGATATACAAGAATTAAATTTAACAGGAGATCTCCTAGCCTCCTAATTCATCAGGAGTTGATTATAAATTTTTTTCAATTCTGTAGACATTATCTGTTATGGGCTGAATTATGTTCTCCTCAAATCCTTATGTTGAAGCTCTAAACCCCAGGACCTTGACATGTGACTATGTTTGGAGATGGAGCCTTTAAACAGGTGATTAACTTAAAATGAGATTATTAGGGTGGTCTCTAATTCAAAATTAGAGACCACCCTAATGTGGTGTTCTTCTGAGAAGAGGAAATTTGGGTAAACAAAACAGACACCAGGGACGCATGAACACAGAGAAAAGACCACGTGAAGAGGCAGCAAGAAGGCAGCCATTCACAAACCAAGGAGCAAGCCCTGGGGGGAAAATCAACCCTGTCAGCACCTTGATCCTGGCCTTCTAGCGTCTAGAACTGTAAGGAAGTGCATTTCTGTGGGTTAGACCACCAGTCTGGTCTTGCGTTACAGCAACCGTAGTGAACTTATGTATTACCTTTATGGAAGCAGTTTTCTTATTCAGATGAAAATGGATAAGAGAGGAGTTGCTGCTTCTACTTCCAAAAAGTGGGATATGTAGGTCTTTTCCATCAGTCCAATCAATCCTGGTTCCTGATCTATCAGGGCAGGAAGGTACAAGGCATGGACAGCACTGATGTTGGGACCACTCCTATTGGAATTCTACCAGTGAACTCACAGCCTAATCATATGGTTAAGATTTTAGCTAAATAAGTGAATTTAATATATTAATGTGATAGTCATATTCAATATTGTTCACTAAAGAAACTCAATTATATAAGAGATCACACATTCACACAAATATAAACACATATATTTTGTAAAGATACATTCTGTTTATATTTTTGGAATCGTAATAGTCTAAATCAGTCTACTGTGCACAGGAAATCTGTGTGATGACGAAAATGCTCCGTGTGTGCTGGGTGTGGTAATCAGTACCCACACATGAGCTACTGAGCTCTTGAAATATGGCTAGTGCTGCCAGAAAACTGAATTTTTAATTTTATTTCATTTTAATTGTGTTAAATTTAAATAGCCACAGGTAGTTAGTGGCTACCATATTAGAGAGTGTGGTTCTAGAGCATATGGAAAAATTAAACATGGCTTCAGTTTTGTTTAGAAATAAACAGCAAAGAAAGCTACAAACAAAAACTCAGTGTTTAATAATATTTTAGTACAGATTCCATTTTGCTTGGTGAACACTATTTTAACCTTTTTAAGAAATAAAAACAAAGAAAAAATTTAAAAACTTGAAAATTTACTTCAATGTGTAGTTTTATGCCTAAAGGAACTTAAAGAATCATAGAATTTTAGACCTAGAGAAGATCTTAGAAACAGGTGGTTGCTAAGAATTTTAAAATCTAAAATTTATGATTGTAAGAAAGTGGACTGGATATTTTCTGCAATTTCCACTTCTTGCACCAAACCATCACATATATAGGAAGGAAATCAATGACTGCAAAGCCACATCCAAAAACAAGGAAAACATCTCTAAAAGAGAAAGACTGACAGGAGAAGCTACCGCCACAGTGATAACAGGGACAGAGACCTGCTGCTCTGCCCCACGAGGAGGCTCTCACAGGCAATAAAATGTTGCAAGGGAAAGTTGTGTGGAGAAATTTTCTTGAAGGCAAGGATTCGGCCAGCAACCACCAATAACCTGAGAAAACTAATGCTATAAAATGAACAGCTATAACACAGTAACCTCAAAAACTCAAACCTCAAACCTCAAAAGATTGAGAATATGAGACAAATATTAAAACAAGTATATTTTAAAATAATATACTTAATTTATAAATATTAACTACTATATATAAAAATAGATGTAAAAAACCAAATTTCTTCTATATAGAAATAGGAACTATATTCAGTATCTTGTGGTAATCTATAATGAAAAAGAAAATGAAAACAAACGTACGTATATGTATGTATGACTGGAGCATTGTGCTGTGCACCAGAAATTGACACGTTGTAACTGACATATTGTAACTGACTATACGTACAAATTTTTTTTTCTCAGAGAAATAATGGAAAAAAATCACGTTCCTTAAAAAGTGCTATGAAACAAAGACAGGAGATTACGAAACAAGAGTGGGAAACAAAGAACCAGAGTTTTTAAGATGAAAATGATAATAATTTTTTTAAAAACCCACACAGCTGAAGGGCCAACCAGTAGGCTAAATATTAAGTTGCATTCACACAGACAGAAGACAAGGAGATAGAAAATATGAGACAAATAGTAAGTTATATGGAAACTTGATCCAGAAATTCTGGATGCATCTAATATGAGCTCTGGAATTAGCAATTAGGAAGAAATGGAGACAAGGCAATATTTAAAGAAATAATTCCTGAAACCATCCCCAGACGAAGGGGAAAAAAAGACAGTTCTTGGGTCGTAAGAATCTGAAAAACTAAGGAGAATTACAAACTTCAGCGTACCTGAACACGAAACTGTAAAATTAAAACATTGAGGGAAAAGAAATTCTTAAAAGCTGTCAGAGAGGAAAAGGCGGACTCCCTACAAAGGAAAGAGAATTGGGTGACATCAGAGCACGTCTGCATTCTGGGTGACCCGTCCTTCCTGGAAGGACTCAGATGTTAGCCCGAGGACGTAAGGGGTAATTTGGATGTTTCATGTCTCCACCATGTGGAGAGAAAAGGGTAGCCGCTAGCCGCTAACAGCCGCAGAATCTCTGCAGTAACCAGTACCCTCCTTAACGCTTTTTCGTACCTAAATATCCCCTGAAGCATCAGTATAGTCATGTCCTCCTCTTGGCTCTCCCAACATGAAGTTTCTGTTTCAAAAAAGTGAATTTGCTCGCTCGATTTCTCCCACACCGCACTTACCCCGGCCGCGATGAAATTCCGTCCACCCAGAACGTGCTTCCCGGGAGAGACGCTCACCTACACTGCCACTGCTCCTCGCGGGCCACCTCGGGCACATCTGTTCACAGTCATCTCTGGTTCATGGTGACCCTGCCCTCTTCTTGGCTTAAAAAAAAAATGCTGTGTTTGTTCAATATGTTCGGCATTTTCAAAATCATCTTGCTGATTTTATTGATAAGGAACATTGAATGCTGAGTGTGTGTCTAGCGCTTTGCATCTGTGATTGCACTTAATCCTCAGAACAATGCTATAAAGTATATATTATTATTACTCCTGCTTTACAGGGAAGAAAGCTGAAGCTTAGGGATGCTAAGTAAGTTGCTGAAGGTCAGACAGCAAGTATGTATCGGCGCTGAGATAGACCAAGGGCTGCCACGTACGATTGCGCAGTTTAGGAACTGTGCAAAAGTGCACAGCAAGGGCCAACTGGATTCTAATATTTAGCCCAGTCTCGGCTCAACAAGCCAACAACGAGTCCTTCCTGGAGGAAAGGATGTCTTTTCTCTGATTCACCAGAGGCCTATGGGCTAGTCACTGAGAGAGACTCCAAGTCTGTCTGGATCCAGGACCCACACTGAACTGCGACACTCTACCATCCCTCACTTAAAAGATGAAATAATGAGGTCCAGAAAAATAAAGTGATCTTTTGACGTTTACTGAGTTAGCGGAACCTGAGCTGGCATTTTAGACCTTCCGTTGCGCTTTCTGCCAGCCTACGTGGGTTGCCTTCCGTGTAGACTTTATCGTGCGCTGTGTGTCATTCTTGACTGCTTTCTTACACCTGTAGTGTGTACCCGCAGTAAACTGCAAACTCCTTGAGGACAAGGACCCTTCTTATAGTTAATCCGGTAGCATAAAAACTCAGGCATAGAGAAGACTCCAACAGACGTTCCTTAACTCGAATGAAATACTTTTTGGAGTGAAGTTGCCCCACGACCCTGTCAGTAACCCTGCAACGGCAATTAGTCTTGAGAAAATTGCTTGGTCACATGGTCTTGAGAAAACACTGGTTTATGCTCATTCCACTAGCAGTAGATGCCATCCGCTCCCTGCTAGGGTCCTACTTTGAGTCTTTACTGATACCACTCGCTTCCAAATTGAAGCAGCCCTATCCTGAAGGCATTCTTGGGGAATTCCTGTCCTCTCTTTGCTTTTTTCCATGCCCAATTCCATTTTTAAAGCAGCATAAAAAGATATAAGGAAGATTGTGGAATCAGGCCTTAGAGATTACAAGAATAATAACTTACATATGTCTTGAAAGGTCTGTAAGATGAATGGATGTAAGCTCCAGGCGTATTTATGGAGTCAAGAAAAGTAATACTGTTTTATTTAAATATATAGTTTATAAAAGGATAAACAGAGGGTCTTAGCAGGTCTCATGCCTGAGATGCCTCCAGTTATGCTGTTAAAAGTGGCAGATTGGGCAGCAACTCCCTGATTTATCTTGGTTAAGGGGTCCCTCCCCTCATTGCACTGCTGTACTGTGGAGGATGAGAGCAATGGGTTCCCCTAAAATGCCATCAAAGTGTACTGCCTGAGCATTCCTTCAGACATTTATGAGGACCAAACCAGATAGATTCCAGGAAGTATGAAATTGGTAAGGAATCTTGGGGAGTTAAAAATAAATTCTAATTGTCCTTTAGAAAGTTTGAGGAAGAGATCATATCATGGCCAGGTAAAAAAAAAAAAATGTAATAAAATCTTCCTCAGCAGCTAAGGCAGATGATCAAGAAATTCAGCTCTGACCCAGACCACAGGCAATTGCAGCCATCCTCCAAAGGATCCTATCTTCCCAAAATAAATGTCTGCTCCACTTGAGTTAAAATTAGACACACATCAATTCCAGCTGTTGACACAGAAGCCTCTGGCAAGCGGGGTGGAATCCAGAATCCTCTATGTAAGTGACCAAGCTCTGCAGACACCTCCCAAGATACTCAGAGCTAAAGGAATAAGGTATCTTGTCATTTCTCCATCACTAGCACCCACCGTCCCTGTGCCAGAACCGGCTATGTTTCAGTGAACACGAGGCCATGAGCAAAAGCTGCCTCTCTCTCTGTGACTGGGGTTCCCATACAGAATGGCACAAATACAAGATGGCTTCATTTTTTATAATAATGTTGGTTTCTGGGATCTGCAGACTTGATGTAACACTAATATTCATTGCATAATTTATCCTTTCTTTGTATCTGTATTCATTGATCACCTCCTACTCCATTGTGCTAAGTGTCAGGCATAAGACAGGGTCCCTGCCCTCAGCGGCCCCATGACTAAGGTGTGAAAAGTATTATTATCTTTCTTTAATGAATAAGGAAATGGACACTTAGGAAGGGCAAGCGCCTTCCAACATTGGAGTGGGGAAAAAAGCCCAACTTTTTCAGTCTTTCAGAGATGTGACTTCCCTTTTATCCACATTTCCTTCAAAACAGACAAACCCCATGGCAGCTCTCAGTACAGCTTCATTCATGCTGTTACTACAATTTCCTCCCAAACATATTAAAGATATATGAATACACATAGGGAGGACCTTTATTTTTGGACTTGGAAAAATAATTTTTGTGTGATAGAGAAGGAAAGAAGTACAATTTAAACAGAACTTCATCTCAGACTTTTTTTTTTCCTGCCTCTGCTATTTGGATGTGAGAAAATTATGTGCTGAGGCCATTACTTTAGTTTTGTGGGTTTTTTCACTATGATTCTGGGTCCTCATCATTCCTGTGTTCTTGCGACTAATATTCCTAGAAACTTGTCTATTTAACTCACTTGCCCAATGGACTTAATTTCTTTTCTGTAGAATAGAAAAGTGTTTTTATAGCAAAGCGTTCAGACTCCTTTAGGACCACCAAATCATCCCATTAATTCAATTCATTAAACATTAATTGAGAATTTAGACTTAGGATACAATAGTGTAAAATCCTGAACCCTCATACCCAAAGAACTCCTGGTCTGATAGTGAAGGAGACCGTTACACAAATAATCACAATGTCTGGGGAAATTCTCTAGGAGGACCCCATAGTACGCTGAAGATAGCTCTTCAGAAGTGATTAACCCACTTTGAAGATGTGTGATCAAGAAAAGACTCCTGGAAGAGGAGATACATGAACTTCTCTCCATCAAGAGCCTTCTCACTTTTCTCTGTGCAAACCATGCACATTTCTGCCTTCTACTTTGGCTTAATTTAATGACTACCATTTATTGAGCATTTACTATGTTGTAGACACTGTGTTAAGGACACACAATATCATCACACTAGCCCTCAAGGGACTTAGAGTTATTGGAAAAACTTACTTCCTGTACCTCCCTTGCATTTGCAGACTTCAAATATGTATAAAATATTGGATTTCCAACATCACCATTTTCTTCATCCTAGCTGGTATTAACATGAAGAGAGTTCTGGATCTCCTAAGAAATACATCTACTTTTACCTGAAAAGATGCTATATAATTTGCATAATTCATCAGATTTTCCTCTTCAAGGCAGACTAAATTATATTTTAGAATCAAATTTGTTGGCAACTCTTAGGTCATATTTTTGGAATATTTGGTTCTATTTACTCTTTCTTTCTTGCTTTTTGCCATTTTGCTGTATTTTGCATATCCTCTTAAGCGACCTTAAGACCCTTCTAGACAGAACGTTTGCTTCTAAATAAATAAAAATTAATATTTACATTGCATTTTTATTATCCAGGTCTGTAGCCCAGGGCTAGCATGGGGTTAGGCTCACATTACAACTTTCAGGGATAAATTTACTGGGAAATATTTGAGTGTCTTGCTAGTCTGTGAATGGTTGGAAAAACAGGCAGAATCACCTGAAGGAACACAGGAGCAAAGCTCTTCTTTTCATTTCATGATCATAACACATTGAAACAAATCCAAAATGTGAATTTCAAAGACCAGTCCTGGGGTCTTCAAATCTGAGCAACAAAAAGATAATTTCAGGCCTTGAAATTCTCATCTACTGGAAGATACGAAATGGAGAAAGCTGACTCTAATTTGTTCCTGATTTTCCAAGCTATAATATATTCGTTTCCTTAAATTTTATTGTTTTTGGTAAACTCTGAACTCTGTCTTGCTTTAGGGAAAGACTTGGAGGTATAGATTTTTATGTCAAAAAAATTTTGTAAATCAACATTTGTTCCTTGCTGAGGGCACATGAAAGATACAGAGAGTAGGCTGATGGAAACAAGCATTCAGTGATTATCATGCAGAAAACCCCAGCAAACCACTTACTGGCTCCAGGAAGTCGGACTCAGCCTGGGTCTTAATGACCATCTCTGTAGAGTGCTTTCCAGTCAATTAAAACTCTCAGACTGGCCCCCAAACAAAGTCATAGTACTGCCCCCACCAAGATTTCTACCCTCTGATTCTCAGATCAAGCATACAGGTTGTCAATCCATCACTGAGCTATTTTTCGCCTCTAGCCTACATGGCTGCAAATTTGTCTTCAGTGCCAGCTGTTACTTGTCTGTGTAAGAGAGAACGGTGATAACAGAAATTGGAGCATCCTCTGAAAGAGTCCCCTTCTGTTCCCCCTTTGTTTCATAGACTCTCCTTTAATAATCTGCTGTGAGGGTATGATATTTCATCATAAAATATTGATTCTTTGGATTCAAGTGTTTCCATATCCCTACGTCTCTATGAGGAAGACTCACTCATTCATACTGACAGCTTCCCTTCCTAAAAACTGAGGGATAAGTGGCTTGTGATTAAGGAGAATAAGGAAAAGGAGAAGAGAGAGAAAGGAAAGAGAGCACTGGGCTAATCCCGAGACAGTAGACCTACGTACACCCCACGTGTGTATCCCTCCCCAGGATGAGCAAAGAAACCTCAAACCATGCACGAGTTGATTCAAAACCACCAATTTACTCTAAAAAGTGAAGATCTGGCCAAAGAAATGCAGACTTTTCTGGAGAAAAATGTCTTCATCCTAAGACCTGGGGAACCAACATAAATAAATTTTGAAGGGAAAAGACCAGCCTGTAGTCAGTATAAGCAAGTCCATGAACAAGTGAAGATGTTCACAAAGCAACAGAAACACAGACAGCAAAAATACAGTCACAGAGATTTCATATTTTATAAATATCACAGAAATACTGTAAAGTAACTGTTTACTATATTTATGTCTAAAAATATTAAAAGCTCTTGAAAATACCTTCAGAGAACTGGAGACCATAAAACATAGGTTAGCAAACAGCTGGCTTCTGCGTAGGATGTAGAAAGCTCAAAAAAAATTATTTTTTTCATTCTCACCTTTAAAACGAGAAAAATCTGGATAATCTATGAAAATATAATTTTTCTTGACACCTTCAAAGAGTTAAGGTTGCAGAGCAACTGACTGGCCTGAAACCAGTGGGAAGAGATCGTCTCCAGGGAGAGACAGGAAACAAGCACTTGCACATCCAGGGCAGGTTCTGAGCATCACTCAAGCCAATGAGGAGGGCTCAGCACCTCGTGACAACTGTCAAAGGCTAAGCACCGCATAGCAGGAGAACATGGAGATGCTGAGCCACAGACACAGGGAAATCAGATCCTACTCTCCGGCTTTTCCCCATGGGCCACACTGGATGCTCAGAAGACATGTGGGGGAAGATGAGAGGTGAGAGAAAGCCTCCCGTGTGCTGCAGGTCTGGAAGAGGGAGCAGCAGCAACCGCGGGAAAGGCACAAAGTCCCACATGGATGTTTGCTCTTTTCCTTTTGTTCTGCTCCTTTAGAACAAATGGCTAGGACAGCATCATAAAAGCCCATATCTGTCAAGGTACAAGATACAAGGTACAAGTGAAGACATCTCAGAGGGAAGGAAAAAACCCTCCATCCTTGGGGAGTGGTGGGGGCAGGAAACGTCTTGTGTCCAGAACCATGGGGGCCCTGTAGCATTAAGAGAGGTAGGCTCCAGGAGAGGACTCCACACATGAGAGCCAGTGACAAAGCATCTACTTAAGACAGACTGAATCAAGGCAACAGAGAATGCACACCTGCGCCCCCTACCTACAACCCGGCTAGCAAGTATTGAGTAAAAAAAAAAAAAAAAACAATTTATAAGGAGGGAGGGGCAGGGACACCCAGAGTGAGCCTCTGTAAATTTCAAGTACAGCCAGAAGACCCAATGCTAGTGGTGAATCAGACACTGAGCAAATAGCTCTGACAAAACCAGTCCTGCTCCCAGGCACAAGGTAATGCTAAACGAATTTGAAATCTGTGGTAGACCGAGGGTAAAGCCGAGCAAGAACAAAACCCAAACTCAGCTCAACTCCACACTAGATTGATTTAACACCCCCCCACCACTAAAGGAATAGTAAAGAAAATGCATACCCATTTTTAATAAAAAAAATACTATTTGCCTTAGTTTCTACTGTCCTAACACAAAATACTCAGATTCCAACAAAAAACTATGAAGCAAGAACTCAGACAGCACACTCTCAGGAGAAAGAACAGTCAATGAATCCAGACTCAGATGTGATTTAGTTGCTTCAACTATAAGATAATTAACGTGCTACAGGCATCAATGGAAAAAGCGGAGAACACATATGAACACTTAGGGAATTTTATGAAGCAAATAAAAAGATGAAAATTAGAGACAATCAAGTAAAATGCTAAAAGTGAAAAGATACAGAAAAAAGAGATGAAGAATGCCTTTGGTGGACTCATAAGAAGAGTGTACACAGGAGAGAAAAACAAGTCAGTGAACTTGAAGATATGTCAACAAAATGTACCCAAACTGTTTCTGTTTGTACCCAAACAGAAATAAGAATGGGGCAAAAAGAATGAAAATATAAGTGTGAAAGACCATCCAAGAGTGTTGGGGCAATATCAAACAACATAACATACATATAAATGAAATCTCATAAGAATAGGGATAGAAGGGAGGAAAAAAGCAATTAAAAGAGATATTGACCAAGAATTTTCCAAAATTAATGAAAACAAATAAATCTCAATTCCAAGAAGCTCAGGGAACACCAGTCAGGATAAACACCTACAAAATAAACATACATATATATGTCATATTGAACTGCTAAAAATCAAAGATAAAGAGAAAATCCTGAAGGGAGCCCAAGAAAGCAGAAGAAACACTACATAGAGGAACAAAGATAAGAACTATACCAGACTACTCATCAGAAATTGTTCAAGCCAGAAAATGATGGAGAATGATTTTAAAGTGCTAAAAAAAAAAAAAAAAAAAAAAAAAAAGTCATCACAGAGTTCTCTACCCAATGGGGGTCTTTCAAAACTAGAGAGGAAATAAAAACTTCTTCAGACAAGCAAAAATTGAGAAAATTCAAGTTCTTTGGACAGAAGGAACATGATACTAAAGAATACCCTGGATCTACAGAAAGAAATGAAAAGCAGTGGAAATCATATGACTTAGGTAAACACAGGTGTTTGGAGAATCAGCAGAAGGTCTTGGGGCCCGTGGTGGAGGCTGAACTACCACGGGGCATGGAGAGACACAAGGACACTAGATCCAAGTCACCTTCTTTCCACTTTGGGACTCCATGCTCCATGCTCTTAGGCAGAGAGATGGGGCTTGGGGTCTCCCCATGGCCCATTGAGTCTAGTGTCCTGCTCCAAGGGTGTCCTGGAGCTACTTTCCTTCTAAAGGCAGAAGTGTGAGAGGTAAAATAGCTCTTCATGCTGTGGCTGTGCTCAAGTCAGGTTTCTGAAGGAGGCAGGTTCTGGGGATCTGTGTCAGGATGACTGCTGCAGCTTCTATTCCAAAATCAAGGTCAGATTCAATTTATTTACAGGAGAGATATCTTAATAATGATATAGAGAGGTCAAATGATGATAGAACAAAAGGAGACACAGGCAATTACTAACCAAAACAAATCTGGTGTAACTGTATTGATAGCAAACACAATAGAGGTCAAAGTAAAGAGGATTATTAGAAAGTCAGTTACAGGGAGTATGAAGACACAAGAACATGAGTGCACTTGCCATTGGAGGGAGCTGGAGCACTTCTACTGAGTTACTGATCAATCCATTGTGGTCCAACATGCAGGAGTGAGTGGTAAAAAATGGCAGAGTTGATGGATCATGTGGTAGAAGGCTCTCATAACCTCTACTCCAGGTTTGGAAAAAGGTTATGTGATGAATTGGGAATTCTTCCCTCTTCTTCTATCCTTTGGAAGATTGGAAGAGTATGATTGGCATTTCTATTCTGTGAATGTCTCATAGAACTTGCTCAATCTGATAAAGAAACTGAGCCTGGTGATTTCTTTGTTGAAAGATTTTTTAGTTAGCAATTCAATTTATTCAAAGGTTATAGGACTATTCAAGTTTTCTGTTTCTTAAGTCATATTTTGTGTGCCTTTTATAAGCAACATATAGTCGGATTTTTGTTTATTCAGTCTAAAAATATTTGCCTTTAATTGGAAAGTCTATTTGCATTTATTGCAATTAGTAATATATTTAGAGTTTGGTCACAAGATGGTGGAGTAAGATGATCCTGAGTTCACCTCCACCCATGGGCGCCCCAAAATTACAATTATTTGCAGAGCAATTTTTGATAAGAAAAACTGGAAGACTAGCAGAAAAGATAGTAAGGTAGTAAATGAACCATGTACCAAGCTAGTAAGAAGGTTGAAAGACAGATGTAGCAAAATCATCTATATCTACAATAAGTAGTTACAGGATACACACAAAAAAAGATGTAAAATATGATGTCAAAAATAGAAAATGTTGGAGGGAATAAAAATGCAGAGTTTTAAAAGGCCTTTGAACTTGAGGTCAGCAACTTAAAATAATCATACATATGTATATATATAACCTTACAATAATCTCAAACAAAAATCTATAATAGATATACACACACACAAAAAGAGAGGAATCCAAACATAACACTAAAGAGTCATCAAAACACAAGAGAAGGAGAACAAAAGAAGAAATAAGGAACAAAAAAGAACTGCAGAAACAACCCCTAAACAATGAACAAAATGGCAATAAGTACATACCATTCAATCATTACTCTAAATGTAAATGGACTAAGTGCTCCACTCAAGACATGACTGGGTAGATACAAAAACAAGACCCATCTATATGCTGCCCACAAGAGACTCTCTTCAGATCTAAAGACACATGCAGATTGAAAGTCAAGGGATGGAAAAAGTATTACGCACAAATGGAAACAAAAAGAAAGCTGGGATAACAATACTCAGACAAAATAGACTTTAAAACAAAGACTGCAGCAAGAGATGAAGGACATTACATAATGAAAAAGGGATTAATCCAAGAAGAAAGTACAACACTTGTAAATATATATGCACCCAACATAGTAGACCTAAATACACAAAGCAAATATTAGCAAATGTAAAGGGAGAAATTGACAATAATACAATAATTGTAGGGGAATTTAACACCCCATTTACATCAATGGACAGGTCACCCAGACAGAAAATCAATAAGGAAACACTGAACTTAAAAAAAATTTAGACCAGATAGAAGGAAAAAAAACATACACACACACACACACACACACACACATACATACATATATATAAAACATTTCATGCAAATGTTACAGCAGAATATACATTCCTTTCAGGTGCACATGGAACGTTCTCCAGGATAGACCACATGTTAGTCCACAAAACAAGTCTTAATTAATTTAAGAAAACTGAAATCATATCAAGTATCTTTATCAACCACAACACAATGAGATTAGAAATTAACTATAAGAAAAAAACTACAAAAAATCCCCACAGAGACATGGGATCTAAACAATATGCTACTAAGCAATCAATGGATCACTGAATAAATCAAAGAAATAAAAAAGTACCTGGAGACAAGTGAAAATGAAAAGATAATAACTGAAAATTTATGGAATGCAGCCAAAGCAGTTGTAAGAGGGGCATTTATAGCAATACAAGCCTACCTCAGAAAACAAGAGAGATACCAAATTGAATAAACACAGCAATAAGGAACAGATTCACAGGTGTAAAGGACAAATAGGTGGTGGCCAGAGGGAAGGGTGGTGGCAGCTGAGAGATACAGGTAAAGGAGATTAAGAGGTATGATTTTTTAATTTAATTTTTGAATTTAAAACAAGAAATAAAGTCAGTAAAATTTAGTGATGAAAGATTCAGTTCACTGAGATTATATAAAATTCTACATTCATATGTGCTCAATAATACAGCCTGAAAATAAATAAAGCATACATTTGACAATATTATAAGAAGAAATTGACAAGACACATTATTAGAGGCTGGGACATTTCAACACATTTTTTTCCAGTAATAATATACTAGATGATAAAACATTAGTAAAGATATTCATACAGCACAATTAATAAATTTGATCTAGTGGATACACATGGAGTATCACTTTAAAATTGGAGAATACACATTCTTTGCACATATTCTGTTTTTCTTCAAGTTTGATTATGTTTCCTTTTCCAGCTTTATGGAGACATAACTGACATATGACATTGTGTAAATTTAAGGCATACAGTGTGATGATTTGATACACATATATGTTACAAAATGTTTACCACAGTAAGATTAGTTAACACATCTTTCACGACACATCATTACCATTTTGTTGTGTCGTAGTGAGAACGTTAGAGCTCTACTCTCATTGCTACTTTCAAACACACAATACAGTATTGTTAACAAGAGTCGCTGTGCTGTGTATTAGATCCCGGAACTCATCCATGCATGTTTGTACCCTTTGACCAACATCTTCTTATTTCCCCCACTCCTCAGCCCCTGGCAACCACCATTCTACTGCTTCTATGACTTGACTGTTTTTCGATTCCATATATAAATTAAATCATCCACTGTTTTCTTTCTCTGTCTGAATTGCTTCGCTTAGAATAAGGCTTGCAAGTTTCATCTATGTTGTTGCAAATAACAGTGCCTCCTTTTTTTATTGCTGAGTTTAAGGCTGAATAAATATCCATACGTACACCCCAGGGACACAAGAATGGTTATTCATGTCTTGCCTATTGGAATGATACTGCAGTGAGCATGGGAGAGCAGATCTCTCTTCAAGACAATGATTTCATCATTAGATTAAAGAAAATAGGGCCCCAGATGGGCAGATGCAGCTTGCTCTAGGGCCCTAGGGTTAACATGTTAACTTGTCATCCTTAGCATGGGTCAGGCTGTGGGAGACTTGCCCTGCTCTTTCTGAACCCCTGCTTTTCTGTTGCCAGCTCTGAAGTCTAGCTTTACATTTCAAAATCTCTAAAGCCTTATGGGCATCTGCTTCTGCCTTTGCCCATTCGAGCCTGGTGACTCACTCCGCCTGCTCTTTCCTGTCACTCATTCCTGTCACCCTGCTGCCTCCACAACACCTGATACCCTGCCTAGGAGCCCAGCTTTCCCCCACAGATACTCAACGTGGATTTCTTGCCTGAACACCTCTCTCCACATTTCATTAGAATTTTTGAACCTGGTTGTGTTGACCACCAATATTTATCAAAACCTTAGAAATATTTTAATCCCCATCTGAAATTCCATCTCCAACATGACATCTTCCCTGTCTACTTCAGCCTCTCTGCTCTCAGAAGAGATTATTCCTCTCACTGGGACTTTCATGTAGTCTTCTGTCTCATCACCAGATGCATGATTCTACTTTAAGGGTAGAAATTGTCTTGCAATTTGTCCTGAAGCCCCTAGCACAAATCAAGAGACCAGGAAAAAAAAAAGATAACCAATAAAGGAAGAAATAAATAACTATTTGACTGCCCTATTTGAATTCATAACTATTCAAATTCATAGGTGTGTAAACTAAAATTCCATTCTTTCCCTGTGTACTTAACCTCTTTCTGTTAAAGATACAAGAGAAAGAAGTCTCAGCAGAATCATTGCCAAAACACAAAGGAAGGTATGGAGACTGAAGCCTCTGTCACTTCTGCATCCCCGTTAATGGCGTGATGAAGGACAGAGCACACCATACTGTACTTAATGCGGATTCTGCTCAGTGAAACAATGATTACAATCAATTTGACTACTAATGTGACTTATCTTGTAAATTGCTGGGTCATTAACTTCAACAACTTCAATGTGCTGTCACTGTCCAATTCCACCAAATTAGTGTCCGAGGTAATAGGAGAACAAATGTATTAGTGCGTTATTGGTGGCTAATAGAGACAGCAAGTCTTTAATGTGTCACGGAGAGCAGCCAAGGCACCAGAGACAGAGACGACAAGACCAAGGGGACTGGATGGAGAGGCAAGACCCACAACGTGGCAGCGCATCAGGGCTGCTGCAGACACTTACCTGCCCCCGCTGCCTTGCTGCCTTAGGTAGCATTTAGCTGGATACTAGTGAGATCTCGACCTGTAGCAGGGAAAATGCATGTTCACTGCCCATTTGGGGCAAAAGTGTAGCATTTGGATCATCCAAGAATAATGTGGCTATCTGACATCAGGTTCTCAAAGCAGAACCTTTTCCTCTCAGCCTTGAATTCACAAAATTTGGAGGATCACTTACTCTGCACACACCTGAGAATGGTCCCCATTACCTGAACCTAAAGTTGGGTCAATATCAAGACCTATTCTGGAAGTTACTTTGAAAACTGCATTTATATTCAATTTGAAATGATGCTTTGATACTTATTTCTGAGGAGAAACTCTGACATATTTGCACCCAGGTCCTAGAGACGCCCTTTATATTCTCCTTGCCCAGCTTTTCTTGCTGAGAAGCTGCTATGCCCCACAGCCCAGCAGGGACGGCACCCAAACCACATGACCCCGTCCCTTGTCACAGTTCACTGAACCAGAGATGGATGCCTGACTGAGGTAGATCAGGCCTACTGAGTCTTTCAGGAGAATGGAATTAAAGTGCGAAGACTGAGCCAGTCAGGGAGTGTCATGCACTAAGCTTTAACTCCTCCAAGTTGGAGTCGGTGCCAGGACACCAAAGCCGCAATCAAACCAACATGATGGGGAAGCAGAATCTGTGAGCCTTGCAGATGTTCTAATACAGGGAGGCGGATGAAACACTTAAGCAGAAGTGTGGAGAGAAGCTGTCTCAGAAAGACGGAGAAAGAATGGCTGCTTGACAACTTTTCAGGTCCTGGGCGTGAAACCCACTGCCTATCTCACAATTGGGTCTATGTACTTCTCTGTCTCTCTCTCTTTTTGCCTAAACAGGTTTTAGTAGGTTTCTGTTTCATTTATTAAAACAACCCCCCCACCAATAATCTACTTTCTTCATGATTATCAACAAACAGTTGTTGATCACTTGCTGTGGGTTACAAATTAAACCCTGCCAGAGACACTCAAGCCAAAAGAAGAGGTTCTGGCTTGTCAAGGAGTCATAACTGGTTGGAGAAATGTTTCTAGTATTGGACGGAACTGCATCTTTCTTTGTTGAAAGTGGGATTTGTAGGGGTCTAGGGTCTGCAACCGGCAGAGTCCATCCAATGACTGAGAGCCAAGATGGGAAATGTAAAGAGTACATGAGAGACGTACTATGTACGTCTTGAGATTCGACAATCTTACAACAGTCACTGCCACCAGCACCCCTGGCTACCATTAACTGAGGGCCCCTGTGAACTTAACCTTCTCTGCTCTTCATGGCTAGCCCATGCGGTAGTTACTACAAATATACCTGTTTTAAAAGGAGGAAAATGGCCCAGCTAGCAAGCAACAAAACTTGAACTTAAACCCAACAAGCCTATCTCCAGAGCCAGCTGCAGGCCATTTACCCCATGTCCTTTTTCCACGTCTGCCTCTTTCTTCAGAGGCCATGTCCCTGTCCTCTTTTTCAGGTACCCTTGACTGGTCTTCCTAATCAAAACTGGAGTCATCAGAGTGGCTGATACCAGTAACCTAACCCTTCAGAGAAACTGAAGTCATCATTTATCTCTCATCTAGGGGAACTTGTGTTATGTCTGATTTCTGCATTTGAAAGGAAGAGTATTGTCCTTTGGATATGAAAACTTAGGTGCTATTAAAAAAAAAAGGTAGGTAAAAGGTAGAATCTTCATGATAATCCTGAAGCCCCATCCTGCAGGCTTGCAAATAAAGACTGCTTTAAAAGTTTGCCAGTAAATAAGACTCTTTAGGAATGACTTTAGAGTTTTCTTGACTCCATATATATTAATATTAGATGACTTTCTTGTTTTCAATATGATATCCATCAGAGAAACATCTTTGCTGATACCTAAATGGTTTCAGTTAGTTTATTTTGAAATAGACTATATTTTATTCCCTTCCCTAAAGAAAGATGAATTAATACATTAAGGTTGAATAGGTAATGGATCTCACTCAATGTAATCAATATGTATTTCCCATAAGCAATTCTCTCTTACCAAGATCCATTCTATGCAAGGTACATAGGGAGTTGTGAAGCCAGCCATCACTTAGTCAAAGGTAAGATATATTTATTACACTTATTGTGGCTTTGAGCTTAAACTTGATCCTTAATAGATTTTCCACATCCTAGCAAAAAATTCCCAACACAGAGGCTGTTAACCAGGTGACAAGCATGGCTGAACATTGATACTTGGCACAATGAATAAGATTGTTGCACATACAAAGTTTTTTTAAAAAAATTTATTTTGAAATAACTAGATTCACAGGAAGCTGCAAAGAAACATGGGAAATTGAGGGCATCCTCCCCAATTATTTTTTATTATAGTATTATTTACTTATTTTCTTTTGGGTGGGGGGTTAGGTTTATTTATTTTTGGAGGAGGTACTGGGGATTGAACCCAGGACCTCATGCATGCTAAGCATGCACTTTACTGATTGAGCTACACCCTCCCCCTTCCCCAATGTTAATGTCTTACCCAACTCTAGTATATTATTAAAACCAGGAATTTGACATTTGCATAATCTATAGACTTTATTAAGATTTTACCAATTATATATGCACTGATTTATGTAGGGGGGTGTGTGTGCAGTTCTGTGAAATATTACCCCATGTGTAGCCTTGCGTAATCACCACCACAAGCAATCTACTCAACTGTGCCATTACTACAAAGGCTTCTCTCATGCCATCACACCCCCCTTTCCATGCCCTTCTCAACGCTTTTGATCCCTGGAAACTTCTAATCTGCTCTCCATCTCCATAATTATGTATTACAAGAATGTTACATAAAGAGACTCACTTGATATATTCTTTTAAGATTTTTCACATCCAGCATAGTTTCCTTGGGGTTTGTGTGTCCCAGCAGTTTGTTCACTGTTATTGTAGAAGAGCAATCCACGGCATGGATGACCAGAGTTCACTTACTGTGCACCTGTGGAAAATGTCTGGGTAATTTCCAACTTGGGTTATTACAAATTGAGTTGCTATGAACATTTGTGTAATGTTCTTGCATGAAAATAAGCTTTATTTTCCTGGAATAAATACTGAAGACTGAGATCTCTGAGCTGTAGGTTAAGTGGATTTTGAGTTTTGAAGGAAACCATTTTCTAAGGTAGCTGTATCATTTCACACTCCCACCAGCGATGGGTGAGTGATCCAGATTCTTTGTACCCTTGCCGCCATTTTTCCTCACCATAATTTTCCATTTTAGCCATTCTGATGGGACTGCAGTGATATCTAGTTGTGGTTGAAATTTGAATTTCTCTAATAGCCAACAATGTCGAACATCTTTTCATGTGTTTATTTGCCATCTGTGTGTCCTCTTCAGTGAAATGTCTGTGCCTGTTTTGGCCCCTTTTTCTAGTTGGATTTTTTTTTTTTTTTACTGTTGAGTTTGGAGCATACAAGCCTTCATATAACAAGCATGACTTCAAGTCTTCTACTTGGAAGAAAATTGAATTTTTTTACTATTTTACATTCTAGGCAAGATTTAATCTTGACCTGGTTATTCTGCCAGAAAGAATGCACAGTAATAGGCACTAAGCTATTTTCCTTTGTGTTTATTTAATAAATATCTGAGTACCCTGCTTACTTTTATAAATCAATTAATCATGTGTTGTTTCAAGCCTCTAATTATTGTACAGCTCTACAGCCTACCCCATCTGACTTATCCAACTTCATTTTTCACTGCTCTGCCCATTGAATTCTATGCTACAATCACCTTGAACTTCCATCTCCTCCTGAAATACTGCATATCCTTCCTGACCCTCTGTAGCTTTACAAGCCATTCTCTCAGACAGCACAATCCTTTGTCTCTTCTTTATGTAGAAAATTCCTACTCAAGCCTCAAGATCCCGTTCAAATGTCGTCACCTCTAGGAAACCTTCTGCAGCTTCCCCAGCCGGCTAGACACTTCCTCCATGCGCCTGCTCCATTTTGCTTGACTCGCAGTTACAGCACTAGGAATTCTCTTGACTTTTCAAATACTTAATTGTTTACATTGACTTACCTTTTTCCACCCTCCATAAAGCATCTGACAGGGCACACAGAATGGGGAGGCCGCTCCTCTGCTATCTGGTGCCCTCGCATCTAATCCCACCAGCATTTGAATGGCATACTTTTCAATAATCAACCTAGTTCGTTTCCATGTTTGTTTATGACAGTTGGATTTTTAATTGCGATGATGTAATTGAGTCCTATATTATTTAAACTGATGGAATATGAGTGTGAAAGAAAAGGGGTTGTTGTTTCTGTGAAAATTAAGGTATTGGTTCAGAAAGACAATAAAGACAGGTCAAAGTAGAGCTGGGTGAAAAAAATATGGGTAAGAAACATAATATTCCAGAGGGGTTCAGAACTCAGGTTGTTTGGATGCTGACATTTTTAACTTTCGCTCTTCAAAACAAAAAGGGAAATAAGATTGGAAATTGGATGTAATGCATTACGGATGTGGTTTATGTAAGAGCAGGTAAAACTCCAATGATTAAACCCACGCACAAAAGTCCTTCACCCTACATCAAAGTTAGTTAATTGATTATCATTTTAAGCAAAATATACAGTACTTATAGCATTAGTATTTAGTACAATTTTCCCCTTAAACTATCATTCTCAACACACAAAATGCTGGTTTGAATTACCTCAGCCAGGAAGTCTTCTATTATGTTTTCTGTTGAAACTTGTCATTCAAAAAACCTTTTTGTTTACATGCTGCCTTACTAGACTGAGAGCTTCTTAATGTCAGGAACCTGGCATTTTGCCTGACGCATCATGAGTACTCAATAAATTATTGTTGAATGAATGAAAAGAGATCTGTAAAGCAAATTTATAAAAATCAAAAGAAAATTGTATCTTATGATCTTTGTAAAATTATTGAATACAATTTATTCAAAGAAGTTATCAGTTTCAAATATCAATAGTTTAGAGGAATTCATTCTCTCTTTACACAAAATTTGGGCTTTTAATGGTATTATCTTGTCTTAGCATAAATACATATCTATATATGTGTGTGTGTCTGTGTATGTGTTGGTGTGTCTGTATATAAAATGTGGTCTTAAAATTTAATTAGGTCTTATTAGCCCATCAACATGGAAATGTTCTATTTCTTAACTCTTGTTTTTTTCACCAGATACCTTCTGTGACACGGTCATGATGTGGCCCAGCGTCACCTAGACATGTACAACAGAACATTTAAAAAGGAAGCTCAAATTTTACCCTGTGAATTTCACTCAAAGTACAGTGTGTATTGCCCATAAACCACTGTTTAATCTAAACCTTCTGTCTGGGCGGCATCCACATGAAATCCAACCTGCATCCGCTCTGCATCCGCTCTTGGCCAAGTGACGAGAGACCTTCAAGGTCTGAGAGGTCCTCTTAGCACCTCCTTTGGGTCAATTAACACTGAAGGGAAAATTGAGAGGGCTCTTCAGAGCTCTACCTCTTCAACAAAATGATTTGACAGGCCAATTGCTTTAGGGCCTTATTCAACAATTACAAAAAGAGAGAAGAGAAGAGAAGAGAAGAGAATGAATAAGCTCCTGTGCTGCTGATTACCCTTGGCGTCGCTCCTGTCCTGACTTTCTCACTTCGGAGAACAGGTGACACAAACCATCTCGGTGTGAGTGTCCAGCATCTTGCCTTTCAGCTGGAAAGCTAGAAGTGACAGCTTGGTATATTAAGAGGTCCCTGCCTGAATAAATTGATGTCAAGTTGCATTACACATAGTCCAAGTTAGGAGGCACAAGACAATCACTCAACAGCTATGTATTGAACGAACGAATGGCGTACAGCAGTACTGCCAGTTCTTGAAATAAAGACAGAGGCAGACAAGGGCTGTGGTCTCTAGAAGACTAAAGTCCACCAAAGACGACATACAACACACCCAAACCAAGGTATATGGCGTCGAAAGGAGTTAGTCTCTCGTCCTTATGGGCTGGAGCATGGGCGAGGTTCTCCAAAAAAGAAATGCCTACTGAAAGCACCAAGGCTTTCCGAAGATTTAAAGAAACAGAGAGATGGGTAGAGCAAACAGCCTCAGGCAAGTGTCTCAGTCTCATAACTTAGTTTAAAGGAGAGAAAGAAATGGGAAAGGAAAAGGAAAGATTTTTAAGTAAAAAAATTCCCTAGAAGTTAAACAAAAAGGCGTCAATACCACTAGCATTTTTCAAAATACTTATGTAACTCTGTGCTGAATTCTAGAATATTTTTCAAACTAAGAGTTGCAACCCAATAGAGAATTGTAAGAGCCTCTTTTTTTTTTAATGAAATAAAATAGGACAGAAAATATCACAATGCTTCAAATATAATAAAGGTAAGTATATATTTGTTTCGGTTGTGGATACGTGTGGTGTTGAGTCACGGTGTAAAAATATATCATGTACTGTGCATTGCAGCAAAAATAAATTTAAAGTCTCACCCTAGGAAGTTTTTTCTAAACCTGGCTAGTAATTAAAACCATCCAAGAGGTATACAAAATGTCCAAGTTTCTGGGTCTCATCCTAGGAGGAGGGGTCCAGGATCGTGCGGAGGCCTCCTCGGAAAAAGCGACAATCCATGAACCATTCACTCTAATTAGAATGAGCCAAGAGAAAGTGAACACAAGTAAAAACACAGCATACAGCCAAAGCATCAGGACACACAAGTAGAGTTTAAGAGTGATGGGAGTGGGGAGAAGTTTATCAGAGAAGACTGTCAGAGGAGGTTCATGGAGCATCTGCTGTGAGCAAGATATAAAGGTACCTGAGGAAATGCAATTGAGGAAGAAGAGATAGAACACATACAAAAAGTGTGATGCTTCATGACGCTGCTCATGTCATAGTCACTATTAGTGAGGGAAAAAATGAGGTCTCAAGAGTGGAGCCCACCAGGGAAAGACTCACGTAGGAGGTGAGACTTGCCTTGGCTGAGCCTTGAATGATTCAGCCAAAGGCTTCTTGAGGAAAGGAATTTTCTTACTTGCATTGAGCACCAATTGCTGGGACCACGGTAGGTACTGAGTGAGTAGGGAAAGTTAATGAAGGGGAAATAAGAAGATGAGCCAGAAAGGTAGGTCTGGATGATCGGTTTGCAGATAAGATCAACTCCTGCCACCTGATATTTGAGAAACAGAAGAGAAGTCGAATCAAGGTGGGGAAAAATCTGATGGGAAAATCAAGTTTTTCTATTCCTTCTCTCAGTTTCTGCAGCAAATTTATATTGAAGATCCGTCTAAAACACTTGATCATGTTCTTCTGGCTACAAGAGATTGGATGCTCAGGTGTAAACAACAGATTTAGAAAGGAGATTTTGTTTTAAGAGCATAAGGAAAGGTACACACAGCATTGGTTTTACTTCCTCCATTGTGGATATGGTTCTCTACCCATTGCTATACATTAGAATAACCTGGGAGCCCTCAAAACTCCCAGTGCTTAGGCTCCTCCCTAAGAAATCAATCCGAGTTTCCAGGGTGTGAATCAGGAGCATTTGTGGCTTTTGAAAAGTGCCACAGGTCACTCTAATGTGTACTGAGGCTTAAGAACCATTGAAATGTGAATACAAAAATTCACACAACTGGAGCAGAGCCGAGTGTATGCTTTCCTTTTTTGCTTCTCAACAGAAGGAATCAGACTGACATTTTTTTTCCCAACCTTGCCCCAGGCTGTAGTTGCAACAGAACCATGGACAGCAATGATTTTTTTCCTTAACTCTGTAGGCAAAACTAAAGATAAACTTTTAAGCGGAAGTCCCTGACAGCTGCTCCAGTTCAATGCCAAATACATTAAACTGGATGTCCTTCCCTTCCAGACACATCTCCCCAATGGCGCACCATTGTCAGACTTTCATATTCATAAAAAACTCAATTGCCCTCCGTTCTTTGATGGCAAAGCCCAAACTCTTCATCCAGGCATTTCTGACACTTCTTATTCTGACTCTAAACACTCAAGCTGTGGTCTCAGGATTCTAACTGAACGGGTTGTCTTACTGGTCCCATAAATACCACATTCTTTCTTGTTTCCACCTTTCTCTTGCTCTGCAATGAGAACAGTTCTATCCTTATGCTCATTCATCCACTGTTGCTAACCAATGACAAAGCCCAGTTTAAGTCCCTGTTTGACTGTCAACAGCCTGACACTCTACAACTTCTACAAAGCTTCTCCCGACTCCCAGCATGGAGAAAGACGTCAGAGTTAACGGTTCAAACAGAACTTCAAGCTTTTCAGCAGAGATTCATTGTATTTAGATAATTGTCCAGCACAATGATGCTGTGGTCCAGCTGTCTGGTACGGAACCCTACTTCTTGAACTGATTTATCATTTGATCTCTCTAAGCCTCAGTTTTTTTTCACATGTAAAATGGGAGAAATGGTTCCTACCTCAGAAGCGAGGATCAAATCTGATAATGCAAGAAAATTCTTTAGCACAGTGCTCAGCACCTAGTGAATATTCATTAAATGCTAGCTTTTCTTGTTTGTCTGTCTGTTCATATCTTCTGATGCATATGTCTCATGTCTTTGGCAAAATTGCAGGATTGTTTAAGGACTGGCTCTATTTCATTAATTTCACTACCTGGACTACAATACTATACTAAAAATAGCATGGGTTTGAGATCAGAGCATTACATGCCAAATTTCAGCTCATCTATTTACTCCTTATATGATTTTGGCACGTTTGACCTATTTGAACCTCAATTCCCTAATGTCTAAAATGGAAGTTACAATAATAATGATATATCCCCCATTCTGGAGATTAAAAAAAATAATTTACAAGAATGTTCTTTGTTATCTCCCAAGTGCTACTCAAAAATGTATAGTTGTAATTCTAGTAGACTGTCTGTACATGCTTATGGAATTATTCTATAGCATTTAAATTTGATACTATATGTCAATAAACAATTTACTTACTGAAAATATAGGTTCTTTGTCTATTTATTCACCTAAAAATCAAAAATTTGGTGCAAAAATCCATGTGTCAGTTTTTTAATCTGCAACGAAATAACATGAAGCAAGAAGGAGATCATTAAGGACTTCTCTGACTCTTGGTTCTAGATTTCTGGAAAGTTCCAGATTTCTAGAAAGTTCTATATTTCTGGAAAGTTCTAGATTTCTGAGAAGTGTCTATATGTTTATATAAATTGAAAAAAACAACTAGAGGATTATAATGTATCTGTGTACATATATGCTTTTTCTTTATGTATATTATATACATAGAAAAATATATAGCCATATGTTAATACTGGTTATCTCTGAATGATAGAATTGTGGGTGGTTTAAACATTTTCTACTTTTGTGAGTGATTTCAAATTTCTCATCATATTGTAGACTTTTTAAAATTATTATTTAAAAAATAGTTAAGACATAGAAGTCTCTCCCAAAAACACATGTGTTTGTGTGTGTGTGTGTGTGTGTGTGTGCGCGTGCACACGCACATTCATGTGTACACAAACGTAAACATCTTTTAGGACAATTGATGGGCAGTTTCCTATGACTGCTTCTTGCCAAACGCCCATATTTGTTCATTATATTTAGAAAATTGACGGGACAGAATGAATGGAGTGCATACACATGAAGCCTTGTTTGAAATTTTGAGTTTATCATAATCATTTTGTTGAAAATTTGAAATCACACAAACTATAAAATTTAACTCTTTCTCTTAGAGAAGCCCACTGGCACCTACTGGTATGATGTGGCCAAGTAACCAAGCTCCCTCAGACAGTATAACAGCTTAGGTGACTTTATAACAGCATGTCAAGGAGACCAAAAGGAGTTCAAGGACAAAGGATTTAGGGTTTCATTTGAAAGTACTGAAAAGTATGGTTCTATTTCAAAAGTAATTACCGTGCTTTTATAGATAGAAAAATAGTTAACTATTTTCCCTAAATGGAAACATATCTTCCACTTTTAAATATAGAAAATAGGATTTTCTCCAGTAATATGAACTTTATAGACTGTTTAGTTGAAAACATATACCAGATACATCAAATAATATCTACATACTGTTTTTCTTCTGGTTTAATTTAGGGAACTTTGGAAACCATTTTAAACTTCTATTGTGACTGTGAGTTTACTGAAGGAGTAACACATTCAGATGGGCATGACCTTGTGTGAGTCAGAGATTCACTCCCAGTCAGTGAATTGGGAAAGCCTATAGGGGGTGAGTATATCCTAAAACTTAAGGTAAGATTTTTCTAGAGAAAGAAACTATAGCTTCTAGCTTTACCCCCAAAGAGTCTATGACCCAAAAAGCATATCCAGGGCCATCCTGGCTCATGTCTATTTATCTGGTATAATTTTTATTAGCATCCTTTTTCAGTCTTAAAATTGTCCCAGCCTAGGAGATAAATTAGTGACTCTAGTTAAGGTCCATGGGTCAAGGCATTGTTTTTCTCTTTTTCTGGAAGTAAGTCATGACTTACTTGGCAGGAAGGGGGGCACTTTGAGAGAAGTTTCATGAAATTCTTTGAACATAAATAATACACACACTAAACCTGGATTTAAATTCCCTCATTGTACATTCTGCTTAAATTTAGAAAACACACCAGCTGAATATCTCACCAGTGGTTTATCCACCACTCTCAAAATATTTCTGTTTATGTTTTTCTTAGTGGTGTTACATCTGGGTAGACATTAAGAATGGCAGGTAAAGAAAATATTTGATTTTTTTGTATATTCATTCAAGTAGCATTATTAAGTTCCCATTTAATAATAGTTTGTGGTAATGGACAGGAAAAATAAGTAATGGTCTCATTTGTTCCACAGCTTACAATCTGTTTGTCAAGATAAGACACACACTTATCAAAAGACAAGACATTTAAAATAATAATAAAACACCTGTACATACCTGTTAGAATGGCCAAAATCCAAACACTGACAGCACCAAATACTGACAAGGATGTGGAGCAACAAGAGCTCTCATTCACTGCTGGTGGGAGTGCAAAATGGTATGGCCACTTTGGAAGACAATTTGGTAGTTTCTCACAAAACTAAACATGCTCTTACCATATGATCCAGCAATTGTGCTCCTTGGGATTTAGCCAAAGGAGCTGAAAACTATGTCAACACAAAAATTTGCACATAGATTTTTACAGCATCTTTTTTCATAACTACCAAATCTTAGAAACAATCAAGATGTCCATCAGTAGGTGAATAAACACACTGTGGTACATCCAGAAAGTGGAATATTATTCAGTGCTGTAAAGGACTGAGCTGCCAATTTGTGAAAGGTCACAGAAAAAACTTAAATGCTATTACTAAGTGAAAGAAGCCAACATGAAAGGATATATACTGTATGATTTTAACTATATGATGTTCTAAACTATGGTGACAGTAAAATGATCAGTGGTTTCAAGAGGATGGGGAGACAGATGAATAGATACAGTAGAGAAAGTTTTTAGGTCAGTGAAGATACTCTACAAATGTATAATGATCCTATAAAGATGGATACTATCAGTATACATTTGTCCAAACCAATGGAATGTACAACACCAAGAGTGAAATGTAATGTAAACGACAGACCTCGACTGGTCATGATCTGTCAACCTAGGTTCGTCAATTGTAACAAATGTACTCTCTAGTGAGAGATACTGATAATCAGGGAGGCTGTGCATTGTGGGAGCAGAGGGTTATGGGACATCTCTGTACTCATCTCTCAATTTTTCTGTGAACCTAAAACTGCTCTAAAAAAGTAAAGTCTTAATATTTTTTTAAAAGACAACTAATGAATGATAGATAATTAGTGATCTAAGAGTTTGAAGGGAGAATTTGCTATAAGTTAGAATAATTAGAAGGACTGATTGGGATGAATTTTTGAAAAACTTTGAAAGCCAGCCAGGGTTACAGGGACAGATTATCCTTTAGACAACAGGTCACCTTTAGACTTTCTCAAACAAAAGCCAGAATGTAAAAATAAAACTTGAGAAATGACTCTGAGACATGGCTTCCTAAAAATAAATTAATTCATTAGCTTTCCCAAAGATAGGTGCAATAATTTTCAGGCATTATAGAACCTTCCCAGCCCCATAGCATCTGTCTGATTGCTTAATATTTCCATTGTGGCATCCTGCAGTCACTTATTTAAGTATGTTTTGAGTCCACATGAACTTGTCAGTTGTTCTCTTGTCTTTCTTTCTAGACAAAGTCCTCAAAGCCAGGAACAATGTCAAATTCTATCGTGCTACTCTGCATAACATCTCTGTTTCTGTCTATCTCTGTCTCTTTTTCTCTCAGGCACACGCACACACATACACACACATACACACGCTCACACACATTCATCCCACAAAGAAGCCAGTTCTGAGCCCTTGTGCAAATGGTGGATGAAGGTTTGATTTCGTTTAGTGGTCATTTCTCATATTCAAATTAGCAGGTAAGGCTATTGTTGGGAACCACAATTATATATGAAGGAGAAAAAGTCACCTGTGTCAGAATGGAGATTCTAAGTAAAATCTCATCTTGCACGACTTGCCAGCAGTGTTTCATAGAGCTGATTGCTCTCTTATCAATATATTGACCTGTCAGTGTTAGAGAACTCTAAGGATCAGTTTTTGGTCAATGTCTCTTATTTATTTTCTCTTACCCAGTGAACTCATTCAACCTTATGGCTTTAAATACTATCTATATGCTGATGATAACCAAATTTGTATCTCTACTTCTGACTTTTCTCTGATCTTCAAATGCATACCTATAACTTCCTATCTGACGTCCCTTCTTGGATATCTGGTGGACAACTCAAGCTCCACATCTTTGAAGCCTTGGTTTGAAACCTTCCACCGAAGTCCTTGTGCTTTCATTCTGCTCCTTATCTCACAAATGGCATCTTCGTTCTACCAGTTAGTTCCTCAGACCAAAAAAACCCTTAAAGTCATTCCTTAATGAGTCATCCCTCCTTGACATCTGTCTTTCTGATGACACACATCCAATCCATTAGCATATTCTGTCAGCTCATAACTTCTCTCATCTCAGCCTTGGAAATATATTTAGATTCTGGACCACTTCTCTCCACTTCCATTGCTGTTTCCCTAATCTGTCAGCCATCCATTTTCTCCTGAATTATTTATATTACCCTAAACTGGTCTTTCTGCCTCTATCCTTGCTTTTATACAATGTACTCTCTAAAAAGCAGCAAAATAATCCTTCTGAAACATCAGATCATGACTCGCCTCTACCCAAAATCCTATGATGGCTCCCATGATCATCATTTCATGATGAATGTAAGTCAAAGCATTTTGGCTGTATGCTTTCAACTTAACACAATGGCATATGTCAATTATATTGCAATTAAACTGAAAGAGAAAATGTGGTTGTCAAAGGGGAGGGGGTGGGAAGGGACAGATGGGGAGTTCAAAATTTGTAGATACTGACAGGTATATATAGAATAGATAAACAAAGTTATACTGTATAGCACAGGGAAATATATACAAGATCTTGTGGTAGCTCACTGTGAAAAAGAATGTGACAGTGAATATATGTATGTTCATGTATAACGGAAAAATTGTGCTCTACACTGGAAATTGACACAACACTGTAAACTGACTATAACTCAATAAAAATTTTAAATAAAAATAAAATATAAAAAAATATAAAAAGCTGGAAGAGAAAAAAAGATTGACTTAATTCTGCTAACATAAATAACTACTGACTTGGTTGGTTGGTTGGATGGTTTTCAGAGAAGAATGTAAGAGTTGGCCTTCCTCCCTGGCCACTCCACACCCTTTTACTTCTATCCGTGATCTTTTCCACTGGGAATCATTAAATAGCACAGAGGAAGGGTCATTGGAGAACACCTAGTCCAAACGAACATTTCAGAGAGAAGAAACTGAGACCCAGGTTTGTGAAATCACTTCCTCAAGGTTGCAGAGCTTGTTAAAAGCAGAGCTAGAATTAGGTTTCAGATTCCTACATTTTTATGCCCGCTGCCTTTTTCTGCTATTACCACAAGGGTAAGGGATCTCTCTTTACTTCCCTCTCGTCCCCCTTGCTGTCATTACTGCTGATCAGAATTCAGGAACAAGAGTCTGCAAGAGAGCATCCGATTTGCAAGAGCATTTGAAACTGAATGATGACTTTCTCAGAGTTCAAGAAGCTCTTACTGGATTCCCTTTACTTCCACAGAACAGAAGAGGCAGGGATTCATCATTCACTGGCAGGGCTGCTGCTCACTGACAAGGCCCCAGAATGGAAATATCTTGCTTGTCCTTTTAGCAGGATTTCAGCCAGAGATTTGAGGGGGAAGGCGCTGCAGCCCAGTGGGCTGTGAATATGAGTGGAAATGTCAGAGCTATGAATCAGTTAGCACGTTTTTATTTAGCATCTTCCTGTGAAAGAGGAGGAGAAGACGTGGCTCCGGCACTCAAAAATCCTTACCATTTTCGAGTGGATCAAGGACAGTGCAAGACCCTGTGAGATCGCAGAGGCTCCAGACTTGGGAAGCACAACCCTGGTGGCAAGAAAGGAGCCGTTTCACGGAGGACGAAATGCTTAGTTTTGTTATGAAGGGTAACGGGATGTAGGTAGATGAAGGCGACTGTGGTGCAGTGCTTTCTCCTGTCCTCTCTGGATTCAGGAACTATGTTCAGAACCTTCAGCTCAGGAAGCCCTTAAACGGTAAAGTAGGGAAAAGCAGAAAGTTGGTTTTCCATTTTGTGCAGAGAAATTAACACCCTAACCTGTGAAGTAGCCCAAATGCTCACATCAGGTTAGAGCCGAAGTCCCTCAGACCCCCTCCCCGGACACTGCCTCGTAGAATGACCCAGAGGAGTGCGCCTTTGTGTCTTTCGCTCCCGTCTGAAGGTGCAGGTACTAACATACTCTTAACTCCTTAGTCTCCCGGAGATCGAACTTGGCTCCTATCCTAAGTGCTATGATGTAAGAAAAAAAGAAAAGTTCACGGCACCCCAAGGTGTCAGTTTCTTCTCTGGGGTTCATACCTCAAATGTTTTAACAGCGCTGAGGTACCCTCCACCTATGGGGCCCTGACTCTTTGAGGCCTGTCTATTGACCTGGTCCTGCCGATGAGAAAAGCACAGATGTCCGCCATCTGGTCAGGGGTCCTTGTGCGCGTGCCAATTTCCTGTCACTGACAGCCAGCACTTGATTGATGGAATTTGGTACTCCACCTTTTTTTCCTTAGTACAATATAACCTCATGAATTCAGATGGCACTTAGCCAAAACGAGAGAATTTGAACTTGGGCAGGGGTAAAGTTTACCATCAATGAAATGAGGGTCTGTTAAGTAAATTACCAATGTAAACAGGATTGTAAAAAGGACAATTTAATCTACTTACAAGAATGAATTGTTTTCAAGCACTTAAGTTGCATAAATTTACATACAGTGTGCTAATTACAAATGATTGATAGCCAGTCATTCAAACACATCTGGCAGAAACCCTGTTCTCCAACACGTTGTGAGACACTAGACTGCGTTACTTAAAGTATTTGAAAATGGTACAAATATATATTTATATATAAATATATGTATTCACACACCCTCATACAAGACAGTCCTTGTTTTTCATCAAGCCACATTCCTGGAAACCATACCAGCAAGGATTACCAAACACAGATCACTGAGAGCCAAACTATATTTTCAGATAGGAACAATTTTATAATTGGGACTGGTGTGCCAGACCAGGGATCACACCAAGGAAATCGCAGATTCAGTCAGTGTTATGTCACAACACTCCAAGCTACAACGCTATACCTGACCAGCAGGGAGCTACTGGCTCCGTCTTCTGGGAAACCACACTGAGACTCCAGGACATTCAGTCACTCGCCTGTAATCGCACAGCTGTAATCAGTAGACTTAGAAATTAAATCTGGGTCTGATTCCAAATCTCATGGCTCCTTTTCAAACTATAACATCTATAATCCTCTAAAATTGTTAAATTGTACATAGTTATGTAAAGTCTACATAATGTATAAAATGAGAACAAATGCAACTATGGCCTGGATAAAATTTCAGTTCTCCGTGAAGGCTCACTTTTAAAACAAATCTGCCTCCTTTTAATGCAAATATGTATGCCAAAATGTAGAATGGTTCAAATGTATGACAGTGTTATAAATACAGCTGTGGACTCTTCAACATACATGTTTTCCCATTGTTGGTGTGCGTGTCATCTTTCTTAATAGGTATTAAGCTCATTAAGAGTAGGGACTAATATTACTAATAATTTGCACCCACCACCATCATTTATTTCACCATAAAATCTATAAGTGGGTGCTTATATGTGTTCGTTGCCTGAATTAGCAAATGAATAAATTTTATCTTATCATAATTTATGCCACGAATTTTAAATCCATATATAGTCACAGTGAACATTAGGGTATAATTTTTAAGTTTATGTTTTGGAAAGTTATTGTTGGTGGTTAACAGGAAGAGGGGGGATTAAGGAAGAATTTGGATGTCTAGGGAGTTTGGAAAACAAACTCCTCTTGAAAAAAATTTCCTACAGCTAAGAAATCAGTCAAAATTAATCTTTCAACTTCAGAGTTAATATTCAAAGTAAAAAAATAACTTTTTTAAAAAATAACTTTTTATTGTGGTAAGACATACATAAAATTGACAATTTTAAGTGTAGAATTCAGTGGCTTTAAGTACATTTCATGGTGTTGTACAACTTTCACCATCTTCCGCCTCCAGAACTTTTTCCTCACCTCGAAAAGAAACTCGGAGCTCATGAACAAAAATTCCCCGCTTCCCATCACCTCAGCCCTTTGAGTTTTTATTATATTCTGTGTCAATGGATTGCCTATTCCAGGTCCTCCTGTAAGTGGAATCCTATGATGTTATTTAAAAACTGCTTTTACATCATCTAAATATTTGAAAATCTCATTATCAACTTCAAGATTGATAAATTACAGGACAGAAATATCTTGACTCTGGTCCTGTTTTTCATATTCTCTTATCTCCTTGGATTTAAGAATACGGAAGGTAGGCTCATTGGCAAAGATTCAGCAAAGGGAGCTAGAAAGAAATCCTTCTGTACAAGTGGGGGCGTGGCCTTAGTGCTGGCTGCTCAGGGCAGCAGTACTCACATTCAGCAGTTGATTACACGTGGATGCGAGTCAGCTAAACAGCCACCTTTCTCCCTCCTCCCATCCACTGTCCCTCCCTCTTGTCTTTTCCTTCCCTTATTTAGTTACCAGTGAGAATCATCAGATGAACAGATTAAAGTGGCAAAATAAATTGAAGTCATTAGGTGGTGCTGAATAAAGAAAACAGCAAAAGTGGATGTCAACATGGCAGGGGGTCATCAATATTTCTACTTATTATGACTAATCTTTTTTTTGTTTTAATTTTCCTTTTTTTTTTTTTTTTTGGTGGGGGGAGATAATTAGGTTTATTTGTTTATTTTTATTGGAGGTACTGGGGATTGAACCCAGGACCTCACACTTGCTATGCATGTGCTCTACTGCTTGAGCTACACCCTCCCCCATTAGGACTGTTCTTTATACCAGTTCACTCAAACCAACATAATAGGTGTTGAATGAACCATCAAAATCACTCAGTGTACTCGGAGCAGGTCACAAATCATAAGAACTTAACATGGAACTAGCCGTCAGCTCCCACCATAACGTGCCATCTTGTTTTAACTCTTCTAAGTCAAGGAGTCTCCATTTTCAGCGAAGCCTTCGCCTTATCCGTTCTCCCTGTTGAGGAAATGTTCTCTTTGTTAATGTCATCCCATTACTCCTCATCACCTCTCCTTGTACCGGGTTGAATAATTCCTTTGCCTCCTTAGAAGTTAAACACTTCAAATATTTATAGGCTGTAACTTGAAAAGTTTGGGGCTAATGGATCATGTTTCTACCTGAGGGACTCCTTCATTTTCCAAAATTACTGTAGGCGCATAATCTTTAATCCTCCATTATTTCTGATTTCTCCAGCTTAAGCATCCGTGGGTGGCAGCGAATTTAACTGACAACTCCAAGCTGCCTTTTTAAGATAAAGACTTTTCTTCTCTACATTTTTAATATGTGAGCTTTCAAGAGACAAAATCAGCTCTGTACTTTCTGGCATAGGAAATCTGATTTGGCCAAACAAAACATTAAGACTGAAGTGATGCAGCTGGTGTTGAACTCGAATACAGGTAACTCCTATCACAAAGAACTGTTGCTAAAGCTTTACATCCTTCAGTGAATAAATGAGCAGCTGTGAATCATCAGATGAGAGGGGTTTGCAAAATATAAAATGTTATAAAAATAAAATTTTTCCTAGCACCGATATGAATTGTGCCAGGCAGTTTGGATATTTGAAGTTTTATTTATTTTGTACTAAAACTTAAAAAGAGTAAGTGTTGGATGGTCATAAAATTTACTGCACAGAATTTATCCTTTTATTTGTAACATAGGACCATCACCATGAACATTATTACTGTAATCGGAGGAGCTCGCATGTACAGAAGGTTTACTCCATGTCAGTACAGAGAATTAAGTATTTCATAGAGATTAGCTCAATCCTGACGGTATCTCTGTGAAGAAGCACTCATTTCCCGAATGTCCAAGTGAGATCACTCTACTGATGTGAACCTGAACCCCAGATCAGTTCAATAGCAACGTTTGGGTTCTTATCAGTACCTTCCTTTTCTGTGACATTATGACGCCCGTCAGTTACTGAAATTCATCTACGTCTTCGCCTTTAACCAGGTGGGTGCAGCTTCCAGGTTTTGTTTTCACACGAGCTTTGGGGAGTCTTGCCTCTTCTTCCACTGCCACACTAGGAGATGAGGCATCTTCCTCCCATCTCTGTGACCGTTTTCTCCTTCTCCTTCTAATCAGACGCTGCAGGTCTCCTAAGGACTTAGAATCCAGATGAACATATGAAAATTGTGCAGCAAATAAAACGTTATATGCACCGAGTGAGGGACTTGGGAAGGCTGTCCTGGGTGAAATGGGCTGTTGCCTAAAGTTCTTGTTTTAAGTAGAAGCAGCTATCAAGTGTGCCGTTGGTGGGGGGGGAGATGCATTCAGTGGAAATCGGACTAGAGGTTTTCTGTAGGCCTCTCAATTTAGGTAGCTTATGAGTCCATGAATGAAATTCTTATAAATATACCAGAGTGGATTATCTGTTCATTGATTCACTAATTCTTTTCTTACTGCGGTGTACAGTTAATGGGTGATATTATATAAGTTTGGGATATACAACATAGTGATTCACACTTTTTAAAGGTTCTATTCCATTTACAGCTATTATAAAATATTGACTAATTCTTTGTGTTGTACAACATACCCTCGTGGCTTATTTACTTTATATAGTAGTTTGCACCCCTTAATCTCCTACCCCATCTTGCCCCTCCCCCTTCCCTCTCCCCACTGGTAACCACGTTTGTTCTCTATATCTGTGAATGTTTCTTTTTTGTTATTTTCACTAGTCTGTTTTTTCCCAACCTTTTCAACTCTTTTTTTTTTTTTTTTTTTTTTTGGTGGGGGAGAATTAGATTTACTTATTTGTTTGTTTTTGAAGGAGGTACTGGGGACTGAACCCAGGACCTTGTGCATGCTAAGCAGGTGCTCTACCACTTGAGCTATAGCCTCCCCCTTTAGTCTGTTTTATTTTTTAGACTCCACATGTAAGTGCTATCGTACAGTGTTGGTCTTTCTCTGCCTATTAATTCTTCATTTCAACACTTTATTGAAAACTTGCTCTGGGCTAGACACTGCTCCTGCAGTCAAACACACAGTGGTGAACAGGACCAAAGCAGTGACCTCGAAGGGGACATTCTAAAGGGAACATGAGGACTCAGACCACAATCGCACGAATAAACAAGGTCATTGCTGAAGAAAAATGCAAACTGAGAACGTGATGCCGGATCATGGGCCGCGGAAGCCTCTCTGAGCCAGCGACGTTGAAACTGAAAAGAAGACAGTGACATTGCAACTGACTTGAATGACAAGAAGGATTAAAGAGCTGAGGGAAGAGCTATTCAGGCGCTGAAAACAGAAAGTGAAAAGGTCCCAAGGAAGGAACAGGCTGGGCTTCTTTATGAGATAGAAGGTCAGTGCGGCTGGAACTTGGAGGCGAAGGAGGAGACAGACTAGATCACAGATGGACTTGACAGACTTAGAGTCCGGCTTCCATACAGTAGGCAGACACTGGAGGGTGTTCACCTGGGAAGAAGCATGTCATGATTTACATCATTAAAAGACAAGCTTGGCTGCCATATGGAGAATGGGCTTTGCTCCCTTGTACAGCTTTCTAGGACCTACCAACAGCTTCGCTAAACTAAGCCTTGATCAGGCCAGTCATTTCATCTGCTTTAAAAAAAAAAAAACCCTCAAAAGAATGAGCACCCCAGGGAGTTGCAACTCCTCTGACTTTCACAGTCTCTGTGTCTAATTGCCCTCACCCCGGCCTTGGTAATATCCTCATTTCTGAACTGCCTGGATAGGGGGCAAAGTGTTAGAATTTTAACAGTGTCATGTTCTTGGGTCCTCAGGCATCTCACTGTGGTGAGTTACTTCCAGAGGGCACAGAGACTTTTCTGTCTCACCCTGAGCCTGATCCAATCCTCCCTGACTTATTTATATTATATACATCGCATATTGTATAACATAACATAGTAATATATTCTTCTTCTCTAATGCTAGAAATGTCACCTTTGAACTAATAGGAAGAGCAGTGCGGAGCTCTGGATGCTACCAGGGCTGGGGCAAGACCAGATGGAGGGCACAGGGCTCCAAAAGTGGAAGTCTCTGGGTTGACAGGTTGTTTGCCCCTGCCACTCCCTTTTGCTTTATTCTGGCCTTTTCTTCTGTCTGAATGGTAGTTCTTTTTTTTATTCTTTACCTTCCCTGTTGAGGGAGCAGCAGAGTCTTTTGTTTTTGGAGAGGATTAAAGGAAAGCTTGCTAAAGCTTATGTCTGAAACCAACGCAGAGGAATGAGGTTGAATTTCCAGAGAGCCACTCGGAACATCTCAATTAGTAGCCATGCAGCAAGGAGCCATGTATCTCGTGGGGTGAGGAGCACCAGGAAAAGACTAGTTCCTTCTTAAGACTGAAATCTGATAGAGTGGAAAGAGCCCTCAGTGAGACGTCTGGAGACCGGCTCTCATTTACCCTTGAGGGGCTTTGCAAGAGACTATTTCAGAGCAGTTACAATAAGGCATCAAAGAGTCAATGACTAGGGAATTAACCCTCAAAAGAATCCTCAATTAACCAAATAAATCTCCAGTAGGCAGTGGGAAGGCAAATCTCTACCTTCTAACCAGCAGCCAATTCTGGCTACGTGAATTAAACTTCAATTTTGACTCTGTGTGTGTGTGTGGGGGGGGGGGCATGCACACAGTTTTAGTCATATGTGTGTATATTCACAAGTAAACTTTATGCATGTGGTACATATATATACACACATTCACAAATGCATATATCTTCACACACAAGCAAACCTATATGCATGTATACATACGTACACACACGTGTGTGTGTGTGAGTACACAAGTAAACCTTACGTTCTGCATGTGTATATATGAGTTTAAATTTCTCTTTTGTAGGGCTACTCCAGTCATGAGAGAGTAACTAGTACTAGACTCATCTGCCCACCAAACAACTATAAAACTTGGATAAATTATATCAAATAATTATTTGCAGATACTGGAAAGTGACCGGATGAGATGCTGTATTCCTTAAGGGAATGAAGGCATGGGAGATGATATCCGTATTTACTCAGAATTTCTGCACAAGGATGTTTTCTGGGCTCTAAAGCAGGAAAGAGGAGTCCAAGCAATGAAAAGTGACCTTAATGGCCAGAGGAAGCAGAATTGGGAGTCCTAACTAGGACAGAAAATGGCAAACTATAGAGAAAACATTTCAAACATTTGTGTGGAAATGTCCCTCAGGCCCTAGGCCAACTCTTGGTCTTTGGAAGTGCAGCACAAGGCTATGGGACACCTAGTAAACAGCAGATGCTGAGGGGCTGAGAGCTGATCAGAGCTTACAGGGACCCCACAGGGGACAGCTGGAGTGGAGACACTTTGGGCAGCATCTTGGACAATTAGAGATCTTAAAATGGCCATCCTGTAGAAGTAAGGACATACCCTGAGAAGAGGAGGGAAAAACCTGACACTGATCTGCTTTAATAAAGTTTAACAGGCCTGAAAAGAATCAAGGGGGTTCACCAGGAACTTAACTGCCTACCAGAATAACTCACTCCCTTTAGAAGAAGATAACATAATCCAAAACCCCTGTAAAACATTATTTTAAATGCCTGGCATACCATCAAATTTACTAAACATAAAATGAGACAGAAAAAAGTCACTGAGAATAGAGAGATGGCAGAATTAACAGAAGAAACTCCAGAGATAATCCAGATGGAATAAACAGACAAGAGCTTCAAAAAATGATGTCAAAGGAAATAGAGAGGGGGAAATGAGTGAAATGCATGAAAGATAAAATATTTCAACAGAGAATTAGAATCTATTAAAATTCATTAACATTCTAGATGTACAAAATACAATATCTGAAATTGAATAGGTTTAACAGCAGACCAGACAGAGCAGAAAATTGGATTATTGAACCTTAAGAGAGTTTATTAGAAAATACCAAAAACGAAGCATGAGAAGAAAAAAACAATAAAAGGAATAGACCAGAAAGAAATGTGTGAGACGAATTAAGTTATCTAGCATATATGTGATTGAAATCCTAAAAGAAGAGAAAGAAGGAACAGGAGAGGAATCATATTTGGGGGGGAAATGGCCAAGAACTCTTTAACCCCGATGAAAGACATCTACCCACAGATTAAAGTTCAGTGACGCACAAGTGAAAAAATACTAAAATGTCACTCTGAGCATCATATAGTCAAACTTCTGGAAACAAAACTAAAGAGAAAGTTTCCATGAAGAAAAAATACTGGTATGGAGGAGGAAGTTTAATTTCTTTAAATAGCCTTCATAAACTGCCTTGCTAAGACTCTATGGCAAATCCTTTGACAACCTTTAAATGCTTGTTATGATACAATGGGAGAGCATATTATTTGCCCCTTTGGAAGTTACTCAAGAGTTGTCCAATTTTGCTTCCTGCATAACGTCTTGTCTAACCATTGCAACTCCCCTCAGTACTGGAGGAGAGCCAGGTTTCTCTTTTTCTCCTGTTTTCTCAATGTTTTATGTCTGCATAGATCATGCCTCTCCGTCTCAATGCCCAGTTCTTTAAGGATGCACGAACATTTCACACAGCTCCTTCAAAGTTGTTGCAATGCTAGACTAAATTAAACTCTCTGTGAAATTTTGTTACATTGAATTAATGAAAGCATAGAATTTCTCATTAAAAAAAGTGTAAAGTTTGTAAATATTTTTCCACTATATCATCCATGCATTTTCAATCAATATTTATAACACCCCTTCTATGTGTAAAGCACTTGTATCTAGAAAAAATTGCCCTTGTTTCATAATTTTTCAAAATGTACATAAAATTGACCAAATAAATAACCAAATCCAGTATCCTGTTAAACGTTATTATCCATTTACAATATCTATTACCCTTTTAAAGTTTCAGTGCCTGAGTCTTCTGTAATCAATTGCAAGTACATGAATACACAATAACTTTTTTATTAAATCTGAGTTTAAATATTTGTTGTAGAGCCTTAATTTAAAATCTGACCCTCTTTTGAATGGAATGCCTTTATGAAATTTAATAAAACATGAAGGTCATAAAATGTATTCAACTATTATTGTACTTTCCATTTTTAATTCTGAACAGGCAAGATTCAGAGAGAAGCTTGTTTTCTTATTGGCAAGGCAAGCAAGTTGGAAGAGAGGATGGTTTCTGTTCTTCAGGGGCTTCATCCTCCAGAAGATTCTTACCAACTCGTGTGGGAAAGAGAGCTCAAAAAAAAAAGAGAGACAGACAGACAAGGGATGCACCAGATGACACCTTGACTCCCCAGGACCTTCAAGCCTGAAGATTCCATAACACATTTTCTTGCCATGCAAATGCACCTAGAGAAACGTTAACAGTGAGACCTCAGCTGTCTGTGTTTAAAAGACCATCAACAACCATATGAAAAGTCTGTAAGATGCAAAAAGTCCAACCAGAGTGAGATGACCTCCTCTGAGCACAACTGACCTGTTTCTGAGGCACCAGATTTTCTTGGGGGGGATGAGGGGCAGAGGGTTGAGGAGAAAAAAAATCATTGTTGGTTTTAGCCTTTAAACTATGTCTATTCATCCCAAATGTCCTCTCTGGCTGATTGTTCGTGGTACAAGGGCACTTGATAGACAGTTAAGAAATACTAAGTGAAGAAGCAGATATGCAGCTCTGTTCTGCCACATTCTTCTCATGAATATGATTTGAATCTGAAATGCTCCTGACAACAATTTTGGTCCCTTGGAAAACAGTGAAGGTTTTTTTTTTTTTTTCCTCCAACATCTTGTAAAGAAGTTCACTGAATAGCTCGGTTCTCAAACTTTGGTTATGACCCAACTTAAAGTTGCTGATGCTCTACAAAAAGGGCTTGGAAGCAGCCCCAGAAAAAGAAGCACTCCACCCTCCCTGTTCCCAACCTCCAGGCCAACAGCAGAGGGCAAGGAGCACCGAGTCCTCACACGGGGGGTGCTGCTCTAAAACGTTCTCTGCTCACGCCTCCCCAGCTGTGGCGAGGGGTGGGGAAGGTCACAGCCCTTCTTGGACTAGGTCATCACCAGCTGCCCACAGCTGGCTGGCAATCCCACCTTCACTTTCGGCCTGAGGTCTTGAAGACAGAAGAGTGGAGAGGGAAGAAAGGAAAAAAAAAAGGATGAATACATGTGTTCATTAATCATTTGTGATGTGACAGCCATTGTTCAGTGGAATGTGAAGATGAGTCAGATGCTTGAACGGATGACTTACTCCCCAGCAGAGAACTGTGCTGGCTAGCTTCCATGTGTCCTCCGGATTTACCAACCACCTACTTCAGTGTCCCAGAAGGATGAGCACTGTGGACTGTTTGAACAAGTTCCCTTGCCCTCTGCCCTCTTATTGGTTCAGTTAATGAGGATGCTTGCAAAAGAGGCAGTGGATGGAAAGTGGAGACCAGCTGGGGGAAATTTCTTCCCCGGCTCGCTCCACATTTGGGCACCTAGGCTGGCTGCCTCCCTCAGCTTAGGACCACAGCTCAACAGTTCTCCCTCCCTGTGTTCTCTCCTTTACGCTGAGAGGTGTTACCATCACTCTGGCACCAGATCCAGCATCCAACACACAGTACCATCCAGTGATTTTATTCAGGGATTGGACTTACTCATATTCAAGGATATATGTTTAGCCAAACTAGAGGTGGGGGAGGGGAGGAGGGAGAGAGAGAGAGAGAGTGCACGCACACAACATTAAGCTACATAATTTGGTGATTCTGTAGCCCATTTCCCTTAATTAGTGTCTGTCTCAAGCTGGTCTCAGTTCTCATGTGACCCTTATTCTTTGAGCATCTTCCCATGTTGCCTGGAATTTCGCTCCTTGGAGATTTGTATCCTGTATTCTACGAGGCCAAGCACTTCTGTGTTCAGCCAAGGGACAGCTCGCTGGTGGAAAAACTGGCTGAACTAGACTTATTGAGAAGCTGTAAGCTGGTCCTCAGTGTTGTGTTTCTTAAGGGATTTCAAGATAAGTTTGATTTTGAGCCCTATTTTCTGGTTTTAGAAAACACTCCTCAGAGAAGATTGGAGAGCTACCTCCAGTGTAGGTGTTTGACCACAGGGAGCAGTGGCTCTGCCATGCGTGCATGTTGGACTCCATCACCAGGCTCCTGTCCCCTCTTTGTCCTTGTAGATCCAATCACTAGCAGGGGTCCTTGCACGAAATAGATGCTCAATGCGTATTTACTGAACAAATGAGTAAAATATAAGAGTGGAACCAGACCACAAAATGCTCTACAAAGTCATCAGTTCCTAGGAAATGTTTGTTTTTCTCTCTTTTTCCCCCGAGATGGAAAGCTGGGCTGCACAGTGGGTCCAGGACCACCAGAGGCTTATTTGGATGCTCACTTGAAGCTAAAACACGGGCCACTCCGTTGACTGGAGCTCACAGATGTGAGCTGGAGGTCTGAAGCTTCACCTATGTGAAGGCGCAGTTTCTCTGTGGCTGTTTTACTATAGATACTAAGCAGACTTCATAAAACTAAACGTGTTGGAGTCTCTGAGTCCTTGATTTAATATTTTTATGGGAGACATCATGCCACGGTTGTTTGCTTTCTTGTTGGCTTCATCCAAGAAGCCGGAGGTGGGCATTGCAGTGTTGGCACAACTGCGGTGACGTGCAAGGGAAGTGGTCCAGCCAGCAGGTTGTCTCCCTTCCTGACAGTGACCTCTACTTTATTGAGACGTTTGTGGCTCTAGCTCCATTTGCAGGCACATTTTTCTTGGAATGGAGCCGTCTGAGTACCAATTCCTATCCTGGAGGAAAGCACACGTTTTCTCAGCATCCCTTCTGAGTCTTTCTGGCCCCCTGGTGTCATCTCCTAAGGTGGAAAGCATCACTAAAGAGCCTGCAGTTTGTAAACAATGCTAACAAGAGAACCCTAACAGAAGAGATGTTTGATTCACTCTCTTGATTTATTTACAAGTTCTCCTCCACGCACTTGTGGCTGGCTCACTGACATGTAATGTGTTTGCCAAGGGGATCTGATAAGCCAACAGTGTTAAGTGACCATGATTAAGGCGAATATTCTGCTCTGAAATCAGACAATTATATCGATCAACGTGGTCTCTCAGTGAACTTGAGACTCTGGGACATGAGTCTTTGAGAAAGTTGATCCTTTAACAAGTATTTAATTTATGTGACCTCCATCTATCTTGAAAATCAATTTACTTTATCTTTACAAAATCAAATCTCATTTGCTATTTAGGCCACCTTAACTAGTTAAATTTCTAGCTCTTGTGTGTCCCTCACTGTATCATTCATTCATTCATTTATTCAACCAATATTAATTTAATTCTGTTCTGCAGTACTGCTCAAGGTACCGGGGATAGAGAGTGAATAAAACACACACACACACACACACACACACACACACACACAAGTCCCTGCCCTCATAAAGTTTATATGCTGGGGGAACAGATGACAACTGAACAGCTCAAATTTTTTTAAATTATGTAATATATTAAAAGATGTAAAGAGTTATGGTGAAGAAATAAAGTGGGAAGGGAAATAGGAATGGGCGTGGGCAGAAGTTTCCAGTTAGAAAAACCAGCATGGGTGCAGTTCCCTAATGGTATGTGTCTGGGATTGTCACTGCACCAGGAGGCCAGTGTGGTGGAAGAGGAACGAGGCAGAGAGAACACTGTTGAAGGTGAGGTCAGAGAGATGATGGGGTTGGATGGTGGAGGACCTCATGGGTCTCTCTAAGGTCTCTTTGGCTTTTACTCGAGTAAAATGAGAAGGCACCATAGGGCTCTGAACAAATGAGTGACACAATTTTACGTTTTCACAGAATCATTCTGGTTAGAATGAAGGGTCCAAGGTTAGAGGTAGGGGAATTTAGGAGAGCCCTACTGTGATCTGGGCAGGAGATGAAGAGGTGATAGTGGTTTAGATCAGGAGATAGCAGGTCCTGAGAAGTGGTCACTTGAGCCAGCAGGATTTGCTGATGGATATAGGACGTGGGGTGAAGGAAAACGTGGAATCAAGTTGACACTGATGTGTGGGGCCTGAGCAATCACCAGTGTGATGTTATGACTAATGGAGATGGAAACAACTGCAGAGGAGTTAGTTTGGGGAGAAAGGTCAGGAGCTCAGTTGTTGAGTTGTCGATATATCAGGATCTTCCCAGAAGGTCACATCCAAGGATCCCAACCCTGAGTAGGCAGTCATTCTACCCATTAACCAGTATTTTTGAACACCTACAATGTGACAGGCAGCATTCGAGGCTCTGGGGCTCAGCTGTGACTAAGACAGACAAACCCTCTTTACTTAAGGGCTTACATTTTTGTGGGTGGATACAGAGGTAAATGATGGATAGAAGGATGATGGATGGACAAATGGCTGGATGGGTGGATGGATGTATAGATGCAGTCAGGTTGATAAACATATGTGAAAGAAATTCAGCAGGTGATGTTCCTATGAAAAGAAAGGAAAGAAAGAAAAAGAAAGAAAGAAAGAAAGAAAGAGAGAAAGAGAGAAAGAGAGAAAGAGAGAAAGAAAGAGAGAAAGAGAGAAAGAGAGAAAGAGAGAGAAAGAGAGAAAGAGAGAAAGAAAGAGAGAAAGAGAGAAAGAGAGAAAGAGAGAAAGAAAGAAAGAAAGAAAGAGAGAGAGAAAGAAAGAAAGAAAGAAAGAAAGAAAGAAAGAAAGAAAGAAAGAAAGAAAGAAAGAAAGAAAGAAAGAAAGAAAGGGAGGGAGGAAGGGAGGGAGGAAGGGAGGGAGGAAGGGAGGGAGGAAGGAGGGAGGGAGGGAGGGAGGGAAGGCAGGAAGGCAGGAAGGAAAGAAGGAAAGAAAGAAAGAAGGAAAGAAAGAAAGAAAGAGGGAGGGAGGAAGGAAGGGAGGGAGGGAGGAAAGGCAGTAAGGCAGTGTTCCACTGAAGAACTGTAGACGCTTTCTCAGCCACAGTTGCCAGGAAAGGCCTCTCTGAGAAGATAACCCATGAACTGAATGCTGAATGATAAAATAGAACCAGCCACAGCTAGAATTTGGAGAAAATATTCCAAGCAGAAAAGACATGAAATCAAGATCTTGAGCAGATGGTGACCTCAGGCAGGGGTTTGGTGGACAGAAGGAAAGCCAGTGAGGCTGGGGGACTATGAATACGGGACAGTGTGGTAGCGAGTTGGGAGGAGACAAGGTGGGAAACTGCATGCAAGTGCCAGACCAGATAGGACCTTGGGAGCTGCAGAAGTTTAGATTTTATTCCAAATTTCAATCAAACATAGGAAGATTTCCAACAAGTTCAAATCTGGTTTATAGTTTTCAAGACTTCTCCAGCAGCTCCGTGAGGAATGACCTTATGGAGGGGACAGGAGAGGAAGTGAGGGGGGTCACCGGGGGGCTGTTAGGGTGGGTTGTAGTGTGAAGACAGCAAAGTGTTGGGATCTGGGCATGTATTCCAGACATTCTCTGTCCAACACCGTAACTACTAGCGTTCCACAAGCAACTATTTACATTTGCACTGAAATTCATCAACATTAAATGAAACTTTAAAATTCAGTTTCTTAACCACACTAGTTACACTCCCAGTGCTAAGTAGTCACACGTAGCTCGTGGCTTCCTTACTGGACAGCACAGCCACAGAACATTCCCATCATCTTAGAAAGTTCTAGTGGACAGCACTGCCAGAAAGTCACAAAGACTCGTTATTGACAAGCTGAAGTGGCTGTAGATGAAGGCAGTACAATGATTTGGTGCCAAATCTGTTCTCAGGTAAGCAGGAATGGACCAAACGCATTAGGCTCAAATGGTCTAGAAACTGAGGCAAAAACGGCCGTTGAGATGTCGCTCCCTGTTTCTGCTGGATTGTTGGATTTTCATAGGCTGACGCATATCGACTTCCACGTTTCGTGTCCCTTCTGCTCCTAGCCTTTCACCTCGACAGCTTGCTAAGGAAGACCTAGACGCTATTCCCCCTATGTTAGTCAGTTACCCCATGGTTATACGTATGAAAAGTTCATCTGAACTAGACTAAATTTTAGAGAGTTATAAAGATAAAGGTGTAACTCAGACCCATGGCTACGATCATAGCAGGGTGTTGTGAGGCAGGTAGAGTTCCTCGTCTTGCTTCATTTTTCTGTCATAGGTGAGCGCCTCTGTCCCCATATCCATCGTGTTAACCAGAGCAGCCCCCAAAGTGGCCACAACCCTGAGCTGACACATCCTTCTAGTTAAAGCACTGAACACTGATTAACTTGATCTACTCACTGTATGAGCTCAGTTTTCGAATTCTGAGGCAGGACAGGGATTGGCACAGCTTGATCTGGTGTAACCGGCCATGGCCAGGCCCTGGGTACTTGGGACTGAGTCTCACTTGGGAGGTTTCCTAGGAGATGGTGATGAATGGAGACCGAATGACAGGTGGCGAAAGGGCTGGCATTTCTGCTATAGTCTCCTGTTTCTACTCCGTACTCACAGAATCCAATGAAGATTATACCAAAACTATAACCAGCCAGCCAGGTATCCTTTAATTACGCATTTACTTAGCAATAAACTTGGCCTTCTAGAAGAAATGATTCCTATGCCCCAGGTGTTCACTGAATGCACAGAAGTCCTTGAGAGAAATCCTTAGCTTGAGAGGCAAAAACCAAAGGGAAGAAATCAGTTAAACAGCCTCTGATGTTTGCTATTACACATGAAGGGAGAGGGCCCAGCAAACCTGCAACCTCACAAAAGCCTTGAGGGAAACAGCTGTTTGCGTATGGCTCATCGATCAGGTCTTCTCTTGTCTCATTGCTGGTTCCATGCGCTGAAGTCAGGTGGCCTCCTGCCATTCCTAGGGCACCTGGAATGACTTCCTGGGGAGGATGCTCATATCTAGAAACTCAAAGTCAGGGACCATGACTTCTGCATCCTTCATTCCCTTAGCATAATTTCTGGCATAGAGTAAATGTTCCATAAATGTTACACAATTGAGTGGATGGATGGATAGATGGATAGTGCGTGGATGGACGATGACCCAGGGCTCAGGTGAAAAGTGTGGCACCCCTGTGAGCTCTGCTTGGTCCATGGAGAGGTCAGGGCCTCTTCTCCATCCACGTGATCATCCTGTTGTATCCGTCTCTTTCAAGAAGAGGCGACATGATTGGGTTTCAAGGACTCTGACAACTGTATTACATGGTACCAGCAAGGACTAACAAAGGGACCACGTCCACCTTGCCTGGAGGGCAGGATAGTTCTTAACCTTCGAAGTAAAGCAAAATACCTTCCTCTAAGGAGGCAAGTGCACCTTTAATTTCAATAGTATGTCTTTCGTAAAAGGTAGAGGGACACAAATTGTTCATAACAAAAGGTAGAGATTCCGGTTTCAATTTCTGCTCACTAATGGCCATTAGGCAGGCTTGTGACCCGTGCTGGGACTGTTGCTGAGCAGTGCCACACCAAAGGCCAGGAAACTACTAGCAAATCGAACAAGAGATGATAGAGACACATTTGCCATTCAGCCAGCGAGTGACTGTGGGTATCCGAGGGCACTTGGGCTAGAGAGCTCACGGATTGGCTGTAACAGGAGCTCCAGGCAACGCACCATCAGCCCTCGTCCAGAGCGAAACCCCCAGGAAACAACTTTAAACTGGCCCAGTGGCGACAAACCCTTGTAGTCAGGAGATTCCCTCCCACCTCACTCTTTCGGGGGCATCAACACGGAGCTTAAAACATGCGGGGCTGCTTCCGCGCAGGGCATCGCACGTACCTCAGGCAGCTAAGCTGCGTGTGTGAAGATAATGTCAGGATGCAGCAGATGCATGGGGAGCGCGCACTTCGGGTCGTTGAGTGCAAACCGTTCTCTCACTCGGCCTGTTTTCTGCACAGCAGGCGTGCCTCTAACGACTGAACTCACTGCACTGCATTCTCCTTCTCCTTGAGTGTCTTGCCTGCCTCTCCTTGGGGAGAAGCTGTGCTTTTCTCATTCTAATGGGGCCTCTAAGAATTGGGAGCAAATGCATCTTGGAGACATCAAGAGGACTGAATGCAGCCACCTACGGGGGGAAGAGACACAGAAATACACTGTGATATTAATGCAGTTAGGTTCAGTTCCATGGCATTTATGCAGGGCCTCGGCTTGCTACAAGGCAGCGTGGGGGACTGAAATTCTTTGAGAGCTTACGACGTCCTAGGAGTCAGGGAAGGGGGCATGACATGAGCCAGTCACTGCATCCTCCCCACTCAGCGAGGACACGCTATGGTCTGCGTTTTAGGCACAGGACCTGGCGAGCTAAAGCAGCTTGCCCAAGTCGCAGCTAGAGGTGGCTTTGAAGCCAGGACCTCTGTCTACCCCATAGCCTGAACTCACTCTACTTTTTCAGTCTGTCTTCTGGTGCTGAAAACACACCAGGGAAAAAGCAAGTCAAATGAGCAGGGGAGTGGGTGAGCACAATTTAGTTTAATTGAAATAAAGCAATTGAGCCTCCCAGCAGGAGCCAAAAAAGGCAAGAAGGCAGGACAGGAGGGGCCTAGATTCGAGGCCCAGTTCTGCCAATTTCTTGCCCTCTTACAAAGAGTTGGCACCGAGCGCTGGGTGAGCTGTCCCTGCCTTCACGTGGTCCCCACCTTGCTAAGACAGCTCCCCGCACTAAAGCTTCCACAGATTGTCTGCCCATCTCCCTTCAGAAGCTTCACCAATTTTGGCATTTTTCACTTAATTCAGCAAGCATTTACTAAACATGCCTACTATGTGCACAGCATGCATGCTTCTTGCTTTTGGACACTCACAGCTACTCAGGGTCAAGAACTTATTTGCTTGTGTGAAATAAAAGTCAGATTATTCATTGCAGCATTATCTTCATGGCAAAATTGAGAAGCAGCTAAATTAGAGATTGTCAATACATTATAGTAACTCCATACAAATGACTATTCTGCAGCTATTTTAAAAAATGAGGAAAAAAATCTCCAAGTTACATCCTTAAATAAAAAAGCAGGGGACTGAAAATTTAGCATGCTACAATCTGTGTGTATGTGAGGGTGTGTATAGCACTCACACACGTGTGTATGCATGTTTGTGAACTGTGCAAAGATACACGAGATTCTAATACCATTTGATGCCTCCAGGAGGGAGCTGGAGGCTGAGGTGCAGGAGCGGGAGGAAGACTTCTCACTACACAGCAGTGCTTTTTAAACTACCTGTGCGGGGAAGCACCAATGTTTTTACCTCCCGTCCACCACAGACAGGTGGATGGTCCTGCTGTATGTGTCTGCGTGCAGCTGGCGCTGTGGACCAGCTACCATGCAAGCCTGGCGTCATCCACACTCCTTTATTCCCTTTTCCTGGACCAGAGTCCACCAGTTTCATGCTTGTTGTCAAAAGTCACATTACTAGCAAAGTTTCTAATTTTTTAATTCTTACTCTGAGTTCATCTTGTGGACCAGAAATGAACAGTTCATGGACTGGCACTGATACACACCTTTCTGTACTTTTGACTTTGGACATATTCCCTGTTCAAAAAATGTCTTTTTTTTTTTTTTTTCCAAAAATGCCAATGACCTACCCTAGCAGAGCAACCATGAAAGGAGACAGGATAGACTTGATCTTGGATTTCCTTGGGTCCTCTCTCTCCCAGCACCCGCTCCCTGCACGGCTGTGCGGCCACCCAGGCTGCAGTGGGCTTCTTCACTGTCTTCCAATAGGTGAGCTCGCAGCCACTCCACCTTCCACTGCCTGGGAACTGAGGATGCCTGGAAACTCCTCCCACTGCCCGCCCTCCCTCCCTGCCACTTACTGTGACCATCAACTCACTCTTACACAGATGTGCAGTCCGAACATAGATGGAACAGAACTTCCCCATGTAATCAGAGGAACTGAAAAATACTTTTCCAGACTGAAGGAAAAAAAAAAGCATCGGGATTGGATGACAGATATCAGACTTGAGTGTTTTGAGCCGACCACCACTTACTACTGATTGGCCCCCAGGCGAGTGCGTAAGGAGAATGAAACATCCCAGGGGAGGGGAGACAGGGGCTCTGCAAATTGTTCATGGCAGGCTTGGCACGGGCGTTGACAGGGAGGAGACTGAAATGCGGGACTAAGGGGAAAGAGACTGGCCGTTGCAGATTCAAGTAACTCAACAAATTAGTGATTAGATTAGAACTAATTCCCACAGTGTTATCTTGAAGAGCTAAGCAGTCACCGGGTCAAAAGAAGTCGGTCTGAATGTTTTAAGCTGTCTAAAGAATGTGTCCATCAGAAGCACGACAAAGTGGAGTTCCAGGGACAGACTTTGGTGGTGACCATCCAAATCATAACCAGGGGAGAGGTGTCTAGACTCAAGAAGATAACCTACCAGGTCCTGGTGGCAGGGGTGTCCCTATTGTAGAGATGGTAGCGTCAGCCTCGACCTACCTCTCACCACCACAGAGCTGGCTCATCCTTTTTTGTTCCTGCGATGTGCAAATCAAGCAATCTGTTAATACAGGTGGCGTCGCCATGTGCCTTTGCCCACAGGGAGAGAATGTGTTGGCTTTTCTGTTGCACGTCTCATTATAAATTACTAAGCTGGATCCATGCTTTGGATTCCAGGCTCTTGTAAACACAGATAACCTGAGCCTACTCTTATGACACAGATTCACTTTAGCTCAAGAATACAAGCATGGGAGGCTGAAGGGTGTGGACTGGTGTGGACTGGGGTTATTCTGACATGGCGAAGCCACAAAGCCTGTGGCAGCCAGACAGTGAAAGGCTGTGGAATCAGCATTACAATGACTCTGTCTCAAATTTCCCAAGTCTTCTTGGTCTTTTGGTCAAAGCAGAAGCTCTGGACATAATCCTCAGGCTCCTGTGCTGGTTCTGATTTGCCATGGCTCAGCACTGGAACGGAGTGTGTCTGACCTGCAATTACACAGTTACAAAAGCGGTATATTTAAGACCATGTTAAAATGCCCAGCGTCAAAACAGCCGAGACACAAAGTCCTAAACCTTGTAAAACCTACTTTAAATTTAAAAAAAAAAATTAAGAGGCGATTCACATATATGTTTCAAATATTAAAAAGTATCTTTAAAATACAGGCAGGAATTTTTGCCCAGTTTCCATTTCTCACAACAAGGAACATTTGTGATTAATTTACTGTTCATGCTTGTAAATATTTTGGCACATGGATGTGAATGATATATATGTGATTTTATTTCCTTTCTTTTCATACAAAGGAGCATTCTTTACTTTTTTTTTCCTTGCATGTCAGGGTAATCTTTTATCAGTGTATCCTGGTGATTTTTTCATATCAACACAAAAAGTGTTTCCTCTTTTAGGAAATCACATCATTCTTGTACTAAACAAGGTATGAACACAAGATTTGGTATCAGAGAGATTCAACTTCATAACTTACTATGTGTTTTGGGTGGGTTTCTTAACTTTTGTAAATTTTTCGTTTCTGAATCTATAAAATGGGGACAAAAATACTCAGTTTACAAAGTTTTTATGAAGTCTAAATATATGTGTGCACCTCACATTTTCTGATTTCAAACTATATCACAAACTATAGTAATCAAAACTGTATGGTATTGGCATAGATAAATGGAATTGAATAAACCAGAAATAAACCCATGTGTATGTGGTCAATTAATTTATGACAAAAGAGTCAAGAATATATCATGGAGAAAGGATAGTCTCTTCAGTAAAATATGTTGGGAAAACTAGACCCCTGCATGAAAAGCATGAAACTGAACCCATATCATACACCACACACAGAAATCAATCCAAAGTGGATTACAGACCTAAAACCAGAAGAACACATACAGAGTTAGCACCTTCACATTTGTCTTGGCAATGATTTGGGGGACTTGACATCAAAACAAAAGGCAACAAAAACAAAAATAAACAAGAAAGACTATGTTGAACTGAAAAGCTTCTGCATAGCAAAGGAAACTATTAACAAAATAAAAAGGCAACCTAATGAAATGGGAGAAAATACTTGCAAACTGTATGTTTGATAAGGGGTTAATATCCAAAATACATAAAGAACACATACAACTTAATAGCAAAAAACAAACAAAAAAGATCTGACTGAACAATGGGCAGAGGACCTGAACAGACTTTTTTCTAAAGAAGACATACAAATAAGATCCATGAAACCGTGCTCAGCATCACTAATCATCAAGGAAAATGCAAATCAAAACCCGAGTTACAAATCACTTTGTACTTGTTAGAATGGGTATCATCAAAAAGACAAGAAACAAGTGTTGGTGAGGTTAATGCAAAAAGGGAACTCTGGTACACTACTGGTGGGACTGTAAATTGGTGCAGCCACTATGGAAAATAATATGTGCGTTCCTCAAAAAATTTAAAATATAACTACTATATGATCTAGCAATTCTCCTTCTGTGTACACACTCAAGGGAAAGGAAAACAGGAAGTTAAAGAGATATCTGCACTTCCATGTTCACTGAAGCATTATTCACAATAGCCAAGATATGCAACAACCAAGTGTTCACCAATGGATGAATACATAAAGAAAATGTGCTGCACACACAGGATATACACACACAATAGGATATTATTCAGGCATAGGAAAGAAGAAGTCCTGCCATTTATGACAATATGGATGTACCTTGAGGGCATTATGCTAAATGGAATAAGCCAGATAGAGAAAGACAAATACTGCATGTTACCACTAATATGTGGGGGGAGGGGGTGGCAAGTCCATAGAAATGTAATAGAGAAGAATAAATCTGACTCCATATTAGGTCTGTTCCTTTATTCTAACCCTGGGCTCTGTCTCCTGTGCTTAGTCGTGCTGGTTCTGCACCGTTTGTAAAAGAATGTTGTCTATAGCCTGAAATATACAGAAGAGCCTCTCAAGGCTCTGACCTTTAAGGGTAGAATACTTTTCTATTCACACAGAGATAAAAAGTTGTAGAACAGAAAATGACATTGATCTTGTTGGAGGTTTACAGGAACATCGTGGCCTGACCCACGTGGACGGCTGCGAGAGCAAAGGATTCTGACACCAAGAAATTTACAACAACCAACCACACCTCCTCCCATTTTAGTATTAAAGGAGCCTGAATTCTGAGTTGGGGATGTTGGTTCTCCAGGACATTAGTCTCCTTCTTCTCAGTCTGCTGGCTTTCTAAAGAAAGTCATTATTCCTTGCTCCATCACCACATCTCCCGATTTACTGGCCTGTCATATGGCGAGCAGAACGAGTCTGGACCTGGCAACAGAAATAGAGAATAGAAAAGTGGTTGCAGAGAGCTGGGGAGTGGAGGAAATAGGGAGAAGGTGGCAAAGAGTACAAACTTTCAAAGACAAGTAAGTAAGAAAAGGGAGCCCTTAGCACAACTTTAGATACATGATCATTGAGAGGGAGGAGAGAAAGAAAGCAAGGAAGTGGAAGAAGTCGAGAAAGAAGGAAAAAAAGTTCCTTATTAGCGTAATTTCCAGGTTCCTGCAATATAGCCAACTGAGCACTGGACAGATCAGTTGTCTCCCATGGATTCTGGTTTCCTCATTTCTAAGTGAGACAAGAATTAGATTGGATGGTTTACAAAGATTTGTTTGTACGATTAAGTTAAAATTTAGTGCTCTGAAAGAATTCATTAAACTTTCTGGTTTTTAAAATATTTATTTAACATGTGTTCTTTGTGTGCTTGCTTTGTACAAAGGGATAAGGAAATAAACATGAATGAGGCATATTTCCCATCCTTAGAACAATCTACATGTTAGATGTAAGGCAGGGAAAATACAGAGCAGAGGGTATAGGAGAGGAGAGAGGATACAAACTTGCATTCTCAGGTCTTTCTTTAGAGGAAAAGCACAGAAAGGTCCACTAGGAACAGTGGGGTCGGCCATGTCCCAATGGCACAGTCAACTCCTGTGAATCCCCATGGATTTGCTGGCAGTAGAGATGGTTGGGTGAATGAGTTTGTTCTTAACTTTAATCTCAGTGATATTTTGGGTGGGAGGGATCACCCTACTGGATCTAAGGCACTACAAGGAGTAACCTGGGTGCTGAGACAATCTGGCTCAGTCCATGTTTGAACTCTCAGTTCAGTGCAATCCCTGGTGACCTACACATATTAAGCATATGCACATACTAGCTACGTAAGCTTGGGTACAGTCACTTACCTTCTCAATGTCTCAGTTTCCTCATCTGTAAAATGGGAACAGTTACAGAAGTTTACCTCCTAGGATAAGTTGATAAGATGAAACTAGTTAATATGTGGAAAGTGCTTAGAATAGTACCTGGCATCTAATGAGTCTTGTAAAAATATTTGCTATCACTGTCATTGTTATTTAGAGCCATGAAATGTGCTAATTGCTGGGGGGGTATAAAAAGTAAAGAGATAATGTCCTTGCTCTCAAAGAGAAGACTGCATCCTTCTAGATGGCTGAAGCTACTGCCATTTACACTTCTTCCTCATCTAGGGCTGGGATTCACTCACATTCTCTAAGATCCAGGACTCTTGTTATTCCAGGCAGTAACTGCCCCCAGGTGGTTTGGCTCCTTATATCCTGAGTTTAGACCAACTTAAATTTTTTATGTTGTGTTTCAATCAGCCATTGTACACAAGAGGTAAAGAAAGCTGATCTGCACTTTCTAAATAGACTGAGGAACCACTAGACAAAATGATTAGATGTTCCTTGATCCAATGCCAAAGTGCTATTCTTGCATCTTTACTTGGGAATCCAGGAAGATAAAACACTCAGTAATTCAGTACATTCTTTCCTGGATGACACAGTCCATCCAAGTTGGGTACTGATCCCTTTCTGCTGTTTTGGGTCATTTGTAAATACCACTCCACAAGACTGAATAGGGTGGTGGTCCTTCTTCTTGGGCAAACTTTTTATTTTTTAGGATTTTAGATTTTACAGCAATTTTAGATTCACAGCAAAATTAAGAGAAAGGTACAAAGATTTCTCAGATGCCCTGTCACACGCATAGCCTCTCCCACCATTGACACCCCTCACTAGAGCAATACATTGTTGCAACTGGTGAATCTGCATAGACACATCGGAATCACACAAAGTCCATAGTTTTATCTTAGGGTTCGCTCTCAGTGTTGAGTACTCTATGAGTTTGGACTAATGTGTTATATGTATCCATCATTATAGTATCACATAGAATATTCTCACTGCCCTAAAAATTCCTGTGTTCTCTTGGGCAAATGCTTGAGGGAGGCTTTCTTGCTGATAAAATAGGATCACTTATGACCAACTCCAAGACAAGTCACCAGTATCTCAACTCACAAAGATTTCTTTTCTTTCTATCCTCAGACATCTTTTCCTTATAGGAAACAACAACAACAACAACAACATACAGAGAATAATTCCAAATGTTATCCATTTCCTGACCTTCTCTAACTTCTGCTCTTCCCCCAAACCATGGGAAACAGAAAAATGATCAGGAGTCAATTAGAGCAAAACCAGCTGAAATTGGATGATTTTGCAGTTGGGTATATGGGACCAATTGCTGTGATAAATGCTCTTTTAAGTAGGCAGTTCTGCAAAGGATATAGGCTGTTTATGTATGATTAATTAAGAAATAATTATCTTTGACTGGGGGAATATGAGACAATAAATGGACCATAAAATCTAAATAAACAGTCAGGTTGCTGCCTTTAGTTTCTATTGGTGCCAGGAATATTTATGACTTGTATAAAAAGACATGATAAAGTCTCCTCCTATTCACCCACCATTTCCAAAATCCAAAAGCATTGTGACACTTTTCTTTGTTTTTTGTTTTTTTTTTTTCCGTGTGGTCTCTGCCTGTGGGTATGTCACACCAAAAGGGTGTTTTATTGCACAATTATAATGCCTTCATTTTCCATTTGTTGAGTGCCACTGTCTTAGAGGTCGTCATCAGTGACCACCTCCATCTTATCTTTGTCTCTTACCTGGCCTACAGAAATGGTCCAGCAAAGTTCCCCCACTGCCCCACTCTCCCCATTGCAATCCATCTTGCACGTCGCTGCCAGTTACATCTGCATTGAGCATGGTGCCGTCAGGCTCAAAATGAAGCTAACAGATGCCCCAAAAGGTTCAATGTCTTTTTTCCCTTTTTCTTTTTCTTTTTGTCTAGTGAATAAAATCCAGACTGTTTAGTCTGGCCTTCAATTCTCTATCTTTTGTGAATTTGAGCATTTAACAATCATTGACTCCTCACATGCGAGAGGCACTGTATTAAGAATAAAAATACAGGTAATGTGTGTTCTATGAACCTTATAGTTCTAACACAAGGGGGAAGAGATATAAGTAAATAAGTGCAGTAAAGTTGTTTTCAATCAAAAATTATGTACAGGACATGGTGGATGCACACACACAAAAAGAGCATGTAATTGTACTTTCTTGGTGGGGGGGGGGGGGAGCCAAGAAAGCTTTCTACCAGGAGGTTTGAAAGTTTCAGTGAAAAAGTTAAGCTGAATCGTATCGAAAGGTAAGAGTTCCTCCAGAATACAAGTTAGGAAAAAAGACCCCACGTGCAGCACAAAATGCAAAAAAAGCAAGTTTGGGAGTTGCTAGACGCTTGATACGTGGAGTGGATGGGATAAGACAAGAAAATAAGTTGGAGACAAAAGCAGATCACAAAGGAGACTGTTTAAAGAGGTAAGAATTATTCTAGGGTGGCAAAGGCGTTCCAGTGACAGGTGTTAAGCCAGGAAGTAATCTGATGGCGTCATTTTACAAACATATTTTGATTGCATGAGGGGAGGAAGAATTCACAGAGGACAAGGAGAGTTATAGGGAGACTGGTTAGAACAACACTGCAGAAGTCCATACAAAGGATGCTGAGAGTACAAAGAGGAAATTGCAGCAGTAAATTTGAAAGCTTGTTGATTTAGGAACTAGATGGACCTGGAATGCCACTTAGTAACCATGTGACCCATGCCAAGTCATTTACCCTAGCCATGTGTAAGTTTCCTCAACTGTAAAATAGAAATAATACCGTCTTCCTCCCAAGACAATTCCAAAGACAGACTGAAATAAATTTCAAAAAAGGGTTTAATGCCGTGCCTCACAGTCAAAGGAGCTCAGTAGATAGTAGCTACTATAAAGGTACAGTAAAGAGGATGATGTAGATAAAGACGTGACAGATGCTAAAGAAGTAAAATCTACTGTGCAGGATGCGGCCCCTAGTTTTGATGCAGGAAAAACGGATGTGGGGCATGAGAAGAGCCGTGTCTCAGGTCTCCATTGAGCCCCTGGGACCTGCCCCGCCAAGCGTGGGTCCTTGGCTTCGTGCAGGAAAGAATTCAAGAGCGAGCCACAGCTGAGTCAAGGTAGATTTATTTAGAAAGATACATACTACATAGAGTGTAGGCTGTTTCAAAACGTAAGAGAAAGGCCACAAGGCGTGGGGGTTGGGTGCTCAAGTTAAAATTAAAGTGGTTATACACTCCACAGACAGAATGCAGGCTGTCTCCCAAGACGAGGGAGTGAGAAATGAGGCCATGAGGCGAGGTGCTGTGTTGTCAGTTTTTATGGGCTCAGTAGCTTCATATGCTAATAAGTAGACGCACCAGTCTAACTACCCTGGAGAAGGGGCTGAGACTCCCAGGAAGTTGGCCATTTCCCACTTTGACCTTTTGTGGCTAACCTTGGGACTGCCATGGCATCTGTGGGCATGTTATTTACCATGTTAATATGTTACAGTGAGCATGTAATGAAGCTCAAGTTCTACTAGAAGTCAAATCTCCCACCATCTTGAGCCTCAAGGCCAACTGGGGGTTGACTCTTCTGTTATCCTGTTGTTAATTGCTGTGTTATTCCTTGAATGGCTGTGCCCTACCTCCTTCCTGTCTCAATTTCATGTCACGAATGAGAGAAAGGGGAATCAGGGATAACATCTCTTTACAAAAATGCATAGAGAGAGAGACAGAGTGAGATGATAGATAGATAGACAGATAGATAGATAGATAGATACATACATACATACATACATACATACATACATACATAAATACATATATACATACTTGACGGGAAAAAGAGATTCAGGGAAAGGTGACAAACTCAAGTAGAAATATCCAGCAAGTAGTTTGATAAAAGCATCTGGAATTCATTTTAGAAGCTTGGGTTTATAATAAAGATTTTAAAAACTCATGCTGATGGCAACTTGAGGCTTCAGAGCTGGCTGAGGTTGCCTACAGAGAGAATGTAGGGTAAAGAGAGACTATGACATCAGAGAGAACCCTGGGGAACTCCAGCATTTAAAGAATTAGGTAGAAGAGAGAAGCCCATGAGAGGCCAGAGGAATGAGACAAATCTGGAAATAGGAAGGACATTAAAACAGGAGGTGAGAGCGTTTGGGGAAGAAGGGCATCATGGGCAGAAGAACCTAAATAAGCAAGTCTCCCATGAAGACATAAGAATGGTCAACAGGCACATGAAAAAATGACCACTATCACTAATTATCAGAGAAATGTGAAATCAAAACTACAATGAGGTATCACCTCACACCAGTCAGAATGACCATCATTCAAAAGTCCACAAATGACAAATGCTGGAGATGGTGTGGAAAAAAGGGAACCCTCCTCCACTGCTGGTGGGAATGCAGTTTGGTGCAGCCACTGTGGAAAACAGTACGGAGATTCCTCAAAAGACTAGGAATAGACTTACCATATGACCCAGGAATCCCGCTCCTGGGCATATATCCAGAAGGAACCCTACTTCAAAAAGACACCTGCACCCCAATGTTCATAGCAGCACTATTTACAATAGCCAAGACAGGGAAAGAGCCTAAATGTCCATCAACAGATGACTGGATAAAGAAGAAGCAGTATATTTATACAATGGAATACTATTCAGCCATAAACACCGACAACATAATGCCATTTGCAGCAACATGGATGTCCCTGGAGAATGTCATTCTAAGTGAAGTGAGCCAGAAAGAGAAAGAAAAATGCCATATGACATCACTCATATGTGGAATAAAAGAAAGAAAGAAAGAGGGAAAGAAAGAGGGAAAGAAAGAGGGAAAGAAAAAGGGAAAGAAAGAGGGAAAGAAAGAAAAGGACAAACAAACGTAAACACAAAACAAAAACAGACTCATAGACATAGAATACAAACTTGTGGTTGTCAGGTGGAAAGGGATGGGAAGGGACAGACTGGGAGTTTGAGATTTGTAGATACTGACAGGTATATGTAGACTAGATAAACAAAATTATACTGGGAAATGTATACAAGATCTTGTGGTGGCTCACAGTGAAAAAGAATGCGACATTGAATATACATATGTTCAAGTATAACTGAAAAATTGTGCTCCACACTGGAAATTGACACAACATTGTAAACTGAGCATAACTCAATGAAATAAAATTTTAGAACAAAGAAAGATATCATGGGTAACATCAAAAATAAAAATAAACATTGTTTTACATAAGATAATCATGAATTCTTATTCATTTGGGTTAGAAATTTAGGAAGTCATTGATGACATTTGGTGGAGAAATTCCCTTGGCTTGTTGGAGGCCAAAGACTTTGTATGAGGATTGAGAAATAAGAGATGAGGGAATAGGAGAGATGAGAGGAGAAAGTTATCTGGGGGAGAACGTGACCAAAAAAGAGAGAGAGAGAGAGAGAGAAAGGCATGTATAAGAGGGAGCATAGGATTCAGAGGGGTTTTAAAAGATGGAGGCAGGGATTAGAAAATGCTTACCGGCTTTGGGCAATGAGCTATCGGGGAGTTTAAAAATACATTCAAAGGCGGAAACAACTGACGGATGAAGGCAGAAGAAGAAGAATCCAGATCAGACACGAGGCAAGCGATTAGCTCAGAGCAGGTGATGGAACAGCCCAGCTCTTCACATGAAAAATATGCCTATGTGCCTGTCAGCTGTGGCTGGCAGAACGATCTCCCCAAAGACGTCCACGCCCTAATTCCTGGAACATGTTACATGGCAAAAGGGACTTTGCAGATGTAATTAGAGTTACAGACCTTCAGTTAGGGAGACTGTCCTGGATTATCCAAGTGAGCACAGTCTAATCTCATGAGCCCTTAAAAGCAGAGAACTATCTCTGGCTGAATCAAAAAAGACCTGGCAGAAAAAGAAGTTGGAAAAATTTGAAGTGAGAGAGGGGCTCAACTCATTTTTGCTGGAAGGGGCCACATGGAAAGCCTGAGAAGAAATACAGGCAGGCTCTGGGAGCTCAAACCAGTCCCAGGATGACAGCCAGCAAGGGAATAGCAAATTCCATCCCCAAATGGTAAGGAATTGAATTTGGACAAGGTCTCCAAAGGAACACACAGCCTTGCTGACACTAATTTCAGCCTGATAAGACTAAACAAGAGGACCTGAATGAGCCATGGTAGACCCGGACTCTAACATACAGAACTAGCTGTTAAGTGTGTGCTAATTTGTCTTGCAGTAGAAATAGAAAACGAATACACTAGCTGATTGCCTATGGAGAAGAGGGCGGAGGTAGCAATGAATGCCCAAGGCAACCAGCCCCTTGCAATCTGTTTTTCAGTTACTTATTCAGCAAGGCATTTGCGCTGCCCCGGTGGCCTGGACTCTCTCTTGCTGCAGATTTATGACGCAAAGTTACAGGTGATGATTGTCCGAAGCCATGCTAATGCTGGGAGAAGCCAAAGCAGAAGATAAACTTTTCCTCCAGTTTTAATTGTATTGATGCACCTCCCACTACTCCAGTCTCCCCAGAGATTCCTCACTCATTGCTGTTACTAGTTCCTGGAAATCACATTAGCTTTTAACTTCTACAGCTTTTCAAGAGTTGATCAGGGGGAGGCAACCATGCACTGCCCTATTTCTTCATCTTGGCAAGAATGGAATCAGTGGAGCTCTTTTATAGGCCAGCATTTATGAGCTCACTGAGTCAGTCACAAACTTCATTCGACAGATGTTGCACTACTGTTTAACAATGAAGCAAACTAGGTGGTACACGAATGATTGCCCAAGAGCCCACGACCAGTAGGTGATAAAGCCAAGTTGGTCCTGGGTGTTCCTATATGACACCTGTTCTCTTAACCAGGTGCCACACAAGGATTTGCATGTTCAGTCTTCTCACTTAATGAAGAAAGAGAGATGCTGACTCTGGGTGAAGGTGTTTCAAGTTTTGGAGATCCTGGAGGGCTGAAAAAGTATTCACATCCTGTCGACAGCTTCCTAGTCCGCCAACTCCCGGGGCTGACCCAATGAGTAAAGAGAAAACTCTGACGTTTATAATAGGAAAGCCAAGGATGCCTGACTTCTAGATCTTTCTCTAGCCCAGAGTAAAGAGTACGTCATTGTTCCCTGCAATATAGCCCTAGCTGTTAAAGTTAGAGGCACGGCTCTACTTGGGGTGAAGCCCTGGGTGTGAGACTGATGGCCACCACCCACTGGCTGCACAATTGTGAGTAACTCAGCTTCTACACCTTAGTTTCCCCATCAGGAAATTGGGGATGATTATGTTTTTCCAGTGGCAGACATCTGAAAAAGACAGTCCCTAGGACTTAGCGTCCTTCTAGCCCTAAGGTATGGAATTCTCTTTGCCTCACTTGAGTCCCACAGTGCTCTGCTGTAGACAGTGGAATTTGGAATTATGCCACGGAGATCTCCTCAACTAAAACTGAAACTAGACTTTTGAGTAAGTCTGGCTTCTTAAACATTTCCCTTTATCTGACCCAACTTGACAAGCAGCAATGAACTTCCCAGTTACTCCCTTCAAATCACGTCCCATTGCCTATCTGCATGGTCACAGAGGAACTCCATAAAGCTAACATTTGACCCAGGTGTCAAAATACCATTTCAGGAAATAACTCGGAAAGGAATTTTGATCACCAGGACACAGCCCATCTATTCAGCCCAGGGAGCCTCGGTGCGTCCTGCGGCTCCCTTGGCTCTGAAGCAGCAGCCTACAGCCAACGTGGAAGGAGTAATTAATTGTGTAAAATGACAGAGATTTCACTCTGAATTGCAGACTCCTCTTTATTCAAATCCTGTCAGGACTTTTAGAAGAGCCATCTATTCCCATAGTGAAGAATTCTAAGCCGGCCATGAAAATGACCACTGGCCACTTCTTTGGAAGTGAAGGAGGAAGTCCCTGGTGAGACACTGAGCACCGTCTTGTCTTTCTCTCTTCTTTTTTTTTTCCCACGAGGTTCTAAGTCTGAGATAATGTTCTCCTTCTTTTTCTTGGCCTCTCTCCTTCCTTTTCATTTTTTTTTTCTCTAGATTTGGGATCCTCACTCTGCTACATCACATCTACCATTAGATTTATTGAAATCAGATCACTCCCTAAGAGCAGGTTTGGATGGGGGAGACATGGAAGAGGAGGGGGAGACATTAGTTATGCTCCAGGAAGTGCCCTAGAGAAAACAGAAAGGAAGAAGCATGTAAAACGGTAATTGTCATAATGAAGTTAATAGGTAATGCAGTGTTATTATATTTGACGAGAAACTGATTCCTTCTCTTACAAGAATCTAGGAGTCTTTAAAGACCACTAACCAATGTTACCACAGCTGTTACTACCAGTGCAAATGCTACTGCTGCCACTAGCAGTGATAATGAAGTTACTCTAAATCACTATAAACTTTCTATTTGTCAAAGTATCTATTTGTAATTGTACTTGACCCTCACAAGCACATAAGGCAAGTAGCAAAGCCATAGTGTTAGAGTCCTGCATCTGATTGACTCTGGAAGCAGCTGGGCCTCAGAGACAGTTCTGACGCCACCCCAACGCACAGCGGGAAACTCAGGGCTGAAACCAAGCCTCCTGATTCATTGTTTGAGCTCATTGCATTCTAGATCATTTTTAAGCCTTAATTAACGATTGCAGACTTTTTCATAAAAGCAAGATTTTGAGGGACCATCCGGAGAGAGCACAATGGTAAAGAGGTAGAGGAGAGGAGAGCGTGAAAGGGCAACTCTGTAATCAGACTGCAGTTGAGCTGCGCCTCAGAGGCCGCTCCTGCAAGGAGACGGTTGAGAGACTGGGTGTGGAGGAGATCACGGGCCAAGCTTTGCGATCATTTCCCCTGGCTCAGCATTCCTTCTGTGTGCTGTCAGCAAAAAAAAAGGAACAGACAGAGGTGATGTTTTCATTGAAAATCAATTCACCCAATGCACACAAGATCGCCATAACATGGCAACCAAATGGGCCAATTCCCTGCGATTTTCCGCAGAATTACCCTCCATTCGCCTTTACAGTCAGCTAAGCTTCTCTCTTGGAGGAAACAACGTCCAGGGTGGCTAGGTTGTACTCTGATGCCAACTCTAAAATTTCCTGTTGTCCTGACAGCTTGCGAGAGAGCGGGGAAGTGCAGCCTGCACTGGAGGGATGCTCACCAGAGCATCTGACTCCGAAGCCGCGGAAGTCTGGTGCCAGGTAAAGAAAAGGACGCGCGCCAGGCTTGGATCAGGCCAACCACCAGCTTCCCAGGAGAAAGCTAGGCTTTAGGGAGAAAAACCAAACCAAATGGACCAAAAACAACAAAATTCAGTTCTAGGAAAGTAATTATATAATTTTAGGATGGGGCTGACTCACAGCCTAAGTAATAGTTTGAAAACCTGGATGTCTTGCTGGTAAATTAAAATAATAAGTCATGATGTCTGAATAAGGCTTTAGAATGTTCAAAGAACTTGTATCTGCAGGATTTTGTTTGGGTTCCACAATAGTCCAAGGAGCAAGTCATGTCTTTTATGGGCATCTTCTTGGTACATAAACTAAAACATAGAGCCTCTAGATGGTTTATCCAAAGCCACACGTGAATTGGCTGCGGAGTCAGGCCTTGAACCAGACTCCTGACAGCTGTGTGGTGGCCTTTCTGTCCTGCCCAAGCCCTGGCTGTTGCACGGTTCAGTGACTGCTCAAAGGATGCTGAACAAGGCACTGGCCGGAAGTCACAATTCTTGATTTTCAGACATTCATTACCAGACTACAGCACAGGGAACACAATGCTGTTTTAAGAACACACCCTGATGAGGGGAAGGTACAGCTCAAGTGGTAGAGCACATGCTTAGCATGCACAGGGTCCTGGATTCAATCCCCAGTCCCTCCCCTAAAAGTAATTACCTAATTACCTCCTCCCCCCAGAATAAATAAAAATTAAAATATAAGAATAAATAAATAAAATATGTAAAAATAAAAACACATCCTGATAGAAACAGGGCTAAGGTGGATGAAGTCTAAATTCTAAACATGCGGAGGCAACTACTGTCCTGCGTTCACCAGGCCACACCCACCTGTCTCCACTCCTGTTCTTTGGGGCTGAATGTCCTCCTGTTTCTCAGACTTGGACACACTCCTGAATCCCTGCATCGTGAACTTGTACTCTCTACAGCACTGCGTTCTCCCCTCTCAATCCAGAACCTACTGGCCACTTCGACTTTGCCAGCCTCCTTGTCACTGCTCTTTAAATTTTATTGTCACCCCTATCATTTTGGATTCTTTGACTTGGTCCACGTGTCTTCCCTGGACCAGTATTTTTGGCTCTACCCTCGACCTACCACACAGTTTCTCTACTCCTGTCCTCTCTGGTTCTTAGTAAATGCCTGAGTTTTGTTTTGTTTTAACTGGCTAGACACTAATTCATTCAACAAACCCTCAGGGGACACCTACCAGGCGTCGCTACACCAGCCAGTGCTGTCTCAGCAGTGTTTGGAGGGACCAGTGTCTTTAATCTCGGTCTAGTGAAGGGAGAAGCCACCGATGCATTTTATCTTAGCATCTTGTCCCTATTTCAGCGCTTCCAAGGCAGAATAAACGGAGCTGGATGTGGATGGCGTTCCCGTTCGGAAGGACACTGGGATGACTGCTTAACAGATTTGGGAGGAGGGCTCCGCTGCAGTTCTTCATTTCCTTTGTCTATTGTTGCAGGTTTTCATTAACCTTTAAGGTTGTCTTCATTTTGTGGTTTGCATTTTAAGCACTTTCGGGTTTTGAAACTGCCTAGCACATCATCTCTTTTGATCCAGCTGCTTCCCTCAATTATTATATTTTAACTCTTCTCTAAAAGAGCAAACTCCACACCCCCTGGATATCTCAGACCACCAGTCCACCCATCTGCAGCCCTTATGGCTCAGGGTTTCATTTAGGAACTGAGCTTTGTGAATTTGAAATGATCCACAAAAGCTAGACTTCTGTTTCCCTCCCTCTCTGGGAAGTTCTCTTGCTTCTTCTAGTCCTAACTGAAAGGAAGAAGGAAAAAAAGGGGGGTGGGGGAGGGAAAAGAAGGAAGGAAAGAAGGAGGAAGGAAGAGAAAAAAGATAGATGAATGGATACGTCCTGCGGACATTTACCATGTGGTTCTATACATGTAATGACGTGCATGTCAATTGCACACCTTCCTCTCCACAAACCCCGCCTCATATGCAAATTTCTGCAGTAACTGTCCAGGCCAGGATGATCTTTGATTCCCTCAGTCATCTAAATACTAGCACTTCTTAATTTTGTTCAAAACCAAAAACCCTGGAAAAAATATAAATTAGGCAGTTTTGTACTCTACTAATGATAACATTGCTAACATTTACAGAGTGCTAACTGTATCCTAGGAAATATTTTTTAAAATTTGATGGGAGAAGGGTATCGCTCAGTGCTAAATTGCATGCTTAAATTAACACGCATGAGATCCTGGGTTCAATCCCCATTACCTCCCTTAATTAAATAAATAAATAAATAAACAAACAAACAAACTAACTAACAAATAAACAAACCTAATTGCCTCTCAATAAAATTAAAAAAAATTTTTTTCACTCATTGTCTCATTTAATTTTCACTGGAAGCATCTGAGGACAATTCGTCATGTCCATCTTACAGAAGAGGAAGCCGTGGCTTTGAGAGATAATGTAAGTTAATCTCTCAAGAGGACCACTGAGAAATGATGGAACAAGGCTGAATCCATGTCTCTTTGATTCCAGGGTCTTTCTTTTCTCTTAAATATTAACCTACTTATACTCCGTACATTCATGTCACTTACCTTTCCCCTCACCATCCCCTCCAGCCTCCCACCCCACCACGCAATCCTCTGCCTCCTCACTGCCATCATTCCCAGGGCTTTCTCTTGTGTGATTTTGTGTCCAGAGAGAAGGTCCTTTGATGAAGAATGTCTGCACTGACACACAGCATTAGTCATTATGTCAGTGAGTTAACACAGCTCACATCCATTTACAGCAGACACTGTGTTAGGCTGTAGAACAAATATGTCTGGGCTTCATAAACAGGTCCTGGGCAGATCCATGTCAATAACTACAACATGACTCCATGTGCTGAAATAAAGCCATGTGCAAGGCATGCTGGGAGCTGAGGAGGAGGTTTACGTTCTGTCTGGGGAGTCTGGGAAGACTCCAAACGGAAGGACGTCAAGCATGTATTTGGTAACATGACTATGCTTTCAGCACTCACATATGCACTCAGCACATGATTATCAAGTACCTCCTTTATGCAGAGCACTGTGCTCTATCACTGGTACACACTAGTGGAAGGAAGTAAACCTAGTCCCTGGCTTCAGGGAGGTTTCATCCTTTTGGGGAAAACAGGCATTAAACACATAAATAGCTAACATAAATATTCCATCATAAATCATCAACATGTGTACTGTAGGTGAAACACCTAAGTCAAAATAAGAGGGGAACCTCGTTTAGGTAGTGTAAGCAGGAGAGGAGGGGGGTACGTAAGAAAGTCTATTTTATTTTATTTTACCTAAGTATAGTCAGTTTACAATGCTGTGTTAATTTCTGGTGTACAGCATAATGTTTCATATATATATATTCTGTTTCATTATAAGTTATTATAAGATATTAAATATAATTCCCTGTGCTATACAGAAGAACCTTGTCATTTATCTATTTTATGTATAGTAGTTAGTATCTGCAAATCCTAAACTCCCAGTTTATCCCTCCATCCCTGTTTTCACCCCTGGTAACGATGTTTGTTTTCTATGTTTATGAGTCTCTTTCTGTTTTGTAAATGAGTTCATTTGTGTCAGTTTTTTAGATTCCATATATAAGTGATGTCATATGGTACTTTTCTTTCTGTTTCTGGCTTACTTTATGTAGTATGATGATCTCCAGGTCCATCCATGTTGTTGCAAATGGTATTATTTTATACTTTTTTATGGTCTAGTAGTATTCCATTGTATATATATATACCACAACTTCTTTCTCCAGTCATCTGTCAATGGACTTTTGGCAAAGGACCCAACATTGTCAAAGAAAGTCCTTTTTAGGAAGGTGAAAAGGTGACATTGAATGGTGACTTTGAGGGATGAATAAGAGTAGAGGAAGCAAAGTGTTCTAGGCAAGGGAGCAGCTCTAGAATGGGGACAAGTTGAACACATTCCAGGAGCTGAGATGAGGCCACTGTGATGGGAGAGTGGTACGAGAAGGGAATTACAGGAAGTGAAGATAGAGAGATAGGTGGGACTTTAGCCTGGTACAGAGAACAGCTTTACCCCCCAGTGTGATGGGGACACTTTAGAGGAGGAGAGGGAGAAGGGTAAGACAGGCAGCAGGAGCAGCTTGTATTGTGAGGTTTGGACACCTGGCAACCCCATCTCAGGTCTGGAAGTAAAGGCCAAACAACTGAGACACAGTTAGGCAGAAACTCAAAGGCAAGGAGAGGGATGAAAAAGCTCTATGGTAGAAAAAAAGAGAAGGCTTCAGGTCTGGCCCGATTGGAGGCTGCTGGCCTTAGGAAGCTGTAGGACTGCTAACTAGAAGCCAGATACCCTACGTGATGGGCTAGGAGTGCCCATTTGTCTTTCTCTTGCTGGTCCTCAGTTGGAAGTAGAGACAACAATTAGGGAAGCTGCTAGTTTTTAATCAAGTCCTGGCCATTTGGGGTCCATTGTTGCAGAAGTTATTCTTTAGCTTTCTGGGTTGTCACTAGAGGTGGCATTCTGGCTTCCTACAAATCTGACTTATCACAGGCTGGCATCCTGGGTTATAGATAAAGGGTTGGTTTCCAGGGCACGTTGTTGCAAGTTGTGGGTCAAAGGTAACCAGAATGGGGCTGGAGTGTAGATTTCACTGGGGAACAGAAGGACTGGAGTCTGGGAATGTTTGGAAGAGAAGCCTCCAGTGTTTGGACTCAGTCCTCCAGATATTCAACACCAAATACTTCTGTTCAGACACTACTGTCTGCAAAACAATTTTGAGCATGTATCTCCAACGTGTGTCTTTGTTTACACCTAAATTACACGTTCTACTGTCTTTGTAATTTTTAAGAAAATGCAAAGAAGTTTTCTATAGTTTGTTGTTAATTTCAGTGGAATTTTGCAAAGACCTGGATTATCATGTGACTCTAAATTTTGCTAAAGAATTACAGTTTGACATCATGTTTCTCAAAGCTAATTTCTTCATTTAACATTTTGAATAGTTAATAGTCACTTGGTTCCCAAATCACCATGATTTTAAAAAGTATAAACTGAAAAGTCTCTCTCCCACCTCAGCCTCATTCACTCACCACCCCAGCCTCATTTTTAACAAATTTTATTAGCTTTTAATATATCCTTCAAATGTTTATTTATTGAAATAAAAGTTGATGCATATATATACACACACACACTACTCATTTATCTCCTTTTATAAAATGGTGACTACTTTGGTTTCAAATTTGTTGTGAATGTCATATGACTATTAGATTACATTTCAAGCCAGTTCATATTTGAAGGATGTCATCTTAGGGTTTGTTTTTGTTTTTAATTGTGTTGGATGTAAACAAATTGTTCACAATAGACTTCTTAATGATTTAAAATATGTTTTAACCTCCTAATCAGATATACTTAAGCTATGATTGTTAATGACCAGGGTTCTTGGCTTTTTTAATCAATAGAAATTAAAAAGAGTCCAGGTGAGAAATTCAGGCAAGGATTTACTGGGGCTGTAGCATGAGGAGGTGAAAACAAGTCACAGTTTCCCTGAAGGGGGGCCAAGGTGGTCCCTTAAATGGGGTGAGAGTAGGGGCGGGTCCAGGGGTTGGGCCGGAGGGGTGCGTAGGTGGTCCACCCACCCGCTTGTGGTGCTGCACGCAGGGATCATGAACAGTACCTGCTTTTGAACCTGACACCTCAGAATTGGCAGTTGTGAGACAGGAAGGGGACAGGGCACAGCCATTCAAGGAACAACACAGCAGTTAACATCAGGATGGCTGAGGGCTCAAGATGGTGGGAGACTTCTAGAAGAACTCGAGCTTCATTACATCTCTATTGTAATATATTAACATGGTGAATAACATGCCCACAGGCACCATAGCGGTCCCAAAGCTAACCACAAAAGACCAAAGAGTGGGAAATGGCCAACTTCCTGGGAATTCCAGCCCCTTCCCCAGGCTGCTTGGATTGTCCTTCCACTTATTAGCATATGAGGCCACCGAGCCCATAAAACCGGCAACACTGCCCCTCACCGCCCTCTTTCTCCCTCTTCGGAGAAGGCCCGCACTCTGTCTATGGAGTGTGTACCTACTTTTACTCTAATCTGAGTGCCCAACCCCCACACCTCGTGGCATTTCTCTTGCCTCTTGATGTATCTCTAAATAAATCTACCTTTTCTCAACTGTGGCTCACTCTTGAATTCTTTCCTGTCAAAGCCAAGGACCCACACTTGGCAGGGCATGTCCCAGGGGCTCAACCCAAGCCTGGGACACGGCCCTCCTCACGCCCTACATCCATTTTCCTGCATCATTTGGGCTTTTGGTCTTTTTGTATCTTAATTGTTCATAACTGCACAAGCACACAGTTATTTTTAGTCCCTTATAGCTTCTTTGTATTCTGTTGTTGGGTCTCAGTGGAGGGGTTATAGCCTAGGGTCCCCGCTCCCAGGTCCCAGCCTGTCTCATTATCATTACTTAGGTTACTGTTAGGGTTACTGCTATTACTTTGTAATGGGGCTGATGAAGGACAAATATAAGGGATGTATCAGCCCCTTCTCACCCTGCTGTTTGCTCATACTGGCAAGAATGAGGATTATCTTCCATCAGCAGATTTTTTTTTTTCCTTGGGTAAAGTCAGTTGCCCATCTGAGGAGGCAGGTTTAGATAGTTTAGATAGCATAACCTCAAATCCAAGGGGCACACTGCCACTCCTGTGAGTGCTCCTTTCCTTGTAAATATCTCACCTGCCCTCAGTGACAGTGACAACTTAACATAAGGACTGGATAGGGACCCCCCTGTTGATCTATATGTGGGTTCTAACAGTAGATTTTGCTACTTTTTAGAAAAACACATCCATAGATTTTCTAGTACTGCTTTCCCAGAGTCCTGGGACATGGGCACTCCCCTTTAGAAACCATGCCCTCAGCAATAGAGAGCCACTGAAGATTAACTAGAGATTAACTAGAGAGTGGCAAGCTTTTGAGGAGGACCACTGCAATGAAGGTTTAAAGCATGGGTGTGAAACGAAGCAGGACCCTAAGGGATCCTCTCTGTTACAGATCCTTTCTGTGTCCCCCATTTCTTCTTTGTAAAAAACGGGCGTCATTCAGCCTCTTGCACCTTCCCTGAGTTCCAAAGGGCAGATTCAAGTAGTTGCCAGTTAGGTAATGGAAGGAATCCAGAAACAAGGAAACAATAGTGTAGCCTTGGGGCAGAGTCCTGGTTCCTCCCCAAGGAATATACATATAATATATTTTAGTTCTTCTGCAGGGACTAAGGCCCCCACCCAGGTGGGGGACAGCAACTTCAGGCTGGGCACAAGATTCCTGGAGCACAGCCCTGTTACCTCAGCACCAACCTATCAGAAGAAAGTCACACACCCTGCAGCCCCCACCCTAAATTTTGCCTAGAAAAACTTCCTGAAAACCATCAGGGATTTTGGGTCTCTTGAGTCACCCATCATCCTTGCTAAACCCTGCAATAAACCTTTCTCTGCTGCAAGCTCTATTTTTGGTTTGTTCTGGTTCACGGTGAGTCTGATATGCAAACTTCTGTGAAGTAACAGATGGGTGTGATGAATAATAAGAGGTAGTGGAGGACTGGCCAGAAGGCTATTGCAATTATTTAGGCAAGAGGTGAAGAAGTGGAGGTGATGGAGAGAGAAGAGGTGAACAGATGAGATTTTTGGAGGGTGAATCTTAGAAACTGCTGACTGCTTGAATAGAAGTAGTACTACTGCTCATGTCGGGAATGTTTGCATTTTAAGAGAGGCTGCCTGGGAGGATTGTAGACTCCCTTCTGGGCAAGAAGAGATGTATTTTAGGAAGGGGAAGGTTACATAATCCTGTTTACCATCACCCTTCCATGAGTGCAAGAATCTTCCTGCTCACCCTGAAGAAGCTTGCAAGAGGTCTTTATGGTTTGGAGCCCATGATCTTCCAGGGATGGCCCTTGGACAACTATCCCAGAAATCCAGCTCCCAGAATAATCACCACCTGAAACTCACTGGGGGAGGGCAATCATTCTTGGCCAAAGAGAGTTTCTTCGGGAAAGAAATTCACAGGGAACTGGAGATTCCCTCCACTACCCATTCTCTAATGCCAGGACCATTCCCTATGTTGGAGAGGAAGAAATTTTTCCCTAACCATTCTAGGTTCTACTGGCTGGTCTAAGAATTAAATTGACATGAGTTAGATTAACCAGAGAAAATGAAAAGTTTAATAAAGGGTATACATAGGAGAGATCATAAAAATTGAGTAACTCACCAAAATGACCAAAGCCATCACCTTAAATACCATTCTTGGGTAAAGACAAAAGAGGAGGTTGAGGATGGGGAGAGTCAGTTATTGGAGGTTACCAGGGGAATCACAGTAAACAAGGGTGATTGGGATGCAGATTTAGGTCTCCCTTGATAAGAGATTTCTACAGATTTGGTCATCATCCTTTCTGGGCACAGAGAAGGAGGCACAGAGAGGGAGACATCCTTACAAATGGAGATTTCCCTTATAAATATAAGTGTTTCTTACAAAAGGGCAACTCCTACTTGGTTTTCAGTCTTTCTCTCATGTCTGCTTTTTCTTAGAAAATAACCAGCTTGAAACAATTAATATATTAAAGAGACACACTTAGGGTGTCACCAAATTCTACTCCCCTACAACTGCCAGGCTGGAGGGAGACTCTACCTGCAGGGCAAAAACAGGCCAATTGTCCCCTTCTCTCCACGTCACTGTATACCTGCAAAATCCCAGTATCCAAGGGTCACAATGATAGCAGGGATAGGAAACAGCTGTCCCAACAGCATCCAACCTCCACTTGATGCTCTAATCTACTCCCAAGGTCCGTGAGAGCAAGAGTTGGCCTTGTTCACTGTGGTTTTCCTAGCACCTAAAGCACTGCCTGGCATTCGGTGGGCCATCAAGGGACATTGTTGCATAAATTAATAAATGAGTGACTTGAGTTTGTCTGTAGAAATGTTCATCTCTCTACCTTAATATTTCTTAAAACAAGGTCTTTACCATGTCCCACAATAGTATTTTGCATTATTTGACAATTACATTAAGAGCAAGTTCATATTGTCCTGCAATAAAATACTTCTTGTAACTCTGCTCTGTGGTCTTGAGTTTTCAATGGAGGCACTCAGAACAAGGCTACCTCTTTTTCCACGTGGCAAATCTTCAGATCCTTGAAGATAGTTATTTCCCCACTGAGATTTCTGTCAGGGTCAACTCCAGTGGGTTTATTCAACCACTCCTCTCAGGTATGATGTGGTTTCTAGATTCCTCACCTAGCTAGGCAGCCCTTTGATTAGTACTGCTGGTAGTATTAGTATCAGCAGGGTGAGTATTTGCTGTAATAGTTAAGTGTAAGAGCAGCAGCTTAACACAGTATTGCCAGGCACACTGATGATGTTTTCCACTCACATAGTGGTTAATAAAGTACCTTCACAGCCATTGTCTCATTTTGCTCTCCTGGTAACCCTGGGAGGTGGCTGTCACAGCTTTTTATTTTACAGAAGGAGGTACTGAAGATATTGTCTTGCTCAAGTTCTCATATCCAGTGCTCTGCTTTTGAGCCAGTATGCAACCTTTTAGCTGCAACAGATCTTTCTGAATGTGTTGCCAAACGCTAAATACTTGGATGTTGTCAGGAACACCATGGATCTTGATGGGATAAGAAGTGGATATGAATCGAGACACCAGAGCTGCCTGGGGTGAGGGGGCAGGCAGGGACGGGGTGCTGCAGGAGGACTGGGTTAGCCTGGCAAGTTTTCACTTCTCATCTTCCTCCCTACTGTCTCCACCTGGGCACCAGAGTTACCCAGGAGGTTCCCCAAAGCAGTGGCCCACTATGGATTCCTCAGCCAGAGCCTGGTCCCCACTCCGGGTGCTGGTTATCTCCACTTGCCCCTGCAGGATTTCCCTTTGTTTTAGCCCCTGGAGAACAGTTTGCTCTGTCTCCTCCCAGAAAATTTAAATTAACAAATTCATAGTATGTCGTTTAGTTCACTCAAACCTATCATTGAACAGTGTTGGGCAATTTCCCTGCAAAATTCCAAAAAGCCACCGCTTAGGAAGCATAAAGCACACCCACCCCAACTGGCGACCTGGACTACCTGCACCGGGGAGAGACCAGCCAGCAGTGGGGCTGGAAGCACAGAAACACAATGTTCTCTTTTGATGGGAGTTTCAAAGCATCTGCTTCCTGGAACAGGGGCCAGCGGCTGGAAAAGGTGCTCAGGATTCATAAGCCTGCAGAAACTCGGGGCGCTGCTCCTGTAACAAGAGAGAGATGGAACGTTCTCATGCCCCAGGGCTTCTGGAAATGTTTTCCCCGTCTGAACTGAAGACAGATGGAAGCCAGTTGCTTCGGTTCGCTTGCACCATCTTCTCTCCTCCAATGCTTTTCAAATCCAGTGACCCCAGAAGGAACTTGAAGGAAAAAGGACACAAAACAAATGATCACTGCCCCAGGCCCAGTGTTCATGTAAAGGACTTTTTGATCACTCCTCCCTTACCCACAGCTGCCACCTCACTGGCCTGGCTGCTCAATCAATTGGTCAATTAGTCAATCAACAAACATACTGGTGGCCTACTGAGGGGCTGCGACTGGCACTGGGTGGGAGGCATAGAACAAAATGCTCAGCAGAGGCTCTGCCCATGATATGCTCACTTTAGGCTTGAGTTGACACTCTCAACCGCTGATAAAATGAGAGACGGTTCATTATTAATCAGAACTAGGTTATCTGGCTTTGGTGCCTGAATGCTCCAGGAGGCAGAGCAGCAACTGATTTCCTATAGGAGAATATAGAATGAGATTCTGGAGGCCAGGAGAGATCTAACCAACTAGAAACCCCAACTAAACTGAAACATTGAGGGCTTTGTAAGAACCATTCAAGCCTTGATAACTAAGGTACAGTGAAGGATGGGATGCAAGTAACTGGGTTGGGGAGTTATAAAAAATGAGTGAGGATCATTGTTCCTTCACAGGAGCTGTAAAATCCTGCAAGGCAGGCGTCCCAGTGAACTGAACATGTGCATATGTGTCTACGTTTTCACCTCCTGGAGACCAGTGGTTAAGTTAGTCTGCTCCAGGGGCCATCATACTTGTCCTGTAAAAGGCTAGAGGGTAAACCCTGCAGCCTTTACAGGGTATGGGGTCTCTGTTGTGACTGCTTAAGTCTGGTGACAGGACTGCAGCCACAGACAATATGAAAATAATAACTGGGGCTGTGTTCAAATAAAACTTTATAGATGGACACTGAAATTTGAATTTCATGTCACTTTCACAAGACATGGAATATTCTTCTTCTTTTGATCTTTTTTTCTTCCAACCCATTTTTTTGTTTTGTTTTGGTTTTTAACTATTTTTAATTTAGGGGGGAGGTAATTAGGTTTATTTGTTTATTTTGTTTTAATGGAGGTACTGGGGATTGAACCCAGGACCTCATGCCTGCTAAGCATGAACTCTACCACTGAGCTATACCTTCCCCTCTTCCAAGCCATTTGAAAATGGAAAAACCATTCTTAGCTTGTGGGCTCTGTGAAAACAGGCAGCAGACTAGATGGGGCCCCTGAGCTGCAATTTGCCAACTCCTGGTCGTATAGATGAAGTATCACATTTGTGCTGGAAAAAGGGAGGAAAGGAAGACAGAGAAAAAGAGCATTTATGAAGTACCGACATCACCCTGTATCTTAATTTAAACTCATTTGCTTTATACTTGCTTTACATATGTAAATGGTTTTAGAAATAACCTCTCTTAAATGTATTAAAAAGTACTTTTTTTTTTTAGTTGAGCCATACTAACGATCATTCATAGTCACACTGGTTTGTGAATTTTTTTTTTAATATATAAACTGCGTTAGCCATCATCGGATACACTTTCCTTGAGGGCAAGCACCTGCATCATGGCCACTATATTTATATTGGCTCCCACAGACCTTTTTTTGGAGTAGGCCTCCAGTAATTTATTATTATGTTGAATCAGCAAATTCGAGTCTGTGTGCACAGTGCTAAGTATTAAAGAGAGCACATAATCAAAATATGAGGCTTGGACCATAAACTGTAAGTCAATCTTTCTGGAATTTTGAACCTTGGTGTATTGTTTTTAAAATGTATCATTAAAAGTGCAGTGATTTTGGTCCCAATTTTCTTTGTTTTTAGATCCATTGTGATGTTCTACAAATTAGTCACTTCTCTTCCCCATTAATTCTTTCTGCTTCTGTGACACCACTGCTTCTCTCCAGGTTGATCTTCTGTCTCATAACCATCCCACATATGTAGTAAGTCTTACAATATATTGTTTGTATTTTCTTCCCCATTTATGAAATATGCCAGGGGAGGTCTCTTTTTTGTTCTCTTGGGTAGTCTGCACCCATTGTTTAAGGGCATGCTTTCCTAGATACACCAGATACATTTTTTTCTCCTCTTAATTCCTCAAATACTGGTTCCCTGGCCCATTCATTTTCTTTCATTTTTCACATCATAGCCACAATTTAAGTTGAGGATAACTTTAGCTTGTCAGCTGAGATGGTCTCCAGGCTGCCTTCTTGAAAACCTGCCCATCAAAAGGTACCTGGCCAATGAGAATAATGGTCAAATCCCTGTGTCATTTGAAATAACACTAGAGAGAACATTGAAAATGGTGAGGATGGACAGAGAGGGTTCAGATAAAAGTGGGATGGGAAATAGAGTCAGGACATCTTAGAAAACAAATTGATGTTTGTAACACTGCTGGGAAGTGAGGATGGAAGACTACAAGATTAGAAAGACTTTCTGCAGCCAGGTCTCCTTCTGAAAGTTCAGGGAAACTAATTTGAAAGAGAAAAGCATCAACTTTCAAATCTCTCTCATAAAAGTTATTAAAAGAAAAAGAGAATTAAGAGGCAGCATACAAATATACCAGTAAAACATGTTCACAAAACAAATTAAAAAAGTCTAACCTGCTACTTCAAAAGGAGCTAAAAGATAGAAAGAAAATACCAAAAGTCATGAAAGAACAGCATAAATAAGAATTAGGAAACTTCAGCAATAAAGGGGCAGAACTCAAAAAATTTTAAACAGATGAAAATATAATGTCAAAAATGAAGATGAGGGGAGGGTATAGCTCAGTGGTAGAGTGTGTGGTTAGCATGTACAAGGTCCTGGATTCAATTCCCAGTACTCCCATTAATAACATAATAATAAACAAATAAATAAATAAATAAACCTAATTACCTCCCCAAGAAACAACAACAAAATTAAAGTATTTCTTTAAAAAAAAAATGAAGCTGAAGCCAGGAGGAATAGAAGAATGAATAAACACAACAGAAAATATCTAAAGAGATGGAAAAAAAAATTGAAAAATCAAAAAGGAATACAATCCTGAGATTTAAAATAAAAAGATTCATGACATAATGACCAAAATTGAAACTAAAAATCAGATCTCTGAATGTAATCAGCATCCCTGAAGAAGAGAAATCAAAGGACGGAAACAGAATAAACACTAAAAAATGGGATTCAGAAAAACTTTCCTTAAAAAAAAAACATTTAAATCACGTATTTAAAGACACTATTGACCAACAACAACAAAAAAATACATCCTGGTAAAATGACTGGATTTTAAAGGGAAGAGAAAAACACATTGAGTATCTAAACAAAAAAAGCAAGTGACTTATATGGAAAAGACCATTAGATTATAATTAAGTTTTTCAAAAGCAGTATTCCATACCAGATGAGAATGAAGGGACTTTTTACTCAAGGACAATACTCTAGGAAAAAAAGGATAAGAGAAGGATTTTATATCCAGCAAAAGAACTTTTAAGTACAGAAGGCACCAACTCTTATTTACACGCAAGAGCTCAAGAAACTGTATTCTCGTGAGGTTCTTCTTAGGAACTGACTTGGTAGTGAGTTTCAGACAGCAGAGTGACTGGGGAGACACTGGCAGGTCTGATGGTGAGCCCAGTCAGTTACTTGTAGAACTAAGATTAAGTGTGTTTTAAGAGGGAGAAAGTACATACGTGCTTCGTATTCTGATCATGCAGATCAATAGAACAAGTGTGAAAAATGAGGGAAGGGGAAAGCATATGCTGAGTTTCTCCATCCTTTCAGGAATCACATTGGTAATAATATTTCACTGAGATTCTTGCATTTAGGACTTAGAGTAAAGAGAATGAATAATCATTGTTTTTCTATTTCTTGTCCTTAAGATTCTTGAGATGCAAGTAAGGAGATAAAGATGGAAGTTTTAGTTAAAAAAAAACAAACAAAAAACCTCTTCTAATTTAAGTTCAGGAATTTGAAATAAATTTGACTTTGAACACACACATACACAAACACCAAGTTCATACTGATATTTCCAATTTAAATTTATTTCAAATTCTATCTATCTATCTATCTATCTATCTATCTATCTATCTATCTATCTAATCTATCTGTCCATAGTGCCCAGATTGTGGTCTTGAAATATTATTTCCCACTTAAAAAAATAAAACAAGATTTCTTAGAGAAATAGCTCATTTAGAATCTGAAATTAAAAAGAAAAATTGTGAGATGAACTTAGAACATCTTATCACACAAGATAGCCAAGAAATTATCAAAGACTACTACATTATATAAAACTGTTGGGGTTATATATATAAAACGGTTCCAGGAGACAACTTAAAGAGACTCCAGCTGGTTACAAATGGGCCAGTGACAGCTTCAGTAAGGATAAAAACTGCAATGGACGAAAACCTTTGAAATATGCTTGTCTGTGAGATCAAAATTTTATTAAAAAAGATTAGTTGGTCACCTTTGGAGTGTGATAGGAAATGTTCATTATCCTGAAAATAAGAGGAAGAATTAAAACATTTATCCTGCTTTTCTTATATCAACTGAACCATGGGGCAGCCAAAGAGAAGACAGGAGTCAGAGTTTCATCTCTGTCTGAGAGCATGCCAACCCATCATGAACGTAACGACAGGCTTAAACATCGCCACTTTTCAGCCTCTAATACGTGAGTAGATTTAGGCATTAAGCATCAATAACATAACAGAGAGACAGCCAGATACTACATGCCTCTTGATGAATGGATACAATTCTACCTACAGTCTTTCCAAAGGGATCAAACCTGTATCCCGCTCTCTTTGGATATGGCTCTGAATTTAGCTGCCAATTTTCAGAGAAGCCCAGGGACAGAGGAGCATGCAGCCCTGCATCCTGAGTGTGCATTCAGCAGCATTCACACTGCAGGCAGCTCTGCAGGTCAGATAGTCCAGGAGCTTCAGCAGGTGCATGTCAGGAAGTGAGGGATGGAAGGGAGACCTGTAGATTCAAAGAGACCTAAAAGCACCTGAAGCTTAAAAAAAACAAACGTGAGTAAGACTACCTGTTCATATCCAGGGACACATACTTGGTTGGTAAAAGTGTAAGGAAGTACGTGGCAGTGATCACTGTGAAAGCCGGCAGGCTTTTGGAGGAGGGCTTGGCTGTGTTGGGGTGAAGAACACAGAGGCACTTCTGGGGTGGTTGGATGGGTTCTGCTTTTTGACCAGGCGGTGACTATAGTGGATTTACCTTTTATAATAATTCATGAAGTCGTATTTTGTGTAGTTTCTCTGTCAGTGTTTTACTTTTACAATGCAAGTTTTTTTCTTTTTTCAATGAAATGAAACATCCCCAGAGACCCAGACAGCCCTTAGGGGCCCCGCGATTATTTCTAAATATGTACGTTTCTTTGTTCACCGTGCACACAAGCAGAGTATAATCTACATCCTCCTAAACCAACGTCTTTGGCTCTGGCAGAAAGAAAAGCAGAGCCTCTTTCCTTGGCTGTGTGTGTCTGTCACCACCCACCTGAGCTGGCATCGAGGTGTATGTGCCTGGATGTGCGTCAGAGGGTGGGCATTGGTGGCAAAGGGAGCAATGGAATGGGCATCTTGCTGCACTGAAGAAGATGAGTTCATTCAAGAGAAATATGTTTCACTGTTTTGAGTCAAGATAATAGCAAACTATGGGGTACAAACAGCCGCTATTAGGATTGTCACAGACACTGCAGGGAAATAAGTAAACATCTATTTTGGGGTGCAGTGACAGCATCCCCAAGGTGCCAGCAGCCCCCATGTGTTCTCATCAGTAAAACTGCCAAGGCTCCCCTTCTCAGCCACCACGTGCCCACACCACTTCCTTTGATTTCATTTGTTCGCACTTCTTGGCTTTCCCTCACTCCTCCAAGGTGAAGAGATCTTTCCTGGGCTCCCAAGTCATTATCCTTTTCTTTTCCTTCTGGCAAGCTCTTAGCCAAGCATAGAGATTTAAGGAGTAACGAGAGACAGGGGCAGAGCAGGGCAAGGAGCAGACTGGACGCTAGGCTGGGTTCCACCGTTAATTAACAAGTCACATGACTGTGGACAATTCATTTCATCTCCCTGTGCTCAGTTTTATCAATTGCAGTTGAGGGACTTGAGCTATAAGCTTTCTAAGGTTCCTTCCAAAACAACAGTCTAATATTATTAATTAAAAGACTCTTTGGCATCAAGAAAACAAACTACCAAGTGTGACATCACCAAGATTATTGTCCACACACAAAATAAGGGCTTGACTAAGAGTTAGCATGTATGTACTGAGTTTAATTTCAGCTATGTCCTTAATAACCGTGTAGTTTGAAAAGTCCTTTGGTTGGGCCTGCTTCTTCATGCTAAGATATGAGTAACAGCCATGTTCAGGGTGTTTTTAAGATTTTAAATGCTAATGAAAAGACAAATTACAGACTAGAAAAAAATATTTGCATATCACATACCCAATAAAAGCTTTATACTAGGCTATGTAAGAAAAATTCTCAAAACTCAGCAATAAAACTCAAAACTCAGCAATAAAAACTCTAATTAGAAAATGGGTGAAATACATGCACAGACAACTCACTGAAGAGGGCTTCCAGAGAGCAAATAAGCACACGAGAAGATGTTCCGTGTTGTTAGCTATCGCAGAAACACAGACCTACACCATGGGAGCTATCAGTACCGGTCTTCCCGAATGGCTAACAGGAAAGGCCACGATTACATCAAATGCTGGTGAGGATGCAAAGAAACTAGACTGTTCACCCCTTGCCAGGGGGAATGTAAAATGGTATACCCACTCTGAAAAACAGTTCAGTAGTTCCCTTCAAAACTAAAAATGGATTTAGGATTTACCTTACAACCTGGTAATTGGAGATTTGGGTAATTCTTCCAGAGAATTAAGAATTTATTTTCACATAGGTTCTTGTCCATTTTTTTTTTTTTTTTGTAAGTGACTTCAAGCTGAAAACCACCCAAATGTCTCTCCATGGGTGAATAGTTGAAAAACCTTAGTACCTCTGTTGCCATGGAATCCTACTCCACAATGAAACGAGGCCCAGGACTGATGCACACCGCTTGGATGAACCTCAGAGGAAGTCATGATAAGTGAAAAAAAACCAACCTGAGAAAGATAAGCAGAGGCAACTGCTCTGATACTGGGTCACTGGAATTAAACAACTGAGTAAATGGCTGGCATGTGGTAAGAGCCAGGTTTCTCACTGTTGGAGCGAGAAGCTGTGAGCAAGAGAAGGAAGCTCGGACAAGCCATGGTACTGAGTTAGAGATAACGGTTTAGATTCGTATTTAGCTTAATATAGATATGGATGGTTACACACAGAAATATTTATATATATAGTGTATATATACACATACACATATATGTTTTATATATATTTATACATGTATGTACGTATGTATATAAAACGCAGGTTAGTATGCATGCGTATATTTCTTTGCCAGCTGAGAGGGCCAAACAGCAATAACACACAAATAGAAATACGCACACCTAGTGGCCAGATTTTGGTTTCTAATACCATTCTTTGACAAAAAGAACTAGGGATCCTTGGAGAAATGACCGATTTTAGGACTGGCACAGGAAATGATACAGGATGGGCCTGGAGCATCTTATAGATGCCAGAAAGTAAGAAAATGCTTCCAAAGGGAAAAATAAAACTATACGCACATAATTTGGGGGGTATGTCAAATGAATACAGGAGCCAATTGAAAGAACTCCCGAGAGCCATCGTTAAAATAATTTGAGCAACAAAATTAAATACACAAATATGACATTATTAATATAAATGTAATAATATAACAAATATAATTGCACAGTTCCATGTATGTAACATTCTTGACATTTAAAACAAATTTGTAGAGGTGAGGCACACATTAGTGGTTGCCAAGGATTAGGGATGGTGTGAGAGAAGGGATGGTTAGCAAGAGGGAAATCTTTGTGGTGATGGAGCAACTGAGTGTTTTTTTTTAGTGGAGGTACTGGGGATTGAGCCCAGGACCTTGCACATGCCAATCACATGCCATACCACTGAGCTATACTTCCACCTTTAGTGGGTTGATTTTTTTTTTGAGTATTTTGATTGTGGTGATGGCTATGCAGGGTTATACATATCTCAGAACTGTGTCGCTCTACACACAAACACACACACACACACACACAAGTTCACTGTAAAATCTGGATAAGCTCTATGAATTGTGCCAAGGTCAATGTCTTGGTTTTGATACTGTGCTGCGGTTGCGTGGGAAGTTGACATGGGGTTGGGGGAGGCAGCTGGGAGAGGACTGCGCTGGACTTCCTCGCATATTCCTTAGCATCCTCCTGTGACTCTATAATTATTTCTAAATTAAAGTTCCAAAAGTCTTTGGGAAATTGCATGTCAGATGTCTACGTACTCAGCAAATTATTTTCATGGGGATGTGACACTGAACCCAACTGACACATTCACACAAGGCTGTTGTCTGGTGTGTTAGTCAGGGTTCTCCAGGGACACAGAATTGATAGGAGATACTGGAGATACTGATCATCTATCAGCTCTGTCTATCTATCTATCTATGTATCCATCCATCCAGCCATCTTTCATCTATCTATCCATCCACCTATCTATCTATCCATCTATGTATCTGTCTGTCTTTCATCTATCTTTTATGAGAAATGGACAACGGAGGCTGAGAAGTCCCATAACTTCCAATTTTCCATCTGTATGCTGGAGACCCAGGAGAACCAGTGGTGTAATTTGGCCCCAGTCTGAGATCTGAAAACTAGCATTGCCAAGGGTGTAAATCCCAGTCTGAGGACAGGAGAAAATGAATGGGTGCTTAGCACGCATGAAGTCTTGGGTTCAATCCCCGGGTTTTCCATTAAGAAAAAAAAAAAAAGATGCAATATGGGAGGGAAAAAAAAAAAACAGTGAGGCAGGAATAAAGGATCCGTTTCCTCCTTTCTCCTCCTACTGTTCTATTCAGGCCCTCGATGGATTGGGTGATGCCCATCCACACTGGGTAGGGCACCTTCTTTACTGGGTCCACTCATTCAAATGCTGATCTCATCTGGAAACGCCCTCAGAGACTTACCCAGAAATAATGTTTAATCTGGGCACCTTGTGGCCAATCAAGTTGATGCATAAAATTAACCATCACATCTGGTTTCACTGCTTTCTTCTGACTGTTTGGTTTGGGAATTGGATTCGGGATCTTCTGGAGCATGTTATGTTGCTGACTAAAATGGGAGACGTCTTGGGAGACTGGCCTCGGAGCCTCAGGGTCAAAGGCGGCATGAATGAGCTGAGTGAGAAGGGGGAGGGATTCCGCGATCATCTCTTCCTTCCAGCGATACACAGGGTAGATCTGGAAAGTATTTTTAGGCTTTGTTCTCAGAAAATCACTTTTGTGAGCATGAGAAAAAGATGCTTATTCAGGGGCAGATTGACAAGGAAAATGCAGGCTGGATTTGAGCCCTCACTTTCTTTCTCAGCCCAGGGCCCTTGTGCAGTAAACAACCTGTACAACCTCACATGGCAGCTCTCCCCGAGGACTGTGCTCTGTCGCTTGTTAAATTACTAAAGGCAGTTACCAAATGAGTGATTGGAGAGATGTTTGTGGGTGTGGCCATGAGACGTCCTTGAGGTTTGAACTGAAACTTAAAAGGTGGATACAGTTTGGACAGGCAGAGTGGGAGGAGGAAGTTCTAGATTTGCTTGAATAAAGCTCAACGTGGCCTTGTCTTGAACATCCTTCCCTTCCGGAAAAAAAAGAAAGGAAAAAAAGAAGGAAAGAAAAAAAGGATTTTATGTCCTCATGACTCTTTTTACTTTCACTAACCTCTTTCATATTTTCACATCCTTCAATCACATTAAGATAGACTATGCTGAGATAACAGCCCCCAAATGCCATTGTCCCTACCCAATAGACAAAGTTAGAAAATAAAGGTAGGGCATGTTTGGAAGGTACAAAAAAAAAAAAAACAAAACAGAATTGGAGACTTAGACTCGGAAGGCACTGTAGGTATCAGTTAGAGTTTAACTTCCCATTAGAGCAAGTGAGCCTCAAAGAATTTCCGCCCCGAGCATAGAATTCTTTAGTGACCAAGCAGACATACATTCCAGATCTCTTGACCTCTTATTCTAGTGCTTATCCACTAAAAAGAGGGCAATTAAATCATAAGATATCAAGCTTAGTAATGATAGAGTATGTGAGGTTTCTAACTCTTTTGAGGTTTTAATATTTCTCATTGGTTACGTCCCAATTTTAGCATATGTTAATGCGAAGAACACTACGGAACCAGTTTATCCTCTAATGAATCCTGGAAACAAGAGCCTCATGATGCTTTAGGGAAGTGTATTGCCATGGCTTCTGTAACAAATGAATACCTGGATTTTGGCATTTCCCATGAAAGTGAAAGCGTTAGTAATAACAGACAGTGGAAATGCACACGACTGTTGCCACCTTCCCAGTCCCTTTCACACCTGTTCATTAGCTCGTCTGACCTATAAAGAGCCTTTGAAGACCTTGGACAAATCCTTAACTTTTCACATCCCATTGTCCTAACTCCCTGCCACGTGTGTGGCAGGTTACATTTTTAAAGTCATAATCAATTTCGAAGATTCCTGTTTTTCTGCTTAGTCTCCTCCCTCCAATGTCGGCAGCTAGACTGTTTTGTGCTCATCCCCTCAGGGCCTGTATCTCATAGCAGAAAGCAGTGGGGGAAAAATTAAAAGACTCTTTTTATGGCATTTCAAATGCCTAGAGACTAGGAAAATAGAAAGGGCTGGAACACAGAGAGACAATTTGGAGGAAGCTGGGGCCAGGCTTCCTAAATGTCTCCTCTTTCCTTCCCTGCGAGGTTAGAAAATAATTCCCTAGGTCTGGAGCTAAGAGTCTGCTATGCTGGTGGAATGGGGTCTTAAAAATTAATAAAATCATTATAAAGTCCACAAACAATAAATACTGGAGAGGGTGTGGAGAAAAGGGAACCCTCTTACACTGCTGGTGGGAATGTAGTTTGGTGCAGCCATTATGGAAAACAGTATGGAGAGTCCTCAAAAAGCTAAAAACAGACTTACCCTATGATCCAGCAATCCCACTCCTGGGCATATACTTGGAGGGAACTCTAATTTGAAAAGATACATGCACCCTAATGTTCATAGCAGCACTATATACAATAGCTAAGACATAGAAACAAACTTAATGTCCATTGACAGATGACTGGATAAAGAAGTTGTGGTATATTTATACAATGGAATACTACTCAGCCATAAAAAAGAATAAAATAACATCACTTGCAGCAACATGGATAGACCTGGAGATCGCCATTCTAAGTAAGATAGAGAGAGAAAGAAAAATACCATATGATATCATTAATATGTAGAATCCAAAAAAAAAGAAAAAAGAAAAAAAGAGGACACTAATGAACTCATCTACAAAAGAAACAGACTCACAGACATAGTAAACAATCTTATGGTTACCAGGGAAAGGGGGTGGGGAAGGATAAATTTGGGAATTTGAGATTTGCAAATGATAACTACTATATATAAAAATGGATTAAAAAAACAAATTTCTTCTGTATGGCACAGGGAACTATATTCAATATCTTGTAATAAACTTTAATGAGAAAGAATATGAATACAAATATATATATATATATATATATATATATATATATATATATATATGCATGACTGGGACATACTATACACTAGAAATTGACATACTGTAACTGACTATATTTCAATTAAAAAAATTAATAAAATTGACTTGCAGAGAACTTTCACCCATCTGCTTGTAGACCTTGATTTGTACCAGCTACATGTGTGAACACATCCGACTTTCCTGGGAATCCCTGTCAGCCCACTGCTACTCTGTGGACTAAAACCCTAAATGTTAAGCCAATCAGTTTCAAGGCAACAGCTTTGTCCCTGCATGAGAGGCTGCTGGGAGAGATTAGGGGGCACTCCTGGAAGTCCTCACAGATTTCAGAAATACCAACAGTCTAATAAATTGGAGTTAGAGAGGAGAACTATACAAATCTTTAGTTTTCCTGGTTCAGTGCAAGATAGTTGGCAGAAGAGAGCAAACAGGGGGCAAATTCTACTTTGTTAGAGGTTGTTGACTACATTCTCTGAGTCCCAAGAGACTACGTAAAGCACTAGGACTCCAACCATCCAGAGGCTGCCCTAATTATCTGCTCTCGAAGACTTCCATTCATTCCACCAGCCTTCTGTTGTTCCACTCTGGGTGCTACAAACACCAAAAGTCCTAATAAAGTCATAGAGGGTCAGACGGATGGCTAGGGACTCAGACCTGCTCATAACAATTCCTACTTACCTTGTTGGCTTTTGAAAGTGGTGCATCAGAAGGTAAGATAAAGGAAGGAAGCAAAAAATACATAAATGTATGTATGTTCACACGTTCTCAAAGTAGAATGTGCAAATTACACTTTTTAAAGGGCTTTCAAGACCTACTTCTGAATATGAACTAAAAATTAGGACAGAAAGAGTCAGAAGAGAGCAAAGTGCAGCCTGGGGGCTCCACCCTTCTTCTGAGACTCCATCACTCTTCCACCACTTGCCACACTCTGCTTAGACCTGTAGTTCATCTTTCACACACAGGCTTTGTAAGTTCCTTCGGAGCAAGGATTGTGCATTCCTGGACCCTGCCTTTAGGGTCTTGCTCAGCCTGGTGGACTCAGGAGAGCTGGTCAGTGACTGTTTGTGGTTCATTAAATAGCCTTTCCCATCACTCCAGTTAAATTTTAAGTCCAGCCAGGGATCCATCTTTCAGCTATCTGACATCATGGGATATTCAGTAAGAAGGCTTAATCCCCCATCCATAACATTCTTCTAAAACTTTAGGACAGGACAGGTCTGCAGCATCTTACAATGCATTTTGATTGCTTTCAGCAGAGGTCTGACTGGTTCTTTGAATTAGCCTTGGCTTTATGTCCAAGTGTAATACATTCTGACCAGTAACCCAGTAAATCAGACTCAAATCTTGGCCTACAATATACTTCCCAGAATCATACAAAAGGCAGAAATTTGGTGAGAATTTTCTCAATGATTCTATATCCAGTTGGTGTGAGCAAAGACCCCCAAATGCTATTAAACTCCTGAGTGATGTGAACCAGATGGAAAATAAAACAAAAGAATTCACAACTCATGTTAGACTGAATTGAATGTCTTTAATTTCACACAATGAATAACATATGAATAGGATTAACTTTTTTTTTTTAATAGTTAAGTGCTCTATACTGTGCTAACCTGATCTGGTAGCGAAAAAGACTGAGCTTTCTTTTAGAAAAAAATGTTTAAAACCCAACATCTAAGACCATGGAGGAGCATGACAGAGAAACATGCCAGATGTATCTACGCCTCAAATAACAGCAAGTCCGTGTTCATTTTAAATGTACAAAAATGCTTTATGAATAAAAACTGTTACAAAAAGAACATTTCAAACAATGTACAATTTTTCTTGCCTCTATATTCAATAAAATACAAATACATTTTTTGTTCTAAAATATGTTTACATACAATCAAAGTTGAACATGCAAATTACACTTTAAAAAAGGCTTTTAAAAACCACTTATGAATACAAACTAAAAATTAGCCAGCACGACTTGTATGACAATCCTGTGCCCCATTTTTTTTCTTTTGAAATATATATATACATATTTAACACATCATGTGCATTTTTTTTATTATTTAAGAAATAGATTTTTTTTAAAAAAGGAAGAAAAAGAAAGACACCAACCTAAGTTGGGACTGCCCTTCTGTGTTGACCAGTGGCAGCTTTTTCAATTTTTCCCCCCTTTAGTGTTTATTATACCTGGGCAAGTGGGCAAGAGATATTCAGGAAGTTTATTCCTTGGTTGATATGTGCTTCTAAGACTGTTCCCCAAGCGACTGAGTCCAACAAAGGAGGCAGACTCATTAGTGGGGCAAACTCTCCAAGAAACAAGAGGCAGGGGGAGCCTGGTACTGTGGAAAGAAACTTTAAAAAACACCAAGAAAATGCTACGGTATGTTACAGTTTGAGTTTCTAGGCACTGCGATGACATTATCTGTAAGCTCTGGCATTTGGACCTTTGTGATACTATAGGGTAGTGTTAAGAATAACGTCTAAATTTATCTACTTTTACATAATGAGAAGGACTGAGAATCCTGCAATGTAACACTTAAATGGCTTTTGAGGCATTTCGGCTTCTGCCAACCCCCCTCTCCATGCTACAGTTGGCATTTAAAGGCTTTGGAAATGTATGTCTAGACTTTAGACAGTTCCCAGGTAAATCTTCCTAGTGGCAGGGAAAAAATATTCTCCAAAAGCTCATTATCTGAATATTGTTGGGTAATAAGCTGTAAGAGTGGGATTTTCTACTTAAGTCCTACAACCAAATCCTTTATGATCTCCATGTAGTACATCACCTTATAGTATAATTCTGTCACCACTTGCTTATCATATTTATAGACCCAGCAATGTGCAGAACACAAATTCTGACTGCCATCGACCATGGCCTCCTACTGCGGACAGCAGCCAAGCTAACATGCTAATCCCTCCGGCCCTCAGTCACCTACTCGGGGCTGTCAGTGGCTGTTGAGTCCCTGGCCTGCCAAAGCATGAGCCAGCCCTGACACGCTCTCCTCTCCTCCGCCCTGTCTTCCTTGGGTTGTAGCCAGAGCCACACTGTTAGACGAAGCGAAACTCTGCTCTCCTAGTTGGGGATGAGGGCCATTTAGGAAAGTGGATCAGAGACCACCATCACCCTCAAGGTGGTTTTTACATCAATTTCTTCCTTTGCTCACCCCTAATCAGGCTCCTTAGAAGCGGGTTCATGCCTGCTTGCTGAAGGCAAGTATTCCAGAAAAAAAAAAAAAAAGGAATTTTTCTTATTATGAAATACTTTGGGGGCTGTTTACAGAGTCTTGTGCATCCCAAGTGACATTTTCTCTAAATATGAATGCAGCCACCAAAGGCAGTGTTGGGCGGCCAGCGAGCTCAAACAACGCGGGTCAGGTGAGTTGGGTTCTCATCCTGTTTCTGCAACTGAGATGTCAAATTAGATTGGCCCAATGCTGGGTCTGGACAGGAGAGGACAGGCTAATGCAAACGGGGTAGTTAGAAAATGAGAAAATGGTCGTACCAATAAGATGACTTACGTTAATGAAAAGCAAAAGAAAAAAACAAATAATGTGATACTGAGGACCTGGACAGGAAAGATAGGAAGGAAGCTCTGCAGGGGACGGGATTGCTTCCACCTCCAAATAGCTGGTTAGCCTGTCTCTTGCTCTCTGCGGTTTTGGTTTTCCAATCTACTCTTTGCGTCGTAAATGTAGAGAATTTGCATTTAACTCACACGACAACTGTAGTGCTGAATTCACGTATACCGTGCGACACTGCACTGTCTCTCTTGCAATACCTTTCGTTGGTTTGGAAATTCTAATGTAACTTACAGTTATTTGAAATTTCTCACCTACTAGAGGTTAATGCCAATTAAGCTTTAGGTCCTTCTTTAAGACGCTTAGAGAGTGCCAGCTCATTGTCCCCTGCAAGATCTAGTCTTTTCACAGACTTGGTTGGGGAAATAGTACAACACTGGAAGGAAGAAAGGCAAAAAAAAAAAAAAAAAGATTAAAATGAATTATTTTCAAAATCCAACAAGAGGGAAATCTCTTTATGGCTTAATTGAAATGAAACCGGTTGGTCTTTCGTAACAATGGTGGGGGGAGTGGGGCTAATTTAAAACTTCCTTTTGGATGACTTTGGAACCACTCAGACATGGCTCGGCAGTGACAAACCGAAAGTGGTTGGTTTGATTTTGCTGTTCAACTTGTGCGAAATGCCAAAGGTCAATCTAGGTCACAAACTGAGTATCTATGATGCAGGCTTTAAAGAACAGAAGACTGCATTCCTTTAAACTTACACATTGCTGGCATTAAATGCAACTGACCCAGTGGCAGCAAATTACATGAAGTCCAAGGTGACAGGGCAGAACAGGATGACTCTGGGTAATTTCAACCAACAATAGATGCCATGACAGGGTAGTGATGTTTGCAAGCATATTAACTTGGGATTTTAAAATTTACTCCCATAGATAACCTATCCCTTATTCTCCTGTGTTCCCTACAAAAATCCATCTCTCTCCAAGGAAATCACATGTTCTAAAGTGATCATACAATTCCAGCTGTTCCCAACTTCCTGTAAAACAAAAACAAAAAAAAACTTAGTTTGAAGGTAAACCAGGTTTTCTAATTCCCAATAGTAAATTTAACTCTATCTCTCAGTGTCTCTTTTTATATCTACCATACCAGGTATTTGATGTCTTAAGGTAGGTAAGGGGAGGAGGGAGGGAGGAAACTGAAAATACCTATTTGAAATTGCCACATCTGACTTTCAAAAAACGTCTACAGCAATGGGAGTAACTTCATATTCATTCTGAGTTTCTTAACATGTTTTACTTGGGCTGTGGAGATGGATAGCAGAGATGGAATATCTGTCCACGCTAAACCAATGGCTAGAGTACAACTTGGATGAGAAATGTACAGTTGAAATTGACCATTTAAAAGACGATTTGTCACACACAGTTTGCATCCATGCAGACTGATAGATTTATAATTACATTATGTACAAAATGTTTCAGTTTATTAAGGCAACCACAACTTGGATACTTTGTCCAAGGTGGCGTGATAGGATTGGAGTGGTGACACCCTTTGAGCGTTTTCTTTCTTTCTTTTTTTCCCAGATAAGAACACTTACTACCATTTGCTTTTAAGAAAAGAGATAATGGACTTCTTCTATTGTCTTTTTGTTTCCTTTTTTTCAATGACATTTGTTAGTTATTTGTATGGGGAAAAAAATCACATACCAAGGCATTGCTAGACACTTGTCTTTCTGATGGGTCTGGGGTTTCAGTTTTTGGTGATTTGTCAGTTATTCCATTTGCTTTGGGGCATTAAAACCATTTTATTCTGCCTATTCCTTGCTGATATGTTTTAAATATAAAAATAACCTGGTTGACACCTGGGTTAACATATCCTCAGCTGCTCTAAATCACTTATTTTAAAAAGGCTCTATCAATACTAAGTATCCGTTTCACAATAACTGGGATTCAAAGCCAAGTTCCTTGGGACAGCATGCCAAGGGTGAACACTGCGACACAGGTAAGGTTTACATTACTTAGGTGAGTACCAAGGAAAAGAAGGCAGCAAAGAAGTTAATGAAAAGGTATACAGAAGTACAATGGGCAAAGAAAAAGTAGGAACACATGATGCTAAAAATCAGTGTACGTGTGATGGAGGAGACACACAGAAGAATATGAAAGCATGTCCTAAGGTTGCCTATCACTAGAATTCCACCTTCTGATGACATGAGTCCAACTGAGAAACTGCATTATTAACGGAAAGATGCAAGTCACCTGAAGATGATGTTGGTGCCCCAAAGCCTACCCGAGCTTGAAAAACCAAAAGAAGTAACAACCCATGAAATGGAAGCGGATTACAACAAAGCCAGTTGAGAAATCGGCAGCTTTTCTCCCCTTGGAATGTTTCCTAATCGAGGGCGGTTCCCTTTCGATTTTTCCTGGCCGGCAAACGCGGCGGAACCGAGGGCGCCCCCCGGCGGCGGGAGGCCTGGTGGCCGTCGGGGGCGCCACCGTCCCTCGGAGCCGTGACGGCTCCCGCGCGCGCCCGTCCGGGGCCCGGCCACGCCGCAGCGCCGCGGGGCGGGCACCCGCTGGAAAGCCCAGCCTTCTTTTGAAGACGTCCCCATGCTTCGCTTTCCCAAGAGCCCCGCGAGGCTCGACCCCATCATCCGGCCCGCTCGCGCCTGCCCAGCTTCTGGGGAGAGGGGCTTGGCGTCCCTGCGGCGGGGTCCCGCCCCGGCCCCGGCTCGCGGCACTTCCCGCCCCCCGGCGCCCGCGCGGCCGCCCGGCCCGCCCTAGGGAAGGCCGTCGCTGTCGCTGCCCCGCGCCTTCCTCTGCCGTTTGGCCTTCACCTCGTCCTCCGGGGGCAGGGCCGGCGGCGGGGGCGGCGGCGGCGGCTGCTGCGGCGGCGGCGGGGGCGGCGGCGGCGGCGGGGGCGGCTTGTGCTTCCTCTTCGCGCCCCCGCGCGGGGCCTTGGGCAGCGGGGGCGGCGGGGGCGGCGGCGGCGGGGGCGGCGGCGGCGGCGGCGGCGGGAGGGGCGGCGGCGGCGGCGGCGGCAGCGGCGGCGCCTCGCGGGCCATGTGGATGACCGCCTCGATGGTGGCCATGATGCTGTCCTGGCCGGCGGCCGGCTCCGGGCCCAGCGGGCTCAGGCTCGGCTTCTGGCCCCGCTTGCTGGGCAGGTCGACGCACTTCTCCAGCACCGGCATCTGGTCCCGGGCGTCCTCGTCGAACGGCGTGGGCTGCTTCCGCGGGCGCCCCCGCCTCTTCTTGACGAAGTTGTTGCCCGTCTTCGATTGTCTCTGCAGCCGCTTGGCCTTCAGGATCTTGTTCACGTGGTCCAGGTTCTTCTTGGTGGACAGGATCTTGGTGTAGCTGCACATCTTCCGCACCTCGCATTGGATGGCTTCGATCTCGCGCCGCTTGAATCGCCTCTTCAAGGAGGAGCTGGCTGCGGGAAGGGAAGAGAAGAGCGGATCACAGGATGCACACTGCCTCGGACCTCGCCTGGGGACAGCTGGCGTCCTGTTCGGCTGGGAAGACTACGGAGAGTTAATGCCATCAGTGTGACCCGGTACCCACTATTTATCCTTTGTTACTAAAATGAAAAATAACCAGAAACGAGCATCACTTTAAGTGATGTGGACAAAGCATTTCTATTTACAGTATTTCAGGCCTCACATCAATCCCATGAACCACCCTTGTTCCCGTTTTTAAGTTTGGAAACTGAGGCTCACACCATGTAGGACCATGGGAATCAAGGTCAGAATCGTAATATAAATTCTCCCATGACTTTTTCCTGTTATAGCTTTTAGTTTTTTATTCTGCCCTTTGACATTTGGTCTAATTCAATTTAGCATTAGGCTAGACTTTCTCTTTTTGGAGAGGATGCCGAATGGGTAAAACAAGCCACCCTCTGGATGGAGCAGTCTGAATCATGCGTGTGTGCCGTCAACCTTGAAAAGGAGAAGCCTTCACCTGGTGAACTTGACTGCAGAACTGAACCTCTTTTATCCCTAACCCTCCTCCACTGATGGAGGGAGGACTCTTTTCAGGGACAGTCTATATGGGATGACACCATCACTCCACGTTTTCCCCCAGTGGTCTGGACTTGCCAAGTTACCTGATGACGTCCAGTTCACCAGGTCCTTCTTAACCAGTTCATCTTCTGGAAGCCTCAAGGGAAATATCAACCAGGTGTTTCTGAGTCATTTACGCCCCTGCTACTGGGCCGTTATTTGCAAAGAACATTTTTTTTTTCATGTCCTGGTGGCCAGATGCACCTCTATTTTATGAGCCAAACTTCTAGTCGCAGGAAGTCCTGTACTGCTGCCCCTAAATAGCCCTCAGAACTGCCTCATTTTGAAGTTCAGGCACCATGAAGTGTGAATGGCTTCAAGACGTGGCAGACCTTTTCTCCTTCAGATTGTTGTTTCTCGTGTTCACCAGAGGCACACATGTACATACATGCACACACACACACACACACACACACACACACACACAGGCACTCACACTCTGCTGCCCCATCTACACACTGGCTCCTCCCTCTGGCCACTTGTAAACTTAAGAACTGTGTCCTTATTCTTTGCTGCTGTGATTTACACTAAATGCTCGTCCCCAAAGAAGCCCACGTAGAAGATGTCAACTCTATTAAATGTCACAGGCCTGAAAGCAAATGGGTTTCATTTTAGCATCGTGGTTTACTATGTCATCCCATATTTTCCCAACTACCAGCAGAGAAGCAGAATAAATATCTCAAGGGAGACGAGGAAAAAATGCTGCAACACGGACACCGGTATCGCTTACTCTTAGGCACTCCCGCTTGGTTCTTTCCCCTGCTTTTCCCTATTTCCCCTCATGCTGTACCCGACACACATCTCCTGGAGGGTTTTATTTGAAGTTATTTACGCCACGCGCTTCATGGAGTGGGAAGCTCTGAGTTCTCCGAGGACAGGCCAGAATGGCACTGCTTTTGGCCGAAGGTCATTGTAAGACTTACTGAGTAACCAACAACTACTGAACAATCTTCAAAATAAGTTAGAAAGATCAAAATAGAACAAAGCCAGAGTGAGTGTTGTAAAAGGAAAAGCTTGTTTGTACATTTTCGGATGCAGGGACCAGCTTTTGTTGGACTTTCTGGCCCTTACGGGGTGCCTTGTAGGTGGAAGCTGTTTCAGAATTGTTTCTGGACTGAAAAATCACACTGATCATTGCTGTCCCACAGTCCTAGTCTTCTCTAAGAGTTTCACATTGGATTTTTAAATCAACTATTGAAAATATAGTGACACTAAGAGTTAGCAGGCCTCCGTGTCAGAGCCAAGCCATTTACCTTGTCCACAGAGTTCGTGATATGAAAACTAGTCAGAAATACTCCACAAGACTTTTGGCATTATTCCAAGTCACAGTTCCCCTGGCAGATTCCTTCTCTTTAGTTTACGTCATCCAGACAGAAGCAAGTGCCATGAGGGACATAACACAGCATTCAGGTACAGAGTAAGTCATTTTGAGCAATTAGCTGGCAACGTCTGACTGAGTCAGGCTGGACTGGAAAACTCCATGAGGTGGTGGACATTTGGGGCAAATACAGCCAATGGATTTTCCCTCTCAGTATTTTTTTTAAGCCTGAAATGCCAAAAAACAAACAAAAAAGGGAATCTGGTAGATAATCCCAAACCTGGTGGATAATCCCATATTCAATAATTTGTTATATACTGCCAAGTATTTTTATCCAGCCCTTGTATATAAAAATAATTATGAAATAAAAATTAACTCTGAGTAGTGTACACCTTCCAAACAATAGTAAAATTATCACAGCCAGCTCCATCGCAGCCACCCTTCACATCTAATAAACATTACCTGTTGGTCATATGAGCTTTTTTTCTTTAAGCAAGAAAATATTAGAGTCAGCTAAGTTAATGCTCCCCACTGCCCCCCCCATTCCATTTCCTTTCCTTTCCCTGATTGAATCTACACTTTATGGGATGTATGTGAACCCATATTGGTAAAAATTAAAAGTCTGAAACTACCTAATGTTGGTAAACCTGTGAAAGAAGTAGGAACACTTACATGCTACTGGCAGGAGAGTGAACTGCCATAATCATTTTGGAGAGTGAATGGGCAAGCCACTAGAATTGAAGACGGGCTGCTCAGTGCCCCAGAGACCCCCACAGCCAGGTGGCCTCCTTTGCTGGGTGTAACAAGAGGTCACGGATGCTCCCTGAAACTCAGTGTATGCTACAGAAGACCTGAAACAATCTAAATGCTAATGAAGAAGATAATGAATCAACTGTGATATATTTGAACAATGGAATATTACATATCTGTGAAAAAGGAATAAACTACATATAAATATATCAACATGGTTAAACCTAAAAAAGACTTGAATAAAAAAGACAAACAATAAGCATTTGTAAGCATACCGTTTGTGTAAATTTAAAAGCACACAGACCCCCTGAATTTTTTTTTTTCGTTTTCAACATCCAGGTGTAAAGGTTTGAAGAGACTCCAGTGCAGGACATGTGAGCCAGACTGGGTGGATGACATTTCAACATCTCTTCCCTCCACAGTTAGCTCATGGGACTTTATTCAACCTCTGGAGTAGTACTAACAGAAATTTCTGCAGTGGTGGAGATGGTTTACATCTGTGCCATCACAAGATGGACTATGAGTTGTGGAAGCCGAGTGATGGAAACACAGAGATTTAGTATGTGATTCTACCTACTCTGATATATACTTGCTATTTCCATGAACGTGGTTAAAAAATAGAAATGAAAAAAGAAAGAAGGAAATAGAAAAAAAAAGAAAAGAAAAAAATAGAAATGATTATTAGCAATAAGACATCTTTCTTAGAGTCTTAGGATGGGGAGATATCCGATTTTCACACCCTTGGGCTCTATTTCGCCTAAATAATTTTAGAAGGATAAGAAATGTCCCAAGGGAGGGACATGCATCACCTCCCTAGAAAACTCCTGCTGGTAGCTACCCTCCTGGCTGAATGGGATTGGGAGAGAATGAATGAGCGCTTTGGGTTTTATGCTGTGACCAACTGCATATGTCATGGTCCAATCTCCGTTGAGGACATCAGGTGTTAGGAATTAATACCCCTTTTTCTTTTCCACATTATAATTTGGGGGGCAGTTTCCCATCTACGGAACATCTGAATTTTATTTTGTCCTATATGTATTATCCAGACTTTCAGTGCAGGCTCATTACCCCGTGTGTGTGAACAGGAAGGAGTCCGGGGAGGGGCCGCTGGAAACAGAGCTGAACTGGGATGAACCTCTTAGCCCTTTGGGGTCTCTCTTCATCTATCACGTCAAGCAGTTACACTCGATGCTATTCATTTTCTTTCACTTCTGTATTTAAAGATTGCCATAATTCTTTCCTATACTCATTATCAATTGCCTTACCAAATGTGAGCTGGCTTTCTACAACATTTATTTCATCTAATAATTTTGAAATCCTAGAGTGGCAGAGAGGAGGGCTTTGGACTTGGCAGGGTTTGATATTCACAATTCTCCTGATTGCTTATGATTTCACTGTCCCTCTAAATGTTAACAGATTTTTCTCTCTTCAGATTGTTTCATTATTAGACAGTAATTTCTGGGCTGTTGCAGCAAGATTGATTCCACATTTTCTCTCCTCCCTATAATTGTCCTGTATCTTGCCTGTTCTTTGTTAGTCTCAAAGAATAATTATGTGTGGCCAAAGCAAAATGTGAATTTGTTTCTTCGTAACTCTGCAATGCAAATCATCTCGTAGACCTTTCTCTGTACTTAAAATGGCCATGCAAATGGTTGAGTTGGTTTTGGTCCAGCTCTAGATTTTTCTCTTTGCTCTCGTTATCAGATGATTGGCTCATCAGCATTTGTTTTTGCTCCATCTTGTATGATAATCAAAGACTGGACTTAGCACTGATTTTTTTTTTTCCACACTCACTTCATAGATGTAGGGTGAGGACTGGGAGCAAGATAAGGGTTAACAAGGCTTCGTTGTAGAGAAGGTTCCCAAGGAATAGGTGCTGATGGCTTGGAAACTGAACTTTGGCAATGTGCAAAACATAACCTAATTTTTATAAAAGTTTTGGATGGATCAGAGAGTGAGGCAAATCTCTCTCTAGACTAATTATATTTTTTTCTTGCTGTTTGCATGTCCCTTTGGGAAGGTGGAGAAATGCTGGGGACTGTTGAGCTGCTTGGAGTGGAGCTGCCTTCCAGGCTGGACAGGGCTGGAGCAGCATGAACCTTGGTCAAGGCACAGAGCTGCAGCGTGAATTGCTTTGTATGCTGACACGTGGCAGAAGATTCTTCGAAGGCAGAGGCCACGTCTTCCCTCTGTCTTCCCAGGGTTATTCACACAGCAGTACACGAGCTGGTATATAGCACATGGACGGCAATTACAAGCTCAAAGGAATTCAGTTGTTTACCATTCTCCCATGTAAACTGTACATTTTTTTTTTTTTTGGACTTTTGTACTTAACTCAGTAATGATCTCTTGTTCCCTAATGCTGCTTTTTTATTTTCCAATGGGATGTATGAAGCAACTTGCCTTGGCATGCAAGCTTTCTTCTTTTTTCCTTAGAATTTAACTCAACCTTCTGTGTCCTGGTCTTAAAAGCTTGTTTGAAAAAAGATGGCAAGTTGCCTCTGCCGGTGAGGTCTGCGTCCAGCAGGGCACATCAGAGTCACTGCCCATCACCAACACACGTGCTGCAGACCTCTGCTTTCCAATTTGAAAGCCATAATTTAAAATTAAGGGTTAGCAGATGTGGGGGATTTGTCACAATTTAAAGGTGCTTCCATGCCGTTCTTAAAGTCACCTTAATACGATTTGGGGTTTCTTTGGAAAGGTGACTAGTTTGTTTAAAGCACAGTAAATGCTTGCTCTTTGGGGTTTATTGTGGAAGAACATTCTATCTCAGCTGCATAGGCTTGTAGGACCCTGGTCTTTGTTTTGCTATTTCACATTTCTCCACGGGAAAGGTGAATGTAGGAGGTGAGGCGGGTAGTGGACTGATGGAAAGGCGGGGTGGCAGGTGTGCGGCTGCATGTTGGTATGTGGGGGTGCCTCTCTGCCTCTCCAGATCTGATCCCGTTTTAAATCAGCAGCCTTTCAAGTGGGGTGCACATTCCCCATAGCAAGACTATCTTTTGGGCCTTGAGGAAAACATTAATATTTTTCACTTATATTATTTATAGCTTATCTGAAACATAAGAATGAAGTTAAGCATTGTGATGCTTAATATATGGAAAAATGGGAGGTGACGCCCTTATTTGGGCTGCACATCAGGTGATGTGTCTGTCACCTGTCACAGTTGGGCATGAAGTTCCTGGGAAAAGAAGAGACCACATGCATTTAAAGGGGTTTTGGGCCACCCATGCATTTATTCCCTTCAGGTGTTGTCAGGTCCTGTAGTCTAAATGCTACAGCAGGTCAGCCCACATGGTTAATTTTAGACAATTAAGACCTTGAAACAAATAAACACTGTAACAAAAAATAAAAATATTTTGTAATGAGATCAGGAATATCCATGAACTATGTTATATACTGCACAGGGTTTTATTGGTTACCTTGTAGCAAACTGTATAGAAGAATTGTTATTTTCAAAGATGAATATGGCAATTTTCTTGTACTTTGAAAGCAGGGTTTTAAATGTTTTCACCATCTCTGTGCTGTCAGTGGGCTGTCAGTAACGTTACCTAGTAGTTGTTAAAAAAAACAAACCCTAAATGTTCCTTTAGGGTCAAATGGGCAAGGAAGTAAACTGCTCTTAGAAACAAACTTGTAATATTGAGACAGCATTTTTGAAATTAGAAGTGCTTCCATTGTTTGACAATTTTGTTGCTGAAAATGTTATATTGTAACCTATAGCATCCCTGAACCTAAAAAAATCTTGAAAATGGAGTTAACTTCCAAGCGAAGGGTTTCAGAGATTTGAACTCATTAAAAAAATGCAATGCCTTTTGATATACAAGACCATCTGACTGTTAATAAAGGAAGTTGGTTAGTAAAATTTCAACAAAATCCTTTGCTTTAACTGATGGATGGGATTGAAAAAGATAGTATTATGAGTTAAGCAAAATGATGTACTTTCCCCTTTTGGATCTACATTTATGTGAAATATCCTTTTAACCTATAATATGGACTAACAAATATTGAAACAAATTTAATTTGGAATCAGACCTTCAAATTGCTTTATTACACCTGTTAAAAAACCCCTAGGGTTTTCAAAAAGTACTCAAACTCGATCACTTGGCCCACTCTAAAGCAGTATAATGTTAAAATTCGTATAAAAATTTGATGACAGTGAAAATATTTTTGTTTCATTAACAACAGAGTTAAATGAAATTTAAATTTATTTTAAGAGTATTTTTTTTTCAGATGTATCTCAACCTTTTAAAGTTTATATTTTAAAAGATGACGGTATGTATTCTAAATACATAATTTACATGGGGGTAACTGTTCAAAATTAAGTTACTGATATGACCTCATGATCAAAAATTTAGATTGCTTTAAAGTTTTCCTTTCTTTTCCTAGACTCCTGAAGACTTCAGTCGTTCAGTATTTAATCTAGAAGAATAGGTTTTTGTGAGTGTGCGGCCTCAGAAGCACTAACGCTTCTTGGAGACAGACGCATGTCCTCCTCTGTCCCCGTCGTAAGAAAGAGAGCACAGCTCCTTCTTCTTAGTAGCTGCTTGATGAGTATTTCCTGCTAGATTCTTTCAGATTGTAAACCCCTAGAAATCAAAGCCTAGTAGCATTCATCTTTATATTCCCAAGAGCATCTTTAATTGAATTGCATGGGTAACTTCTGGAATGGGATTTGATGCTGACTTCCTGTACTCGGTAAGGCGGTTCTGTGGTCCTGGTCGCTAGGTTTTCAGAATCCTTGACTTCTCTGATCGGGTGATAACGCCAGTCGCTTCCTGAGCCCAGGTTTTGGACAAAGTACCTGTGGCTTTGGGCAGATACAGGCAGCGGTAACTCGTCTCCAGAGGGAGCCTGAGCTGAATAAGAACACTGCCCGTTTGCTCAGGGAGCCTGTAAGGAAGATAACCAGGACCTGGCAGGCCCGGGAAGGCTGGGTGAGGGGCAGAGCTCAGAGACGGGAGAACTGGTGACAGGGGCAGACAGAGCTGCCCTGACGGTGCTCTGTGCACATTATTAGTAGGGACAGCCCAGGATGAACCCACAGGGGAGTCTCTTAAGGCTGGGAGTTTCTCTGGGGGTGAAACTTTCTAGGGTCAGAGTGCCTGGTGAGGAATGAACTGCGAGTGGTGGCAATCGTAAACCGAGGCATTCAAGAGCCATTTCGCCTCGTTCTGTTTCAATCAGCTTTGGCTTTTGTATGTTGCATGTGGCTCAAGCCCCAGCAGACTGACTAGACAACATGAGAGGCTGGCTAGAAACGCAGTTAATGCCAAAAGTTTGACGCTACATCTGCTGAGTCTCACAGCACGCCGGGTGGTCACACGCGGGGGTGGCTGCGCCCTCTCAAAGGGCTCTTTATATTTCTTTTTTTCTGTCTGCTTAAATGCAGCATGGCTGTATCCTTAACCATAAATACCGCGCCTTATATAATACTTGAGCTATTGTAGGTGCGTGTTCATACTTGATTGGGAGAGGTTTTCTTTCTCTCTTCTAAATGTTGAAAGAAAAAAAAAAAAGCCAGAAAAACAAGGAAGAACAAAGAATAATGTAACAAACATGATCTTATGAAAATTTTCACACTTTTAATACTTCAGCTCGGATGAAAGAAATCCTTACTTGTCATGGGGCGTGCTAGGACTCCAACAATTATATCAAGTGATTGGTATTCGTGTTTGTATTTCTTCCTGGTCTTAGTAATTGCATTTGTTTGCTTAAATACTCAGACTTTTGTGCACAGTCTGATAGAAAACACATTGATGAGGACATTAGGAAAATGAAGTTCTAGTCTTGACTTTTCATACCTCAGTTCTGTGACTTCAGGCAAATTTCTTGATCTCTTGGCAGGATCCTTACTTCTGAATAAATATGATTGTTTAAGAATAGTTATACACCTCCAAGGCTTCTCTGTTTTAGGTAAGACACCCTTAGTTCCTTCCTCTGTGTCTCACGTGAGATGAATTCCTGACTATATTCCATTTCGATTACCCTCCTCTGGAGATTTAATCATCTTACCTTAAATTTTGGTGCCCAGAATTAAACTGATTTTCCAAGTAAAAAGTGACTAATGCACAAGGCACTGCACTTCTATTAATGAGAGCTATTTAAGACCAAACAAACCCAAACAACAAAAAGAAAACCCTGCACTTAAAAATTTTTGCAGCAGCATCACACTGTTGGCTCATAATAAATGTAAGCTCAATTAACTCCCTTAAACATTTTCATATAAACTGCCACCAAACATGGTGACTGTGAGGTGGTTTTTGAGCTTAAATGCAAGTCTTCTATTTAAATGTGCAAAATTTAATTTTATTGGTTTTAGTTCAGTGTTTTAGTCTATTGTGAAAGTTTGGAATCTTAATTTTGTTTTTCTCAGAGAGTGCTCAGGTTTGGGGCATTTCCAAAAAATCTGAATACCCTCATGTCAGCTTTCCCTTAACTCCTTCTGGACATGACTCATGTGACTCCAATACATGCAATTGTTTTTCTCTTTATTGAAGGTTTTCAAGAAAAAAAAAAAAAGTCAGTTTATACAATACAGTATCCCTGAATTCTTCATAAATCCAGCAAGCAATTTATACCCATTGCTTTAGACTTTTGCATATTTTTGTGTCTGGTTAGTAGATGATGGATGTCCCACAGAAACAATAACTCTGCATAGCCCACAGGTGCATGCCCAACTCTATTATTTCCATCCGAAAAGATACTGCATCTGATGTTGCAGTGGGAAAGAAAAGTCTTACATTTTTCCTTTATCCAGAGGCAATGGTCCTGCCCCAGAAGGGGATAAAAAAGTCAAAAACAAAACAAAACAATACTGGGTGTGGTTCCAGTGCTTTCCAATTTCTGCTGGACTTGAGTTGAACCAAGTCCTCTTCCTAAAAGCCTAAAAGGACTCTCTTTCCTGCATTCATCTTTGTGGTCCCGTGGACATTGCTTGCAAAATCTCTGATAACACTTCACATAGCCTCTCCTTTCTTAAGGTTATGGGATTAATCTGCATTTATCTCTTCTCTGAAATTGTGTTTTCTTAAGGGACAAGGACCATATCTTAGCTGTTCTTATTCATTCTTGGAACAACAAGGATTGTGCCCACTTGGCACCAGGCACTGTGCTAGGCACTCAGTTCCAACCCTCCTCCCGGAGACCAGCAAAGAGCTCCACAGACTGACTTGAAATGCAGTCAATCTACGTGACTTGACCTAAACCAACACTTAGCACCTATGTTGTAAACTCTGTGTGTAAAACAGAAAAGGATTTATTGAAGGGGATCCAAATCCCTGCAAATTAAACTAGGTATCTCACATAGTTCAGCTGCTCCCTGCTCTCCCCAGAGCACCATGAACTGTTTGGAGTATTTGAGCTAGAACCAAAAGCACTGAAATACTGTGAAAGATAGACCAAAATCCAAACCACTGCATAGGAGAAGTGAAATTTCCATGACGAAAACAAGTTTGGAACTTATTAGGTGCCATCAAGAAAAATGGCTGGGACATTTCTCAGCTCACCAATTGGTTAAAACTGTGGGTCCCCAAGAAAAGGGAGACATGACCATATTGCATATTAACTATGTAACACCAGAAACAAGAGAGACAGAGACAGAGGAGGGGTGGGGAATGAATGGTCTTTTCACTGCTGAATATTCAGATCAGAATTATAATGGTCTTGTCGGGGAGAGGTTACAAGCTCTTTTGGCAAATTACCGATACATTCAAGTTCTGAGTACTATACCAGCCGGTTGGGTTTTTGGGGTGTGTGTGTGTGTGTGTGTGTGTGTGTGTGTGTGTGTGTGTGTGTGTGTGTGTGTGTGTGTGTGTGTAGTGGTGGTGTTTTTTGTTGCTGTTGATATTTTTGTTGTTTTGTTATTGCTTTTCCTTTTTTTCAAGCATAAGCTTGGACAGACTCAAGGCAGCAAATACTCCTTCCTCAATTTAAGATTTGACAATTTAACAGGAAGAAGCCCATTCATCATCTTTCCCTTTTAGAGACCATAAATTATTGGCTCATATACCATGTGGCTTGGATTCTAGGAAAAGTTAGTATAAACAAACCCAAGTTACAGTGCGCGGAGTAGGAGAGCGAGTCATAAACAAAACACAGACATATGCTCTCACATAAATAAGGGCCGGGGTCATCAGCTTCCCAAAGTCTGCTTCCCATTAATTACACAACGCAATGAACTTTCCATATGTAAAGCCCAAATCACTTCATTCTGGCAACTTGCACGAGACAAAGACCAGGATTGTACCCAAAAGGCGCTGACCGAAAAAAAACTGGATTTCAAAATAAGAAAAGTCCTCTCAAGAGCTCTTCAGGTGCTGGAAGGCAAGAAAACCCCTTGGAGGCGTGTTTCTGAGCATTGAAACCATCCCCAGCAGCCCAGGAACACTGCTGGAGGCTGGTCTGAGCCCCTGCTGGATTTAAAGGTAACGTCAGGCTGACTCGCTTTTGTTCTGAGCTCTGTCATCTTTATGGGGCCAGCCCTGGGTCTGGGCCACACAGGGTGTTCACAGCCGTCACTGGAATCATTGAATCGTTGGGATTCCCTCCTTCACTACCTTCTCTCTGTCTTTTGAAGCTGTCCATTGGTAGCGCAGACTCACCTTCCCTCACTGTTGTATCTGGTCTCTCGTACTTTAAAGAGGTTTCAAGGAAACAGGTAACAGTTTCCGGGGAAGAGAGGCCTCCAACAACAGGTGGGAACCTCTGAGAGAGATGGAAGGCAGCTAAGTTCTCGCCTTGCGTCTCTTTCCAAAGCAGATCTCATGAAACAAACGGACTTCCTTACAGAGGATATTAAAATAACAGATGTCACAGTTTAGGAGTCTTGGACTGGGGAAGAGGGGAGAAGAACGACTTTCATTCTTTGCTGGGGGGTAGGGTGTATAGGGTTTTTGGATCATTCCCTTCCTCAGTGATTATTTTTGTGGCATGTACTCTGTGTACATACAAAGCGAGCAGAAGGCGTCACCCCTGCTCTCATGAGAAACTACAGGAAATGGGGAGAAACTGACATTTTTCGGAGAATCTACAGCACAGTCCACAGTTTTTCACATATTTCTTCATTTAATTGTGATAGTGACCGCACGATAACATTCCTATCTCTGTCACATAAAGATGAAAACTGTGAGCTCAGAGGTTAAATCATTGCCACCAGGGCTCACATCTCAGAAGTCATGGACTCAAGGATTCAAGCAAGGGCTGACCTAGTTCAAGGTGAGTTTCAAAGGATCTGGACAAGGAGTGAGAAACCATGGGTTTCCCTGTTCATTTTCTACTAATGATTGCATTCTTGCACCAAATTTCTGTCTTGCAATTTCAAAGGCCTCTGTCCACCCCGAAATTCGAGTTAAATAACACAGATTACCTGTGTCACTTCGGTTGCACATTTTTGCACATTGTTTTGATTCTGTTGCTTTCTGCAGGTCAGATGCCTTTTCTAATAGTTCCCTATAGGGAGCCAGACAGCCAATATGATGAGTGAGGTTGGCCAGGAATAGGAAGGAAGGTGGTGGGACAGGAGAGGACACCGGAAACTAAAGAGAAGACAGCCCGTGTAAGGGGCAAACGTTATTCTGTACCAATCAGTTGTTGCCAGGTAGGAATCTGAGCCCAAAGTCATCAGGTAATCTGAGTTTCAAAAAGCCAGAACTCCTGATTATTACGTAAATCTTCTGACGTGTACAATCTGCATGTTAATTTACAAAAAATATATAAACCTGTGTAGGCCAATTAAAACACAAACGCAGATGGCTGTCGGCCCACGGCTTTATTTTGCTATCACGATTCTTCAGAAGAGTCACCATGACTCGTTCTAGAATTTCAGATACAGGTTCTGGCCCCAGCCTCTCCTCCAACATCATCTGTCACTATTTCCACATATGCTCTGATCTTAGAGAGGTTGTAAACCTGTCCATCCTCTGCTTCTGTCTGCGTCTTTAATTTGCTCCATCACTAGAAGACCATCTCAACTTCTCTTCCCAGATCATCTCAGTGCCTCCAACTCCCTTAGTGCCGCATTTCAGCTGGAAACTAATGACTTCTTGGTTGCTAAATGATCGCTCTGTTAGTACTTGAGCATCTCATGTTTTGGACTCAGGCCTTTTCCAAACAGCATGAAAGCTCCCCAGGGGCAAGGGCTAATCTTTACTTGTATGTATCACAGTGGCAGGTTCTTGAAAAATATTTGACAATTTGTAGCAAAGCCACATAGAAGTTCTGGTAAGATGAACTCAATATTAAACCCTCACAGGGGGTGTGGGGGGGGCCTGGATGGTGCCCCGAGATAAGGATACTTGGAGGAGGGAGTGAGGATAAAACTTTTGAAGATAGTTAACGAGTGTTTTGATCAGAGTCATAACATGACTAAATTATGACTCCACATGATTAAATCATGACATGACATGACTTCAGTTTTGACATGAGTGGGGTCATAAAATAGTGATATATGAATATATGATTTTGAATATATGATTGGTGTTTTCATCTGCTGTTTCATTTCTTTCTTACCACTGCCTGAAAAGCAGAAATTATTTTTCCCATTTCACTGAAACTCAGAAGTCTCGTTTAGACTGTGGCTTACCTAAGGGACCGAATTAAGTACTGCAGGCTGACAGTAACACTGGTCCTTGAATTCCAAATCCAGATTTTACTTTATATCCGTGTGGCAGCCAGAAAGAGTCCAGGTTTTTTCCTAATTCCTGGCAGGTAACATCTGCAACACTGCTAATTCAGTTCAGTTCCCAGGGCTCATTCTCCTCATCTGTAGCATCCTGTCTAGTCTCCTCTAATGCAGTCTTGTCTAGTCAGTTCCAGTTTAAGCAGCAGGAGAAAGAGACCCCCTCTGGGAGAGGCTCTGGGATTACTCCAGGGGCTCTTAAAGGTAGAGTGGAGGGGGCTGACTGGTGGGTGAGTTACACCTCTCTCTGTGTCTGTCTGTCTCTGTCGTCTCTTTGTCTCTTTGTCTCTTTCTCTTTATCACACCTGTCTATTCTCTCTAAACCTTTCTCCAGTCCCTTAGACTGACTACAGCCTGCCTGGACCGCTAAAGATCATTCTTAATGACAGTCATTACACAATTCCTCCACGTTGCCTGAGGCCATTTCCGCAGCAATAATCAGGGAAGATCTTGTCCTCTTCCCCACAGCTGGGCTCAGTATGCCAACTTCACTGGAACCAAGAAGGTTTTCAAAAACTCTCCATTAATTACAGGAAACCCAAAGCCCTGTCCCCCCTTCTCATTAACACAATTGCTTTCAGTTGCCACTAAATTATCTCACCACCATTAAACCAAGAATCTAATTAGACTTCTGGAGATGGGAAGGGCCGATGGAGAAGGCCGGCACACCGCTTTCATCTCAAAACTGATCATAAAATATTTGTGCCCTTTCGTTCTTGGCCACATAAAATCCGCCCTGGAAGAGTGTCCTTTTATTCTCTCCTATTTATAAAGAGGAGCTCGAAGATTTGATATAAAATGAGTATCTTAATAGAAATCACTTCGCATATGGGAGGTCTCCTCCCCCTCATTACAATAATGGCACCTGACTCCCCCTGCGTGTGAATGCCTCGCAGCCAGACCTCCCGCTGGGCTGCAGTGGAGGCGTGAATGATACGATCACCGGGAAGAAGATAAAATGTATCATTATCATTACTCTAGTTTTAAGAGGGTCTGACTGAGGCAAGAGGTGGCTGGGAATGTAATCCATACAGAGCATACAGAGAAGACAAACTGAGTTAAACTTCTCCCAGACACAGCACTTTCCAACCTGTCATTAAACCTTCTGTCTTTCCTAAAATCTCAGCTCTGGAGAGAAAAAAAACATTAGTTAAATCCAGTCCAGACATGTTTACTGAGTATCTACTAATCACCGAGCACTGGGCAGGGCTCTTGACATCCAAATATGACTATAAATTGCTTAAAAGCAGTGTTTCTGGATTCTGTTTCTATTGTTTTCATTCTGTATAACCCCAAATTCTGGGAATTCAGGGGCTACTCAATGCTCATTGAATAGGACAAAACCTCAATAGGAAATGCTGGCTGTCCTCAGGAGACCAGTACTCTGGCCACAATGAAAGACTTGCGTGTAGAGTCATTGAGTTACAGCCCAGGCCAATGTAATCTCCAGTTTTCCAATGAGAAGTTCATTCTGAAAAATCCCATTGGACTTCTGAGTGAAGGGAGACACATACATGTATAAGTTCCTCCTCTTGATAAACACACACTCATGTACTCTGCACATGCCATGCCAATTAAGCTGACTATTTAACCTGAAAGTAGTCTTGCCTGGAGGATATCCTGGTGGACTAACCAGGAGCTGGTCTACCATTACTGAACCAAAGATTCTGGTGGCCCCCGGGGTTCCTTGCAGGTGGCTCTTCTGCTGAACACCCTCAGGATGGTTTGCTGTTTCTGGTGCTGATACGGAAAATGAAGGTAAACCATTGCCTCTCAACTCTAATTAATACAATGTTGAAGTATGTGTTTTCATGTACCAGATTTTTTTTTTGCAGGAAACAGTTGTTCAATGCATTTTGACCAATATTTAATGATTAGCTATTGTTTGCCCAGTTTTGAAACTAGAGTTTCAAAGTTGAGTAACGCTTGACAGTAAAGGGAGTGGGTGGTGCAGCGTGGGACACAGACACCACATCAGTGTAGGGCTCAATGATCAAGGGGTTGACGGGGGCCACGGAGCACAGTAGTGTGGCGACCAGCTTTGCCAAGGGGTGAGTCTCAAAATGGGTATAAGGGAAGCCTTCTTAGAGTTGAAGACATCTAAGCTGAGTCTTGAAGAATAATTATGAATTAGATATCCATGGCCAATAGGCACATGGAAAAATGCTCAATATTGCTAATTATCAGAGAAATGTAAATCAAAACTACAATGAGGTATCACCTCACACCAGTCAGAATGGCCATCATTCAAAAGTCTACAAATGATAAATGCTGGAGAGGCTGTGGAGAAAAGGGTACCCTCCTACACTGCTGATGGGAATATAGTTTGGTGGAGCCATTATGGAAAACAGTATGGAGATTCCTCAAAAAACTGAAAATAGACTTACCAGATGATCTAGTAATCCCACTCCTGGGCATGTACCCAGAGGGAACTCTAATTTGAAAAGATACATGCTCCAATGTTCATAGCAGCACTATTTACAATAGCCAAGACATGGAAGCAACCTAAATGTCTATCAACAGATGATTGGATAAAGAAGTTGTGGTATATTTATACAATGGAATACTACTCAATGATAAAAAAGAATAAAATAATGCCACTTGTAGCAACAATGAACTCATCTACAAAACAGAAATAGACTCGCAGACGTAGTAAACAATCTTATGGTTACCGGGGAAAAGGGGCAGGAAGGGATAAATTTGGGAGTTTGCGATTTGCAAACGTTAACCACTATATATAAAAATAGATAAAAAAACAAATTTCTCCTGTGTAGCACAGGGAACTATATTCAATGTCTTGTAATAACCTTTAATGAAAAAGAATATGAAAAGGAATACATGCATGACTGGGACATTGTGCTGTGCGCCAGAAATTGACACATTGTAACTGACTACACTTCAATAAAAAAAAAAAAAAAAAAGAATTACATATCCAAATAGCTTGAAGAGTGGATGAAGGAAACAGGATATTTCTGGGGTGGAAAACAGATAATAGCAAGAGCAATAATAATAACAACAATTGCACAAGTTTGCTGAACTCTTGGTTTGTGTCAGGCCCTCTGCTAAGATTTTCACCAGCATGCCCTCACTGATTGCTCACCACCATCCCCTACACCAGGAGGCATGCTTCCCCCTACTTCACAGATGTGAGCACTGAGGTTTGAGATCACATAGCTGCTTTAGTGCAGCACTGAGCTTCCAATGCAGACAACTGGAAGCAAGAAGACTTGCATTCGACGGGAGCGTTGGGCAGCCCAGGGGTGGTGTTAAGAAAAATGAGCCAAAACTTAGAGAAAAAAGGCAAGTGGAAGGTGCATGTCCTTTTGGAGTCCAAGAGCATCATTTTACAGGCCCGCCCAAGGATTATTATCTAGGGAAAGGGACCCTGACTAGATTCACCACTGATTAAAGGTCCAGATTCTGCCAGGCACCTGTAGACTTCTGCCCAGAAAATATGCAAATGATTTTTTTCCAGTAGAAAAGATAAGCACAGAGATTACGGTTTTATTGCCCATTAGGACATAAACTGAGCAATCCTGCTCACCATTCTTTGTCCAAAACCTGCCTTCCTGTAATACCCTTTTCTTCCCATTCTTTTTGGACCAGTTTAATCACCATGTTGGTTTCCTCACTAAAGAGGTGAATGAATCCTTGACATGAGTTTTTCGGTTTTTGAAAGTTTCACTCTGACAGTGGGGATTCCAAAGGAGTTTGGTGCTGGTTGACATCTCCAAGGAGGTGGGGTTGGAGAAGGAGGCCGGGGCCAGTTCTGGGGGGGTTGGGTGCCTCTTGGGGATGTTTACAGCCTGGACCATGGGAACAGCTCAGCTCTTCTAGGATGTCCAGTTTAAATCAGAAAAGAGCTTATTTCCTCCTTTTTAGGCAAAAAAAAAAAGAAAAGAAAAATTAAAAAATGGAAGTTTCTGAGAAGGTTTCGGTGTGAAGGGGTCTTCAGGGAAGGACAGAAGCTGGCAGACCTGCTGGGTCCTGTCATGGTCCAGAGCTGAAGGGAGGGGGCTCTCCAAGGGTTTCCCGTTTAGCAGAGCCCGCTGGGCAAACAGTCACTCTGTGCGGCTTCAACACGGGCCCGTGGGTAGCACTTTTCAGAAAATTATTTGTTTTTAAAATAAAGCTTTAATTTCTCTAGATCTTTTTTTTTGAATATTTCCTACTGTGTATTTTAAATGATTAATCTGGACTTACAGAAATCTGTTTTACAACTTGAAGACTTCTTCAGTTTGTATACTTATGGCTCCTGGATGTTCCAGATCCTATTAACTAGCCCATTTATTTGACTATATTGGTTCTTTTTGAAAGACAAGATGTTTGGCTGAATTGACCCCCATTCTTTTGGTTAGGAGTATCTGATCATGATTCCACATAGGACAAAAAAACAAATAAAATAAATTATTTTACAATCCTTAAATTCCTGTGCATTGTTTTTGCACCTAGATACTACTTCATCATTTGGGGCCTCTCTCCATAAATGGCAGTAGGTTAAGAGAAAAATCAGGCATTCTAGAATTTGGGAGTTAGAAGCAATTTTCACAATCATTTTGCTCCAGCTACTAGAATACTGAATTTCATTCTGATTCCACTAGAATTAAGAATTCACTCTTTAATCTGTAAAGATACTTTTCAAGCCTCAGGTTTGGCACCCTGATGACAGGTATCGGTCATTTCTGACTGGGTGGATAGTTTGGTTTAATAACTAAATGGCTTACCCAATATCAGCCTTTGCTTTAGAAGTAAAATGTCTAAAAGCTTAACAGACTTGTGAAATTTAAATATTTTTCACTTACTCATAGTCTCTGATCGTTTTAAGCAAGGCAGATCATAGAGTTTGGGAGAATGATGGATTCGCCTTGAGACGAAACAGATACAAAACCACGCGCTAAGAGCTGAGCTCCCTCCACTTCCCTGTGTCATCTGTGAGCTACACCTTGAGCAGGTGACATCTGGTGACAGCAGCCCTGATGTATGTTTTTTTTTTTCCTACTTGGATTTAACATGAGAGAGCATCTGAGTGTGTGTGTGAGAGAGAGAGAGAGAGAGAGAGAGAGGAAAAAGAATGAAATGCCTGTTCGCTTTTCCATCACTACTGCTCCAGACTTCCAGAAGCAAAACTACAGAAATATTTCTCATGGTGTTTTATGGAGTTGTTACAAAATTTGTAACGTACTTGACAATACAGTCCCATCTTAAATACAAAGGGCAGGGGAACGTTTCAGTAGTGAACTCGTGCGTTCTCTACACACCACATAATCTCCCGGAGCAGTTAGTTCAACAAGAAGAAGAAAAGAAAAATTAGGCTCACTTATTCAGGTACCGATTATCTGGTGTGGTTATTAAATCATTATTGGGAGACTGCAATAGAAGTTATTTCAAATTACGCATCATTTTGAACAAACCTGATTGAAGCTTTCAGTGCATTAGCCCTAATTACTCACAGTAATGATGCAGTGCTCCCTTGAACCGGACCTCCTTTGTTGTGCCAGGGGACAGTGGCTGATCAATAGCTATTGAGCAGCTGGATCACGAAGGCTGACCTGCCTGAGCGCCTGTGGCGGCCACTACCATCCCTCCCTCCCTCCCGGTAGCTCACAGACGACACGGCCTCAGCCTGGGTACCCACTCCTGCAGCTCCTCTTCCGCCTCCTCCCCCAGATCACTAACTTTATCATCACCATCACTCTCTGGCTCTGAGATGCTAAGAAGCTGCCTTAAACACACACAGACATACACACGCACGCGTGCGTGCACACATGCTAGAAAAGACATATTTTTAAACCTCCGACCCAAGTTCATTTCTTCCACATTATGTTTATAAAATAAGGTGGGAAAGTTTGCTTTCTTTTTTTTTTTTTTTTACCCAAGATCACCTGTTTGAGAAAGCACCCTTTGGACTACAGGCTGATTAATTATTCGACGTGTATTTACAACAGCCCATCACACGTCTGTCAAATCTGTCAAATGTCTTCCATTTGCTTGGTAAGCAGTTCCAGCGTCAAGCCTGTTTTTCTCAGCTGTCTCGCACCTTGTTTGGTCCTGTGTGAGCACACAGCTACTGCCTCATGATCATTCATTTCACTCAGTGATCATTTATTGAGCATCTACATACGCAAGGAACTGTACTAGATAATTTAGTTTCCGTTATGTTTAAATAAAATGAATTTCTAATTAATTGAATTATTTCCGTATTTTTTAATCTGAATAAAGGATTCCTTAAATTAACTTTGCTTTATAAGTCACTTAATTTATGCTTCTTTTCTTTCTTTCTTTCTTTTTTGTCTGCACTTGTCTGGGTCTTCAAGACCATCCTGTAGAAATGATGACCCATTGAAAAATAAGCTGATTTCTGTATATAATCAGAAGTAATTCTGACTTACGTTACTGACAGTGAAAGACAGGACGCTAAAGAAAACAGCAATTAAGGGAGTAGTCTTATCAGAAATACGTGTGACTAATGTAAAGCATCCTTTTGAATGAAATCAAGCCCAGAAACCATTAACAACTATTAACAGCCTTCTGTATGCTTGACTTTGGTTAAAGCATCAAATTACGAGTTTCACTAACTGTTCTCTAAAAGGAGTCCATAATTAGGGAGAAAGGACTCTGTCTTTGACACTCTTGAGACTATGACAGAAGTGAGATTCCATCGGAAATCAGGCAGTAAGGAAATCAAGAAATTTCCAATCCAATTGCATGACCTCAGGAAAATCTTTGAATCTCGAGAGCGTTGGTTCCTTCACGTGTGAAACAGAGCATTGGACATGAGCCCAGCCTGTGTGACCCTGAGTCTCTGAGGTTGGTGGGAAGACATTCATCTGCGGGGAGCAGAATCTCAGGAAGGTCCGGCCTCCAGCACCTGGAGGAGATCGCTAGCCTGTTTTCCCGCAAAAGCTCTGCTCAGACCCGGAAATGGGACCAAATCTGTGAAATTCTCATGAGGGTCTCAGTTTAACACTGCCAAAAATAAACAGCCCATTCCTGCATCCTGAAACAGGAGAGCTTTGGCTCCGCTCTGATTACCAGAGAGGCAGGTTTAAAAGTTTAATATCCACCTGTGTCTGCGCCCGTTTGGCATATTTGGAAATTACTGAACACAGATAGAGGAGGCAAGCCCACAGAAGTGTGCGGTCCCAGGAACCCTGTCTCTCATGCTGCATGGACGGAGTTCAGGAAAGGAAAATGGGGGACCACCTGTCTTTTGCCTCTGGGAAATATCTGTGCTTGGCAAGCAAAGGCGGAAACACGCAGGCTAATTTCTAGATCCATAAAGGGAGGTCTCCAGAGCTTAACCGACAAGTTTGAAGAAGCAATTATCTGGGTGAGTATGCAGACCTCGGCCCAAATCTTTTGCTCCAGCCGAGTGATGACTTCCCAGAATTCCAGGCATGGGACTCTGTCGACACTGCTCCCTCTGCCTGGCTGCCCTCCTCCCCACAAGGCACTGCTGATCCATCAAGTCTCAGGGCAGCTTCGTCCCCATTCCTCTGACTCTACCTCATTGCTGGCATCATTCACCTGACATTTCCATCCAATACTCTTCACTTCACAACTAGCATGTGAACGATGTGAAGATTCTTGATCGTATTTGAAAGAGTAGCCCCTTTCTTCAGAGCAAGAGTTCCCAAGTGGCTGTGAAGAACACCATTTCCAAGAGGTACTGAGAGTTATTCACAGAGAGGGGAGTTTTGTGGTCAGGTAGGGTGGTGAAATTCTGTGTCTCTCCCTCCTGGAACCTCACAGTGCACACTGGTCCATTAAAGGCTCTGAAAACCTCCGCAGAAATGAAGCCAGGTGCAATGCAGTCTCCCTTTCCCTCACTTAACTATGAGAACATCTTTACCACAAAACACCTACTCATGTTTTGTGAAACTCAGTTTGAGAAGTGTCATTCCAAATATTTCTTTCTATTATTTCAGTTAGGCTCATTTTTTTAATTGCCCCATGATTCCCACAAAGGAGTTAGGTACGTAGAGTCTTGTGCTTAAAGCAACCTGCTGATTTAGGAGGTGACTTTAGAGTGAATATCAGTAATGAGTCTCTTCTTGGGCTTCTAATCAAAATAGGCATTTCTAAACACCACAGTGTGGGTAACATTTACCAGTGTATTAATTCAACAAATTTCCTGGAACGTGCCATCATTCCGTGTGTCGTGAAGATGGCAACAGCTAAATTGTGGATTCTACCTCTGAGGTACATACGATTCTGCCACAAGAGAGAAGTTAAACGGAAGCATTTCTTAGGTAGTCTAGGAGGGGGCGGCCAACATGTGGCAGAGACACTAAATGCTGCCGGCATTCAGAGCAGGTGCGGTCACTGAGACTTGAAGATCAGTGGGATGTGACGAGGACCTGAGTAAGGCTGTCCTCAAAGGCAGGTTTGAAGTCAGGTCCAAGACCTGCGTTCCTGGCAAAGTGGAGTTGGTGCAGGGACTGGTGGGAAGTGACGGGGGAGCAGAGGAAGGCAGAGCATATGGGGCATCTGAGTAAGGAGTTTATATTTTATAAACTGCCAGTGAGGAGTCTGGTGACTACTGGGGAATTCATGACATCATGGGGTAGAATGAATCAAAGCCTCAGGGAAACCCTGATTACTGTCTCCCAACCCCGGTGAGCTCGGGAGGGGGTGAAATGCAGCAGTCGACAGTCCGCATGTTGGACCTGAGTTGGAATCCTGACTGTCCCCACGGGTTCCTGGGGCAAGTTCCTTTACCCTTAGCTTCCTCTTCTGGGATGAAGACACAAGTATTTATTTCACGGAGTTCTTGTATGAGTCACATGAGATAACATATCCAAGGTCCTTGATGCAGAGATTAGTAATGACTGAGGATTGATAAAGAGTAATTAGCACTGTTGCTGACCCTCAGATGGCCTTGGCCTCCAGGTTCTGAGATGATCTCCTTGTCTTAGACCTCCTCCCACCTGAAGAAGCCCCTGCTGACACGGTTGACACACCTGTGTCTGCGGGAGGTTGGCTGAGCAGAGAACTCTTACCTGCATTCAAAAGCACACTCCCAGAAGGCCTTCTCCATACCCACCTTCACCGGGGTGAACCCAGAGCAGCTGGAAAGTGCTCACCTGCGTCTGCTGTGGCCGCAGATGCAGCGAGGAGGGACAGCACCGGGGCTGGGGGGATTGCAACTCCGTCGACTGTGGCTGGCTTCTTCCTGGTCATCATGGCGGACACAGCGCCCTCGCTCTTGCTATGCATTGCCGTTTGGTCCACTTTTAAGTGGGGACTTGGCATCCCTGAAAAATAATAAGCCCCAAACCCTGCAGTTACTTTAAAGAAACAGGAAGACAGACAGCATAAAACCTGAAAATGAGCACAGGAAACTGTCAAACGATCTGACCTCCTCGTGGTACAAGGATGACACTTTAGAATGTTTAAAGAAGAAGAAGAAAAAACAAACTTAGATGCATGACTGCTTTGGGTTTTGCGGCTGAGGTTAGTGGAGATGACATTCCAGGTTGGCTGCCTGGACGTGGGGGTCAGGCACAGACCTAATAAAGCAATGGAATCCATCACACACTCTTTGCCTTCTACGGGTCAGGAAGCCTGTCTTCACAGAGGTAGTGCTGTGCGCAGCATGGAGGGGAGGCGTGGACCCCGCCCTACTGAGGCTTCCCATCTCACCCATGAGCTGGGGAGACGAGATGGAATGAGAAGGGAAAACGGGGGAACCAGCATGGGCAGGCTGGGTGTTATGTGTCCTGGGTGCTTGCGGAGTTCTCAGGAGGTCGCGATTTGTGTGGGAAGACATGAGGAAAATCTTCCCAGGGCTCATGCTGGAGCAGCAAGGGTGAAGGAAAGGCGTTCGCGGTGCCAAGAGGTGTCTGCTAAGTCCTGGGTGGGGAATGAGGACCATTCAGACAAGAGACCAGCCTACTGGAGGTCAAAGATGCACTTTGGGGACCGCAGTGTGACAGGAGTCACCAGGTCAGGTGAGAGCTGAACCTGGGGGTCTGGTCATAATAATATGACAAGTAATAGCAGTACTGAGCATCGTAAGTCATGTCTTTATGAGGCTGAAAAGCCTGGGTGGGCTCATAGGAGGTGCGTCTGTGAGGGCGGGGAAATTCACTACATAACAAATTGCAAGAGTGGTCCTGGAGCCTTGTTTTCCGAGCCAGAATCCAGGCTGTCTTACTTTTCAGCTGTGTGATCACAAGCAAGTTACTTAACCTCTCCAAGCTGCAAGCTTCCTTAACTGTGCAGACGGGCTGGACCAGCGCTACCTCACAGGGGTGGCGGGGGCGTCCGTGAGTCAGCCAACACAAGGTGCTTGGAACAGAGTCTGGCCCACGGCCCACGCTACAGAAGTGTCTCCAGTTCTGATTATTCTAGTTATTCCTACTAACCCTGTTACCACCTGCTTCCTCCTCAGGCCAAACTGAAGCCAGCCAGCAAAGGCTCGGTTCTCTTCCCTGACACGACCAGGGGTTTCTGGGCACCTTCTACATCCTCAGCTGCAAAAAAAAAAGTCACTCTCCAACTCATCCACACACCAGCGCAGAGGCTGGAGTTCTCTGAATGCATGCCAAATGCTCATCCACTTAGAATTTCTTTGTTTGTAAGATGCAGGCCACTGACAGCAGCAGTAACAGAGGGGGCTTCATCATGGTCGTTCTTGACCCGAATTCCCATCCCAAACGTACAACTCTCAACGTCAGAGCTGGAAGCTTTCAGGAACTGAGACGCTAAAACCAGGTATCACCTTGGTCCACCTCACTGCTTTCTAACATCTGCCCATGATCCCTGTCTGCCAACAGGAAAAGGAGTTTTAGATTTAGAGGACCATGCGTGGGAGAACTAATTAGGCAGCTGAAGGTTTAGGCCTAGAAGAATAGATGTGTATTCCATTTGCCCATTCATCCATCCAACACTTTTGAGCACCTACGATCTGTCAAACTGGGGACTCGAAAGAAAGTTAGACACAGTGCCTGACTTCTAGAATTTTGCAGCTGCCTACAGGAATTGTCAGAGAAATGAACAAATAATTGCACAAGAGGTAAGTCCTATTTCCGACGTCTGTCCAAGGTGGTAAGACATGGGTGTGGGAGGGAGATGCTAACTGCACACCTATGTCCACTGAGGACACATGGCCCTAGTTTCACACCTGGAAAAGGCACCTGTGACCACGTCAGGAAGAAAGTCACGTTGACATTTTCATTTACCTTCAACTACATTCCTCCCACTCTCCGTCCCAATCTCTGAAACTTCCACGGGAGGTGCTGCGAATAACAGCACCGTTTGGCTTTTTTGATTCCATATTTCATAGCATTTTGACTGTGGGAGTAGACGGACATCAAATTCTACGACAGAGAGATTGCAAAGCACAGCCATCAGGAAACCAGGGCGTGTGGCAAACACGTATATGATCCTTGGATGATGCCTGTTTGTAAACCATGCAGGTGCGCCAGGGTCCGGCGAGATATACATACAGTAAACGTAAAAGGCAAGCAGAATTATCTGCATGGTGGTACATCCAAACAGCCAACGGTGGTTATTCTGAGGAAGGAGAGCACAGGGAAGATGAGTGACGGAGTTTTTGCTTTGTTTCCCTAGCCTTCTTGAATGTTAATATTTTTAAAACCACAAACATATATTAAACTCTACTTCCATTCAGAAAATAAATATAGTTTGGGAAGAATCTAGAAGTCTATCTGAGAACTGGTCACTAGGGTAGCCTGAATGATCTGCTTGAATAACTGGCTGTTAACAAATCTGCGATGGGACAGCAGCCCTGAGTCTGATGAAAACGCCTCACTGTGGTACCCTGCCCCACCGTGGTCCAGTTCCCATCAAATGGACGTGGGCATCCTTTGCCACGCACGCCTCTGGAACTCTAAAGCTGCCAGAGTTCGGCTGGATTTTCATTTGGAAAAACTCACTGACCTGTCTGTCCTGTGGACACATGTGGGGCAGGTAGTTCTTTGTTCAGTTTATGATATACACAGGGACGGAGCCAGTGAACAGGATTAGCAGACAGACATGCAGCTCTCACTTGGGAAGAGACTGATTTCAAGCCATTTCAGTTGTACCCTTTTTCATGGGGATGTCCACAATCCAGATCATTCCATTAAAGATCCAATCACACCTCTACCAGATGGACTCTGCTGCTCAAGTGTTTATGGCACAGAATATGTCAAAAGTCACAAAAATGACACTAAAAAGGTCTATAATTCAGACTGTCACTACTTAGCTGTCCTGAAAACCCTAGATAATTCAGGATTTTCTGGATGATAGTACTGTTTGCTAGTTGTCATCCAGTGAATCTGGGAATCAAATTAGAAAAAAGTACGGACATTTTTTTCAGACAGTTTTGAATTTTGAAAGGATTAGGGAAACAATCCCAGAAACAGTATATGTGAGCGAGAATCCTGAATGAACCTTAAACAAAGGCACATGTAATCCAGAAAATCTCCCTGAGAGCAGAGGTCTCGGGAGCCTGGAATGGGCGACTTCCCCATGGGAGACCACACTGGGCAGGCTGGCCATGGGAAGGTTTTGTTTCCCTTCATTTCACGTGGCAGCTGATGCTCCATGGACAGGCACCCAAAGGACCAGATGAATGAGAAACAGTTCAGAACCCAGTTCTCACAAATGCTGGGTGATGGCAGAATGGTGGGATGTTTGGCACATTCCTTCCCAGCTCGGGTCTGGCTGCTCTCCCTCCAGGGGAAAGAGATTTTTGAAGCTGGAGACTGATCATAAAGAAACCGAGATACAGTAAGGTACTGACCGGACCACTGAAATGTGGCACCACTGCATACACTGGGGCAGGAAGGAAAGGAAGGATGGCTTTGATCTTGGAAAAGATCATGAGGTCACATTCGGACAGCACACTACGTGGAGAGCTCACCTGGTAGGTGTGTTCAGAGCATCCCCAAACCCCAACACAGGACGAACTGTACCGAGGCTCGCGTATTTGGAGGCCAGTACACACTTAAAGGAGGAAATAACAATGCTAATAACTTTGTGGATCCAACATCTGTTCATAATTAAGACAGCGAAGCCAAGAGAACATTTTAAAAGTTAGGTCTGTATGAAAACATTCTGTTACAACCTGTTGACCTCTATTGATACATTTTTTTAAAAAAAGTCTTTGAAACTGTCCTGCAGCCTGTCGAGGGACAGTCACTCATTTCCAGAGGAAATTTCTCACAGACCACTTACGCTCTCGCACCTCCACCTGCACACTATGTTTGCATTAGGGACTTGATTTATGGATTCCTACTCCTCCGGAGCAGAAGCGGACTTCCTGTTGCCTTGGTTACTGGGAGCGCAGTTCAAGGTTAAAGTACTCCCAAATCGGAACCCGTGGCAGGAGCTGCACCCCGCCGCCAGGTTATTGACTGGCCCCGGATGCGGAAAGGTCAGAGACCAAAGCACTGTTTACTGCCTTAAGGGTGAGTCAATATCGAGTCAATAGCTTCGATATTTTGATTCTCTTTCTTCCTAAGTAGCACTTGCTGTTCAATTACCTTTGGCCCAAGTTGCTCAAGGTTACAGGGGTCATGGAGGGAAAAAGCAGGGTCTAGGGTGGCTGATTTTTCCAGGATCCCTTTAATGAGCTCTGTGACCTTGGATAATAAAAAAAACAGCCTCACCATCGACTAATTTGTATGTTGCTCTAGGTTTATAAAGTTAGTTTTCTACTTACCCCATTTTCTCTGTGGGGAAACTGACAAAAAAAAACCCTTTGTGGGGTGACTGCTATTTACTCCCCTTTCCTAGATGAGAAAATGGAGGTTTAGGGAGGTCAGACGGCTTACGTAAAATCACACAGCTGGTGAGAAGTGGTAAGAACTAGATTCTAACTCCTGGCTGAGTCCTCATTTCACAGTTTCCTTAAAATAAACGACCTGCAGAATCATCATCCAGGAATCATACGTAATTCATTTTGTAACATCCACTGCAGAAAGTGGTCTATTTGGAAACTACTATGTGATTAATACAGACTTACTGAGCAGCTTAATTAATTTTTTTTTAATTCCAAGATTTGTAAATGCAGATGTTTCCTGGAAATAAAACCTAGGATGGCAAAGAGGGAGAGGCTGACACCACCCGGATGGTTAGTTCCTTCCGTCACCATCCTGCCCTTTCACTGTCGGACGCAGTGTGTGGCATGGGCTGAGCAGCATGTTTCATGGAGCGGTTAGTGACTTCTAGTCTGCAAAGACCGGTGACAGGCATTGTGCTACTTGCCCCTTGCAGCATCCTTGTGGATGACAAGAGGCAGATGGGAAAACTCCCAATTCACAAATTACAAGACAAGACACAGAGGACCAGGTGATGTGCCCACACCCACATATCACACGTGTGAAGGAAGTGATGCTGGTATCCGTGCCTCCTGACTCAATTTAATGTTGTTTTCTGTCTCATCATATGTTGACTTTTGGATAAACCAGTAAATAATTTTTTTTTTCCACCAGAGGAAACTCTTCCTGAAAACTTGATAATAATTCCGTTTCTCATATACTGGTTGTCTGTTTGAATTCTTCCATTGTTCTTTTTTTTCTTGTTTGCAGATGAACTTTACTCATAATAAGGGGATACAGGTTAACAAAAGAAAAGTGAATCAAGAGATAGATACCCTTGGGGCTCATAGACATAGATTACAAACTTGTGGGTGCCAGGGGGGTGGGAAGGGATAGACTGGGAGTTCAAAAATTGTAGATACTGACAGGTATATGTAGAATAGATAAACAAGATTATACTGTATAGCACAGGGAAATATGCACAAGATCTTGTGGTAGCTCATGGTGAAAAAGAATGTGACAATGAATATATGTATGTTCATGTATAACTGAAAAATTGTGCTCCACACTGGAAATTGACACAACATCATAAACTGACTATAATTCAATAAAATTAAAAAAAAGAAATAGATATCCTTGGGATTTGGAAAATAATACTTTTTGGTGCCAAAGTCAATAAAAATGTTATTTTTGTTGCATTACTTCATTCATTAATTCAACAAATATTTATTGAGCATCTCCCATGCCAGGGGCATGACACTGGTCAAAACAGCCAAAGTCCCTATTTTCTAAGAGTTACATGCTAATTATATCTGCATAGCATAAAGGTAGCTGCTACTTTTTATAAGGATATTGAAAGACCTGAACATGCTTTTTTTAATCATCAAACAGCAGAGTCTTTTCTACCTATCCAGTATCTTTGGGTGGATTTAGTAAAAGACATCTCACCTAGGTGGAGATGTTCAAGGACCCAGATCTTTAGCAAAGAGAGGGCACCATTGTGAAAATCCGAAAAAGGGTATGGCTTCTTGTGTACACATGTACCCCCACTGCTCATGGTTTAGGGAGAGGGGCATGGGTTGGCTTTTGGCACCTTTCTTCCCTCAAGCCAGGTGCTATGAACAGCGAACAACCTGCTCAATCATGGGTGGTGGCGGGGGGAGGGTACAGCTCAAGTGGCAGAGCGTGTGCTTAGCATGCTCGAGGTCCTGGGTTCAATCCCCAGTCCCTCCGTTAGAAAAATAAATAAACCTAATTACCTTCCCCCTTCAAAAAATAAATAAAATAAAAATAAATAAATATATTAAAAAACTATTTTAAAAAGTAAGCATGCAAACTAACAAAAAATAAAGTTGAAAACAAAATTGTGTGACAGTGTGATTACAACTAGGCCAAAATTACTAAAAAAAAAATCGTGAGTAGTGGCCTTATCAACATGTGTTTTGTGCCAAATGAGTTTACCTTCATTCTAGGACCTTGGGAGATGAAGTTCAGGCAAGGTCACTCTTACGCAGAATACTACTCAGTGAGCCTGGAGTCAGTCATTGTAAAATCAGCAGTTATCTGAATGTCAACTGGCACAACTCAGAAGATGGGATGTCTGCCTTTACAGAGAAGGTTTAAAAGCTGAGAGTGAGATGAGACAGAAACACTTAGAAAACTAAAACCAAATGAGACAGGAAGCCAAACGAGTCCTCCATGAGTCAGGAGGGGAAATGAGATCCCAGTGGGGTCTGAGGTGGGCTTCTGCTCATCCATACATTAATTCAATATACACTGAGAGCCTGTAACTGCCAGGAACCACTAAGCACAGGGAACGCGAACCCTCTCTGAATGGGGCCAACCATCCGCTCAGGAAGACAGATCCAAGTACAAAAGTCTGAGTTGTGACTGATGAGTGGAATTTAGTAACTAGAAGTGGAGAGAGGGCCTGCCAGGGCTGGGAAATGTCAGAGAGCAAAGGCAGAAATAACAAGTCTTCTTTGTGTAACCGAGACGAGAGCGCTTGGACTGCGCTGTAAAAGCCAATACTGAAAGACATGTTTGGGAAAGCAGGTGGGGAAAACAAAATGCACATCTCACTGTCAGGCAGAGACAGTGTCTCCCTCCCACATCCATGTCTCACCATATGGGACAGACTTCACCAATAGAACTTACCTCTTGTTATGTAATTATTTGTCCATTTCTCTGACAATTCCCGTAGGCAACTGCAAAATTCTAGAAGTCGGGAACCAGATCTAACTTTCTTTTGAGTCCCCAGCCTGATAGATCCTAGGTACTCAAAAGTGTTGGATGGATGAATGGACAAATGGAATACACATCTCTTCTTCTGGGTCCAAACCTTCTGGGGAAGCTGCCCTGATTACTTACGTCCACACAAGGTCCTCTAATCTAAAACTCCGTTTTCAGCACAGTATAGAGCAGAGGTGAAGGATGTATTCTCTGGAGTAAGACTACCTACATTACTTGCTGTGTGATTTAGGGCAAGTCATACCAAGTCTCTGTGCTAAATGTCCTCATCTGTTAAACGAGGACATTGAGGATTAAAGGCATTTATATATTGTGGTAGACAGAAAATAAGGTCGCCCCCTCCCTTCTGATTCCTAGAACCGGTGAGTGTGTCATGCAACATGGCAAGGGGGGGATTAAGGGTGCAGATAGAATCAGTGTTGCTAAGCAGCTGACCTTGACATCTGGAGGGTATCCTTGATTATGAGATGGTCAAGATGTAACCAAAATGTTCTTTAAAGCAAAAGAAGGCAGTAGAAGAGAAGAATCTGAGAAAGAGATGTGGTGAGGGATGGAGGGTGGGAGACAGGCTATGTTGCTGACTTTGAAGATGGAGGAGGAGGGATACGAGTTAAGGAATGCAAATATCCCCTAGAAGCTGGAAAAGGCAAGGACGGGTACTCTCTCCTAGAGTTTCCAGAGAGGAGAGCAGCCTTGTGAATACTTTAATTTCAGCTCAGTGAGGCCCATGTTGGACTTCTGCCCTCCAATACTGTAATACAACACATTTGTGTTGGTTAACTACTGAATTTGTGGAAATTTGGTATAGCAGTAATAGAAAACCCAGTACATATAAAAACACTTATTACAGTGCCTAGATAGAGGGAGCAATTCTCAACTGTAACTCAGTTGTGTTAACTATTAAGAATTCTTAGCGCCACATTGTCTTAGTACTAATTGTTTGATTTTAAACTTATTTCATATGTTCAAGTCATGTATGTCCCCTTAAAGATTTAAGTTCCTTAGGAAGCAGAGATTTTATATTCTTTTCTTACACCTTCTTAGTGTAAGGCTGATGCAAAGAAACAATTCAATTAATACTTAGAATCAACGAATTGTACCAGAGACAGTTTGTCAATATGAAGCTTAGGACACTAGGGTTCCGAGACACTGAGATGTCGCAGGCTTTGCCCTACACTTACTGGATGAACTTGAACAAGGCTTGGAAACTCGTCTTGCTTCAGTTCCTCTTGGTCAGAATATATTGCAGCTCTGCTATTCTCAGTTTTGTAGATTCAGAGAAACCAGTGAATAATCTGATTATTCTTGCTTCTTAATTTAGAAGTGAAGAAAAGGGTAGGGGGAGGGTATAGCTCAGTGGTAGAATGTATGCTTAGCATACACAAGGTCCTGGGTTCAATCCCCAGTATCTCCCCTCAAAATAAATAAATAAGTAAACCCAACTGTCTCCCCCACTAAAAAAAAATTTAAAAAATAAAAATTTTTTAAATGAAGTGAAGAAATGCGCTGAGAAGGGAACATTTTGTCTATTGGAACTTCACAGAGACTTACGCTGAAGAGTACTTAATGCAGTAAATTCTAATGGTGTAGGAGTCAGTCTCTCCTGATCCTACAGTGAGAAAGTCAGGCCAGATAAAAGGTATTTTCTAGAAGCGTCCAATGATATCACCCAGAATGGAAATATGGCAAACATAAAAATTGCAAAGAGGAGACATCTCAAGTTAGAGGTTTTTAATCTTTCTGTATGTCAGACATCAGAACCTCTTCTTAGGGGAAAAAAACAAACAAACACACACACATAAAGAACATATTTTGTACACAGATAAAGGTTCAAAGATACTTTTAAGTTCAGGTTAGTACTCTTGTTTGCCTAAGTCAATTCATGTACATAAGACACACACACACACACACACACACACACACACACACACACCCCCAAAAGGACTAAGCACAGATAGATAGAACCAAACAAATGCTGATGTAATTGGTCCCATGCTTAAAAAAATATAGACAGTAGAAAGGTAACCGTTCTCTGAAAAATATAACAAAGGGATTTTCAAAAGATTCTAACAAGGGAAAAAAGGATGCATACATATAATTAAAGCTGATTTAGCAGCACAGTGCACCAACCACGTTCCTGTTACATCCTTGGTGATCGGGTAGGTTGGGCATTTGCTACTGACGCACATAAAGCCTGTTACAGTCTTCATCAATAGATGCGCACAAAGGGGGCTTCAGCAAAGTCAAATCAAGGCAGTTTAGAGTTGGAAGGGAGCTAGTCCAGTCCTTCCTTGGCAATTCAGCCCCAGAAAAGGGATGTGACTTGCTTTGCCCAGTGTCACCCAGAGAGGGTGGCAGGACCGTGCCTCTGACCCCAGCCATATTCCTGGACTGTCTCAGGCCAGCATGTGGGCTTTGAGCTGCAGGATTACATTCTGAGATGTCGCGGAAGCAGTCTTCCTGCTCTCCTGGTGCATGCTTGCTATTCTGTACCCACTGGGCAGCTTTAAACCAGACCAAGCCCAAAATGGCAGATACAATTCCAGCTAGGAGACGACTGGCCTCAGATTCTCCCTCATGTGAAGGGCTTAGTAGTCAAGGCTGGTTAAAACAAGCATCTTTTGGAGCGTCTTCCTTTTTACCTTTTGAGCACAGAGCGCATCTGCATGGTAACACAGACCGCGATGCTAACTGGGTCACCTTATTTGCATTTTGATTACTGCTTATTTAGAAGCCACACTGAGAAAAGAGAGCTTGATATCAGATTAAATGCATGTGTGTCTATAAATATATGTATAAATAGATAAATGCATATGTGCTGGTTTGTGAAAGATCAGTCTGATACGTACTCATCTCTCAAGAATATATCTGTAGGAGTCTGGCCACGTATGGGTGTTAGGGTCATAACTGTGGTTACGGAATTTAACTGTTCTCCTCAGTGTGATGTCACCCACTGTATAGATACGTTGTCATCCAGAGAAGTCAGCTTAGCGTACCTCCCCCTTATTAAGCAGTCATTGCTCTTTACATGGGAACATTGCATTGTTCTATGAGCTTTGCTGAATGCCCTTTCTTCAGACCACCTACTTCGTTCCACTATTTGAAATTATCCTATAGAATGCAAACACGCTGTGACTGTGCAGACATACACATACAGACATAGGATGTGTGCTCGAAAAGCTCTCCTCTTTTTGCAACAGAAGAGAAAAAAAAATCACAGAACCTCAGACCCATCATTAGATAGACCTCCTAATCTTTATCTGCAGTAGTTCAGTCAGACGAGCTAATACCATGATGATGGCTTTGAAATCTCTTAGGAATTGGATGGGGAGATGTGATAGTGATGAACTCCCGGCTAATAAACACAGAGTGCTTATTTCGGCAGAATGATCAATTTCTAGATGTCCCGAGGCTTGTCTGATACAGTTGATTTACTCATCCTCGCTTACCTCACTAATAAAGCCAAAGTCCACCATCAGATTACAGAGGTGCCTAGAAATTCTTAAAGGGGCAGAAGAAAGCTAAGGTAGCATTCATCAAATTCTTCCGAGCCTCGCTCTGAGCATCCCTCCTGGACCACAGTCCTTGAAACCCCCGCTGCCTTCCTCGCTGGTCCTCTCCACTCAGTAGACTTTGGGCTAGTACAGTGATACAGACAATTAATTTGTTATCTTGTTAGTGGAAATTTAATGCAATGATCTAAAAGAACCCTTACATATTGTGATAAACTTTAGTGCCTCTGGGCAGCTCCCCTTCCATTGGGCTCATTTCACATCTCATCCATTATGTAAATGAGATTTGGAAATAGTTGAGTTTCACTAATGTAGCTCAACTCTGATGGATTGGAGAGAGCCGGTCCTACTGAAACTAATGAGGTTAAATGCATCTCAGCGTTTCTTTCTACTTGGCTGATTACGCGAGCCTCTGTTCAAGAAATGGGATGCAGTGCATTTTTTTTTTTCAGCCATCGTTTAAGGAAATCTCACTGTTGTCAGACCCCAAAGTAGCCCCAAATAAGTTTGGTTTGGATAATGCCTGTGTTGGTTCCAACATTGCATGGTGCACAAACAGAGCTCATGGACAACGTGCCATTTTTTTACATGAAGCAAGACTGATAATATGCTCTAAGATGGAAAGGGAGTATTTTAATTGTTAGTACATGCGAGGAAGTCTTTCAGTCACCAGAGAAGAGTCAGGGGAAATTTCTAGAAATGGACAATGGGGATGAAGAGTGCTTGGGGGGCTTGAGGTCAGAGAAGGAGGTAGTCACTGATTAAGTCTGGAACTGGAAAGCGACTGCTGCATTTGATTCAGAGTCACAAGGAGTCAGTCCAGTTACCCAAGGGCCCAGTCTTAAGACAAAGATAAAGAAGGACTTCTACAGTATACACTTCACTTCAAAAACCGTGAAACAGGAGTTCTAAAGCTTGGAGGCAGGATGCTTTTTTGAAAAAAAAAAAAGTAGTAAGCATATCAGGAGAAACAGTCTCAGACTATTGAGGGTCATGGAATCACAGAGGTCACGATGAGATGCTAAATATCAAAAGTATCTGTCAAATTATTTTGTCTTTATTTAAAAAGGGGGAGGCGAGTTAAGTGGAAAGATCTTTAATCTGCACGATAGCCCTCTGAGGTGGGTGGTTTGTTCAACTTTTTTAAAACAAGAAAACTGAAGCTTGGAGAGGTTAAAGATCTTGAACAAGGTCAAATACCTAGCTAAGTGACAGAGCTGGAATTCAGATCGAGGGTCTCCTGGGTTCAAGGTTACAGCCTTATGTACCGGCTCAAAACCCCTTTCCTTGTAAGTAGTGTGTTTTCTCAATTATTGGCTAATACAGTTGGACTCTGATTCTCTCATACAGAATGTTTCTGACTCCACGTCCTATTGCAATGGCTGGCACAGAGAATGTGCTTGGAATGAGCCAGCCAGGAATGACTACACGAAACGTAAGATATTTACAAGATAATTAGGATGGAGGCCACCAGATGCTCGACCGAAGGGCTGGAGATGTGGAGAAGAGATCGCTGGCCAAGTAATCACTCCATCTCTGCCCTCCCAACTAACTTCCGGCTCTGAAATCTGGGACCCCAGCAGGAAAGCTTGCCGAACTCTTAAATATTCAACATTCTCAGTAAACTGTTGGTGGGTGGCAATAAAGAAGAAGTTTTGTTCTTGCGTTAATTTACTCAGCAGAAGTTTCAGTGCTGCAGTAAACACAGACACTGCAGGTCCTTTTGGGGACCCTTAAGGTGTAAGAAAGAATCCAGTCAAATACTTAGTTGAAGAAACAAGATGCAGGAACAAGAAATTTGAATAAAAGTAACAATCTCCTCTGAGCTGAAAAGACTGCCCACATTGCTTTCCACTGTACCTGGGGCCACGCCAGAGATTTTCCGGGGAGATTCTTAACAACTAGCATATATTCCAGAACAATAGTTGAGAATGGAATTTATCAACTCTGTAACTCATAAATACACAAAGATAAGTAATTAACCTGACTGATGAAGAGTAAAAATTTATATTCATATAGACATTATAGTAAAAGTAACAAGGTAACCAGTATGATCATTTTAAAGAAAATCAGAAATTCAAAGTAGTTCAAAGGGTTTGTTCGAGCCCACGTTCCCTGTGTTCGGACCACAGAGTTACAAGCTTACTTGCTGTCTGGACTTGGGGAACTATTTAATGTCTCTGTGCTTCCGTCTTCTCATCAATGGTGGAATTAATAATAGTACCTATTCCCTGGGCTTAAATGTGAGGATATGAAGATAAATCTCTATCTTGTACGGAGGTAAACATGTTAACACTAATTTTCAGTACTCTCCGATGAGGACGATAGGAGCGGGCAGGAGAGCCGTGACCAATCAGGGGATGAAGTGACTTCCCTGCCAGCCCCGCTAGGGCAGGGAGAGACTCACAGAGGAGGCGACATTTCACCTGGGTCTTTTAAAAGTTTGGAACCACTGGCTGAAAGGGGATGAAAGGAATTCCAGGAAGAAAAAGCAGCAGGTGCAAAGGCATGAGGCATAAAATAGAACGGCATGTTTGACGACAGGCAAGAATTCCTGTGTGGCTACAGTACAGTGTTCTGCAGGTGGTGGGGGGTGAACTGTAACAGGAGACGGGGCCCTGGGTCAGGCTGGGGATGACGCAAGGAGTCTGGATTTCACTTGTGGGTAATGGGGAGTCACGGAGGAATTCCACGTGGACACGCAAACACCCAGCCACGGAGAAGAGGTGGGTTGCTCTCTGTGGGCACAGCTGTGATTTGAGGGCACAGAAGCTGCTCCCACTGGGTTTCTGAGAAGGGAGCCAGCAGAAGATAAGGTTTCTAACCAAGGGAAGAAACTCAGCCTTCGATCCTGCATGATTGCCCAGCGTGCCCTACCGTTCACTGTTCCTACTGTTTCTTTTTCCCTGCCTCAATCTTTATTGGGCAACTTGTGCATTAGAAGTTTCCTTCAAAGCTCTAGAGAGGAAACACTGATGAGTAAGTTGTGTCTCGTGCCCTGAAGACACCTAAAGCCATGTTCAAATCATGTTTTTTGTAAATCACATCTTGTTTTGTTCATTTGGACATCTCACTGCTCAGAGGAAAGAGAGGTGAGGGCTTTCAGAAAGTCATGTCTGTTCAAGAAGAGAAGTCCCCACTTAATGTCTGTGTTCTGCATACACATCTGCACTGAGGTTTTCACTTTTTCTTCCTGTCTTCAGCGGATCGGTATTTGACACAGCTTTCGAAGGACTTCATTCCCCGTGATGAGAAACTTCCCATGGATGCTCAATCTCAGATTATTAAAGAAGCTTTGAACACAGGACAGAAGATGAAGGGTTTGGGGTGAGATAGAGGAAATAACTGAACAGCAATGACTGAATGGACGCTCCCCCAGGATGCAGATGGGCACCACACAGGTAGTTTGCCCAGGAGAGCAGAGATGGCCAGGCAGAGACACGCGACCATTCTCCTAAAGAAGCAGGTGTATCATGGCTTTCAGTCCTGACATCCTAACAACTTGCTAAAAATAGTCAAGTTAGTTATTAATTGGCATATAGGCCCACACTAAATTCTTTTACTAAATCCAAATTTCATGGCTTGTTTAGTTTGTGAACTGAAGTCAGTCCAGCAAGTTATAAATACCCCCGGATTGATATGCACTGGAAATGTTCATATGTATATATTCATTTATCCATTTGTTTAACAAACATCTATTGTGCATCCATGATGAAGAAGGGATTTTGGCAGACCTCAGTAAAAATACTCTTGCCGCACGGCATAAAGAGGGGACAAGAATCAGTATGTGAAAAGTAAGAAGGGGCAGTTATGGTTTTCTAACTGAAGACAAGCCACACCAAAGGGACCTCTGACCAATGATTAACAGGACCAGTGAACACTGGGACGAGTTCAACACAGGAACAGCCCACATTTATGGATAAATGTGCAGTGGAGAAGGAACCATGCTGGGCTGAGGTTGTCTGGGAGATTTTGCGCACCAGCCCAGGCGACTCGTTTAGATTCCTGCTGGACGGGGGTGAGGGTCTCCCTATAGGGCGACCTCATGCGTTCACTGCGTGGTTTAAGGTCGAGAGGGAAAGACGCGGGGTGGAGGGCGGGGTGCGGGGGCTCAGGAGATGGCGAGGCCCGGGCTTAGGCGTCTCCAGCTCCGTGACTTTGGGCATGACAATTCTGTTCATCTTGAGTTTCTGTATGGCCTCTAATTCCTTCTGATTCTGCACCTTGAGTAGACAGAAGGGCCTCCCATCATCTTAAACAGGAGAGAAGTCGCCTACCCAGCATAAGTAGATCTGAGAGCCAAATGTGGGAAATGATTCTATTTTTGAGCAGACGACAGAGCTCTCATTTCTATCAGATAAACCAAACAAAATGCAAAAGTTAACCGGACACAAAAGGCCTGGGAAGCCCAGTCGGCCCTAGGCTCATCTTTTATCGTGGGTCCCGCCCCCAGGGTGGTGGATGCTTCCATTTCAAGGTGTCCGGGAGGGCAGCCACTTTTTAATGAGGTCCTTTTGGTTACTTCAAGATCGACTCACTGTCCTTGGTTGAAGACCAAACAATTCCATGTGTCGCTTTTAACAGAAAGCTCCTCGCAACCAAGGAAATAGGTAATATTAACTATATCCTACCTACAAAGCAACTGAGGCTCCAACATGTTAAGAAACACATTCAGGGTCTCGCAAAAAATTAGTGCAAGCAGGGATCTGAACCCAAGTCTCTCTGTCACGTGCTTTCTCTTAAACAGCCTTACTCCCCCCATGGTTATTAGAAATGCAGGTTGATACTTTAGCATCTGAACCCCAAAAAGTGACAGCAAGGTTTTCTTTAGGACAAGGTTTAGGAAAAGAACTTTTGTCAGTAGACGGCTTTTTTTCTTAATTTTGCCTAGTTAGCCCTGGGTATAAGCAGATAATAGCCTAATGTCAGATTAAGAAGCTGCAGAACCTGTTGGGGGGGGGGGGGAAATTCCGATTGAATATGCAATTAGACTACAACAGTGGAAAATCTCCGTAAACGCAGAGCTAAAAAATAATTTCCATGTTTGACTTAAGCTCCCCTAAGAAAGGAAAGGAAGCCGGAAACCAGGATTTAGGGAGCAAATGGAATTGCCCACAGATGCCAGGGGAGCAAGCAGCAAGACTTTACAAAAGATTAAAAAAAAAAAACTCCCTGACTATATTTCTCAGACTTGGAAATTATTACATTTCCCAACTAATAAAACTGACAGTAAAACATTATTTTTCCAGTCTCAGTTATGTAATAAGTAGAGTGTGTTTCCTTTTATAAGCACTACTTTAAAAATAATCAAAGGTATCTGAGGGCATCCTTTTGTCAGGCCAGGAATTTGCGTGAAGGACATTCAGCTTGAAGAGGGAGTGGGGTCGAGGCTTGGGCAGGGGGATCCCCTCATTCCCCAGTGGTCTCACCGAAAGCTTGCCTGTCGTTAAAGAGGGCTGGAGGCGGCAAAGCGGTCTTCCAGCATTCATTTTAACATCTTCGATCGGGAATCCATATTCCCCTTTCTCACTTCTGAACCGGGGCCTCCTCGCCACTGCCCAGGGCTCGTCCCTGCTCATTCCTTTCAGCGTAAGCTCAAGCAGCAGGTATCCCCCCTTCCTCGGAACCTCCACATCCCTGACCTCACAGAGAGCACCCCACCCACAGCACGGCTCTGCAGACCTGGCTTGCACTCAGCTTAGCGCTTGGTTATAGGACATTTCAAACTCACAGCATTGATCAGCACCTCACTGTCCAGCCTTGGGCAGACGAATGAATCTAAGCCTGAGATTCTTTGTGGGTAAAGCAGAACTAGAAAGAGATACCTTAAGGAGTCTGCTAAGGCTGAAATGGAGTGAATCTCTATCAAGGGTCGCGCACACGGCCTGCCTCCTAACAAGCACGCTGTTACTAACATTATTATTATTATACAGAGTCATCTTGACTTCCCCCAAAGATAATTAGTAAGTTGAGAAGAGAGTTTGTGGCTTATATTTCTATGTTTCCAACAGTGTCCGCCTGGCAAAGGGCTAGTGAGAGATCATGTGATCAGCCAGCACGTGTTTCACGGAGCTGCATCAGCGCTTGGAAAGTGCATGGGAGACAAACACACAAAACCACATCACTGAGACCACTGCTTGAAGCGGAAACAAGATGGTGGTGTTTTTTTCTCTAGTCTCCGTGAGAAACATTCTACAATTCAATGAATATTATAAATCAGAGGACATGATATTTATGGTTTGAGGAATTGTGGCAGAAATAAGGGTTATTTATTATTCCATTTCAAGAAAGCAAAATGCAGAGAAAGAGGGGTTTAATGGTTAGTGTCTTTAATTCTCAAATACTATGGGGAACAAATGTTCAAGGAAAACCACTCGAAGTCTGCAGCCTAGATAGCAGAATCACAGAATAACCAAGCTGGAAAGATCGCTCCACGAATGAAGAAACAAAGGCTCGCAGAAGTCACGCTGCGTGTTGCTGGTGGAGCTACCCCAACCTGGACCTCTGCACTCTGGTCCTCTGCCCCAGTCATCCAAGGGTGGCCAGGCCTTTCATGTTAGTGGTCTGCCCAGGGGCCTGACTTCCAGGTTTCTTTTCTTATTTTGCCTAATGATTGTGAAGGTCCCATTAGGGGGTATGATGAAATGAACTGGGGATGGAATGGGGTGGTCAGACCCCCGCAGAAGAACCTGTAGTCTGCTTTTGATAGTAGCTTCCAAAGAGGAAAAGCAAACAAGGGCTTCTGACACTGATAAAAGTCACCGGTAATAACAGAAGGGAGCAGACTGTGGCTTGTTCTTTGAAAGAAGAGAAACAGAGAGGGAATTCCCAGATGCCAACCCACAGTGGCCTTCAATGTTCATTGTGGGCACAAAACTTGGGCGTTTCTGGTTTTTTGAAGCTGCAGGGGGTCCTGATGATCATCTTCATCCAGAAGAGGTGCCTGGGGCCAAAAGGGACCCATTTGGCAGCTCGCTCAGTTCCACCCTCTGTTGGCCGTACTTCCTGGAGGGGCGGGGCCCCGGGGAAGCGTGCCACAGGTCTGCGGCTGGCATTTCTCGTTCCCCTCCTCCTCTTTCTGGAAAAGGGTGCCCAGCCCAGGACTGCGTCTGTGGGGGTCCCTCTCTGTTTCCTCCCACCTCTCAGAAGCAAGGAGCACTGATCAGTCGTGGTAAAAAATCGATCCAGAGTCCGTTTACCTCCGCATTAAGCCCCCACATCCAGCTGTTTTGATCTGGCAGTCCCCAGAGGCTGGCCCTGGTCTAGTGGCCATTTGTGAGGAAACAAAGAAAGAGGAGGAAAAAAAAAAAAAAAAGGCTGATGATGGCAGCTTTTGGAGGTGGGTAGAGCAATCCAGCAGAGGGGGAGAGAAAAAAAATGAAAAGATGGCATTTCCCTGCAGCCATGAAAGGAGATGGAGGAATCCTTCCTCTCCTTGGACAATAAAGGTTCCTGCTAATTTTAACCCGAGCCGGCTCTGGAAAACCTGCAGTTGGCTGTGAGTCACTGGCCCCCGGGGAACAGGAGGTGGGGAGGTGTGCGTGTGCGCGCGTGTGTGTGTGAGCACGCACACCAGTGTATATAATCTCGCAGTGCCCAGAGCCCTGGAGATCCTCGAACACTTCAGAAGCACAGGCCAGATTCATTAAAAACCCTGGCTACAGGCCAGCAGTTAAAATTGAAGCAGCATATTTATTGCATTTTGTTCAAATAAATCTGAAAACGTGTGAATCATATTCCTTGGAGAGATTGGGAGAAGAAGTAAACAACATTAGGCTAATACTTAACAAGCCGTGGCGGAGGGAGAGAACAAAGATCCAGAAGGTTTCCCACTAGGGGAACTCAGGGAGATGGTTGCCCCCAACCCTCTGAGGCGGGGACTGGGGGGCCACGCTCTCCTGCCACCCCCCTCCCCGTGGCTTCCGCGTTACTTTAGGGCAGGTGGCTCTGCCCTCTGTCCGGGTTTCTCAGTGGCACTGGGCACACCCCACCCTGCTCTGTGGGCCTCTGTTGCCTCCCATATGCTGCCGCCGCCATCCTGCATTCTAATGGCAGCTGCAGAAATTAGATTCAATTATGGGCTTTCCTAAAATAGTATATATAAAGGGAACTCTCCCCCACCCCCACCAGCCCGGTTCTTATGAAACTCGGCAAGAGCTCTGACTAATTAGTTCCCTCTGTAAAGAAAAGGAGCCGCCGGTCAGTTTCATCACGCCCGGGCTCTGTTTCCTTTGTCGTTTGGTACCTTTCAGTGATGCTCGGAGGGGCCGATCTGCTTTAGGACGTTAACCTCCGCGTGGTGGGGACTGCCGGTTGGACTTCTGGACCTCAGTTTCCTTTAGTGTAAATTGTAATAATTCTCCTCGTATGGTAAATGTGAGGGCTGAATAAATGACAAGTCTTATAAAATAAACATCTAACTCAAGAACAGAATATTAGCATGACCGAATGTCAAATCTCCTTTGTCTCTGGTAAAGAGATGATGTATGGCCATCAGTATATGTCTACGCTCTGCTCTATTTTTTCCTGTTCAAACCAAGATGTTCCCCATGGCACAACTTCATCACCAGTCCCCACCCTTTCTGCCTCGCATTATAACACGTGCTTGACGGGGCGAAACATCGAGAAAGGCAGATGAACAGGTATGAAGTGGGTTCCAACACATCACTTTTAACGCCCACAAACATGGCCGTGTAGACATCTTTAGGTACCCTCTGGGCCTTCTGACACTTCTAACAGCCCAGGGCCCCGGTGGGGTGGTTGGTGCCTGAAAAGCAGGTGTACGTCATACTTGAAGGCCCTGGGGAGGTGACAGTGCTTCCAAGCACTGCATATATATTAGGGGTAGGTCTTAGGTAGGTTTCATGGTGACACAGGTGAAGGTAGATCAGAGCCCTGGTGCTGGTGTGAATACAGAGACCTGGCAGGTTTCTGAACTAGGGCCAAAATGAGAGATGACCTGATACAGGCATTTGAGCATCCTATTACGCCCCTAAGAGAGTGGAGATGACGTGAGAGGTTGGCCTTCTTCTAGTACCTTTGGTACCTGCTCCACCTCGGGGCTGGGGGTCCCCCAGCACCGTCTCTCCTGGTCTGGCCAGGTTCAGAGTCCATCTTTTCTATTCTCTGCCCTCTGAATCCTGGAAAACCTACAAGAGGTGATCTGGCTTCCAGAAGCTTCCTCCCTACATCCTGGAATGCCTGGCCCGGGTCAAGAAACCCCTGGCGTTACTGCGGAGCAGCCAGAGAAGGCGCCCTCTGGCTGTCAGAGGGAAGTACTCCAGTTCCCAAAACTCTCTCACAGCCACGCTAGCAACAGTGACAAGTAAAGTGCACGCACGCTGTATTAGAGCGCTCTCCAAGCCCTTTACGCGTATTAACTCATTTCAAATTTACCAGCAAGCCTATAGGAGGGGTACGATATTTATTCCCATTTTACAGAGAGGGTAAGCGTTTCACCCTCAGTTACCACAACCAGCAGGTAGCAGAGTCAGAATCCGAGCCCACGCAAGCTGGCTCCAAAGCCTTACCACAGAATAACGCCGCGCGGTCCTGGCCCCTTGGATGTCTGGTCCTCTCAAGAACTAGCTAATGGGCTCCCTCCATGTTTTGGCTTCCTAGGTGTGTGCCGGGGGAAACTCAATGAGTAGCCACTAGACCAGAGTAACAGGAAGCTAAACCGGTTAGCTGCCAGTTAACAGGAACATGTTTGTTCATTCATTCCTATCTAGATGAACCACGGCATGGGCTACAGTTGACATGTGCTGCCCTGACCCCGCGGTGGGAGGACACGGGTGCCTGTTTACCTGGGAGGGGATGGATGGGCCCTGTTTCATCTGCACATCACATCCGCCTCCTTCGCCCTTTGGGTTAGGAAGCAGGTCACAGTGAGGGAAGACCCTGTGCCCAGTGAAGCAGACAGAGCTACCTGGGTGACCGGGGAGTGAAACCGATTCCTCTGAGACCCCTAGGTGTCCATCAGCTCAGCACGGGCTGTCGGGAGGCCAGTGGTGTCCCCGGATGGCCGGCCTGTCTGCACTAACTCCCTCAGTCTGCTGGCTGCTGGGGGTACAGCAGACACTGGCTTTCCCCATCCTCCCATTTGAGAGGATTTGTGTCCCAAAGCTCAGTGATTTATTTTGCTGTATTGCCTGCCAATTCAGAAAAAAAAAAAAAAATTCTGCCAAACATTATTTCCTGGTTGAGTGAAAGAATGAATGGATGACTGAATTAAGGCAAAACCTGAGAAGACATCAAGTCACTTAAACACATCTGTGTATTTCCAAGTGTCTTGGACACCACACGCCTTGTCCTGAAAGCAAATTTCAACACAGGGCGTGGAGAGACCTGCTGGATGAGCTGTGTCTGTCAACCACAACCAGACTTCTTGGCATGACCGGAGACGCCTAGTGACTGTCACAAAGACACGAGCATTCAGTGGCTGCTGCTCAGTCAGATGCCACCCTAACGCATCTGTGTCTCAGAGGGTCCGGCTTTAGAAACAGGTCTCTCTCAAAAGTCCCGTTGGGCTGAGACAACCAGACTTTTGTGAAATGAGTTATCAAAGGTAAAGCAGGGAGGCAGGTGAGAGGCCGGCGGGGGGAGCTCCTGGGCCTCCCCAGCCCACCCTGAGCACTGGGAATGGTGGCGGGATGAGGGCATGATGGCCGCACCAACCCGGCATCCTTCTCTCCACCCTGAAGATACCCACAGGACACCCTAACCCAGAAGCTGAGTTGGTTGTGAGCTTGATAGAAACCATCATCGTGCCTTTCTAAGTACCAACCCTACTCCGCCAACCAGGGTTGCAGTGCCAGATGCATTAATTGTGTATTTTATTTTCCATATTTTATGATGCTCTGACATTTCAGGCCTTGATAATCCTGAAGACACTGTGCCTTCCATGGCTGGTTTATTCCTAGAGATAGTAAACAACTCCTCGGAGAGCAAGCTTTTCACACACAAGCCACTCGATCCAGCGCCCACGTCCTCCAACTGCCTCCTGGACGGAGTCTTCCCAGGATGAGCCACTGAGGCCCTCCCTGTACACCACATCAGGGCCGAGCACTGGGCGCCCAGGGGCCATCTCTGCACCCTGGAGTCTGCTGAAATTACTCAGACCAGCTCACCCCCATCTTCTCGACATGCCCCACTTGTTCCTTGCCATGAAAACCACAATAAAGGCTTCTGCCCTGGTGCTTACCCATGTGGCCCTGCACACCACAGGCATGGCACAGTGTGCCTCCTGTTTCCAGAGGCCCGTGAGTGTAAACTTCTTCCTTCGTGACCACTGTTTTCATGTCTGTGTGTCTCACCACATGATGAAAACAAACCCCAAGCGCCCTTTAGCACATCAAGATTCATGCCTGTCCCTGAACCTCCTCCACTCCTTGGGTGAAGGAGGCTGCAGAATTATAAGAGGTCACCTCCTACCATTTCTTGAACCCTTAATATAAGCTTGGATCTTCATTTTTTATTTTATACTAGTATATTTACTTTACTGGGATCTTTGTTTTTTAAAAAACCATACACGTTTCTACAACATTAATAACCACATCCACAAAAAACTAACAGGTATATAGCACTGCCACATATTCGGCCATTTCCATGGACGGTTTTCTTTACTGCACACAATCTCCAGCTGTGATTTTCAGAGAGTAGCGGACTGGCCAAGATCGCACAGCTGGGCAGAGGTGGCGCTCAGACCTTGGCGATCCGAGCCCCCGCACAGCACACGGTGCACACCGAGAGGCAGCCACGCCGGGGAGGCCAAGCTTTAGGAGAGACTGAGAACTTGAACGTGTACAGCCCAGGACCGTCTGTTAAGTGCAGGGAGAGAGAGAGACAGGGAGAGGTTGCACCTGTATGTAAATCAAGTATGACCCTGAGCATACTGTTTCGTTCAGTTATTTCATTTTTTTTTTTTTCTAGTAAGACTTTGTGGATGAAGGAAGCAGTCCGGGGATTCCCACAAAGGCACCATTTCCCTAGCTTGCTCTTGGGATGAGCGCTTTGAAGGTAACACCTGCTATAAAATCGTATAAGCTGCCCCACACTCTTTGAGGGACCGGAGCTGCTGCTTTGAGAAAATTTCTGCACTGGGGAGACTGGTCTACATGCTGCTTTATTCATTAAATATTGACCAAATCTTTATCAGGTGCCTGGCACTGTGGCGCTTGCTAATGGCACAATATTCGTCACACTTCCCTGGCGTTCAAGTCTCTTCTACACTACAAGTCCAACACAGTCCTGTTCTAATCAAATCAGAATCACCCTTTGTGATTTATGCTTATATCACACGATTATATCTGCAACCCTGACAGACGGTAGAATCTTCAGTCCCAGAGCTGGGCTGTGGCACCCCACAGCGTTGCAATCAGTGCACTGACGTGATTACCTGAATTATATCATTTTCTTACTAAATGTCGTATACAATTCTATCAGTATCTAGTTATAAACCTGACACTGGCCTAAAATGGGAAACCTGTAAGCCTACAATATAGTGTTGCTCGCAAAGCTCTAAGAGGGTGGATCCTGTGTTAAGTGTTCTTACAACAACAACAAAAATAATAATAACGGGGGAGGGGGTAGCTCAGTGGTAGAGTGTGTGCTTAGCATGCATGAGGTCCTGGGTTCAATCCCTAGCACCTCCGCTAACAATGAATGAATGAATGAATGAATGGATAAATATTAAAGGGGGTGGGAGAGAATTCTGGAGGGAGAGGATGTGCCCGCATGATGCCAGTAGTTTCACAGGTGTGTACTTATTCCCGAACACAAGTTGTGGACATTAAACATCTACAGCTTTTTGCATGTAAATTATATGTGAATAAAGGGGTAAAACAATTTGCTCTAAAGTTAAAAAAAAAATTTTAGAGTTTTGCCTTCCTTCAGACTCCAGTGCAAGTCTACATCAGCTATGTTAGCCAGGGCCTTGAGAAATAATTTAACCTCCTTAAGCCTGAATTTTCTCGTCTGTAAATGTCAGTAGTACACAGACTACGGGGTTGTCGTGAAGAATGAACAGGTGACATGTGCCAGATTTAATACAATGTCTGGCACTTGGTAAGTGCTCATTAAATGTGTTTTGTTACTGTTTTCAGCTAATTGTGAGTTAAGAGAGGCGGAGTCTTAGAAGCTGCTCCTTTGGTAACGCCCAGGTGAAGCATCACAGTAAATGCTGCCTTGGGACTACGTTTCCGTAAACTTCTGGGCTGCCTTCTCGTGTCCTTAATTATTTGTTTAAGCAATGCAAACATACTGTAACATCTGCCTAAGTCAAGAAACATCATGACACATATCACTGGCAAGTTCCTAAAAAGTTACAGAAAAAAAGCTATAGGAAGTGTGTGTGTGCGTGTGTGTGTGTGTGTGTGTGTGTGTGTAATTTGGGAGTTATCAGCTTTTATAGATTTCCTAGTGTCAGGCTTCTGCTTATATCAAGAAGAATTAGAAGTTAACAGTCCACCGGGGTGTGAGTTACCAATATGTTAGGGGTGAAAGGACCAGATGATCTTTAACCAAGTGCTTGGGGGTCCAGCTTAAATTTCCTTTGATGCCCCACTGAGCCTGAATTTCCAGGAGGACCAAACATGCTTTCTGGGGTGTCTAGAAAGAGATGGAGATGGGGGCCTGCAGTGCAGCACGGCACAGGGAGGTGGAAGGCATGGTGAAGGGGATGAGCTGCTTTTAATCTCGGGATTTTTTCCTTTCCTCTCCCTCCCACCCTGCTTGGTAACAGAGCCTCCGAGGCGGGCAACTGTGGTTAACAGGCATTGATCTGTGTACCAAAGGGAAGACCACAGCCGATCAGAGGGAAAGAGATGTGATTAAACAGTTCACTGGCAACTGGAAACAAAAACACAAGGGCTAGTGGGAGGCCCGAGCAGTGTGGCAGACTGGAAAGGATGGGCCCTGAGACTTGGAAGACCTGAACTGGGGCCCTGGCTCCGTAAACTCTTGGTTTACAACCTGGAAAGTCATGCTCTGAGCCTTAGATTACACATCAAACAGAACAGGTTAGCAATTCCCCCTCTCCGCCATCATGATTTCACAGAGAGCCCCATGTAAGATCCTAGAGGTGAACATTTCTGCACAACATAGGAATACAAGCTTGAATTATCCCGTGGCTGGAAGCAGTGCCCTCCTGAGTCGTAAACATATTAGCCAAGGACGTGAGCAAATCTGTGAACCACAATGAATTGAACTGAATGATGACAACAAAACGCAAAAAATAAAAAAATAAAAACATAAAAACCCTCAAACAGGAAACATCAACAAGCGAGTTACAACCTCCCATATCCTCTGAAAGCCACTGCTTCTCCCGAACCACCCACGGAGGTTATATTATGCCCCATAAAAACCAGCACCATCATTATCTTCCCACCACGGGGGGACACAGCTCCGCTCCGCGCTTCCAGCCACGTGCATCCGGGATGGAGGCCCCTGCTCCGAGGCAGAGACGCTAACCTGCAGTACACCTGGGTTGCCGGGGGAAACTGGCAACCAGCACCTGCCGCTGCAGCTGCAGCCCGAGCTTCCTCGTGGCAAATGCCAAAAAGCGTTTTGTGAGGTTGGCTGCGGGGCCCAGGGCTGAAAGCAACACTCCTTCTGGTGCCCTGCAGGCACGGCTGGAGGCTGGGCGGGAACACAGCTCCTCCGGCGTCCTCCCTTCTGAGAACACGACTTCCGAGGGGCCCTCGTTAGGAGGAGTGGTGCCGTCCCAGCGCAAGGTGGCAGCCGTCTCCCCAGTCCCCTCCGTCTGCCCTCTGTGGAAGCGGGCTCTGGAGCGAGATGCCACACCCCTCCCCAGGGCCACCGAGACACGAGCTGCTCTGTGGCCTCTCCTTCACTGCCCCGCTGTCGGGGCTGCGCGAAACCCACGTGAGCTCCAAACCCATCCTGGATGGTGAAGAGGGGAGGTGGGCCCGGTTTCCTCCTCCAAGCGCTCACCCCCAAGTCCACGCCAGGAGTTGGGGTCTGCGATCTCCAGGTTTTAGAGGGCAGTTAGAACCTTGCCTTTAGCTAGCTGAAGAAAGACAACTGCGGAGATTCGTCATTTAGTTTTGCTTCCTTTTTTGTATCTTGAGGTTTGCATTATTATCTCCATTTCTGGAAACTGAGGCTCAGACAGCTCAAAGATTCAGCCTGAGGCCAAGCTAGTCAACAGCTGGAGCCAGACGTAGATGCGCCGTCTGTTAAAGCCCAGTCTGTGCTCTTGGCCCTTCTCAAGCTGTTCTTTTGGGGAAAGAACAGGGTATCTCTAGCACCACTTCCCTGAGAAGTGGGCTGCCCTTCCTGGAAGTACAGCTTGATTTAATCCCGGCAGGAGAATGCTGGAGAGAAGCAAATACATGGGGTAACATTTCCGCTAGACCCCCGATGAACGTACCTGGTCTCTGATGAAGGCTACACGTCATTTCAGGACCAGGCTTCCGGGTGGACCCAGCAGGATGCTTGCGGACCATCACTGCTACTTTACACCCTTACAGTTGTTGAATTAAGTAAACAAGGGGCCACTGGACTGAGGTGGCTTTGATGCTTCAGCTGCCTGCACAGGGGAGCAAACCAAAACCTAAGGCCGAAGTGCCTCCAGGTTAGGAAGTCGCGATGTAAGGACAACCGATCATAAACAGCCAAGGAGGCTTTCCCAAAAACGCACCGCTTACGCTGAAGCCAGTCAAACAAGTTCCTGGCTTTGTTTCCATTTTTTCTAGAAGTCTCTCCCCGGGCTTCTGTTGGTAGAGGGCTCTGAGTTATTTCTGGTTCGACGCTGCTCTGTTTGAGTCGACTTTTGCTTAAATAAACCCTAAAAATGTAATATATCTCAGTTTGTCATTGAACAAACTCAACACCCAAGAGGCTGATGAAGAAAATTGGGGATGGGATGGAATTTGGTTTATGCTGCTCAAGCCACAAGGGGGAGAAATCAAATCATGGTGGCCAGGGAGCTCTCCTGAGCTCCCTCTGAACCTCCCTCTTCCTTTGCACAGATGAAGGGCACCAAGGAGTTCATGGGGAGGCTGGGCACCAGCTGTGAAGACAATGCGGAGTTTTGGTAACTGGAGGAGTTCTGAAGGAGCCCTTGGCACGCCTCAGAAGGCTCTGGAGGCATTCCTGCATCACTTCTGGAGGAGACTCTAAGCAAATACCTGCCTTTCAGGACTGACTTCTGGGCCTGAATTGACAGATCCACCCTGATCTTAGGTGGTCCGGCCACAGTTCAACCTGGGTATCTTTTGAATCCTCAGAAGAGCGTAAAGGCTACTGGAGCATGTTGGGTTTGAGCAAGAGTGTCCCCTTAATTAAGAGACAAAACGAAATATAATCAGCTGACTTAATTTAGAAAAGAAAATTCCTAATTTTTGAGTGTCCCTAATAATTAACATCTACAGGTTAACTGTGTGAATAAACCCTAAGAATGGTAGGAAAAACTAGAAATGGAAAAAGTTTGGAGCTGTGATCCAGGAAAGACTAGACGGGAGAGATCAGGAGACATGCCCTGGTGCAAAGGATTTAAGAAGAGGCATGCGGAAGATGGCTGGAAAGAAAGGCAGAAACATTTCTAGAGGACTTGATCATCAAACAAATGAACATAGGCTTTATCTGGTGAGCTCTGTGGAGTCAATGCAAATTCTTGAACAGGAAAATAACAATCAGAGTGGGCTTTTAAGGGGGGAGGGTGTAGCTCAGGGGTAGAGCGCATGCCTGGCATGCACGAAGCCCAGGGTTCAATCCCCAGCACCTCTGTTAAAACACATGATACTAAATAAAACTAATTACTCTCCCTCCAAAACACAACAGAAACAAAGCGGGACTTTAAGCATTACTAAAGATCTTTTGTTCCATCTTAACAGTAAGCCCTCAAAATGCTTTTATAGTAAATATATCTCAAGGAATACAGAACAAGACATATGAAAAAAGAAACCCTTGCTGAACGTAGTCTTCTACTACATAAGATTAACAGATAAAAATAATAACTTCACAAAACAAATATGCTCCCTTGACTGGAATGAGCTGGAACTGCAAACAGATTCAGGAAGAGATGGGAGGGGGCGGGGCAGGTGTTGGCTCAGCAATGAGCTGACGGGGACGGAACGCTGCGTCTTCTATGGGTGGCATGGCGACGTCACCGAGTTTTCCCAACTTTGCCGCTCATGAATGAGGAAGGGTAGGGCCTATTTTGGTGGAACTTCTTGAATGATATTCTCCCACAAACCGGCCTTCTGTAGCTCCACCAGGAATCGGACCCTGAGCTGGACAGACCACGTACTCGCGCCCCACACAGCATCTCTGATTAACTGCTGGACTAGGTTTATGCCGCACAGTCGGTCTGGAGAAGAGAGGCCGTGTGAGTCTAAGACAATTCCTGTCTTCGAGACCTTGAGTTTAGTTGACATTGTAGGTTGAATTGTGTCCCCTCCAAAAGATAGTGGAGTTCTAGCCATGCCGCAGGCCTTATTTGGAGAGAAGAGTCTTTACAGAGGTAATTAATACAAGGTCAGAAGGGTGGGATCTGTGGTGTTGGATAGAAAAGGAGAATCCGGACTCAGACGTGCACGTAGGGAGAGCACCATGTGCACCTGAAGGCGGAGATCGGCCGATGGGGCTACCAGCCAAGGGATGCTGAAGTCGGCCAGGAAGCCACCGCAGACCCAACCCGCACTCACAGCCCCCAACGGGAACCAGCACGGGCCTGCTCCCAAGAGAGTGGGGCTTTGTTGTGGCAGCTCTGGCAAACGAAAGCCGCTGTAAAGACTCTGAACAAACCTACAAAGGACGGGTAGAGGGCCAGTTAGCAGGGACAGATACATGTATAAATTAGGGGCGCTGATTAAAGGGAGAAACAGGTGGGTGGAGAGAGCTTTTCAGCCTTCTTGGAGGTTGGAGGGCTTGCGCCTCGCCTTGGATAGTTTTAAAGCCGATCCTCTGATTTGGTGGGTCTGCAGGTTGCTCTAGCATCTCTTCCCCTGAGTTTTATTTCACATTTCCTGTTTTGTGTAAAGTCCTGAGCCAGATAAACCGTGCATTTTCTAGACGCTTGTCTGGGTGGCCGAGACGTTCTTTCTAAACTAAGTCTGTTGACCCCACGACCAGAACTCACCCAGAGGCCTCGCCTTAAGCCAGGCCCCCGTCAGGGGCTGAGTATTCTCCTGCCCAGCTTTCCCATCAGAAATATCGCTACTAACACCTCCTCTCACGTATGTGCCCTAAGAATGTTTTGAAAATCATCTTCATTTGAGGAATTTTTAAAGGGTTGATCAGCAACACTCCTGTTTTAATAAATTCCAAAGGAGAAATTTGACTAATGACCGAGGTTGTGCATTCTTAAGATAGAATTTTCCTTCAGGTAGTGATGATGGCTGGTGCCCGTCTTGCCACAATGCTGGTTTCATTTCCTTTGCTGAGATACTGTGGCAAAACCTGTTCAGTCCTTTTCAGATCACTGGGCTTCTCCATCCTATTTACTTTTAAAATAGCAACCACAATCCATGAAATTCTTTTGTCCCACATCAGCTCTATTCCTGGCATGTTCCCTGACTGTGATGATGGCGAAGATTATCAGGACTGCTCCCAATGCAATTAATGACGTTTTTAAAAATGACACGGGGAGTGAACCGAAGACAGAAAACATTCTCTAATCTCAGCAGAAAAGTGAGGGAATTGAGCTTCACAGTTCAGAGACCCTGAAGGGTCCAGCAGCAGAGAGAAATACACTCTCAGCCCTCGAGAGAAGCCTGTGCTCTCGCTGCCTAGGCTTGTAAAGGAGTCTGTTACCAGCTGGCTACAATCGACCGGAGGCTGCTGCTCTTGATGGCTGCATGGAGGAGGTGTGGTAAGAATACGGTGGTGAGACAAACACCAGGTTGGATCCCAGGACACCAGGCTGGATCCTAGGAGACCTGGTTCTCAGTCTGGCTCCATCAGATCTACACAAACGGGTAGCTGAATTCTCGAGGTTTCTATTTCCTCGCAGGTAAGATCCCCAGAGGCTCCTCTTCAGCCATAATACCCTTTGATTCTATAATGCACTTTTGGTTACAGAATAGTGAAGATTACGAAAGCTTGGATGAAAGCGGGGTGCGTGTCTTCAGCACAGAGCACGGGATAGGTTGAAATGAGCCCCACGTGCACCAAACGTAGGGCAGAGAAGATGAATTCGGGATGCCAACGGCAACATGGACTTGGAGCATTCCTATTTCCAAGGAATGAACTGAAAAGAACCAGTAATTGACCCCTGTGCTACATCTTGCTTAAAGAAGGCACATGTGTACACGGTATTTTGCAGGACTGTGTTCACTCTGGTGCCTTATGTTGCCTTGATTTTTCACCAGGTGAGACTTGTTCTGGTGTAGTTTCTCAACTTCAGCACTCTTAGCATTTGGGTCAGATAATTACCTGTTTTTAGGGGCTGGGGGCAGGCTGTCCTGTGCTTTGTAGGACATTTAGCAACGCCCCGCTGACCTCTACTCACCAGGTGCCAGTGGGAACTCCTTCTTCCCCCAAACCCAGTGTGGCAGTAAAAAATATTTCTGGTCATTGCCAAATAAATTTCTCTTTGGGGACAAAACTGCACCAAGGTGACAACCACTGCTCCAGTGGGACGATCTTGCCAAAAGACAACTACACCTAAATAATAATGAACACAACTTCAAGAAAGGTCACTCCTCCTGAATTTTAAAAGTCACCATGTTTACTTATAATATCAATAGCCATTTGGGTCCCAGTGCAACTAAATGCTTTTTAAAGACTTAAGAAAAATGGCTTTCATGATGGGAATGCAGTTTGGTACAGCCACTGTGGAAAACAGTATGAAGATTCCTCAAAAGACTGGGAATAGACTTACCCTATGACCCAGGAATCCCACTCCTGGGCATATATCCAGAGGGAGCCCTACTTCAAAAAGACACCTGCAGCCCAATGTTCATAGCAGCACTATTTACAGTACCCAAGACATGGAAAGAGCCTAAATGTCCATCAACAGATGACTGGATAAAGAAGAAGTGGTATATTTATACAATGGAATACTACTCAGCCATAAAAAAGACAAAATAATGCCATTTCCAGCAACATGGATGTCCCTGGAGATTGTCATTCCAAGTGAAGTAAGCCAGAAAGAGAAAGAAAAATACCATATGAGATCACTCATATGTGGAATCTGGAAAGAAAAGAAAAGAAAAGAAAAGAAAAGAAAAGAAAAGAAAAGAAAAAGACAAACGAACATAAATACAAAACAGAAACAGACTCAGACATAGAATACAAACTTGTGGTTGTCGGGGGGAGGGGAGTGGGAAGGGACAGACTGGGAGTTCAAAATTTGTAGATAATGGTAGACATATGTAGAACAAATAAACAAGATTATACTGCATAGCACAGGGAAATGTATACAAGATCTTGTGGTGGCTCAGGGTGAGAAAGAATGTGACAATGAATGTATGTATGTTCATGTATAACTGAAAAATTGTGCTCTACACTGGAGATTGACACGACATTGTAAACTGACTATAACTCGATAAAATAAAAAGACAAAGAAAACGGCTTTCAGTTTTCTGCAGTTTCTGTTTTTCATGGCATCGCTGTTCCTTGGGCATCTTATGTGGAAGGGAAGCGGGGTCTTTTGTTGGACTCATTCAGGAACATGGCTTGACTGTGAGCACGAGGGAGTCTTCTTCACGTGTGCACAGTGGGAAGCGCTTGCTTTGAAGCTGTGAGGGAGCAGACGCTGCCCACGCGGTGGGCTACTGATGGTGCTGGGTTACAGAGTCTGCCAGTGTAGCCATGCCCCTTGAATTGGATCACAGCCCACCGAGTAGGCCTGGACTCACATACATAAATGGGTTGTAACGGGAGGGAGTCATCACGGGAAGCGAATCACGCACCCCAGTGATCCTGTCCTTGTTCAAATGTCGCTTGGAGCTTGGAACCATTGAAACCAGATTGTGAGTCAACCAAGAAAGTCAGTCTCAGGACCCTGTAATAATGATGAACTGGGAACTAAAAAATATACTGGTTTACTAGTGCTGGGTACAGAGGGTGACTGTTTTTTCTCATTGAAAAAATGCAAAAAAAAATGCACTAAATTCTCTGGAGGCAATCAGAAATATCCCCCAAGTTCTTTGAGCAATGGCAGCTTTGTGGAATATAGTATACCCTCTTGAGACAAGGACGTACGCATTTGGCTCGGAAAATATCAGTATATTTGTTAAATGGATTAATATAATCCCTCAGTATTAACATCTCATATATACCAAGGTGCCTATTTCAATTCCTGCCCCTCCCACAACCCACGTCTTGAACTACAGTCCCCAGAGAAGTAGTGAGAGCAGGGCCCCCACGGTTCTAATCTTCAGCCAAGTTTCCAGTGTTTTCTGAGAATCACATTTTCAACCGACTCCTTAAACTGCCCTGAAAAGATGAAAAGGACCAACAGCTTTTCACGTAAAGAAAAGGAGTTAAACGCTCTCTTGTCCAGCGAGGCTGCCCCTAAGGCCAGGGTACTTCGGAGAAGAAACTACAAAAAAACTGGAGGCTGTCGGCGCGCGGGTGAAGCCACCCACACAAGACAATGACAAGCAGCACTTAAATGCTGGCACTGCCCTTGGAAACATTTACAGGCTAAAAAACGTAATTATAAAAGACAGAGAGAGGGTGTGGAGGGAGAGATGAAGGAAAGGGGCAGATGAATGAAAGAACTTTTCCATTCCTGGCCGCCATCAACAGCACAAATTACAATAAACCCCAAGTGAGTAGGAAGCATAGTTCTAAAATTCCAGGGGAGATCGGACCTGTGTTTTAAAACCAGGCCATGTGCTTCGGAAGGAATGCTGTGTGCTTAGCCCTGTTTATAACACAGCGAAGAACTCAAGAATGTGATCTGTTCCTTTTGACCAAAAAAAAAAAAAAAAAAAAAAGGATTCTCCTCAACCCTCAACACCTGCCACCCCTTCCACCCTGCGTCCCGTTCTGATCCCAGATCTGGAAGGTGGGGATTCTCTGTGAGTTTCTGGAATGCTCAGTTTGGGCCTGTTTCTCATCAGGGTAGCTAGTGGATAGAGCAGCTTTGCTTTTTCAGAAAGAAATCGGTGTGGGGAAGTGAGGATTTTCCAAGGGAGCTTGTCGGACCTGTCGGATCTGATGTATTTTTAGGCAGGGTTTTCTGTTTTGTTTTGTTTCATTTTAAATTTAAGGCGGGGGCACAAGATCTGAAGACGCAAAGAGGAGCATCTCCCTCTAACTCTGCAAACAAAATCCCACCTTGACCTCATTCTGTCTTGGACCACTTTCCTGAGGACTCTCGGGGTGAGTTAACGGAAAGCGAATGCAGTGCTGGGAAAGAGCCAGGTTCAGGGGGCTAACGTTTCTTCTTGCTCTTTCTTAGTTGTGCCATCTTCACTACGTTCCTTGGCTCTGCTGAGCCTCAGTTTCCCAAACTGCAAAGGGAAGACAGCGATATCTTCATAGCAGCGGTTTTGCAAGGCTCAAAACAGAACACGTCTATAAGGCAGCAGGCAGTGGGCACACGGGGTGCCATCTGAGTATTACCCCCTTCCCGTTGTGGCTGACGGGGAGTGCAGAGCTGGAACAGCCTGTCAAGCACACCTGTCCCAGCCTCCTCCTCAAATAGGAGTTCCTTCACCCACATCCCTGACTTTGAAAAGCCTGGCTCTGCTTGAGGCAGACAGAGATGAGATGTGTGGCTCCCTGCCTCCTCGAGCACCCATCCCCTGTGGGCAGCGCTCACCGCTGGAAATCTCTTGCTGTGAGCCAACATTAGCCTCCCTCTGTTTTCTACTCATGTAGAGTACCGACATTTAAAAGCAACAACAAAAACAACTAACATATTTTGTGCACCTACTTCGTACCATGCACCGGTCTAAGAGCTTTTTGGGCGTAATGGAATTTAATCCTTGTGACATCCAGTAAGATAGGTATTAATATTGCCCTCATTTTAAGGATGGGGAGACCAAGGCTTTGAGTGGCTATGCAACCTACCAAAAAAACTTTTACGTAGCAAGTGGATTCAGAGGAGATGCTCGGCAAACAGAGAATGAATGAATAAATGAAAAAAAAAAAACAAACGCATACATATTGAAGAAGCATCGTGTTTGCAAAGCAGTCAGGACGTGGACTTCCGTAACTTCCATTGTGTTGAGTCCTTCAGTACATCCTGGCCTCATCTTTGTTGCTCATGCTGTCTGTGTAACTCAGCACCACGTTTAAGTGGATAAAAATGCAAAGCGTGCACCCTGTCTGATGCAAAGTTTGCTAGGGATATGTGTGTGTGTGTGTGTGCATTTCAGTGGTACACCCCAGGTCCAGTCATATAGATTTTTAGCAGCATCTTAGTTACTGCTTAAGGTCTTCATTATAGTCTAATACAACCTCTCCACTTTTTCTTTCTTGTATTCAATGAGAAAAACGGTAAGAGGGAAGTGCTTCTCAAGCCTAAAACATACAGGTATATTTTTAATTTAAAATTTGTATTAGTATCATTTAGATCAATTTGGTACAGATCTGGTGGGGAGCAGGCTTTGTAATGACCCACAGGGCTCTAACTGTAGTCTCCGGTACCACCCCCACATTCCTTCCCTACCCTCCCAAGCCACTCTGTTTCCAGCCGGGAGCACGTACGGAAAACCTCAGGGCAACACGTGGGCTGCCCAGCACCCGGGCTGCGCACTGCTGCCCTGCTCTGCCCCCGGGGCTTGGTTCTCATCCCTGCCTCCTGCTTTCCCCTCGTGACTGTGCCTCTGCCGAATAACTTGAGTCTACTAACCCTAGTGTGCTCTCGTCTGTCCAAGTTCAATGTCTGCACTGCTTCCCTAAAAACCAAGTCCAGCCTCCTGTTTCAACCTCTACTGGGATTGAGAATTTTATCTCAAAAGCCCAGCCTAGGCTTCCTTATGCCAAATGGAATTCCTCTTGCTTAAATACCATGTAAGAGCCACTGCTGCTGTTCACGCCAGCAAGGAAATCAGAGTCCAACGCTAGTGGGGAAGGCAGGCATGCAAACAGATCAGCGTCATATAGTGAAACACTGGACTATGGACAAAACAATGTTGCCAAGTATAATCTCTGGTTAAATAAAGAAAAACTAACAAGCTTTCTGTGTCCTGATTTTTTTTCTCTTTCTTGGTTAAACATTTTACTTCAGCTGTGTTTAATTTCTTTATGATCAGTCTCAAGCTCTTGATAAGAAAACCACCAGACTGTAAGCTACCAGTGGCAGGGTGTGTCAATTACTCAGCATCACATGATGTGGAATTGCGTCCTCCAAATGCCTCGTGTGTGCTGCTGGGGGCTCCGAATACACAAATTGAATCAACCAGTGTAAAATGGATTAACCAGGGCAGCTAATTTTGTCTATGCAGGCAACCTAATAACCATCATTTTCCCTGTTAAAATGGGGAGTTAGTAAGAGGGCTTGCCACGAGTTGGTGGGTCTCACTTTCCTTCCCATTGTGTCTATGTGTAGACAAAGCCCCTTGTTCTCAATTTATTAATACTTAATAAAGTAACCCAAGTGATATGGATACACACTGCACACGTCCCAGAGTTCTTTTCTGGTATCATTTAGTAGTCAGTATCAAGATTGCAGACTTCTCGGCTTCCTACCCACTCACATCACATCACATTAACATACTGAAAATAATAGAATAATAATTAAAATTATATTTTGTTCTTCCAAAGTATCATAGTTATCCTGAGCCCAGGATGCCCTTTTAAATGCTGAATTAACCAACGAATCAGGACTTTCTGGAAACTTTTGGCTCTCAGTCTGGGTCGGCAGCCACTGCAGGGCTTTAAAGGAAGAGGACACATGAGGACTGCTTGAATAACAGAGAGGTCTGGTTAGGGGACCAGACTTGCTCAGAAGATTCTCATCAAACAACATGGAACCATGCAAAAGTTGCTCTCAGATCGATAATCACAGCTATAGGAGTTCAGAAAAATGATTTTTATGAGCTAGAATAAATAGTAGGAGCTGCTTTATTTAGGAGTGAGACCTTAGTTGAGGCTAGAAGGCTGTTCAGGATTATTAAGTGCTTATTGCCTAAGAGCCAGAAGATTCTACCTCCACATATATCAGGTCAACGTCAACAGCCAAAGACATCACTAGCTCTGATCAGCTGGGTGCCTGGAAATCTTTTGTCACGCCTTTTTTCTCATTAAACCATCAAGTGTCAGAGGTCACAGCGGCAGAGTAACAAGTGTTAGAACTACTTCTCATAAAATTGCAGTAAATAATATTATTATGGAGTTCTGGTCCTGTAGCGGGGTGCACATAAACCAGCATCCCTGTGGATCGACTTCCCCGCATCCACCTGCACCAGCGTCATGTCCAGGGCTTGACTTTGACTCTAGACAGTTCCAAGGCACGGAGAGGAGGCCCAGAGGCACGTCGGAAGGTGAGTGGATTTCTAAGCATCGTTCAGCCGAGGCCTGCAGAGCTGACTACGGATCTAGCTGCGCGGGGAAAGGGAACGGCATCCGTCAGGATCAGGGCTGGAAGCTGTGAATGCCGTCAATATGTCTACTGCACGTGCATATGTCTGACTAAAACAGACACATGGGTTTATGTGTCTACAACTTCAGTTTGCATGGGGCAAGTGAATTCTCCGGGGTCCACCATGCTCACCACTCCACCTGGAAGAGAAAAGCTCTGTCACCGGCCCAAAGCAAGGGCCAGAGAGACGAGCCAAGTGTGGGCCAAGCTCCTGGAGTAAGGAGTCCCCTGTACCTGGGCCACCACCCGCCTCACATGTTTTCTGTGCATGACGGGGACCGCGGGAGACGCCCAGTCAGGGGGCGGCTCAGCCTGGGGTTCCAGGCCCCGCCTCTGCCCCTGAGACACCACACGGAGCTCTCCCAGCACGGTGCGCCCCCATCACTGGCCTGGCCCCTTCAAAGCCCCGCAGAACCATAGAGCTCCCCATCTCCCTTCCCTGCAACTGGAGCACGGGCTGCTAAAAGGCCTCTCGCTGCCTTTTGCGTGTGGTGCTAATTAACATGATCCAAGTTACAATATGTGTTAAAGATTCCAGTTTTGTTACTTATTTAATGAGCTTCATGGGATTTGAACACGAGGCTCAAAGTAGCAGGGGAAACCTCATAATTAGCTTCAATTACGCGAAGTTCCTACGCATTAAGACTATTTGATGAACTGCAGAGGGAAGGAGCTACCGACCAGATACAAATCACTAATTTTGTTCCATTTATTATATACTTATTTTCTTCCTAATTAGTACTGATTGGCTTATGATCCTAATTAATGCAAAGGAATTTGGAATGGTATACAATGGTATGGCTTAGAGATGCCAGCACGTACAGCTAAATTATTGCTAATTGTTATTTACATGAGGCCTGGAAGACTAAATAACGCAATGCCTAATTAGCATTAAAGATATGGTATCCATTTCCAATTTACGCTAAGGCAATGGAGATCAAATTGTTAGTTTAAAAAAAACTCAGTCTTGAGATTCCAAGAATTGCACCACTGTATGTTGACCTCCACCTCAGGGGAGACTGTTTTTTCTTGTCTGCAGTTGCATCTTGCCAGGGCTTGGCTAGAACTTTGCAAAAAAATGTTGCACAGGAAGAAGCAGCCTCACAGTGGCAATGCGGCAACACTTAAGGATTAGAGCCGGGAGCCAACTGGCGAACAGGCCGAGCGTCAGACCTCTGTTAGTGCCAGCAGTGCAAGGTGTGTGTGCTGGCAGCTGAGTGGGGTCCTGAGTCGGCTGGCCCATCCCGAGGTCAAGGTGGCTGTGGGTGATGCCCGTAGGGTGCTAGAGATGCCTATTCAGAGAGCTGGGTGGTCAGCCAGCATCACATGGGTGGATGCTGCTTGCCCAGTGGGGGCTGCAGTGAAGAAGAGAACGAAGAGGAGGTTCTGGCAGGGAGACCGAAGTGTCAACTCCCAGTCCAGACACCCTCAAGAACGCCTGCTCAGCCCTGAGGACGCTGCTTCCCTGCGGCCAGTGTCACCCCTCGTCCTAATCTGCTCTCCCCGAGTGGGTGACGGGGCTCCCAGGAGACACTCTGGGAGGTGCTCTCTGGCCGGGACCTGCCTCGCTAGCTCTCACCGCTCCTCAGTGAGTCTTTTCCCTGCACCCTCCTTCCTCACCTGGCACCTGAACTTTCCCCCTTTCCCCCTGCTTCTCCTACGTTTCTTCCTGAATCCAGTCCTCCACAGGCTGAGAAGGAAGAGGACCGTAGGAGGAGCAAGAAGACCGGCCTGACTTTGCGAGTCGTTTCACCGCTCGGGACGTGAGGGTCGACATCCTATGAAGTGGAGATGCTAACCTCTGCCGTCCTCTCTCCTCCTTCGCAGCAGCGCTCAGAAGCACAAACGGGACCGCACGTGTGAAAAGCCCTTCAGAGACGACGAAGCCGTACAGGGAAGGGAAGGTTCTGAGTCAGTCCAACCATTTATCTTCACGGGTGGGGGTGTCAGCGCCCCACGGAGCAGAGGCTGAGGCAGGGTGCCGCGCTCTCTCGCTGGTGCTGGCGTGGCCACAGAGGGACCTCCCCGGGGTGCCTGCCCAGCTGGATGCGGCCAAGGGGAGAAGCTGGCTTCCGTCCAGGCCCCTGACCTCCGCATGGGAAGTCCCTCTTCTCCGTGAATTCGGGTTGTACGCTGAGAGCCCGGCTTCTCTGACAGTCTGGACCAGGGCGAGCAGGCTCTCATTTGCAGCTCTCTGAGCAACTGTCTTGAGAAGACTTTTCATCTTCCAGGCAAACGTTGTTCTTAACCACCACTAAGTGTTAATATTTTTAGAGAGAGAGAAAGAATGACAAGGACAATAGCTACTTGATGTTTCACGTAACATAAGCTCTGTGCTGGGTGCTTGGGGTCACCTCATTCAGACTGCATGATGGGCCCGTTAGGCGCTGGTGTCTCAGAGTTGGGAAAACACACTCCGTAGACAAGGATCAGTTCAAACCAGCTAGCAAGGTTGCACGTGTGCAGATAAATCTGTAATACAAAATGTATACTATTTCCCCAGGAGAAACAGTGATTAACCGTAAGAAATACATTATTTACTCTCCTTTTATTAGTTAATAAAATAGTCATATTAAGAAAATGTAATGCCATATACTTTATACAAATTTTAAAAACTGGAAGACACATCACACAGCATACATACGAAGCTTATACAAATATAGTACTGTATATTCCATATATGTGCATAAATTTAAACTGCATACACTGTATACAGTTATCTATGTATGTTGTGTGTGTATGTGTGTGTATGTGTATTTCAGGAATGCGTACACTTACAAAGTGTAAATAACATGGCCAATTAGGTACAACCACCCAACTTAAGACACAGAATACCGCCAACACCTTTGACGCTCCCATGTACGTGACCTCCATCCCTGACGTGGTGTTTTTGAGTAAACTTGAGAAGGGTCCCCATTCCTTGGATTGAAGATGCATCGCTCACACCAGGGTAAAAGGCTTGGGAGTAGCTATAAAGGACTAGATTTTAGCTCCAATTACCCTGTTGGCTGGATATCCTTGTGCAATGTATGAAAATACATAGGCAACCTTGCTCACCCTCCCCTTCCTTGTGTTTTATCAGATAGATAGATAGATAGATAGATAGATAGATCCCTGAAAAATATATTGTTTGTTTTCTCATACTTGCAAACTTTATGAAAATAGTCACATGTTTTCCTTGGTCAACATCCAATTTCTGAGATTTATGCATGGTGAGGAGATGTGGCTGGCTTGTTCGCTTTCTTTGCTAATAGCACTCCTTTGGATGAACATCCCACATTTAAAAAATCCAATCTCCCATCAGTGGACACCCAAGCTGTGTCCAGTGTTTAGTTATTACAAAAAAATATTCCCTGAGAGCACTCTGGTATTTATTTTCTGTGCATGTACGTGAGGTCTTCTCCAGAGTAGATACCTAGGGACAGAACGGCTGTAGGACTTACATCTTTAATCTTACTGTATAAAGCCAAATTGTTTTCTAAATGATCATGCCCACTGAAAAGTGGTGTACAGCTTTTCTAACCATTGGTATTAGTATCAGACTTTGACTATTGCCAATCTGGTAGATGTGGCTTTAATCTGCATTTTCCTTATTACAAATGATGTTAGCCATTTTTCTTCTGTCTTATCTGAAATGCATTTTCATGTCCTTTATCCAGATTATTACTATTATTTTAAATCAGGTTGCTTGTCTTTTTCTTATTATAGGAGTTCTTTAAGTATTATGACTCCTTCTCCTTTGTTGGTTATATGAACTGCAAATATTTTCCCAGTTGATAGGTTACCACATTATCTATATGTCTTTTGATAAACATTTTTCACTAAGATAGTGAAATTTGTCAATTCTTTATGGCTTGTACTTTCTGTCCGAAGAAATATTTTCCTATCCTGAGATTATAAAGTGTTTTCTAAAAGTTTAAAGTTTCAACTATCACATTTAATTATGTAATCCATATGAAATTGGGTTGGTGTATCTAGCAGTGTAAGTTTCTCCAACTTTTCTTCTTTCAGAGTATTTTGGCCATTTCTTTACCTCTCACATAGGCTTTCCAAATGAGTTTTAAAATTACCTTATCAAGTTCCAAAAATCTGCTTGTTGAAATTTTGATTGGAGTTAAATCTATAGATAAATTTGGAGAAAATTGATACCTTTATGATTATAAGTTTCTCTATCCATCAATATTTATCTTTCTCAATTTAATTTTTTAATACTTTGATAAGTCTCATTAAAAAAAGAAATTATATACATATTTTGTTAAATTTACTTCTATTTATAATAGCATATTATTTTTTATCATAAATTTGCATTTTTATATACTGGCAACACATGGAAATACACATCAAAAAAGGCTTATTCATATTTATTTATAATTCAGTTTTATTACATTGTTATTAATTTTGATAACTTGTTCATATATTCTTTCTAGATTTCAGTGTAATCATATCAAAAGCAAATAACGACAGTTTTGTTTCTTCTTTTCCAACCTTATGCCTTTTATTGTTTTGGCCTTCCTTGTCTTGGTGACTGAGCCCTTTAACTTAACTTTGAGCAGCATAGCTGACAGTGGGCATCTTTGCCCATTCCTAACAGCAAAGGGAGGGACTGTCTCACTGTTAGGTATGATGTCTGCTAGAGAATTTTTTCTTGATATCCTTTATCTGGATAAGGACATTTTTTTTTTTATATTCTTAGTTTGCCAAGAGCTTTTTATCACAAATGCATGTTGACCTTCATCTAATGACTTCTGCATCAATTGAGATAATCTTGTGGCTTTCCCCCTTTGTTTTGTTAACAAGGGGACTCACATTAATATATTTTCTAGTGTCAAATCAAAATTGTATTCCTGAGTTACATCACACTTGGTCAGAATGTATTTTTTTCAAATACATTGCTAGATTAGGTTTGCTATAATTTGGTATGGGATTTTTAAATCTATGTTTATATGTATCTATTTTATGTCTATATTTATGTTTATGTGAAATCAGCCTATTTATTTCCTCAGTCTATGTTTGATCATGATGAGCTAGGCTGCATTTTGCGGAGAGTTCCTGAGGTGGGAAGCCCACGAAAAGACCAGCAGGACCCCCAGGCAGGGCCACTACTTTCCCCCCCGGTGCCATCCGTTTCCCTGGCCCTGGGGGTATTATCTCGCTTTTGTGCCTCTATAAAAGGGCTTGTTTCTAGGAAAGTGGAACTTACCCCTAAGATTCTATTGGTTCCCTAAGCTCACTCCTGATTGGTCCATTTCTATGACTCCTGATTGGTCCATTTCTAAAAAGCTCATCCCTGATTGGTCAACTTTGTTACACCTTATTTGCATATGATGCTGCAAAGTCTGGACTGGCACCCTATAAAAGCCTGTGTAAACCTACAGATGAGGTCCAGAGTTTGGAGTGTTAACTCCTCTGGGCTCACTGGCCTAATAAACCTGAGTTCTCCAACTCTCCGAGTGCTGCTTGGTCTCTCGTCCGGATCCAGGTTGCTGTCACAACTGAGCTGTAACACTGAGCTGTAACACACTTTGCTGCAACATTCCCACTTCTTTGTTATGGATGAGTTTGTGTAAGAACAGAATGCCTGATAGTGCTAACTGAAAATCTTCTGGACAGAGCATCATTGGAGAGATTATAAACTACTGATCTAATTTATTTTAAAATTAAGAGAAAATTTGAGTTTTTTACTTCTTCTTGAATTGCTTTTGGTAACTTTTATTCTTTTTTAGATCTGTGCCTGTTCCAAGTTTTCAAAAGTCAGCAACTAGGTGTTTGTAATATATTACTCTTGTCAAGTGCATTTGTAGTTATATGCCCTGTATAATGCATTTCCTTCATTCTCTATTATCTTTCACTATTTTCTATCCTTCCCTTCCCCTCTGGATTATTCTTGACATAAATTCACTAATTTAATCAGTCTTTTCAAACAAATGTCTAATTTTGTTGACCCTCTCTCTTATATCTGTTTTGCATTTTTTTTTGTTTGTTTGTTTCTGCTTTTATCTTTGTGATTTCCTTTCTTCCGTATGATTTTCTGACTTTCTTTGGATATATTCATTTAAAAAATAATGTTTAACTTTTCAAATAATACTGTAACCTTTCTTCTTTCAGACTTTCTTATTTCCTAAAATAAATCTTTAAATGTATACATTTCTTTACAAGAACTAGCCTAGCTGCATCCCATAAGTTTCAATATTTTTACTAATACTCAATTCTTAATGTTTTGATCCATGAGTTATTTAGAAGTATATTTTCTAATTTCCAATGATTTCAGGTTTTTAGTTATTTTTTTATTATCTGAGTTTTAATCTATCTTTTGTTAGAGAATATGAGCTCCATGACATTGATTCTTTGACACTTGACATCAATTTTCATTACTGCTCTACGTGTGCTTTGCTGTATTTTCTATTAGTTGGATGTGGTTTTTATGTTTGTGTATTAAAATGAGACTTGCAAGTTGTATTTCTCCAATTTAGTATATCCTTAACCTGGTTTTGATTCCTTGATTCATTACTGAGAAAGATTGGTTGAAATGTTCCATTCTGAGATCAAGTTGTCAATTTTTCTCCTTTTGTTATCTTTCCTTTGTATAGTTTTAATCTATGTTACTATGTACATTCAACTTAGAGTTTATAAATCTTAGTTTTAACTGAACATTCTATCATTAAGGTTGCGTTATGACCTTTTTGACTACCAATAACTTTTAAGGCAAAAATCATTAAAGACGATGTTGGCGGATCATAAAACATCAGTATACCAGCTTCCTATTACTATTGGCCTGGCATATTTTCCCCATATGTTTATTTGCAGTCATATGTTTTCATATATCTCAGGTATATGTCTTATAACCAGCATATTTCTGGATTATGATTTTGAAGAGCCACTCTGATCTTTTTAAAGTTTTGGTTTGCTAAGATTGCTGACTTATTCACAGTTTTTATTGTACAGTTTTCAGTTTAAGATTCCTCCCTTTTTGACTTCTTTTTTTCTCATTCATTTTTTCCCTCCCTCTCCACTAATCTGTAAGTTATACCTTTAATGCTTTCTGTTTAGAGGCTGCCCTAAACATTCTAAAATCCATATTTAATGTAATAATGTTAAAATTCAATTTTAACCTTTTTCAAAACAATAAAGTAATCTTTGATCATTTTAACCTTATTACTTCTAACCATTTATACTATAATTATTCAGTATTTTACTTCTATGTTGTCCTTAGCACTGCAAGTTAGACATGTAAAAAAGTTATTTCATGTAGCCAATGTTTGTATATTTAAATTTACCCACAATTTTCCCTTTCTCTTTGTTCTTTACATCTTTTTACATCAGATCTTTTCTCTGAGATAATATTTTTTTCTTTTTGAAGTACATACTTTAGAACTCCCTTTAGGGAGAGTCTAATGGTAGTAAACATTCTCAGTTTTGTTATATTTGAAATAACTTCATTTGGGTTTTGAAAGACTGTACTGCTGTGAATATTTTTCCAGTTTGACAGTTTTTCTCTCTGCACTTTGAAGATAGTTTTCAACACTCTATTAGATTTCATTGTTACTGTAGAGAAGTCAGGTAAAAGCCTAATTTTTTTTAATAGGTTATTTATCTTTTCCTCCTCACTGCTGTCTGATTACAGGGTGTCTATTCTGAGACATTTTTTGGAGGGGTGCACAGATCTTGGAATTTCTTAGGCTGTTTTACTTTGGAGATTCATACCTTTCATGGAAATTCTTAAGTGTGATTGTTTTTCCTATTTCTTCTACTATCTCTTTTCTGTACCTTCAATCAAGTGGATAAAAACTGTGCTTTATCCTATGATCTTAACCTTGGTTTTATTAATTTCCTCTATTTTCCGTCTACATTATATATAATTTCTTTGAACCCATCTTCCAGTGCAGTTTCTCTCCTTATGACTAATTTGCTATATTATCCATCACTGTGTTTCTTACTTAAATTATTATATATTGCATTATTAGAATTTCTACTTGCATAGTTTTCAAACTTAACTTGCCATATTTCATAGTCCATTGTACTTATCTTGTCATATTTCATAGTCCATCGTACTTATTTTTCTTTTGATGCCCTCCTTTATGTTTTCAAACATACCAAGCTCACTTAACTTATCTTTGAGGGTGGTTCACATTTCTGCAGACTCAGTGGGTCTCATTATTCTCTTTACTGTTCCTGCTGACTCGTACCAAAGCTTGTTCCTTCATGAATTTTACATCATATTTCATCATGATTCATGTTTTTGCCATTTTATGAATCCAGGGGTTTCTAAATGCATTTTTCCAGATATAATTCACAGTTACATCTGCTGGGTGCCTAGGGAGTCCCACCAACCTGGCAGCATTTTAAACCAAAAGTTTGGCTCAGTCATTTTCAAGCCACAAAGAAGTATCTATTTTGGCCCTCATTCATGTGAGAAGTGTCTTGGGGCTAAGAATTTCTCAGAGGTTACTGGTCCCTCCAACCCGAGTGGAAAGAGGCAAGATTCCTTCCTCTCCTTGTGGGGTGGGTTACAATCTAGTTACTCTTTCACTGAGGGTGCTGCCTTGTGAAATCTAGCACCTATGAAGGGATTTGGGGTCATGCATCCCGCTTGCATGCACACTGAGTCAGTCTTCTATCCCCCACGTGCCAGCCGGTAAACTGAAAAGTCTGGACACTCTGGGATAGGCAGATGTCCCTAAAAGACTACCAATTTTAAGACATCCTACCTCTTTGTCTTAGTGCTTTCTGATCAATTTTAGCGTTTAAGACTCGCCCCACCCCCAACCGGTATCTACATTTAAAAGGATGTGTTTTACACTTTAATCAGCTTTAAAGTATATCTTGTCTGCTGTATCTAACTGTCAGCACAAAATGACCCACTCACTTTTCTCCTTTGTTATCATCATGTATGTTTTTAGCCTTATTTAGGCAATCTAAAATTCAGTAAACTAACTAAAGATGCTATATAGTTAATAATTTGCAGCTTCTATTTGAAAAGTAATGTTAAGCTTGCTTTTAGAAATATATCCTATGATATGGAGTTTTAAATCACCTTTTTTTCTGTATCCTAAGACAAAATTTCTGAACAGGGCATTCAAGGCCCCTCCTTGCCAAACCACATGAATGTGTATACATTTCTTTTTTTTTTTTTTTCCTACAAAAGGGTCTGTAATTTTCAGCAGATTCTAAAATAAGGATGCAACCTTAAAAAAGAATTAAGAATTGCTTATCTTTGAGGAATATCAACAATGAAAAAGGTTCACATGTGTAGGAGAATTCTGGAAACTATGTCTGGGAGAAGGGACTGAAAATATCCCATGAGAAACAGTATATACAGCCAGATCTATCTATAAAGGCTGTTTGTCTAATTATAGGTTGATTTGCCTATTTATACATAATCAGCCCACACGTGCCCACACCTCTATATATGCACGTACATGCTACTTTGCTAGGATGCTATCACAAATGTGAATAAAGACTGGGGTTAGTAATAATAAATTTGTTTTAATTATGTGTATTTTTCCACTGTAAGCTTAAGGATAATAAACTGCTCGAGTTTCACTGAGGGAAGCAAACCAGTCATCGCTGAGAAAACTCTGACGGCGCTCTTATCTAAAACGGGTAATTCTAAACTAACGTTACGTATCTTGACCTCTCTGCCAGACTTGGCTCCAAGTGATTCGGCTCTTTCCATAAATCACATCTTCCTTCTAAAGATGAAGATATTTCTGATGCTCTGAAGAATGGAGCAGGGCTTTGAAAGAATTTCCAAGAGAGCTTCAAAACATTTGAGCAGAGACAGCTGCATCAGAATCTGTGTGTGGTCACTGCTGGGCAGGTAGCGGTCCTGGTTTTGGGGTTTGGGTGCCAGGGGCTTCATGAGTCTCAACGTTTTATATCACCTTATTCCTGTGTATCTCAAATAGCATATCTGACTAGGAGGTGTCAACAAAATAACTCAGGGCTGCTCTGTAGAAGGACCTTTAAATACAGTCATGTACAGATGTGTCTCTGGGATAAGGGGACACAGTGACATCTCGAGGGGCAGTGCCCACTGGGATGGAGACGCTCGGTTATGCACACCAGGAGAAGCATTATCACTTTACAGTTGTTCCTTAAATACTCTGTGGCAGATGAGTATTTTGCTTTCTCACTTTAAAACCAAAAGCCTAGAAGTTGCCTGTGGTTTTTCCTCTGGCAACAAGGCTCTCCTGGAGTATTGTACACTTCAGTTCTCTGAGCCAAATATTGTTTTTAAAGCAGAAAGTTTATGTTAGCTTCCTCTGCAGAATCTCTCTGGCCATCACTGTAAATCTGGTGAGAAAATCATGGTTCTTATGACAAGGTAGCTAGTTAAAGGCTGAACACTGCCGATGCACAACGGAGAATCTATAGCCCTAAAAGCTGATTAAAAGCAACCCTGCAGATACTAAATGGGGGATTACAAAGTGATTACTGAAAAATGAATAGAGAGGCACCAAGACACTGTAAGAACAGAACAGCTGTGCTGACAATTTTAAGACCACGGAGAAGGAAATGAATCAGTGCACAAGGAACTGCGGCCTTGTGTGAAAGTCACACAAAATAAATACACCTTGTCCTCTGTGATGGATCCCATTGCTTTAGATGGTCCGTATTAGTGACTGCATTAAGCCAGAATTATTATTATTACTGTGTTATCACTACACGCAGGGTAAAAAGAGAGACAGAGGGATAGCACGGTTCTAGGGAGGTAAAACCTGGATGAAATGGGACTCTAAAAAAAAGCTTCAAGTTACCTGAAAAAAAAAATGGAAACAATATTTCCTCCTGCTTATCTCAGAGGCATCGAGCATTCTCTGCAAACTGAGCGTGGACTGAGCTTTACATGTAAACTTTAAATCACTGCAGGTGTTACCGAAGGCAAGCCTGTGTGCCCGCTGCACCATGAGGCCAAACACACTGAAACGTGAGTTTGGAGCAGAGAAAGGTTTATTGCAGGGCCGAGCAAGGAGGACGGGGTGGCTCATGCCCAAGAAAACCCGGAACTCCCGGAAGGGTTTCAGCAAAGCTTATTTAAAGTCCAGGTAAGCGCGGGAGGGTCGCACAGTAAGTGATCAGCTCTTGCACATCTCTCCGATTGGTTGATGTTGAGGGAACAGGGTGGTCAACACGCCCAACCCTTAGCTGCCAGGAGGTGGGGGGCCACGTGCTCTCGATTATCAAGTAGTTAATTTCTTCCCTTTGGTGGCAGTTTTAAGCATCTGAAAAGCTCAGGAAATATACATGAGATGCTATTATCTGGGTGCTTCAGGGAGGAGCTACAGCAGGGGGTATGGCGGATGGATCTGACTCCGGAAGGCCCACAGGGTGCGGCTCGGCTACACGGGGGACACTGAAAATTAGTAATGTAATAACCAGCGTGTGCCTACTATGTTTCAGGAATCACGAGGGCAAAGTCCTTCAGATGTATGACCTCTCTACTCCACACCACACCCTCACCATGTGTAATCACAGTCCCAACAATGCCTTTTTTCGTGGCTACACGTCGTCTCGGGATCCTGCACCTTCTACACGACAGGCAGGGTAGGAACAGCCATCTTTTTGATAAATGACAAAAGTGGAATTTGGAAAAGATGGGCCACTTGTGCAAAGACAGGCAGCAGACAGGGATTTACTGTTGTGGCTATTTCCACAGTTTCGTACCAGGATTATTTATTGGAAAAGAATGAGTGATGGGGGGAGGTTACTGAAGCAGGCTGATGGCTTGCAGTTGTCACTGAGCTGGCATGGGTGATGGCCACGTCTGGTGTTACTTGGCAGGAGGAATGAGGGCTGCTGCTGCAGCATGAGGGATTAAGGTTAGATCTATAGACCCGCCCTGAGTGGCAGAGCTGTGCTGCAGTGATGCAGAGCACAGACTTGGCAACCAGGCTGGCTCCGGGCAAATCCTGGTTCCACTCCCTCTAGCCCTACATTCCCAAGAATCTGCCCCACTCCTCTGAGCCTCATTTCCCTGATCCGTATAATGGGGTCATAGTAAACCTGTTCGTTAGGGCTGGGCAACAGAAAAATGAGTTTATATATCTAGGGCACTTAGAATAGAACCCAACACTTAGTAAGTCCTTAAGTTACTCATTTAAAAAAATTATTCCATACTCTTTCCTTCCGACTTTGTTTGGATATGCACAAATGCATCCAATCCTATGATTCTGTAAACTAAAATACTTCCCATCATGTTCTGCCTGCCTCATTTTTCAGTGTCTTAATTGGGATTTTCTTATAGGTCTGGCTCCCACCTAGTAAGGCTTGGGGGTCTGGAGCTTGAGGGAAATATTAGACAGAGGTTTTCAGTAACTCCTCAGGGCACAGGTACCCTTAATCACAACAATCATCGTGGCTGGAATTAAGTCATCCTGTGACCTTGGGCAAATTCCTTAATTGCTGGAGGCCTTGGCATTGCCCTCTGTTAAATCAGGTGCAGAAGCACAAGGTGACCTCAGGCCATGGGCTGGGTTTGTAGAGGAAACTGGTAGTGGAGCTTGGGGTGCCCCCCACAACGCCACACTCACTTTCAAAGCCTTTAAAAGTAGAATCAAAAAAGACTAGTAAAAGTTGCCTTCGTAAGTCAGCAGGGAATTATATGACCTCCTGGGAACAGGAATAAAATAAAAGGAAGAGTCACATATTCAGCTCTAGGGGAAATACATAAACACATAAATACATAAGAGCTTTCAGTCTCTCTAATTATCTACATGGATAACAATTTATCTCAGAGCTCACCAAATTTGTTCTTTCCCCAATATACATACAATCAAAATGCTGCACTGTTGCTTGGTTTAATATGCTTTTCAATATCTCATGTCAAACTCAGAAGAGTTGAGGGGGAGAAAAAAGCAAACCAGAGCCATGAAGAAAGAGAAAGAAAGAAAAAAAAGAAAAAAAAACCTCCAGGCAGGGAATACCTAAATGATGTAATGATCACAGAAGCATCCAAAATTAGGTACAGAAGATGCAGCTGGTGCCACAGCCCCCTGAGCTGGCTGCCCCAGACAGCCTGGCGTGAGGACCCTCCAGCCGGTGCCCCCCGTCTCCCAGGCCGGCTCCAGGCCCTACACTCGCTTTCTGAACTTTTTGGCTTTTATGCATTGCAGTGACACCATCACTTTCCTCACCCAATCTGTATATTTTACACCTGCATTGGAGAATGTTATTGGAAGTGTCATTTATCCCAGAGCTGTGAAACCACAATGGGCAATTCGCTCTACCAGGAACTTCAATTCCCACAATCAAGCAATTGAGGGGCTATTACTACCTTCAGCCCACCCCACCTTCTCCAAACTTCCGCTTTACGGGGAGCTTTTTGATGCTTCCTACAATCAGCTCGCTCTGAATATAAATGCACGTTTCCGACATCTGCAGCACTTTTAAACAGCATGAACAGAAAATCTTGGAAAGATGCTACAGCGAAGCAACTGCAAACGTAATACCCTGTTGTTTTTATTGCTAATTAGAACAAAACACAAGGTCGACCTTCTTGCAGGCTAATCAGCTATTAAAACTAAGTGCTTCTTTAAAAAGAAAAAATCAAATCTGGTTGCCTCCTTGAGATATATGGGGGAAAACCAACCAAAAGGGGGCATGTGCATGAAAATTCTTTCCTTATTCTTCTCTGTTAGGATGTAAATTCAGTGTATGGTTCCCATGGAAAATGTAAACTGGAGCAGGGCCGTCAGTGATCGCAGGGCAAAGATGTGGCCGCCACAGCCCCGAGACGCTCCTCTCTTGCAAAGTCCTGTTATTGTCAGAAAGATGAATTCTAAAACAACTCTGTGTTTGTGCCATCTGCAGATTTTATTGACAAAGGTGTCAAGTCCTGCAGAACTGAAAGTTGTTTCCTTGTCACGAGATAAATAAGCAGGTTTGCTTGAGCTCCCAGCTTTATTCAATTTGCTTAGATACAAGGTGACTGGAAGCATTGATTGCGTGTAAGACCGGATATAGATTTTTTAAGGGAGGTGCATGTCCTGGGAGTTAGAGTCACCTCTTGAAGCTGATGGCTTTGCAGCTTGGCTCACAGATCCAGAGAGAGAGAGAGAGAGAGAGAGAGAGAGAGAGAGAGAGAGAGAGAGAGAGAGAGAGAGAGAGAGAGAGAGAGAGAGAGAGAGAGAGAGAGAGAGAGAGAGAGAGAGGGAGAGAGAGGGAGAGAGAGGGAGAGAGAGGGAGAGAGAGGGAGAGAGAGGGAGAGAGGGGAGAGAGGGAGAGAGGGAGAGAGGGAGAGGGAGGGAGAGAGGGAGAGGAGGGAGGAGGGAGAGGGAGAGAGAGGGAGAGAGAGGGAGAGAGAGAGAGAGAGGGAGAGAGAGAGAGAGAGAGGGAGAGAGAGAGAGAGAGAGGGAGAGAGAGAGAGAGAGAGAGAGAGAGAGAGAGAGAGAGAGAGAGTGAGAGAGAGAGAGAGCACAAAGCCACTGGAACCTGAGAGATCATGGTGAGATGGGGCAGGCGGCCAGGCTGGTTTTTATTGCACTACCTGGGGGATTCGCTGTATGTTACAGCTGGAATTGAGAGTCTTTAGCTCATCCAGAACAGTTATTCTCAAACTTGAGTGTGTGTATAACTGAGTGGGTGGGTGGGGAGTGTTAAAACCCTCGTTGCTTGTTCCCAGCCCCTACACATTCTGACTGAGCAAGGTCCTGATGAAGCCTGAGAATTTGCATATCAAACAAGTTCTCAAGTGAGGCTGATGCTATGGGTTCTGGGGACCACAACTCTAAGAACCACTGGTCTAACACAACCCTCTCATTTCACAAGTGAATCAACACAGGCCCAGAGGGAAACACTGGTTTGGAGAGGCTGCGCCCTCCCAGGTCTAGAAAACTGGTGTTTCCTGCATTCATATCTGGAGTCTTTGCCGTTTCCCTAAATCATGCTTTGCACTTTCTACTTGCTGCACAGAAACATATGCTGACTCCAGAGATGATGAAGTTGTGTCTGAAGCCGGCCGGCAGGAGTGGAGCACTTGTCTTCTGCTGGAAACTTCTACACACTCATTCAAGGAAAGCGGTTCCCTCCACACCCCTGTTTGGCAGGGAAGCTTGGGGCTGTTCAGATATGGACTTGGTTGTCTCATACAGTAATTAGTTTCTAGAAACTGGAATTCTTTTTCTTAGCAGAGGAACGTGGCAGAAGGCGTTTGTGAATCAGAGAAGCTATTTGGAGTTGGGTGACCTCGAAGTTCCCTTCTAGCTCTGAGATTCTATGATCTACGCAGCGCTCGACTGT